>NW_022884485.1:734260-1468521 GCF_011952205.1 Bombus bifarius
CTAATCTTTCATCATTTCATTTGTTTTACAAAATCATTAAGATGTTTGTGTTCATCATTTTATGTTCAAGGTTTAACTTGATTTTTGTTATAAATATGGTTTAATTTACAGGATTACGTCGAGATACGTTAGATGGTAGTGAAGACCGAGTAAGGGATCTACCTCCAAGAGGTGGTCATCAAGGAGGTACAGGCAATTCAGGGTACATGGGTGGTAGACAAGGTCGTCCTCCAACTCAACGTAGAGATCGTAGAGATGAACGCCGTCGAACAACCGATGATGAAGATACTGTTCTCGATAGTCAAGACGTTTCAAGCATTGATAGAGGTAACAATACTTTTCCGATAATATTGTATAACAGAACAGCCGTTTCGTCCTAAAGATTGGTAAAGTTCTTTGAGAGTGGCATGGATTGTGAAACAAACACTTGTGACCATCTAACACTAACAATATCAACGATGATTACTAATGCACGCTTACTAATGCGATATAGCTTTCTACGTAATCAATTCTATAAAAATTTGAATTTCAGTAATTCTTTTATATTACTTTATAAAAAGATGGTCACAATGGTTTGCGTATGCATAGAGTCTGTATCAAGTGTGGAGGGAGGACCTAAAGGCATGAGGCGAAGACGGCTTCGACGTTCTCGACAACGTAGTTCTACACCAACAAATAATCAAAAAGGTAATCACGTGAAATTGAAAAATTTAATTTGATATAATATTCCTTTAGGACGATCGGTTTAGATATAGTATAAGAGTTAAGTACAATATTAAATAAATGTTTTAGAATGAATATCGATATTTACACAGTAACACTCAGAGTTAATCTACATATTTGTTTAGGCAGCAATGCCGGCCCAGGAGACCAATCAACTGTAACTAGTAAAGAAGGAACACCAGCAAATGACGTTTCTGCTACTAATAACAGTTCCCAAGGGCCTAAAGGCCAAAGAGAATTACGGTCTCGCCATCCTCGTATGCAACAGAGCAATAAGCCTAAGGAAGCTCTGGTTAATGGTACCAGTGGCTAAATAACCATTATGATCGACAACTGCTACTTACATATAACACTACACCTGATGAGAGCTATTAACACCCAGCACATAACATGACGCATACCTACGCAAGGACTACACGATTATGGATCGCGACATGATTAGTCTACGCTCGTTGTTAAGACTGTTTGCTACCGATAAGAATATGACAATTGTTTAAGAAATCGTCATTCTCCTTAAACACATTTAAGGACACATATTAATATCCATGCATGGTTTAGTTTAATGATAGTGATTATGCTATCATGTTTGATATATGGATACATTCATTGGGAGATAGTAGAAGCATCTGGTAAAAAGGAATCCCCTGATTGTGAAACTGTGCCTCATTTTTATACCAAGCTCCCAACTTGTGTGACAGTAATTCGGATGTACTATAAAGTACTTCTTAATCACTTGAGAAATGATCTAATAATAGGCTGGATATTCGTGGCTCGTATGTCAATTATCAATTTGAATAATTTTCGCCTAGATATGTCGCTATATTTATGAAAAAATAACACAATACGTACAAAGATGCAGGATATAATCCATTTTAATAGATTTTCTTTTTGTTCCTCTTCTTTATTATTTCTTTCAACACTGCAATGATTGTTAGAAAATAATAAAAAAAAGTGTTAACATATTTTAATGTATGTTATGAGCAAAGGTACGTGTTTTGTGTTATTTTGTGTTCATATCTAAATGAAAAAACACAATAATTGAACATACCGGGTATAAAATATTTTGCGACAAAACTAGGACGAAACGTGATGTGGTGCAAGAAAAAGATGGATTCCATTGTTAGTTATAACAATGGTAGGTGGCAGCTGCATGAAGTCTTGGTTAAAAGGTGTTCCCAATGATGTTCCTTCTATTTACTTAACAAGATTGAGTTTTTTTTGGTTTACGATTATTAGTAGAGTTATTTAACAACACTAGGTTTTTATGTTTCAATACTGAGTGTTGATTAATAATACCATGAATGCTAAAATGACTTATTTGATTGTGGAAAAACACAAATGAGTGTACGCAGGAAGTCGGTTTTTATTTCCGGGTTCACTTTTCATGTAATTTAGTCTTTTTTTTTTTTATTACAGTCTAAGCATCTATATCAAATATTAGAATTTGATATGACGTTCGTTTCTGCATTGTTTCGCATGATTTAAAAAGAAAGTAAACGTATACTTAGTAATACCAATGTATGATGTGCCAGAGAAGGAATGATACATGTTTTATGATATCTAGCTGAAGTGCAGACTTAGCGCATACCTTTATTACTATAATACTACTTAGTCGAAATGTGAATGTCTGAACAAATACATTAGCTTTACTATACTAAGCTATAAAATAGATATGGCTAACTGTTTTAAATTGATTATCTGTCAATTTAAAACAGCTGCCTCTTCTTCCGGATATGACAACAACTAATCGGACATGTCTTAAGGATTTTGCAAAAACGCATGGCGGTTGATGCAACACATTGACACCTAACAAAACAGCTGCCATTTTATCTGAATATTCTTATGGCAGCCAAAAAAACTGAGACATCCCCCAACTTGCTTGTTTCAGATACATTTGTATTGATTGCAATTTGTGCATAATTTAAGAATAAAACATTTCTGTACATAGAGCGGTCATTAGTACGATGAACCACAATTTTTTCGAAACATTGATAATCGTTTTTTAATCTTAACAGTCGTTTTAAACTACAATCTTCATCCCTATCCTTAACTTCCATAACATATCCATTATTAAAAATAATGACTATTACGCTTAATCTTTGTTATGAAGCTTTTAAAATATTTATAGTCTGAAAATGTTAACATCTAATTACTAGTTCTATTTATAATGACAAAAAATATTAAGAAATATTAAAAATACATAAGAGAAATAATTTCTACATTAATTTAAAGCACTAAGTAACAATCGCTTAATTTATACAAGATTTGCAACTTTTAGCGTTACTTAATTACATTTTGGATAAAAACGAATGAAACTATACTAGAACTGATTTATATATTTCTAAAATTTGTATATATCTAATGTTGAGGAAATCGTCTAATTTCAAATTATCAATTTTTATGGAAAAAGATAAAAATCAGGATATTATCTTTTGTAATACCTCTTAGAGAAATATATGGTATTATTATCATATAATAATTTATCATAAGTATGATTTGCTTCTGTAAAAAAAAACAAAAATATATTTCTTCATCATACAGAAATTTAACATATGATACAAGATTTAAGTTGCATTAGTTGAAAAAATTTTTGTGTGATCTCAAAACCATATATGCCTACTAATAAATAAACTTATTGCAAATTACAAGTAAATATTATAATATTTACAAGTACAAACAAAATAAATTTTTATGTTGTTATGAACTGTTGTATTTAAATTCATGAATATACATATAATTTTAAACAAAATGAATTTTAAACTTAAACAAATTCATAAAATATATTTCTAAACTATATTAATTATTGAACATAATCTTTAATTGATTAAAGTGTTAGGAATAAGGAACTAATAAAAGTCAAAATACACATAATACAAATAAGCATAAATTCCATTACTGATTCAGAAAATCAAATAATATAGCAGCTACTGTTTATATATTAATTTTCTATCTTCATATCAGTAAATAGCTAACATATACTTCTGACTGAAATATATAATCATATGTTAAAAGATATGAAATTAATGTTACTATTTATAATAACTTGAAAATTAATATTCAGATAAATTAACTCATCAATATTATTAATTACTAAACAAATAGCATCTAATAAAGAATTTTAAATAATTGTTAAATAACAGTTTCACAATCTAGTATTGAGGTGTATAAACTGTGCTTTTATAAATATTTTGCGTGAAATAAGAAAATATTCATATTTGTGCATACATAGTATTAATGTTAAAGAATGAAATATTTAATTATTTTCTAATTACTTTTTATTCATATAGAATTCACAAAAAGTATATAGTAATAATTACAAAATATACAAATAATATTAATTTAATCTGATTAAACTTAAGATTTTTTATTTGAGCGGTGTTATATCAAATGTTTTCAGGCAGAGGCGCTGTATGTTCATTTCTATATTTCGCTCATTGTATCCCTCATCTAAATTATATGTAAGGTAAGTCTTTAGTCAGAAGCCGTCAGCTGTTGTGTCAAGTGAACATTCTTAACCAACAAAATAGGTAAAACTTACCAATAGTGTGTAATTCTAATTGTGAATCTATTATTAGTTACTAAACGTGGTGTAGATTTGAAAGTATTTTTTAACAGGAACCAGGTACGTTTATACGTTATTTAGAATGACTTTAGTTGGTTTTTGCTCACAGACTTTTCACACCTGTATTAATGCTAGTCATCTATGTATAAGATTTCTCGATATATAGTTCAAATGTGTTTTTTTGTATTCATTTTTTATTTAATTTAAAGAATAAGGTATTTTATTCTATTTAAAACGACTATAATGTTTTTGTTTGAGAAAAAATACAGTTTAATTATCATACACATTATATATATTTTATAGTATGTATATACATATACATATACATTCACATATATATACACATATATAACATATTCGTGCATTGTATATATATAAATGTGTATATATATATATACACATTTAAGCTATTACAAATGGCGATTATTTTGCATTTCGTACTAAATTTACATTAACATTAATTATAACTGTATTTATACTCGGGAAAAGGTTATCTTTTCATAAATTTACAAATTTGTTAGATAAATCGAGTTAAAATATAGTATAAAACTTGTATTAAGTAATTTTCTATATCTTATGTGTTAACATGTTAATGCAATCTGTGGAATATACATATAATCGATTTATAATACTATTAGAGATTTGTATGGTGTGTTACATGTCGAATCATATATCGTTTCTTAAAATGCTATATGAATTGGACATAATTCACATAATTTATATTTATATTTATATTATTTGGATTCGGACGTTCGGTAAAGGATAATTATAATCGTATAACGGTATGGTATATGATTTATTAAGTTAAGGTTAAACTGTACAGGTCGAGTAATCGAACCTTAAATGCTAAAATATTTCATGGTACATACATAAAAGATTTCGAAATGCTGATTATTTATGCTCTTCATGAACATGGAGAAATCGTAATTGATGACAACCGCTTTGATAGACTGTATAATTCCTTTTTTAGTGAAAGTAGTAAAGAAAATGTACATACAAAATTGAACGTAAAGTGAATTTATTGAGAACGTTACGTATTAATAAATTTATATGAATTATAAATGATTTACACTAATATACAAAAATTTTGTCCAAAATAATTTTTATGATAATTAATTCGAAAACATTAGAAACGTAAGAACCTTATGTGTATTTAAATACGATCGATATAATAACATGTAATACATACTACACGTGCGCTTATGACGTAAAATATAATCGCTTGTAAACGGTATGTTTGATACGTTTGTATTACGATATACATTTTTATTTTCAATATTAAGCATTGTATAATATGTGATAGAAGATATATATCATAGTGATATATATGAAGTCCTATTATATTTACTTCTTTTCCCATTATTTATTACAGATTGAGTTACCTTAATCGCGTGACACAAAGAATGAGACAGTAGTGACCTATAATACTATTTAAGATGTTTAAAGAAAATGATAACAGTTCTGGAAGCTGTAGCAGTACAGTCCCTAGACCACGAAGAATGTTAGCGCGATTTTCTTTGCGTCGATTGTTATATTCAAGCCCACTTATTGGACGACGAATTGTGAGAACACCTAGTTCAAGTAACAGAAATACAAAAAGTATGAAGTGATATTTGGTCTGAAATAAATATCGTAGATAAAATACAGAATAAATTATTCTTGAGAATGAATTATTTTTCTAGCAAAAGATCCAATTGGTGGCAAGATCACAGATGTTGAAAAAGGAGAAGCTAGAGTAAGTAATGGTTCAAGCCATTTTCAATTTCAAAACATAGATCTACAACGTGCTTCCAGTAAAGGCTCAGTACTTTCTTCTGCCGGAAAGGTATTTATAGAATATGTACTTGCAATGAAATTCTTAGAATTGAATTTCTATTAGATCTTGATTATATTAATTGTTTGATAATTTTAAATGATATCCAGGTTGCAAAATAAATATTATTTCAGAGTAGTGAAAGTGGTTTAATGGAATGTCCTTTATGTTTGGCTGAATTGCCTGTGGAGTTCTTTCCTGTTGTTCAGTCTTGCCATCATCGCAGTTGTTATGATTGCTATCAACAATATCTTAAAGTTGAAATTTCTGAATCTAGAGTTAACATAGCATGTCCTGAATGTTCAGAACCAATTCACCCAAATGGTAAATGCATTTTTCTGATAAAAGTGATGTAAACTTCTTACTATTATTTACTACTTATTTATTACTATTATTTACTGAATTTATTTTTTTATAGATATTCGAATGATCCTAAATGATCAAACGCAATTGGAAAAATATGAAGATTTTATGGTACGACGAGTTCTTGCTGTAGAACCTGATGCGAGATGGTGTCCTGCACCAGATTGCAGCTTTGCAGTTATTGCTAGTGGTTGTGCTTCGTGCCCAAAATTACGTTGTGAACGACCAGGATGTGACTCTTATTTTTGTTACCATTGTAAAGCACGTTGGCATCCTAATCAAACATGTGATGCTGCCAGAGCTCAACGTACTCAATACTACGAACGAAGTTCATCTCTCAGTTTCAGTCAAAGTGATTCACAACATAGTATGTGTTCTTTATATTTAAAGATTTCAGAATTAGAGAATCCTGAAATTCTAAGATAACACGTGTTTTTGCATAAACTGTATCCACAGAAGATGACGTCAAACCTTGTCCAAGGTGTCAAGTCCTTATTGTTAAAATGGATGATGGTAGTTGCAATCACATGGTTTGTGCTGTTTGCGGTGCCGAATTTTGTTGGTTATGCATGAAGGAAATCAGTGATCTTCATTATTTAAGGTAAAGTTTATCCGAGTTATTTATCTCCATATTTATTTTTATGAAATATTATTTTTATAATTCTTAATTTTTCCAATTTTTCATTTAATTGCAGTCCTTCTGGTTGTACCTTTTGGGGTAAAAAGCCATGGTCTAGAAAAAAGAAAATACTTTGGCAACTTGGAACCTTAGTGGGAGCTCCAGTTGGAATTGGTCTTGCTGCTGGAATAGCTGTACCTGCTATGATTATAGGTTCGTATATTATGTTTTTCATATTTTAATGTTAAACTGAATGTGATATATTTATAAATATATCTTTCGGACAAAATTTTGTGTAACTTTATATTTGTATATGTATGTTTTGTTACAGGTATTCCAGTATGGGTGGGAAAGGAGCTGTATACAAGATATGAGAAAGATAACAAACATAAGAGGAATGCTTTTATTGTTGGAGGAGTAACTGCATCTGTAAGTTAAAATCTTATTTTTCATATTTGTACATAATTGATTTTCTTCAAAAGTATATATATATATATATATATATATATATATATATATAATATCATCAGATGATAGATAAAGTATCGAGTGTCTTACAAAGTAGTATCAATGTAAATTTACAGATATTTTTTTTTAAATTATCAAAGTAAGATATTAAAAAATTTATTAACTAGTCGTAATAAAACTACTTACTTATTTACACATATATGGATATTGCTTAGGAATTACTTTTATGTTTGAAAATCATTGTACAAATTCATGACAACATCAAAGTATATTTTATTTATATAGTTTGTACAAAGAAATGGAATAATATAATTATTGCGTATGTGAATTAGCAGTAACAGAATGTCGGTCGTATAGCCGTAATAGTAATTGCGGGAAGAAATTTTGATAAAAGAACAAATTCAAATCAAACGATCGTTATATTTAACAGGCTCGTGGAGGAAAATGTTACTCCTGACTTAAGTTATTTGTTATGGCACGTATTAGCAATTCTTTTACATTTCGAGTCACTTTTAATTTTAAAACTTCATACAATGTTTATTGATATTCTGTTTGCTGAACGTCCTTACTAAATTATAGGTGTACATATCGAAAGAACAATTCAATATCGAAATATTTTTAAACATAAGAGCCTAACATCAATTCTATTTCCACCACGTTAACGAACTTTAACGTGATTTCGATTCCGCAATTACATAATTATCGACACAAGCCCTGTTGCTTGAGATGTATTACGTTAATCGCAATCGTAACGTCAATGGCAGACGAATCGAGCTGTTGAACAATCAGTTCTATAACTTTTGCTTCCTCGATTTACATTTCGCGTAGAAGTATTAATTCGCTGCAACACTATCATAGGCAGTAATAATGCTGACTAAGGGTCGTTTTCGCTATTAGCAATCGCAGTCTCATCTGTAAGTACACCTTCACTATGAAGGTCTTTTAAAACGTCGATCAAGCGTTGTTCTGTATCTGCATCGCCTAAAGCAACATCTACAGATCCAATACAGAGTAAGAGAGCGAGGAGTTGCGATCGCCTATAGTCCTTATTTAAGTCTTCTCTCGTGTAGCCCAAATCTTTCGGAATGTCGACGCCGAGACGAGAACACGTCCCAATTAGTGCCTCCCAATAGATATCAAGGAAGGTTTCTGTATGTTTGCGACGTAATTCGGTTGGCAATGAACTTACTATCAACAGAGCAATGTCGTTAGTCGGTCTACTATAGGTAACCATTTGCCAGTCGAGGATGCAGCATTCAAGGCCAGATGGTCCTTCCTTAAAAAGTAGATTATTACACCAGAAATCTGTGTGCGTGATCAAGGCTAACGGCCCTTCTGGCGCAAGGAGTGCAGATATTATATGCTTAGTTCTAGGTCGTAGTACAAGTAGGGCCTCCAGTATCGCTTCTAATCCTGGCGTACTTTTCAAAAATTTGGCAAGTTGTGGTAAACCACGCTCAACCAGTTGTTGATACGAGTCCGTTGCCTTTGCTGTTTGGAAGAGGAATGGATAACGTTCGGACAGAGGCTCTCCCTCGACAACTTTCATTGCCAGAGAATGCGCGTGTATGCGTGCTATAGCATCTAATGCGACTTTAGTTTGATCGTATGTCATTCCTTCGCGAAATTTGATATTTCGAAAATCAGAATCGCGAAGATCGTGCAGTACGAGAATAGAATCTGGCGTTGTAGGGTTGTCGTCTGACTCATCAGCTGGTGTGTAATGTGCATGATAACAGACTGGAACTGACAGAAGGATTTCCTCGTCCGATTTATTTTCCTGGGATGCTAGTTGCTTCTTTTGAAACTCTTTCAGATCAGGCATGACCTGATATAAATAGAATCCAAGTTATTATTTATTGGATAGAACAATTTAAGATTGACGTAGCAACAGCATGGTAGCATTATATTAATTGATTGCTTACCTGTGTGTAAAATTTAATTTCCCGAAGATCGAATTGGCCTTCGATAACAAAGAAACGACTGAACGCATCTTTTGGAAGCTCTTTCACGATAAGTGACAGGTCTTGCGTGGTATTTGTGTCGTTCAACACGTACTTGATTTTAACACGAATTATAGCACTGAGCGCGCTTTCATTACTCATACAGCCCGGACTTACGTTACATTCGGTTATTGTGACCTGTGTACATGACGGGTTAATTTGCAAGCAATTCAAGAATACTTGGTACGCTACATCTTCAAATGTGTTGCATTTTCATTGCTAACAAAGCATTTATAGGCTGCTTAAATGACGCCGTATAAAAATCGCTACAGGCAACTGTTAACTGTAAATCATAGTTTCTACCGAACTAACCGGTTCTTTGTGAAATTCCCTTAGGATACCACCAAGCCACTCCTTGTCAATCTCTGGTTCTGAGATAATCTGCTTCTGCTCCTCTCCGCAAGATGATTCTTCCGTATCTTCCCAATCCCAGTCGGTGTCTTCCCAGTCCCAATTCGCCATGGTTTCCTTTCTTCTGATTTTATCTCTGTCTCTCAATCTCTCTTTCCTTTTATTTATTCAATTAACACTAATGACAGTCAATCGACGATATCAGTGTTGGCGGGATCGATGGAAGGAAAACGGGAGAGAAAAAACAGATGAGGGATGTATGTGTATCGTGGTTGTAACGTTTCGCGTGTCTACTGTCCCCAATCAATGCCAATAAACTACATGTACACTCTCGTGAACGGTAACACATGCAGGACGGTGTCTATTTGACTGTTCACATCGGAGCGCACGAGTCTGTCATGTATGCGGAGGCTTCGTGAAATCACCAGTAATGAATGGATTCGTCGCGTGTCCCTTCTACTTCCTGTTACGCCGTTCGGTCCTTGAATGTTCGGGCCGGCGTAGTTCGGCGCCCGTTCATCGAGGCTCGTAGTGTCCACGGCGCGACACACCCTTGGCGCAGAGCACCGACCGACTTCCCGATCCCAACACTCGATTTGTCAGACCGTCTTGCGATCGTGGTGTAGTATGGTTCTTAAAGTACCGACTGACACGATGCACGTTCCATCGTCAGCCACCTAGGTGGATGCAGGCCGCAGGGTGGGACAGAGAGGATCTCCCATGCGCGCACTCCTACCGTCGCGGCGATCAATATCCTTCCTTCCGCACCTCCCACACTTTCTGCTCGCCATGCACTTTCTCTGTCTCCTGTTCCGCTATCTCGCGTTCTCTTCTATGCTCCATGGAAATCTAGAAAACAGATCACCGTGTGTCAGTAATCTTTTCCCTCATCATGGCACCTTACCTTATACGACTGTCCCGAGATATATTTATATTATTACCATGTTTTACTTTCAATGGTATTTCATACTATTTTTTCTATATTTTACAGAACATAGATTATAGGTTGATCGGAAATTGCTTTTTCTTTTCTCTCTTTTCTTTTTTTTTTTTTTTTTTTTTTGTTTTTGAAGGTGATATGTGTATTAATTGCCCGAGAGTATGCAAAGCACGATGCAGAACATATTAAAATAATAAATGCCTTTGAATAGGCAATTCTATATTTGCTTTTGTTTTTCTTTCATTATGATTGTTTACAGTTGTATTAAATAAAAATGCAGTATGTTATACTAAAAAAAGCGATCCGTGTTAATGGTTTACGTTCTTTCCTATTTTCGCGAGCATACATTGAAAGGGACTTATGAAGTACATCTGAAACATTCCCTTAATTACTGTGTTAATTATGCAGCGTACATACAGAAACTTCCGGCAGCTTAAAACCGCACAATACTAGATCAACTGCAGTCCGAAGTTTTCGATACAGTTGCAGCTTTTACATTTTTGTTAGCCGATACCTAATGGCAATTTTATCGCGTAACTTTACGTACTTAAATGTATCTTTTCGTTTTCTTAATATTATTACTTATCTATTCATAATTAATTCCGATCTAATAATTATACGTTTTTTTTTTATTTATTAAGTCCCCCGCCCCAAAATTCAAGAGTAAAGAGTTTTATTGCTTCATATTATCTTCTTTTCATTTTACATAAAATTCTCATATTATAAATTTACTAATTCTATAGTACATAAGATTTTAAGTTTAATTTGTAGAAACTTTATAAAATTTGAATCTCTGTAAGTCTCAATAAAAGTTCGAACAAGAGCCACTACTCATAATTTATCTACCATCGTTACAGGTTTTAGTATCACCCATATTGGCAGGATTGGCCGTAGGTATTGGTGTACCCATTTTATTATTTTACGTTTATGGTGTAGTCCCCGTTTCTCTTTGTCGAAGCGGAGGTTGTGGTGTTTCAACAAATGGTACAGGGGTGCGATTTGATTTCGATGACGAAAACGAGCTTATGGGTTCATTGAGTGTCCGCAACGGTGGAGGTAAATGCCTAAATAATTCAAATTTTAACATCAAGTGTAGATCGAGTAATTTAGAAGATTAGATAATTCAAAACATAATCTTTATTGTAGATGCAGCATCGATAGATGTTGCGAGTCATCGCGGCGGTAATCCTTCGATAGGAGAAGCTTCCCTTTCATTAGGTAGTGGAAGTCATTTAGAAAAATTAGGTCGTGAAAACGATCGCGAAAGTGCCAGTAACGTAGCTGTCGCTGGTACCAGTCTCGCAGGAAGTATAGCTTCTAGTGTTTTACCAGGAGGTCAGAGGTAAGAGACTCTTTTTGTATTTATACAATTTTCAATTATTAGTTACACATTAGTAGTTACTGTTATATTTAAAAAATAGATTGGAGGTTCAAGCGGATGTGACGTCTACCCAACGATTCAGTTTGTGTAGCGAAACAGCATCTGCGGCAACCAGTTTATCAGAAAAATCTGTGAACGCATCTATTGCTTTGGATGACGGCGCAGCTTCTACGAGAGCTCTAGCAGGCTCTGTTCTAAATTTTAAAGTATCTCGCTCTTCTTTAAAAGTATTATTGCAAACGATCAGTACTTCAGTTATGAATTTTAATTATATCGATTGTTCAGATGGATGGAAGCTCAATCAGCGGTGGTAGAAGCACGGAAGGAGAACAAGGGACAAGCTCTGTTGCAGGAGGTCATATGGATTCAGCAGGTCAAGCTACATCTTTGAGTTCCCTCGAAGAAGTAGCGCCTGGTTTAGCGAAACGTGCTCGGCGCAAGCCGACGTTAGATCGCCAGTGCAGTGATTCCAGTAATTGGACCGTTTGTGGAGAAGACGAAGGTTCTGAACGTGTCAGATTCGATGATCATGTTAGTTTCATTGAAGCAGATCAAGAAGGAATTGTTAATACGTGTGGAGTGAATAGTCGAACTTCCGGAAGGCGTACTAAACGTACTAAAGAAACAGAACAAGACGCAAATACTCAAAAGAGTACAAAGTATGACAAAATTTAGATTTTTCAAAATTTAACTCACTGCTTTTCGATGTTCTTGATTATCTACAATCTTCTCGTTTTAATATTGCAAGGCACTGGGTTAATTAGAAGATTTTGAGAACTACAATATTTTTACATGTATAATGTCCATTTACTTTTTCAGGAATTCTAACAATGAATCAAAGGCTGATTCGGCAGATGACAATGTATCATGGGAACGGGTTAACGTTGCCACTTTGAGAAATGTCTTCTTCCATAATTCTACAACATCTACAGATCGCGAGAAGCGATTGTCGGTGATAGAAGAACCGTCTCCTGTAGTGGTACAGAATAACGGTGCTCGTTTCTTCACGCCTTCTGACAAAGGCTGTAGCATAAATAATATGGAAGACAATTTACACTCTTAAAGGAACAAAGACTGAGCATTTATGTAATAATGTACATGCGTCCTTTAAATACAAGACACACAGATGCGTATTCACATACAGTGGCAATCAAAAATGTACACACGCTAGTCTTATAAGGAAATGATACAAGTTCTCAACTGATTGATAAGGATTAGGCGATTAGAATTTCAAATTCAACCAACTAACTAAAATACAAAACTTTATTTTTTCATTTATATTAATTAATTGAAATTAATTTCTATTTTAATTTTAATTCAAAGCTTATTATTTATACTAGAAATTGTAATATCAATTATTTAACTACATGTTTCCTCGATCCTTTTAATTTTATATTTTTGTGAATGCAATATGTTTTTAATTGCAATATTATTTTGATGCAATATTTATAATCTTGCATTTGGATAATGTTTTTAGAATTAGAATTTTTAATTAATTTTTCGTTTTTTCTTATTAATAATTTTAATTTGTGTGGCATATTTATTAAATTATGCTACTTCTCATGAATACCTGAGAGGGTGTTTTAATATCCTGCTAGATTTCTTTTAATAATTAATCACAAACTTTCAATGGAATTTATATTTTTCATACCATAACAAAATTTGACAAACTTAAATAATTTGTTAGTAATTTGTCGTATGTTTTGGGTCGCTATATTGTTGAGGTACTAATTTTTTCTGAATCAGGACTTTCCGTCTTATTTAAATTGACTTGTTTTTCATTTATTCTTTTAAACTTACTTTGACTTTTTATTTTTGCATTCCTTTATCAATCATTGTTATTCTATTCACTTTTGACAGAGTACCAAAAATGGTAAATACAAATTGGACCAACTTTATATCTTTTTGAATATAGTATGTTGTTGATATGAATAAAAATATGATATCATATTTTGTGTACTAGATTTAATTTGTAATTATAATTATCTAATTTTTGTGAACTGATTAAGAGATGTATATCATTTCTCTATAAGAATAGTGTGACATTTACACTTTCGTTTGTTACTGTATATGTGTATATATGTATTTAAGTGTACACCATATGCGTGCAGTAATGCCGAATTTACTATATTTATGCACACCATGTATAAACGTATTATGAATGCAATAGAGGGAACAAATTAAGAGCAACTTTGCATGGCAAAGCGTATTGAAGTAAGTAGTATGTGCATTCATGTTTCAGAAGTGCGTGCGTATAAATATGTGTAATGTACGTATGTGTGTATAGCTATATATATACAATCAGGCCTCAATTTATAAAACAAAAGTTGCAAATTAATTTAACATGGATAATTTTCATTTTGTGCCAATGTTTTTTTGAGAATATTGTTATATGCGAAAAAATTACATTCTCGTACACGAAACAGCGCTCACATATAAAACGTATCAAATTCGTTAAAATTTTTCTATGACGGAATTCCTCAAAAGAAATAAAATTTTCACGTGATATAAAATAGGATAACTGTATAAAACATTATGGAAAAATTATTATTATGCCTTTTAGTTGCATTTTATGTCAAGCAACAGTTATTATTTTCCATGCATGAAACACTTCTTCATTTGTCAATCATATTTTCAGATGTATAAGTATCATAAGAACCTTTGTACACGAACATTTTCTAAATGTCCTTCGATGTATGAAAATACACATAATGTAATGTATACAATTAAAGGCAATGAATATGCCTTGACAGTGAATGTTATTCAGCAGTTTTAGAGAAAAAAATGAACATTAATATAAAAAGAGGTATGGTAGTTTATTATCTTCAGTTTATATTTATTTATTATTAATCTCGGTGAATTATATGTGTTAATATCAGGTGCTTTATTAGGCATGTCAAAAGCTTTGATTTGGTTTCTTGCCGATATAGATATTTACATTTATGTAATGTTAAACATAAATCACTAACGATCAGTGTAAGGAACATTGTAATCATTTTTTAACAATTTTACCTTTCGTATATTTTTTATTCTAAGTTCTGTAGAACTTAAATATGTGTATATAATTGTGTAAAATTATTGTCCCAGTATATACGTTTTTTGTGTGTAACTAATAACTTCGCTAATATTTGGATAAGCTAATGTCATACGTCCGGACGAGAATTGTATGAAAGACATTACATATGTAAAAAAAGATGGATACATGGACCTAAAAAACCGAATTGTGAAATATGACATAAGCTGCCATATAATCTTCATATATTAATAATAATAAATGTTTTAGTTAAATAAGGCATATTCCTGCAAGTATGTTCTAGAGTACTGGTATGTGGTACGAAATATATACATATATAAAAAGGCAAGTTTAATGTAGGAACATTTTTAAAAGTATGCATTTTTACCAATATTTTTACGTATTTTAAATAATAATTTAAATATACAAATTAAAAAGTACATTTCGTTGATACAAAAAAAGACGGTGCAATTTTAATGCATTAATATGTTAATACAAATAATTTAAAGGAATCTACAAAAGTAACTGATGCTTTTACAAGTATTAATTTCTTCAAATTCTGTTAATTGCTGTACATTTTGTATGAAGATCACAGTTCTGTGTATTACAAAAATATATTGTTTAAATAGTTGTTTCTGTTATGATAAATGTAAATTCGTAAATATAACAAAATGTAATGTAAGTTGTATATTCATTTAAATTATAAGAATATTTTTATGGTATATGATATTTTTGTTTAGTTTTTTGCACTTCCATTAATGTATATTAATACTAGTTGTTAATAACAAATAATTGCGTGTAATATGAAATTAAATTTGTATAACATCACTAAACATTTTTATATTCAAGTATATTATACTTATTAATATAATATAAAAAATTCTATATCGATCTACTTAAGAATAAAGGAGATTTTTTAAATAATTCATCAACTTTTAGTTTAAACAGTTCACTTTGAATAGGTTCATTTAATTGACATAGAGGATTTTTCACAACATATTCTAAATAGACCTGGAAAAAGAATTAATTATATCATTGGAGATTTTTAGTTTGCTAAAATACTCTACAGCAATATAATACTAGAATATGCAACGTTGGGTTACTCACCTCTCTATATAGTTGTTGTAATAATTCTCTAGCATTTTGTGTAACATTATCAGTATTTAACACAAATTTTAATCCAGACGGAGTTTCCAAATAATGCAATGTATATTTACTAGTTTTATAATATAAAAATCCTTCTTTTGGATCCAATGGCGATATTTTACTTACAAATGATTTTATAGAAAATAACATTCCATACATTAATTTTGCTTCCTAAATTTTGTGCAATTTTATTTATAATGTATATATATTATTTATAATGTATATATATTTCTTAGAAAAAAAGATTATATAGATTATACACAAATGAAAACAAAAGACCTTCTTTTAAACGACTTAATTTAAAAAAGGAATGAAACAAGTAATTGTTAGTGATTTGTATAAAATAGGTTACAGGATATTAGAACATGGGAAGGTTAGAAACGGCATATATTTTATAACTTTAAAATAACAATTCTGTCATAGTTATTCATACATACCTCTCCTTTTGTGATTCCAGATTTATTCAACCTATTCCATTCTGCATAATACAGTAATGTTCCATTTTTGGAAAATATATATAAATTATGAATTGTCATAATTTTGCTGACAGTTGTGTATTTTGTTTTGCTGTTAAAATGATGTTCAATCAATTAGTTATCGACGATAGCATAGTGACGTATCCATTGATTAAAGACAGGATAGACATGACATTAAATGCAGCTTTGCGTCTCAGGTTATGAAACACCGACTTGCAAAAAAATCAGAGTGTTTTTTACGCCCTCTGCGATTTCCTACGGCGAACATAGGAAACATATCAAAGGAGATTCGACAATAATTACCTATATTATCGACGAATATTTTACGTTTCACTGACTCTATCTTATAAAAATGACAAGGAAGGGGAATGGGAGATAAATAGATAGACTTAAGAATAAATGATAAAACATTCGAATTCATTTTATAAAACTCATTTGTTGATTGGATTTGAGAATTATACAATAATCTTTACAATTAAGGTTAATTTTATAATTATAAGCATATCTTTAAAACTGCTATAAATTAATGGTTGTGCTTCATGCAATTTTTCAGGAATTAATAATTTGAACAATATAAATACAGTTGTATATAAATCTTAAAAATAACTACAAAACTCTGCATATAACGAATTATTGCTAATTAAGATTATTTAGAACTAGTTACAATTAATTTTATTGACGTGGTGGAGATTCTGTGGCTCCTGTTACAGTTTCCTACTGTTGCAGTAGAAGAAATCCTGCAACACACAAACGAAAAATGAATTTTCTTTGTTTTAGTATGTAATAATCTAAATGTAAGAGTATCACAATCATTTTTTTATAAGATTAATTAAAAATAAACTTATTTGGTGATACAGAAATTGCTAAAATCGGATTTTATATTATAAACATTTTTAACTCCTCGCAGAAACATTTTAGGCCCAGTGCAAAAATTATTGTTTAGGGAGTTGAAAACTTTCGTGAATATGAACGGAAAAAAATCATTTTATTAAATTAATAGTTTCAAGCATGACAGCGAATATCAGCAGTCGAAACGTATTAAAATTGGTTAATATTAAAAATATGGTAGGTTCTGCATAAAATCGCAATTTCAATCAGTTTTATCATAATACGATTAGAGTACAACATGTGCAAAATGTTCTGTTCTATACCTTATTTGTAATTTTATAGAAAAATTTAGCTTGAATTCAAACCATTGCTATATCGAAGCGATAACGTTGCATGCGATACGAAAATGGCACGAGAGATCAAGTGACCCTTAAATCGTGGGACGCGGAACGGAAAGCATTAAATATCTTATCGGTAATCTATCTTGTCGATGATATCAGTTTCTTACGAAAGTCTGAAGATGGCTTATCACTACATTTCCTTCTGTGCAGAAAACGAGTAAGTTTTTCTATGTATACAGGACTACTTGTAGAACCACTCAATCGTCAAAAGTGATAAAAAGTGATTTTACCATTTGACGGAACATTGTGTCATATGTTCTGCAATACCGACCATTGCAGAACCGACATTGCACACCGACATAGAACTCTACTATATGTTCAATCCAAATGCGATAGTCGGACAAGATATCGCACTCATCGACGAAGCACAGGATAGACGTAACATGAAATATTTTTCCATGTTCCACGATTTAGAGGTTTAGATATAACCATGAAATTGGAAATTATTATTGTAGAGAAAATAAAGAATTCTACGCATGCTTTAATGCATCATGAAGATTAATTTTTGTACTATACTATAGATCGCCTATGCGCGTATGTGTGCCATGTCGCCTTGACAAGTAAATACAACAGGCGATAATCGAAAGAGCCTGATCGGTGCATGGGGCAAAATTCATTGAGTTTTAAACACGCTCTCGGTACGTTTGCCTCTTTTCCTTCTTTTCTTGTGTTCGTTTCAAATGAATATAATAGTGCAAATAAAACTAGAATATGAATAAATAAAACTAGAACAAATTCATAGGGCACGAAATCTCAGAAAGCCATAGGTGCGTCTTGTTCTATGTTGTATCCCATCGAACTCGTCGGAACGGCAGTAGTAAGGGTCAGAAAAACAGCCAACCAAACTTAATGAGCGAAAAGTAAGTAGAAACAGTATCGTTAGCGTCAGACTGCTTTCGTTTTATGTATTATTTGCCGACTCTTCGCGACATTTTCGTGGGGCAAATAGGGATTCGAGTTGCCGTGCGAATTTATCGCCGAGTACAAAACGTGCTGGTGGCTGCAGCTTGGGCACGATTATCGTTTCGAGCACTTTTATTAACACATAACGGTATCGCGGTAGACGACCTCACCGAGCTCAGCACGTAAACCGTCGCTTTTCGATCGGACTTCTCCGACGTCGAATGTGCCATTTGCCTTTTTACTGTTAGAGTAGAGTCAAGGGAAAGCTAAAGTCGAGGAGAGCCGGAGGAAAGCTTTACCGTAGAACCGTATAATACCTATGCGAACGACGCTATGCAAATAAATACAACGTAAACGGGAGCATAGAATAATAGAGGATAACAAATTATGGATGATATACGCTCGTATAATGCCCATTGCGGAGGGACTGCGAGCTATAAGCGCAGGTTAAAGGTATAATGCGGTGGCTATGATCGTGAAACTGAAATGAAACGAATTTCGGCGAACGACCGGAAGATAAGTAGTAGTTAACAATGTCGTGCTCCCTCCAATCCTTAGACGGACTAATTTTACGTAACCGGTTGTACTAACAATTTCTAGAGAATTTCTTCCCCTATACGTTTTTGGTATATTCCTCGTTCAAAGAATTAACGAGACGTTTGCCTCATTGGAAAGATCCTCCTTTTCTTTATCGTCTTTATTACGAAGAGGAAGGACTTTACGCGATAAATCGCTTAATCCTGTCTTACACCGGTCCATCAGATAGATCAAATTCCTTTATCCAGCTGTAATAACAACTTCAGAAAAATGTAGATTCGTTTTTCCAAATGCAAGATTCAGGACACTCCACCGCATACGTAGTCCCTTCTAAATGCAAGATCGAAAAAGACGGTTTTAGAAAAGTTAGTCGATCGAGCAAGATCGAAACTCTATTTAATTTTTGCCAATAAAAAAAATCTTACATCCTACAAAAAAGAAAATATCATCCTTTGGAGCATCTCAACAGCGTAGTATCTATCGTTTCTACGAACGTTAGGCATTGGAACAAACGTATGGCGATGTACTTCGTCGATTTTCTCATCGCTTACGTAGGTACAGGAAAAGCGAAAACTGAGTGTGTACGTTCTTCCATTAAGTGAAATCTTTCGATACACATTCGTTACGAACGCGTCAGCTGCAGCATAACGGTTTGCGTGTTTACACCTCCTCGACACCGGAAATACAATCTGCATGGAACGCGATAAAAATATCACCGCATAAAACGAACGATCGCATCGTCGGTGACTGGAATGATTCGATAACAATGACCTAGGCTGTAAATCAAACGAACGTAGCCAGCGCGCGTTGAACCGACTGTTTCGAGTGCATCATGCGCTTCGACCTCGCCGCACCAGGGGTTTACGCGCTCGTGTAATATAATCACCCGTTGGCCAAACGTTTGAAACGGTAAGCTTAAAATGGCACACATATAGAGTTGTAGGGACAACTATGGTCGTACGCTACTAGGACTATAGCGACCCTCGTGCAAGCTTACCAAGTTTACTCGATAGTGTCCTTTCTATTATGAGCGCTTCTCTGTTAATTTCGTTTATTCTGACTTTGACTGGGCCAACTAGACGTTACCACAATTTCACACGATTTAACGGTCAATTTATCCTTAACTATTGGTTGCCGATCTGGTTCAGGTTCGCAGCGAACAGACGGCTTCTCCCGCAGAACCACGCGAATATTTTACGATGGTTATTTAACCGATACTACGCTGCTCATGAACGTTTCTCGTGGACTCGCTGCGTTGCTCGCTTTTCCTTCTTTCAACATGTTCACCGCCGCGATAATCGCAAATATCTCCCGACCAGAACTGTCTCACGCTCCAATAGAATATCGATAAAGTTATATAACCCTGCCACGTTTTTTCAGTTGTTCCATTTCGATCTAATCGCCTTCTTCTAACGTTAAAAAGTATCTGAGATTCAAGCGAGATGCGAAACAATTGTCATTCGCATGATTCTTCCTTCCAATTTTACGCTAAACGTTTCCTTGACACGTAAAAGGCCTTTCTGTTTGTTGCGATAAGAGTAACATTCAGATGTAAAAGTTCGAGCGAATACAAAAGATTGATATTTTAAGGAAAGATCCCCTGGGATGATCGCGCAAGGTAAAGAGTTAATCCCGTGATCTGCATCAAGACTAGCACATACGAGGGTCAAGCACACGATCGCATTGTATTAAAGCAGTCTACGATAAACGGACGCTGTGTATTCGCAAAGCGTACTAGATGTCGCTCTTGTCGGCAATTTTACAACGTTGTGAGTAGCAATAACAACCACACGGCTTCGATTTTTGTTCGTCTGCTCGTTTGTTTGCATGCCTGTTTATTTATTTGTTTGCTTGCTCGATCGCTCGCCCAGTCGCTTATTTGTTTATCGTTCTTTTTTCTTTTCGATCGGCCCCATTGAAATTGACCGATCGCCATGCTAAATTTGCTATGCGCAACTCGATGTACCTGCGACGAACAAAATTTTGCACTTCTATCGGTCAAACGATAATTGTTATCGACTGGTATCGCTTTGGTTATCCTTTTTCTTCGGTAGATGGTACCGCGATTGTAGCTTGGAATAGTCCTTTCGCAGAAAGAAAGAATCCGGTCTGACCGGATTACCGGAATTGTGAATCGAAGACTTCGTCTTCTTTTGTTTGTCGAACGACTTTCTGTGTCGATTGGGTTATCCGGGTTCTATTCGACCCTTGTTCGCTGGATATAGATTTACTCGGAGGTAACCATGGTTTGTATAATTTGGTAATTTTTGTTTCGCGAACGTAGCAAGAAACGTTAAAGCCAAGGCTATGTCCTCTATTTTCACTCTGACAATTGTTGTCTCAAGTTATTGGTTGTGTTAGGTTATGTAAGAGATGGTAGGATGTTACGCGATCAGAAACATTTTTCTGTTTAACTTTACGATAGAAAACGATCTTTTGAATCTTTAATCAAAAATAAGATTTATCTTTCTTGTTTATCAATAGCTGTTGAGAGCGTATGGATTTATTTACAAATACAAAACAGAATCGCGTTGAAAATTGTCATTTTTCGTTGATTTTCCGAGAAATCTTTTCGAAATTTCCGTTTCGATATATTTTTATTATTTCACATGTATATTTTCATTTCACGTGGAACTGGTAAACGGCGTATTGAATTTTAGAAATACTCTCCTATAAATCCTGTAATACCACAGGAAATGTGACTTATCGTGTTTTTCATCTGCGGCCTTCGAACGAAAACAGCAAATTATACGTATTATACATTAATTTCGTAATACGTCTCGTTTATAAAATAAATTACTACAACGAAAAGAACGCTATTTTACATGTTTAACGCATTCTTACACCGTGAGAAACGTTGATTCCAAGCGGAAATTAAATAATGTATTATTTATCAATAATTATTTGACATCGATGCTTTTCACAATATCGCTTCTTTCTGTTCGTACATTCTACGCAATTTTTTGCGCGCATAAACGAGATCCGATACAAATCGTTCGATACCGACCAAGGGAATTAATTCTGCTGATATTTACGAAAATATTGCGCGCTTCACCCGCAGAAGCTGCATAATTCGTGAAATCTGCGAATTACCGGCTAGGTCTTTATAAATGATAAGCCACCGCCTTTGTTTACCAGGCAATCACCAACGGAGCAGAGATAGGGGATGTTTAATATTTGCCACCGGGCAAAGTAAGTTTGCAAATCGTCCCTTTTATCCGGAACTCGTAGAGCAGATTTCTTTACCTCTTCCACTCGGAATCTGTCTCTTTTCTCACGAGGCCATTGCATACAGCATACGCGATTGGGAGATACGCGAGATCATTGTCCGTTTTGCTCTGTTGCATATAAAACTCTTTTTCTTTTCCCTGTGCCTGCTATAAAATAGCACGTCAGCTTTTCCTTCGACGTTCTTTCATCTCGGAATTCAACTTTTGGAACATCAAACAGCCGCCACCGTTGTGCCGTCCTCCACAGTAAATCGTCTGGGAAATCAGCCGCAACTATTATTGTGCTTTTAAAATCACAGCCACGCGAGATTGAGCTACCGCGTTCCGGTTAATCAACGGATTGTCCGCGTTACGTACGGTTATTGGGAAGATGAGTAGTTTTTTCGCGAAGTATTTAGGAAAAAGGAAGAGACTGGGACGATTAGTAAATTCTGTGTTGTTGAGGTTATTCGATGCGTAAACGGAGAAAACTCGTGGATAAATTGTAAGGCAGAAGATATATTTAGATAGAAGTGTAATTATAAGTAAGAGTACAATTTGAGCTGGTCCAGATCCGCACGCTAGCCGTGTTACCCGATAACTGAAAAACCCCGAAGCCAACGTCGCCTGTCTACTGTTTACGGTCTGTCTTCGTCAGAAGTCTTTTGTCTACGCGCTGTCGATGGCTTCGGTGCTTGAGAAAAACTAAAAAAGACCAGACGTAGAGTTTTCTTAGAAGCGGTGACCACTTCAACGTGTGTTATTATTGCTATTTATCCTTAAATTAAATTGAAACTTTCCTTTTATTTTTCTTTAGTCAATTTACATTTTTGGCGAAGCACTGCATAATTTATCGTCTTTCTCTCGTAACAGATAAGTTTACGAGATAATCGTTTTCTTCCAGTTTAACGTATGTACCTGTCTCTAAATCTTTCAAATTACAATCGCGATTAACTTTTCAAAGATAAGGTCTTTAAATATTATACGCAAATATTGACGGATCTCTGTTCGATATACATAGGCGAAAGGAGATAAACGATATCATCTATACTAAATGTATTGGAATATTGAAACAACTTTGACACTGTTCCGATATAAAATGTTTCACGAGGTTTACGTAGTATGTATTTTGTATTATTTCACTTCCTACAAAATTGAACATCCTAAGTAAACAGTCGATTGAATTGTTAACGTTACGTATGCTCATCAACAAAACATTAATTCTTTCCACCGGTAACATTTTATCGTACAAATTCGTTTAATAGATTAAATATTTGTCATTGTTTGATGCGATCAAATAACGAGAGCGGTTATTTTATCGAAAAATACATCGGCTGGCTCTTATTGTAGCGATCGATTTAACGGAGAAGCACGTGTATTAAATAAAGAAAGCCTCAATTATACTCGCGAGTTAATTAATTTCATTAGCCTTAAATTATAGCATTTGTTTATTCGTTTATAATTATCGTCTCGCGTAATGATGATCAGGATGATCCAGATTATCGATCGTTGTTTAAGCACTTTATCGCAATAATACCGGAAGAACATGATGAGCGCAAATACCAAACGTTATCCTCAAAATTGTATCGCGTTGTGCTTTTCAAATTATTGCGTCGCCATATTTATATCTTCACAATTGACAAAGAATTTGAGATTAAGCATAAAAGAACTCGTCGACCTTTATCTAATAACGTTTATCGAAATGTTAATTCGCGCAAATATGCGGTCTAATTATGAGACGTTCTTACACACTTTTATACGTTTATGACCCGACTTTTACAATTTCGTCGAATTCCCCATTTTCCTTTGTGTTTCCGTTGCACTCGCGAAAGCGCAATGACGTCGCAGCTTCGAACGTATCGCTTTAAAGCAACAGATTAACGGATCAGTTTCGTAAATACCACGTGTAAATCAGACGGAAACGAAAAGACTGCGATCAACTTCGTACGTACTAACGGCACCACGCCGTTTTATCAGCGATAGATCGATCGTATTGCTACGAACAGAGCTGTCCAAATATTTCTGTCAGGCTTTTATCGTACAATGCTGAACGCGCATGTCGACGATTGTTCGTATATAGTTGAATAGCTTGCGAACTATTTGACGTATCGATGTTAAAACGGGAATCCACGAAAAGGGGGGAACGATCGATGTCAAATATACCCTTAAACACCTGTCGTTTAAACTCATAGCCGTAAGTCTCGCGTTATCGTTTCTATCGTATGCGAATCTCGAGCGAAATCGAAACAGCAAAGGCAAAGCGTATTTCATCGTCGCGTCGCACAACGAATACGACGTTGGCCGCTCGCCGATGTCGTCTCACGAGACCCGAGACGTTTTATTTGCGGCTACGGTACTATGAAGCGTATTCAGAACCAACCTCTCGATAATAGCTTTTGTCGATTATCTTGATATCTGAGGTTATATAGTTCTCTAGTAGCGCGCAACTGCGCAGACGATCGCGATCGCGATTGCGAATCGAAGTTGGTGTGGAAGTTGACGGGACATTCGTAATACCGTTTCGACCGTAAATATTTTACTGATATTTTCGTACAATCACCATGACGGAAGCTAAACAATGGACATCCAAGGTGAGCATAGTGCGCGCTTAGGCTACCGATCGTTCTCAAGCTTGTGAAAAAAGTGAACGCAACGCGAATGTGTCTCAAAATTTTATTAAAGTGCAGCGGACGAGAAGCGGTTTGATCCAAACGCACCTTATAAGATCAAATAAAGCCTCATGGACGAGGATGATCGTTGTTTGGGATGCTCGGTATCCGTGACATACATACGCAATGAAAACGACGTATACACGTAAATATGTGTTTTGTCACAGGAAGATTTTCCAGAAGAATCAATCCTGTTCAACTCGTGAAAGTGAATTATTGCAGATACGCTACGAGTATTAAGACGCTTGCCGATATTTAGTACAAGAAAGTAGTACAAACCGGATGATTCCCACCGTTTTTATTTCCTAGTTACTTTGTTTTACAAATCTGTTATTTCGTTCGCGTTACACGCGTTTCACGATGTAAAATTTGTTCGAATTTTTCGATAAGTATAACGAATAAGTGTCCTAATATTTCTGATCCTAGCAACGCATGTAAGATGGAGTTGTCGATAGAGTAGAACCGTGATTCGTACAATCATTATTAACGTACACGAAGATTATACGCGGAAACGGTATCTTCGATGAAAGCTACGGTACCCGTTAAGTACATAGAGTTTCGTTCCAAAAATATTACACCGACGATCTCCTCGCGGCGGCGTAGTCTGGTTCGGGGAGGGGAACAATCGAGTTCGCGTGCGTCTCGATGCGCCGACGAAACAATGGGATCAACCATGCGCGGAAAAGAACAGCGTTTCGTTGGATCTTATCTGTCGGTGGCTTACGGTGCGAGTAGATTAAACCACCGATGCTCGTGCCGTTAGACTTTGCAGATAAATTCAGCCGATTCGAGCGTTCCCTTAATCTCGTTACGTAAATACCTTGGACGGTCCTCCAGTGGCAGCTCTTACCTTCCCACTTCCCGCGTTACCTTTCGCCCGAGTGTATTGTTGTCTTCCACATTCTCCTATGTTTCGTCCGACTCTATGTTCTACAGACTGGTCCTTAGACTTGACTATCGAGGCACTTGATTCCGCTGTTCGATATCGAAGAACGACAGGCAGGGGTGCCGTGGTTTCCCAGAACACCTTTCGACGAAGAAGTTTCTGCACGCACCAACTCTACGCGTTGTCTTTGTTAGGCGATCTTACGGTACGGTCAAACATCGTGAATCTCAGCTAGGCCATCGTTCAGTAATTTTTTAGCAGGCCTATAGCCAATACGCGGCACTCAGAGAAATTCCATTTAGCTCGGTCGTTGATTCATTATTCGGTTTAATTTCAGCAAGTATCCTAGTGTATCCTAAATCTAGCTTCTCGATCTAGCTTCTCGGCATTGAGCCTAACAGTTCTGGATATTTCGAACTTCTCACACATAGCGCTAGTATCGTAAGAAAGAATTATTTCGTATTTTGTTCTTATGCGTGTTAACGCGACGCCATGCTGTGACCGGACAGAGTGCTTGACTAAATTTCTACCGATTCGTACGATAGATCGTGCGGTGCACGGGTCCGCCTTAGATCGAACTGTTTACACGGGAAACGTGTTCGAACGACGGAATGTTCGGATAATCGAGGTTCTATCGTTGTTAACTCGCATTTGTTTCATAACCTACCTGTCCACACAACCGCTACGGTAGGTTCTTCCGGTTGTTGGCCCCTTTTTTCCCCATTCGGTTGCCGGTTGTCGTGCGTTTCGCGGCGATGATTTATATGATGCAAATATAACGTAACCCGTGTTATTGGCAGACGAAGAGGGTTTCACTGGGAGTTGGCGGTGCCTTGGTGGAGCTAACGCAGGATCCTGAACGGGGTAGCTGGGCCAATCCCATCGAGTTTGTTCTATCCTGCATCGGGTATGCCGTTGGCATTGGCAATGTTTGGCGTTTCCCTTACCTTGTATATCGTAATGGCGGTGGTACGTATATATACATATGTTGGTAGCTGTGCGTATCCTGGCGTCGTGGTGAACGTACGGTATGTATGCTGCATGTGGATACGGGTAGCGTGTGCGCACGACTTTCCCATACGAGAAAAACGTCTAGTCGTATTCGCTAAACAGACGGTCACGGGCTAGCAAACGAACTACTGGATTACGCGGAATGATTTATTTTCGTGCGTCGGCCGTTTTCGTAGAAAAAGGAGAAAACCGGAAGGGAGAAAAAGGGAAAAGAGAGGAAGCAGAGAAAGAGAAATAGGCGGATGAGCAGACGCGTGACACGGAGTGTACGTGCGTGGTCGACGTGACGAAGCGACTAATTCGAATAATTAAGCGTAGTTTGGCAGCTCGTGACCGAGCGTTCGGGAAATTTAATAAATCTTTCCTGGCTGCGTGTGCGGTTGTGCCTGTTGATACAGCCGCTCCTCTCTTTCACCGGGTTTATTTGCGAAATTCCAAAAGGTAGGAAAAGAGAGAGAGATGCTGCCCGCGTATTCTGAACACTTGGCTTTTAATTATTCTATTTTACTTCCACTCTCGTCGTTTTGTTCTTTTCTGTTTACGTGGCCCCAGCTCTTCATTGTTCCCCGGTCGGCGCAGCGGCTCCTAATGAAAGACGACCAAAGAGAGAATAGTGGCTGACCGTTTTTAACCTTTCTACTGTAACGCCGTGTTTCGTCGCGTTAATCAGACTCAGGGGCTCGATAACTTTTAATTAGTATCCATTCGAAACGAATGATAAATCGGCTCGTATTCCTTGGGTATATTTATCTGGTTTTTCCGACGTAAACGAACACGAACGGGACATTAATCGACATCAAGAATAGCCTTTTTAATCGAAGACATCGTTTTTTACTTATTTTTTAGTACCGCGGTTGTTTAATTTTTTCGTTTACCAATCAACTTTTTATCGACGATTTGCCGTTTATTATACGTTAGAACGAGAAGATTAGATACAGTCTTCGGTATTTATTCGACCGAACAGAGATGTATATACGTATACATCGATTCACGAAAGTATTTGAACATTTACCATGGAAAGCTTTTATATCCATAATCGACTGTTTAAATACTTCTATGATCTCTGCGAAATATGTACTTGCAGCAAGCATCTTATAATTTCCATACATATTTTCAGATTCCACCGATACAAGCGTTACAAATCTTATAACGGTGCTGACAAAATTTCATTGATCGATACTTGTGTTCGAATACTTGCGTGAACCTACGTGGTATCGTAGTTGTCGCCGTCCTCGTTAAACTCTTTATAAATACGTTATAGCGTATTTCCAGTCGTTGCTCTGTTTACAGGTGCTTTTTTAATTCCATTCGTTTTAATGCTGATAACCATGGGATTGCCGATATTTTTTTTGGAACTCGCGATTGGACAATATTCAGGACTTGGCCCTAACGAAGCGTTCACACGTATGGCGCCGGCACTCGAGGGTCTCGGTTATTGCACCCTCGTCGTCATTTTGCTTGTAATGGTCTACTACATGGTGATCGTTGCCTGGACACTTTTCTACACGTTCGTCTCGTTCGTGCCGAAGCTCGGTTGGGCCTACTGCGACAACGATTTCAACACGAACGGTAAGCACACTGATAAAATAACGCACGTACTGCCGCGCCCCTTCTAAATTTTAGAGAACGCACCTCGCCTACGAACGATGGGTTCGACTTGTTATTTAGCGTAACGTAGCGTAACCGTGCCACACGCGTATTTTATCGTTCCCATAAAGCCCGAAGAGGTCGTAGAACCGTTTTAAACGATCGAATGACGAACGGCTCGTTTCTTCGAAATTCAATTTCTCTACTCTGCAGAACGGAAGCGCATAACATGAGAAAAATATTCTCCTCTTCCTTCGTATCGTTACATGCTGCTTTATGTTTTTCCATACATTGTATAGCTGGCAATTTATGAGTATATACGCGTACTACGTATGCCTTTTGTGTTACCAATATGTAAATAACAACAATTTTCATATTGAAAATTTTTTATTCAGCAAAATATAGCTTGATCTATAGATATGGAATGGTACGTGCGAATATTTTTCGGTTTTTCTAGAAACAAACTTTAATTAACTTGGATGCAACGAAATGCCTTTTTTTTTCTCAGTTTCAATGTCCTCTTCGCAGGTTATTTAAAGTCGCGCCTAATCGTTTGTGCGGGGTTAGAGCTTTAAAAAGGTATTGGTATCGGTGAATGTTTCTCGTATATCTTATCTCCATAGGTGAAACTACCACGTAATTTGTCGATCGTAATTCTTTCCTCATTTAATCTACAATCTCTTTACTCTAATCTGTTCTAATATCTATTCTAATCTACATATCTACGAAATAACGGTAAAATGCACAAACCTACAACATTGTTCTCCATTCGTATTTCGTATTGTATTGTATTTACAATTCGTATTGTACGCTGCAATGAATATATAATAAGAGCCCTTTCTTTATCGATTTAACAGTTCTTTTAATGTTATTCCTCTTGTTCGTAGAATATAGTAAAGCAATTTATTTTTACAACTAAATGATTTTATTCGTTGAAAGAATTTATTTATATCGCATTCACCAACTTTTCCTCAATGTCGATTCAAATCGTACGTGTATATGCCCCTTTTTGCGAGAGTTGGATGTTTTATTCAAAATATATCTTGTTACAAAAACAAGTTATTTTGTGCAAGATATTTCGGGTTACGTGCGATCTACGATATCGAAATCAGAACATAAAATTAGCAAAAGAGACCGAAATAATATTCTCGTTCGAGGTATGACCTCATTTTCAAAATTGCAATTTATTTCGTGCTGTAATAGTTGCTCGCCTGTTTTTAGAGAAATCGTTCAAAACAATACCGTAAATATCCACTGTGATTGTTCATCCTGTGAAATTACATTCTTTGTTGTCGCCAAAAAACGGCGACAAAAATCTTGTAACGGAAGTTCGGTTTAGCAACTTTACTTCTACTTTATTACAACTTTCATCGACAGAGCGATCATTGTAACCACTGACCGCCGACCGCCGACCGCTGACTGCCAATTCATACGACCAATATTGTTACAAAGAATTTATTTTGTTACAAGCGGTGATTCGACATTTTTCCAATTTCATGGAGACGATCGTTTGCTTTTATCTCTGCTATTCCTAGGTTACTTCGTTAAATCTACACGCGTTTGATGTGGATTTCTTGTGGATATCCTCATGTAGATTGCACTAGTCATCTTTAACACAGTAGCGTGTATCCTTTATAATTGATCAAATGAATTACGGGAACAAAACTTAACAGATATGAATATATATATATATATATACACACAGCGAAGGAACGAGTGCACTAAAAAGAGAAATCGCGCATTTTTGACCGATTAGGAGGTTTGGATTGAGATTTGGAAATTGTAATTTTTATATTTTTTATATTTTTTTCTAATTTTTTGTCCGCCTAAGGATTGCTTGCTTATCTCATAATAAAAACCTTATCTAATTGTTTGTTACGTACGAGACAAAACGTGTGTATTTAGGTTAATGCACTTCGTGGAAAAGGTTGACTCACACCACGCAAATGCATGCCTCACACACATAACGTACTAGCTCGCTTCGCTATCAATTTCTGGTAGGCTTTAGGGTATTCGTATGCATAATATATGTATAAAAAGCTAAAAATTAGAGATCCTGGGTCTTAATCGCCATAACTTCGTTAAGTTTACTCGCTGTACGGATCGTAACAACTTTTATATTTATGTTATATTATACGAGAAATTTATTCCATCTCATTTTAGATTTTAACTCATTTTCAGCTTATCTTGCAAGTTATATGCGTACCAGATATGAATATATACATATATATTATTTTATATTACATTATTAATAATATATATTGTAATTCTAATGCTACGTCCTACGTTTCTCATTCGATAAGGTACAAAGAACGATCTAGGACGTGCGAGAAAACAAGTGTTTTTATAAAAACGCGATTGTCTATTAGTAGATAGCTACAAAAGATGTGTTAAAAATGGTTGTGCCTGTGTCACACACAAACTCGTGCACTTTGGACGGTTATAGCTGTGCCCACGTTTTACGCATTAAGGGGTTAAGGACGCTCGTTCGTGCGATTTTTCTCAGGTTCAACAAACAAAGCAGTCTCTTTAGCTGCTTATTGGTGCCGCCGCCTTACGCGTGTCACTAAAACAAGCGCGCGCGTGCCCTCGTAGCTACGCCATAAGGGAACGCTTGAAACCGGAAATCCCTCGTAGAACGAAGTATCTCTCTGAAATAAATGCGGGGAGAACAACAAAGCGCTCGTGTAATTAGTGGCGGTCTCTCGACGATCGTAACAAAGTACCAGTGCGGATATACATACGTACATAGGCAACATAGGTATACGTGTATATGACCAGCTATCGCATGTAATATCGAACCATACGCTGTCAGCTCTACGACGCATCGTATTCTGTAAACGACAGCTATTTCGTTTCAATCAGCGATAGCCTTTGGAAGCCTTTGAAAGCCTTTGATGTTGTTTCCTAATTATCGCGTAACCAGGGCAACGATATTGGATATGCGGGGATAAAGCCATAATGTCGACTTGTACAGATTGTTATAGTGGCCTGCAAGGGATCCAATGTCAAACGAATGATCCGGAAACGATATTTTACAACAAGACTTGCGTATCGGCCAGGCTTATCTGCAAGAATTTTGGTTTCGAGGATGGCAACGTCACGCATTGTTTCGATACGAACAGATTGGAACTTCTCCAACACCTTTATACTCGCATCCTTTCTTCGGAGGAATATTTCAAGTATGTCACGAACCGGTGTATGTTATAAACCATTTTCCTTTTTTTTTCTTTTTTTGTGCATTTACGAAAGATCACGAAAGAAACGAACAGAACGCGTGCGATATGCGGAATAGTATATCTAAATATAGCGGTTTTTATAATACTCGATAAGTACTTTTCTTCTAATGAAACGAGTTCGAGCGAGTATTAGTTCCAAAATCGATATTCTAAATATATTAGGTCACACGAGGCAAGTAGACCGGTTTTTATACGGAGAATTAGGTCAGTGGTACTAGAGAGTGCCACGAAGAAAAACATAATCACCTTTTCTTTCTACAACTTTTTCCCATTTCGCCTGCAAACACAATAACGCTGCCCACGTAAAATTTTCCGACTATCCTTTTACCAAAGTATTCTCTCATAGCATTTTTTAGTTAGCTATGACATGTTCCATTTCGCTATTTACCTTCTATCTTTATTTAGCTATCACGTAGTTTGTTATTCATTTATAAATAAGAAAATCACGGGGAAAGCTGAAATATTTAATCGTGGTCGGATATTATCGTTGGTCGAATCTAGCGACCGCGTATTGGGTCTACGAGGTGCCACGTGGGAACATTTTGGAGGCATAAGATGGGAATTGTTAGGATGTCTCACCCTCGCTTGGATAGTCTGCTTCCTATGCCTGATGCGCGGTGTCCAGTCCATTGGGAAGGTCGTCTACTTTACCGCACTTTTCCCTTACGTCATGCTTACGGCGCTGCTGATACGAGGTAAGAAGAACACAAGAAAAACGCTTTTCGTGCAATAGAAATTTCTTCGTTGATGCGATTAAGGAATTATGTATTACGTTGAGAAACAAGCTGATTCACGTTTTCTTAAAAGAGAGCGTCAAGTGTGTTTATTTCCACGTAAAATCTATCTAAGCAAGGTGTAATTTGTTTTACATAAATTCAAACATATGTATCTTTACATTCTTTAAATAAATTTTGGAACTAGACCGGAGGCTTTTATGCAATTTCATATTTCCGCGAACAGAACTAAGTTTCATCCGCTAAAAATTATAAAGAGTACATCACTTTGAATATTTCATATATTTCTATATACTATTTGCAATCTGTAGATTTTTGCACCTTTGAAATTATTATAGATGCATGAAAATTCGCAATATACCGATAACATTCTCCGAAATGCTTATATCAATGAAAAGCGAAAGAACTTATTGCTCAAGTTAATATGTTTGCTATTACATAGACTCTTACGTACTATCGTCAACTATTACATAAAAGCCGAAAAATTTGTTTTTGAAAAATTATACAATGTACATTTTTATCCTAGAACTGTTTCTCCTTCGTATAAAAGAATGTTACGGCACTGCGTATATACAGGGTGTTCGTTGATCGTCAGGATTTTTCAGATGATGTAAAATTTTAATTATACGTCAGAATAAATGAATACTTTGCAATGTATTATTAATTCAGAATTGCTGCAAAACAATTATTTTTCAATCATCGGACACGTTCATTAAGAACGCAATAAATAACTATCAACGAATCGGAAGAGAATATTACAATCGATGAATTGTCAACAAATTAAAAAATAAATTAATTGTTAACGGTCAGAGATGATAAAATGGCATCATGACCCGCGCGAGGTTTTCGCGTATATCAAGTTTCATAATTAAAATTCTTCGACAAGATAATTGATAATTTATGAATATTAAAATGATATTAAAATGCTATTAAACGAGATATCTCTTTATGCGACATTAAACTTCAAATATGAATTAAAAATCTAAATTTAAGAATTTCATGTGTCGCTGGATTGCATAAAAAGTATGTTTTTTTTTTTTAACGATATCAGTTATTTTAAAGAATTTGTCAATTTTTATTGGTTTATTGTACACGTGCAGGTGTTACACTGGACGGTGCTGGTGACGGTTCTCTTTGGTTTATTACGCTAAAATGGTCAACACTGGAATCAACTAGCGTATGGGCAGATGCTGCATCCCAAGTTTTCTATTCCCTTGGTATCGGTTGTGGATCTTTGATCACTCTTTCGAGCTACAGTAATTTCAATAACAATTGCCACAGGTAAGCGTACGCAGTCGATATTCGACCACGCAACTCCTTCTTTATAACGCTACTACGAATTTTGCGTGTTCTGAAATTGATCGAAAGAGTATACTCATGCATCAGGAAATAAATTTATGAATAAGCAAATGTAGATCATTGCAATCTATTCGTGTTCTTATCAAATCACCATTACGCTCTCGGCAATCCAATAAAGTTACACGAATATCCAATTAAAATCTTCCGCTCAATTAATACGATTCATTCACTTAAAAGTCAGCAATAACGATAATGCATTTTACATTCGCGTGAATCTTTGGATACGTCCACCAACGATCTTGCACTCGTGCTTCGAATGAAAAGGCGTTCAAATGTCTGAATTCTGTCGTCGGAATCGACTGTAGCGATCTTCTAATGACGTGATTCGTCGTAAAATGATTAACCTTTTACGCTGTGGGATCTGTGTGTCCTATGAGTACATCAAAAACTATAAATCGTTACGATTTAAAATTCGTCGAGATATTTATTTTCACCACGATATACGAATCGTTACGTACACATTTCCTATTTCACTTATTAAAATTTAGCATATGGGGAGTACATATTAGCCAATAGATATTAATCAATAAATGATTATATCCAAAATCCATATGAAACAACACCTTTTTAATTCTTCGACGTAGTTATTGTGGCGCACTGCCGACAGTTTAAATCGACAGTGAGAGGATTAAAGCTAGACTTATCAAGCGCAGGGTGTATTTCAAACAGTGAACCAGTGAATGCGATATTTGGACGTTGAGAACGTCTGCTTCATTTCGTACGATACTGATCGTAAGATGTATCATCCAAGCCACGGTACCTCCGAAACAAAACGATACTCGCCGAGTCGGAGCGTTCACGTGCTCGAAATATTGCAGAAAGTCGTAATTAGCATGATTATCCGACGCTGAACTTCTCTCCCAACGGCAGATACAATTCGTTGCACGTTGCATCGCGTATATAAATTATATCAGTGCGACGCAAGTCGAATGAGCAAGTAGCGCAGCAGCGGAATATAACTTGCCGCACCAGCTGGCCAACTTTTACCTGTGATTATTAATTGTTCTTCCTCTGTTCTGTCATTTAACTGCCGCGTCTCGCCCTTATCGCGTGATACGTTTTATACTTCCGAAAAGCCTTATATGGCGTCGCTCGCTGAATCAGAACGTCGTTTTCTCGTGACGATACGAAGGTAAAACACGGCACCATCCACCCATTTTCGGCCACACTGATGCGTTTGATACGAGCTTTTATGGTCCGTCGTTTGCGAAATATTCATACACGATTCAAACGTCCTGCGGAAACGACTTGTAGATACAAATAATAAATGATCTTGGTCTCGCAATAATCATGGAGGGTACGACAAATTGTCAGAATGCATGAAAATATAAAAATGTGATAGAACCTGCCGTATCCGAACTAATGAGAAGGCAAACATCCTGCTACCTGTCTTAAATATATTTTTCTCCTTTACTTCTCTTAGAGACGCAATTATCGTGACGTTTACGAATCTCGCAACGTCGATCTTCGCCGGATTCGTAATTTTCTCCATTATGGGATTCCTTGCCCGTCAAGTGGGCATGCCAATCGACGACGTGATCAAAAGCGGGGCAGGCCTGGCTTTCATCGCGTACCCAGAAGCCGTGGCACGGATGCCGTTGCCCAATCTCTGGGCAGTGTTGTTTTTCGTCATGCTGTTCATCCTGGGCATCGGTAGCCAAGTAAGTACTTGCATTAAACAACAGGATGGTAGATTCGCGAAAAGTAACGATCGATCGAACGAGTTGAACCGTGCGCGCTCCTCGCGTTTTACAAGTTCGTTAAAAAATGGAGTAGGCACTTTTGAAGTTAAGGAGAGCACTGTGCAAGTCGATTCGCGGTTGCCGAGCAAAGAGAAAGAAGGTTTAGCGAGAAGAAGCGAAAGAATAGGTGAAAGTAAGAAATGGGAGATAAAGTAAAAAAAGGGGGAAAGGAAAGGGCACGAGCAGAGAAGCGTGAAGACTTTTGAAAATGAAGAGCATCGTATTTCCATGTTGTTTAAAGTTTAAAGTACGGCCTTGTTATTTGCACGGTGTGGGTCTGCGCGCGCGAGAAGGAGAAGGCAAAAATTTTTCGTCCTACCGAGCCAGCTAAGAAGGCGCTATTCAAGTGCCGCGAAAACCGGAACGCCAGCCGCCGTATTCGTCAAAAGAGCTGCGAGGGAAAATGTGCTCGCGAGTAGCCAGACGATCGTGCCGTGTTACTTTTGCATCACCTCCCGTCTCTCTGCCTCGAGGCTCGTATATCATGGAAAGAGTTATGGTTTGCCGTCCCACTGAAATCCACACCTTTCCTCCTGTCCTCGTCTTTCCACCTTTTTTTCCCTACGAATGAGAGAACCGTAGAAAGGTAAACGAGCGAGGCAAAAAGAAAGCTGGCGGAGAGAAAGGGAGAGCCGCGGAAAGAAAGCGAAAGGCTTTTTGTTTTCTACACGCGTCTCTGCCCCTCTGCTGCCTCTGCAGCTTGCACGCTGAAGGGTAATTAAGACAGACGGCGTCAAGAAAGAAAAAAGGAAAAAAAAATATACGAGGGGGAAAAAAGGGGCGAGAAAGAAGAAAAGAATATAAAAACGGAGAAAGGGTAACGAGAATCCCCGACGGGCGAGCATCGAATCTCGAGTAACACAGTCGGTCGTTGCTTTTTACGATACGCAGTTCGCAGGCGTGCAGGCGATAAACACCGCCATATTGGACCTGCGACCAGATTTACGAAAACACGAGAGCTACGTGGTATTAGGGATATGCGTCACTTGCTGGCTCCTTGCTATACCGATGGTGTTCGATGGTGGTATTTACCTGTTCACGCTGATGGACTGGAACACCGCTTCTTGGGCAATACTATTGATCGGCATTGCCGAGGTCGGCGTGGTAGGCTGGTGTTACGGGTGCAACAAATTCCTGCGTAACATAGCTGAAATGCAAATGCGGTTCAGCCTTTTGCTCCGCAGATATTGGTGGCTCAGTTGGGCTGTGCTCGCGCCTATCACTTGTCTGGTAAGTGCATTGTAATCGCATCCCCTCCGTTCGTGTCTTGACGCGTTGCTACAGTTGTTTCCGTGCACCAGGATCCTCGAAATACACCTGGCCAACTATGTCCAAGTTATTCTCCGATAATTAACTCGATCGATATCGAACTTGTTTTACAGATGTCGGATGCCGATGCCGTTCTGTGTAAATGAAACTCTATGGAACTAAATGAAACTAAATGAAACTAAAATGCCGAGAATATTTCCATTGAAAATCCCCTGATTTGTAATCTGCAGCGTGGAATTATCGAAGATACTAAAGTATCGGTTGAATTAAAATTGATTAGGTTAAAACGTAAATGTTAATTGTAAATGTTATTAGATAAAAGTCAATTAATTTGTTGTAATCGGTTAGGAGAATCGAACATCTTTTCGTAAATATAAACGAAGTATAAAACATTAGAAACTTTGGCAACGACTACGACAACAGAATAGCAGTTTTATCTTGAAAAGGAAAGCTTCTTGTAATTACAAAATTTCTTCGATATTCGAAAGAAATATATTCTTCCAGTTCGTAGAAATGTAAGTGATTTTTAAATATACTAAGATGTAATTAATCTTTAAATATAATACAAACAGAATTCGCATTCTAATGTTTCGCGAAAAAAAAAAGATTAACATATAATTCCGTATATTCCTAGTGCACGAATACGCTGTACGTCTTATCAGTGTAAGATAAGAAAGCGTCGAATAGATACGTGTTGGATATAAATGCAACTTACATGCAGATATTGGTTGAAAGTTTCCAGGTAAACTATATCAATTGTGAAATTTGTTTTAAAGTGTCATAAATATTTTACGTTCAACCAATTTTAATAGTAGTTTCGCTGGTTACTAATGATGCAGCCTCAAATTGAATTTCCTAATACAATAGATACAAGTTATATTGGGAAATTTCGAGCAACTTTGAAAACAATAACTTTCTGTCAGAGTTTCATAACTTTGACATACATGAATGTATAATGCTTAGTATCTGAATTGTATATTGTGCTCTTAGGTGAGGTCAGCAGCCAATTACGCATGTCCTTGTTGTGATTATATCGTTCCTCCTATCCATTATATAATACAAATGATAATTATATGATAGGGATAAAGCTAAATCGATTTTCGTGTTATTTCGGCACGATGAAGATTTGACGCTTTTAAACTAAAAGAAGCGCTACATATCTATGTCTGAGCGCAATAAAAAATGTCAGTTTCCCAAAACTGAATTCGAATTATTTAAATTTACGATTCTTTTACGATATTTCTACAAAATTTCACATTAAGATTCTTCAAAATAAATATTACTTTGAAAAACAGGGTTCACTTCAAAGTCATATTTACTTTTATTAAAAAATAATCTCCCACGAAAACGTATATTTTGCGTTCGCTTTTGTCGCCTCTCCGTTAGCTACAAGATGAGTAACCTAATAAATATTCTTTTTTATTAAATTGCATTAGGCGTCTTAAATATTTCATATACTCCGATTGCTTCTAAAACAATCAATGCTATCTACATTTTCAGAACTTTCAAATACATAAATCATCGTTCATTCTCGCCATTATACATCTGAATCTGCCCAATATTCGCCCCCAAATATACCGTGTAATCACACTTAGCTTCCGTAAAACTTGGTTGAAACCATGGCAATCATACGAATCATCCGAGCGATTAAACAAATCCGGTTCACGGACACGAGCTAGTTCGTTCGTTCAGTTCGTACCACTCTCTTTTTCCGGGCATGCACCTCATAGTTAAGACGTTAATCCTTTCTCCTTTCGAGGTGTTTTCACTGACGGTATTATCGCGGTTTTGCTTCTCGGTCTGCAAGCATTTAGCGCGACGCTTGTGCTCCATTATTGATTTTCCGTTTGTTTTAGACTCTTCCTCCGCCTGTCGGTCGTATATTTTTTTCTTATTCTTTCTTTTCTTTTTTTTTTTTACTCTGCCTTTACTGCTTTCGCATCTTGTTTAGTAAATGACCTCGCGCTCGGTCCTCGTCACGCGCGCCCGAAGCCATTGAAAAAATCACAGCCTAAATAATTATGTTCCATTGCGCCCACTTCATCGTTAACAAACGCAAATCCAGTGAAATATCTGGATCACTAATTCGAACAGGCGAAAGCACGCGCAGAGAGACACGGTAAAGAAGCAAGTAATGATCATTCTCTCGAGTCACCTTGGAGAATTTTCATCATTATCGCAGCAAGAGCGGAGTAGAGTCTCTCCGGTAAAGATTTCTCGGTTCTATTCTATCGCAACCTACAGTGGCTCACGAAAGTATTCGAAACTTATCACGGAATTTTTTTACGAACATATTATATATATCATACGAAACTTTTTCAAATTTTCTTAACACGACTATCGTGTTTGTAACAGTAAAATATGAAATGTATATAGAAGTTATTCAATTCAAAAATGTATATAGAGGTTAGAAGACATTTGTTGCAAATATACACTTACAAATCGTTGCAACAAGATCGTAACTTCTCAATCGATTTCTCGAAAACAGAGCGCCATGCACTCATATCCTTTTGGGGTTGTTTTACGTCAATCCGAAGCATAGAATGTAAATACAGTCAACTCATTCGAGATTTCACAGTTTCTGCTATCCCCTTGTTATTGAAAAATTAGTATACAACACGAATAGTAGTCTTAAACGTATAATTAGTGCTAAAGATGGTCTCACTACATGTTGTGGCTTATTAATATACCGAATAATTGTCTGTCCAAATACTTTGGTGATCTTTGCGATATGTGTGTCTTTAATAAATATATTCTAACTTTTATATATAGTTTCTATATATCTGTTTCGAGTTTTATCGATCTAGTCACGATAGTCGTGACTCTTGTCTAATGAGATCTCAAAATATTTTGTATCATACGTATACCGTATATAAATATATAACAAGTTCCTGGAAGTGTTCGAATATTTTCACGAGTCATTGCACTCCACCGATGCCTATCGTGTTCTATATCTGTCTTTGTATCGAGAGTTCCAAAGAGATCTAAATCTGATCGATAGACCGCTTTATTAAATGCGATATACTCGGTGCCGGTTAGTTCGATACGACATAGCTCGATTTGAGATTGACGCTCGATCAATCCTAATTTATTTCCGGAAATAATATTCTGCGATAGTTTGTCTTCCAAGAGTTCGTTTCGTAAACATTAATGTGGATCGTAGGATAGCTTCCTCCGATAAAAGCTTAAAATAGCTTAAAAGTTTCGCATCAGTCGCTGGCATTGGAAAGTATCTAAGGGCGTTTCTTGTAAACCTTTACATCGGTAAACTTTTGTAATGCTAATGTCCGGCATTTTCTTCTGAGTTTTTGCTAGCCTGATTAATTTTAGAAAGTTCAGTGCTTCGTTGCAGTGATCCCTTCTTATTATTAACGGGGCGATTAGGATTAAAAATAAACAAAATCTTACTTCTACAATTTTTACTATGTCTATTTAATTGTTAATTATAATTCTTCTTAAAGCTCCTTTTTAAACCTCAGTTAGGTCTTTTATAGATTCCCCGCTACGTTCATTATCTTTATAATATTTAATTATACAGGATGAACCGGAATAAATTCATTAAAAATTTTATAAATCTATTCCGAGTAATTTTTCACCACGTACTGCATTTCCTCTTTTATCGATTAGCTCTCTCTGTTTTTCTTTATAATAGAAACTGACATTTCTTGCGTTGCAAGAATTTTTATTAAACATATAGGTAAGCAAACATAAATTTTGATAGGTTCAAGCACAATAATTTATACTTAATTTTCATACACCTTGTTCTATGCTTTTCCGTTCTTTATTTTTCAAATTCAACTACCAACGTCGAATCCAGTCGATTATAAAAGTATCTATTATTGATTAAGGACGAACGTATGTCGAGATATGTTTTATCGTTCGAGAAATTATTAATGATATAAAATTACGTTCACAAGCATCAAAATCTCGTTAAAATTCTGTTCGAAATAGCGCATATTTAGTTACCACTGAAATAAATGTTACACCAAATATTTACTGTATATAGATATTCGCATTATATCTTTCTGGTGTTCACGATAGCACAAAAAATGCATAATGTTTGTTTTCGCGTTTTTCCATATCTTGGCAACATAACCCGACTACATTTAACTGGCAGCACTGTAGGCGGATTCTTTTTATCTTCTTTCTGTTTTTTGTTAAGTTCCTTTTGTCCACGATATTCCCCTTAAAAACTCGAAGGAGAAACCGCATCTTAATATATTTCTAAATATACGTTTTACCAGTTTTATACGTTAATTAATTACAAAATCTAACGAGTAATCGTAATCGATTACAGTCTACTAGCACGAACGTTGCAAGACAGTAATCTTTACGTGTACCTTTTTCTTTTATTTTGTCGTAATTGTAAATGAACGAGCATGGCATGTACTGTTTGTACTAAGTTACGTATACTTTCATGTATACGCATGGAATGACGTTGCTCCAGGGGAAGTTCGCTTTAACGAGCAGCCACCCTTTATGTTTTCCTATATTTACTCTCTACATTTTTCTATATTTTTCTACAGGGTATCTCGTCTAACTTTATCACTCGAGATATCTATCTTACCTTTAGAATTTTAAGACGATGTTCTGTGCGAATATTGCGTGGCTTTACAAGTAAGACGAAAGTATCTTCATTTTAAACAGGGTCATCCATGGATTTTCATTAGCATATAATAATAGCTTTTTGAAAGAGATAAACAATATGAGATTCAAAATGTTTCTAGATATTTTGCAAGAAATTAAACACGACTTTCAGACGAGTAGATTTTAGCGATTAGTTGGTCGAAGTTATTTTTACAGGCTCTTAAAATATCCAACTTCTTCGAATTAAAAGAATTCCGATACAGCGAAAAATAAATAATAACGAATTTGGTGAACGAGATATATGGAGTTTGATATTTCAACTATCTCAAATTCTTCATATTTCTAGCTCTTCATCGATAATTTGCCTTACTGAAAAGCAACGTCTTTTTATTGATCAATCCAGGAATTTCTTTTAAATCGTTGCATTTAATGTCATATCCACGTTGGTTTTGCGATTAATATTCTTCCAATCGCATGAAATATACAACAGAATTGACATTAATTATTAAAGTCGCTATGAGCTTTCTCAACAATCTAGTATTACACTCTTCTAACATTTACGTAATTTTACCCAAATGCTACATTTAGATTATTTTAAGATTCTTTTAAGATATCGATAGATATTAAATAAAGAAACACGAATATACATACGCTTTGATTACGATGGCTGATAATATGGTTTCGATATTTGTATTATCATAGCACGGTCGATACTCGTATGATACAACAAAGCTCTTTTTCTTTAATACGATTTTACGCGAACGAAAGTACGAGAAAATTTAATGGATGATTCGTTCTGTCAGATTGAAACTGCAGAAAAATCTATATTCGATATTTCATATGCACCGATCTAATACCACCTATACGCAATTGCAGACGCAAGAATATAAGCGGTGGCAGTTTTCCTCAATAACCATTCTTTTTCTACCTCTTCTCCTTTTTCGTGAAGCGAGCCACATTGCTGGAAACCCCTGTCACGTTCCATTTTAGCGATCATGAATCGTATCGAAATAAATGATCACGGTACGCCGAATCGAGTGGCGGTTTTTCCTCCTCTTTCATCGATTACCGGCCTCGTCCGCAGGTTGATTTCGAGGCAACCAATCAAATCGACAACTTAACTTCTGTCTCAAAGCGCACAGACTCGAATTGATCGTGGAGAAAAGAGCGAAGCTTTCCTCGGTCGCACTCTCCTTTTTTTCTGGAAAAACAACGGAAACAACAAGCCTGCGAGCTTTGTTTCGCGATCAATCGAGTGCGATCTCTGTTGATTTATCGCCGTTTTCCGATAAATCGGCTTGCGTGTTTCGGTCATCAGTCACTTGATTTTCATATACAACGTGTCCTCCAGATAGGATGCAATGGCGGCTTTGAAACTTCCCACGCCATTCCGGAAACGTTTTAATACCTATCGGGAACTTTGGGCAATGTGTTCCTTTCGGTGTAGCTCGTATGTTTAATGTAAGTTACATAGCGAACTCGAAGGTATCGATCGTCAGTATTTATGGACTTGCTGGTTGCCAGAAAATGGAATATATTGATTTTTCCTACAGATTATGGTAGTTATATAATACATATTATATTTTATTACATAGGATCCGTTGTTTTTTTATTTTATATATTACGACGTTTCCAGTGGCGAATTATTACTTTCTTCTCCTCTTTTTAATCATGTTTAACGAAAATCGATGATTTACAGAGACTAGTGTGGAATTTAAGTTTATCAGTACGACGAGATCGTGGGTGTGTTATTAAAGCTTTGAAGCTGTTAGATCAATTTCATTTAATTTGAAATTATATCACTCCATCCTTCGCAATATTACTTCTTTCCCACTTTCTTCTTTTCATCTTCTTCTATTATGTTATTTCATTTTTCACTTTTATTACTTCTTTCTTACTCTTTTTCCCCTTATCTTCTATTATGCTTCCTCTTTTGATATCAAACGTACATTTGTCACTACGCTTTAATATATTTCTTTAGATTTCAAATAGTAGATACATTTAGGCTTTTACGAATACGATAAGTCGTTTTAAAAAATCAAAAAGGAGGAAATTAAATACCAAAAATTATAGCTATTATTCCCAGAATTTTAGCGAAGGCAGTGCTAATAATTTACGTGAATAAACTGGTCTTCCGTTCCTTAAGGGGAATTAATTTTATATTTCATGTTCAAATTTTGATATCTTCTATAGATTTTACTTATCGCTTCGATAACTTTTGTGATATCCACTTCATTTCCGATAAAATCTGTAAGTATACAGTGCCCAATAAGATATTACTGGCAATTAGTTTATCGATCTCTCTTCACACACGAAATGAAAGCAAACAAATAATTTCATAATCATTTGACATTAATGTCATTAATCACAAAAACAATTCGTATTCATGATTATTCAAGAATTTAATACATTCGCTGTCATGCAACATGTGGGAAATCAATCGCTATATTCCCTGCTTTGTTTTTGGTACTACGCGATATGTCGCACATTTACACTTACTTATATACATATAAAATGTACGAAATACGTATAAAATCTAAATACGACCTTTTTCGATATTGCTTTCCAACTAAGACAGATAAAATAAATTTTATATATTTCTATGATCCGACGATGTTGTATATTTGCAATTTTATAACTAAATTACTTTCTGCCAAGAACAAGCCAAGTGTCCGTATATTCTCTAGCGACACTGTATACACCTACAACACAGTGCAGCAAAGATTATAGTTAATGAAACGAAAAATAACACTATTCACAACAGTACGGTATCTACGATACAACAGAGGCGATTTAATCGACGAGTAAATACTTATTGGAGTCAGATCTCGCTAGGAAGGAGTAAATTTTCATTTTAATCTGAAATTCTATGCACCGAAGTCGTAAAGATACCTGAGGGAGAGCGTGCCAAAGTCAGCCCCGATTAAAAATATCAAATTCTTAATTGGCCGTTGTACCATCAAGCTTACTGCTCCCCCGAGAAGTTTACACAAGAAATAAGAACTCCTTTTGTTTCCCTCCTCTTTTCCTCTATTCGTGGTTTTTCGTTCGCAGGTGGTGTTCGTGTATCAAATATGTACGTACGAGATGCCTCGTTATGGCGAGTACATATTCCCTGGCTGGGTGAATGCGATCGGAATACTGATCGGCCTGTCGACCCTCGCCCCGATGCCGTTCTTTTTCATCCGTCGCCTCTGGAAAGGTCCGGTAAGTTCGTCACGAGAACGAGAGAGTAATAACAACGATCGGTAAATCTCATGGATTTCTATCGTAACGACTAGACTAATAAGCATTAATTTGCCGGCCGATTACCAGCAATTGCACGCTATCAAATCGCCGAGTTTATGTCGGAAGCGGACTGGTTATAAGCTAACTCTCGAGATATCAGTCGGCATAATGCTCAACAAACTAGACATTATTATGCAAACTGCTCGCTTGTTTTTACGACACGCTACTAGCTGAAGCACCGCCACCTCCTGCTGTTTAGAGTTTACGGTGATTCTAACTATAATAATCCTACATCAAGGCTTTACTCCAGGTTGGCCAAACGGTCTCGATCGCGTTTAAGGGTTTTTGAGAACATTCGCGTCTCGAGACGGCAATAAAAGCGTTACCGTTAGCACATTTTGAACGGAGTGCCCTATATCTTTACATAGCAGAAACCCCTGATTTCGGACGAAGGACTCGGAAACTTTTCGAAAACGTGTCGTATCGTAAGAATCGTTTGACGGAGAGATTTCGCGTGCTACCTCCTTACACATCACACCCTCCTAATATAAATCTCAAATTTTGGCAAAAAACGAACACATACCGTTATATTTCTCAATCATACTCGAACAATTCTGCATTTTTATAACAGCACATTTATAATCGAGTTATAAATCCATTTGACTCGGGACTGATATTTCAACATCGTAACACTACAAAGAGAAACGTTCACCAGAGAAATAGTTATCAATAATCCAATTTAACGATGTTTTGTTTTTCTTTTTTGAAGTTCCTATGTAGGCTCTCTACAAAGCTATGCTTATAATATACTAGTTTCAATGCTAACGAAAATTGTGTTAACCATGTTATAGGAAGAAAATCGAACAGCGACATAAAAGGTGACTCTTCGAGAAAGTCTCATCGTTTCGATCCTTGTAATTTTGTAAAACATTTTGTTCTTGTTGACAGAGAAGAGAACAGTATCATAGTACTATCTTCAAGAATTTTTTATGATCAGCGATAGAGTTATTGTAGCGAGAAGATCGATAACTTTCAGTGTTCTTCCAATTTTTTTTTTCTGCAGGAGCCGTGGTATTACTTTTACTTGAGGTTTGGAATAGCGCAGGAATGAACTATTTCTTTCTACTTGATTTTGTATTAAAAAAATAACATTTGGAAAAAATTAATACTTTGTATAATGAAGATAAAATACCAAACGTTTGTTCGAGGATTAAATTCTTTTGTTTAGTATTTCTTAGAAGAGATGTTTTATGGTTGAGTTTATATAGAATCATGGTATTACAAGAGTGTACAAGTTTCTGCGTAAATTTGAAGATTAAAGCAGTGCAGGGCTTATCGGTTTCCAGTATTTTTTCTTCCAATTTACTGTGGTATCCGGTTTACTTAAAGGCCAAGATAGTATACTGATTCAATATTTTACAAGGGAAGGAGAAGGTCTTGAATGGATGTGTACTTCGAACTGAAACTAATACAAACTTTTCAGAATTGCGATATATTTCTTTCGAATTTTTACAGTTTCCAATCTTTAGCGAAATCAAAATTTTACCAAAGAATATTATCCCCAAATTAGATAAATGAAAATCGAAGCAAACCGAGGTCGTAATAACTAAATAAGATATATACTGTCGCTCGTTAAAGACATCATCTGCCTTCAAAAGCGGTAAATTTTCATCGAATAATCAATTTGAAACGATTTCGCGTTACGTTTCACATTTATCAACAGTAAATTCATCAACGTTAATAAACTGCGTGACACTTGATGACAAAAATACAATATCTGAATCGATTATTGTTAGACAATTTGAAGATGCAATATTACACACAAAATTACACATAATTTGAAGAAATACATAAAATAATATCCAAAGTGTAGTGTTTTCTATAATGTATATTTGGCAAGTAAAACAATTTTCTATAGAGGCTTTAGTAACTACTCCTTCGATTATATTCTCAAAGACATGCATCTACATAAAAATCCGCAGTCTCCTTGTAATAAATGCGATAACGTGTCAAAGTTAATTAACTTATAATAACTGTGGTCACTTTTTATCGGAGTTCTAATTTTTTGTCGTAAGCATTATTAAATATCGAACGTGGTCGAGGTTTCATTTAAAAATTACTTGCCAAAGCATCTGATCGAACACGTGACAAGGATATCTTTGAGCATTTCTTTTATTCACGAAGATCGCAATAAAACGATCAAAATCTGATGTGGGAATATAGCAGATTAAATTTCTTGTTTCAGCGGAACCAACTTTTTCAGTGCAATGCAAACAAACCGGAATATTCGCGGAACGTTGAAAGAAAATCAATATAGGATACTAGCTGGTATCGGAAGTTCATATGTATTAGCAATAACTACTGAAAGTTATCCGCGATATTAGTTTCCTGTTCATCTTCTCCGGTAATTGATATAGGAAGTAATTGTGCGAGTGTATTACTTCTTTTACTCATTAACAGATATGCTAGATCTGTACCATGCTCAATCAGAAATATCACGCGTTATCATTTCCTCAATTTTATATATTTCATTTAAAGCTATTCTGATTGAAATTAAATAAAGTTTATGGCATAACCCTTGCTCGTCTATTATCGAGTTTTAATTTGACGGTTTTTAAACGAACAATTTATGTTTAACTTTATGAAATAATAAAAACGCGGAGGAAAAGGTATATTTCCTTGATATCTGAAATAAAATTCGTATAAAATGAGTTACTAACTGTATTTATGATAAAAATTACAGAATATGTTATAATTTCTAACTTTAAATATTACACGTAATTCTCTTTTCCCCAAAACGTGAATCCATTGCGATAATGTAGTCATAAACTTATATCCGTTTTCATCGAATGATGTAATTATAATGCTTCGTACTGATATTACGTTGTAGTCAAGACAGATATTTAAAAATCGTTAAATCGATGAAATATCAACCTGCAGTTTTATTTCTTCCATCTGATTCTTCGTTTTTTCGTAACGATGAGAACATATTATGGATTCTAATTAACATTTCCTTATTTACTTTGATAGGGGTAAAAGCGCTTCTATTAAGCTATTTGTATATTGAATTATGCAAGCGAATTTCTTTCTAGTTTGTTTATGAATTCATAAATTCGAGTAACCACACTTTTCGAATTATTTCGATGCCCTTCGTAATTACGTAATTGCACGAGAATTACAGTGTGTTTAGAAACGCCGTGATCGGTGTTAGACACTGTAAATATCCAGGACAAAATGTGCCAACGAACGATAATTGTATAGTGTTTGGCGATATCGTGGCCATAATTCAAAGGTGAACGAATTGCAAATTTTTTAAGAGTCACGTACTGTTCAACTGTGGTTAAGCCCTGCAGCAGGTATGCGCCGATTTAAAAGTTGCTTTCCCTTTACCGTAAAATCTCACCAACTTTGAAATGTCTTAATACAAGTTTTTCCACGGTACGTAGGTAATCGTACTTTGAAACGAAAAGTTTCGTTCCGTGCTCCATCGTACGGATCGAACCTATTTCAGCCGTACTTCTGACCTCTTCTTGACCGCTTCCGCTTTGTTTTACTCGATAAATTTACTATTACTCTTATCTCCTTTTCTCTTGTTTTCGACTCTCCGCACAGTTTCAAACTACTCGCCAGCTTCGGGAAGATATGAGCCCGCGTGCCAGTCAGAAAATCTCTGCGATGTCTCTCCTTTTGCGATGCAGCGACCGCTACGGTTAGATGTTAATGCTTTGAACTTAATCAACAACTTGGTCAAACTTTTTTAATAGACGCGACATCTTACTCTTAACTCTTACTCGCCACAAAACATTATTTTCTTACTTTCGGCAAGTATTTTAATGAAATTATATTTCGTATCGCAATTGAAAATCTTTACACGCGAAATGCAAGATGATTTTACGACAAATCTGAATATCACTTGTTTCTTTAGAACATCTTTTAGATACGGTGCTATCGTTGCGATTCTTGAGATAATCAAAATCGTTATCTAAGGAAGTGTAAGTTTGATTGCTATAACTCTTGAAATTATCTTCTTCAAAGTGGATGATTAATGATATATATACAGATATACTATTATTTAGTTTTTGCGAGAGAAAGTATTCAAATAACACTCTTAAAACATACTCTTAATATTAAATACTTATTAAATTATTATTCTATCAGCAGTATGTTTTAAGAAACATTCGAATGCTTTTAAGAGATCAGATTAAACGTTTACAAAAAACATACGGCCCTTGGATAACATCAGTGGAATCTTTTATTTGGCTAACAATGGCTAGCAGCGTGCAGTTGAAACGGCGAGCTCGGAGAATGCCAACTCGAATTGTTTGCATAAAGCCCGGCGCTAGCGATTGTTCAAAGAATTTAACTTTCGTTTTAATTGTCCGCAGAGGGACTGGAGTTTGTTTCGACCAAAGAAGACGTGGGGACCAGCTGTGGAGAAAGGTGCAGGTAACGGCAATTCGTCCATGGCGACCATCAAGATCTCGCAACCGTATAGAAACGAACCGCAAGAGGATTACATTTAATGATTTTAACGAATTCATCTACTTTTTAGACGATTCTAGTCACGTTAACGCGAATGTTAATCACCCGATCTAAGCGTTCGAGAACGCTCTCTTCTCTACTCAGTTTTTTTTCTGTTAGAAAAGTTTTACAAATAGAGTGAGGATTTTTATGCGTTTCTGTGAAACTTGCAAAAATACACAGAATGCATGTAACTTCCAAAAACTTATAATTAATTATAATAATTTGCAAAAATATCTAAAATATAGAACTTTCGTAATATTCGAGTCATACACAGGTCGAAGTAGCCAATTCCACTTTTCGAAATTTTGGAAATTTTAGCGAAGGTTCGATCGAAGCTTATCTGATATAGTTTCATCAATTTTCTCTGCTCTTTGTTTCGTGGAATTTCATTTTTTCATTTTTAGGCAAGTTGCGTTTTCTTAATCGTATTCGTAGAAATATCGATTCGCATAAATCTCCGCTGTCTGTTCATCGATTATCTTTGTTGTATTCTCTTTCATTCGCTTTTGTCTGATGTGAAACGAATTAAGAGCTTCCATCAGATAAAAGTCAGACTGGAAGTTCCAAGGAACCCGGCAGATTTTTCGGGCGAGAACGAAGAGCCACGATATATTAACGCTTCGGCCGATTTCATATTTTCCAATACTCGCTGTAAAACTTGGGAACTCTGTTTTCGTTGAAACTTTTAAATTAATGCTAGCGAACAGCCGCGGTGGGTAGCATCAACTACAACGAGGTGCGTGTGTTATAGCATTTCCCTAGCTGTTTCAAAGCAACGTTTTAATTTCTATGTCCATGTGAACACGCTAACGCGTACCAACGATATTAATGAATTTGCAATTTTTACCTGAAAAGAACTCATCGGTTCGTTTTGATGTTTCGTTCTTTGCATTTCAAACAGGGAATGTATCGGCAATTCCACTGGAATACCGAGCGTGTGCAAAATTCGATATGCATTCCGATGTCAACTTATTTTTTCCAGAATCCGTAATTATTCCATAATTGGGATGTGTCATCTAATTGGTCTCGATTTAATAACGTTGTATACGATAAAAGATGTTGAAAATACAGTACTTGGATTTATAATGCCTTAATAAATGTCAACTTGTTCTTTATACTATGTTGTTATATCTTACAATTTGAATGAAAAATTCTGATGAACCTTTTTTTGTATGATATATGGTTGACAAGTCATTGATAGAATGTTCAATCTTCAAAATATTAATGACGTCCCTGTTGTTAGATTTAATAGTGGCATATATTTCGTACACAATGGGACGCTACAATGCGGATGACATTTAAGTTAAGGCATTTAAAGTAGAGAAGATTATTTCAATCGAGAGACATATTCATATACTTATATTAATATACAATATATACAAATATTTGCCAGGGAATATCGCGGAAATAACAAATGTTGTGAAAATTTAAAGAATTCGCAAAATGTGATAAAATTATCTCGATATAGGGTTTAGCGATAACTTGCCAATTTGGGAAAAACGATAGTTATTCGTTACTTATTATTAATTTACTCTAATGTTATGCCCAAAGGATTGTTGGTAACAAATACGTTACGCAGCGAAACGACAGAGATTGTTTGTGAGACTTCCATAGGAATATGATACAGAAATAGAAATGTTGTCGCATCTGCAATACACATATTGCGGTCATATCGAATAGAATTCATACACAGAATCAACTAACTGATTGTCACTGCTACAAATCTTTTTACAAAATTAAATTAAATAAATGTTTCCTCTATGCGAACGAAACAGTTATCGATCCAAGGTTTCTCCAATAATGTACAGGGAGGGTTGAACAAAATTTGGACATACGAATTCTACGTGTCGGAATAATTCATAAACGATTATTTCGTTTTTTAAATCTACGGTTCTAATTCGCATTCTTTGAAGAACTAAAGCAGAGAAAAGATTGATTTTAATTTATACTCATTTGTTATTTGGCTTTGAAACGAGTAATCGAAACAAGTGTGATAACAGACACGCAAAGAGAAAAGAAATCTGGCCAGTAACGTTACGAATCTAAAAATGGCAGACTTCGAATACAAAATTCGACCTTACCTTTTCCGTTTTCATCTTCTTTCCAATAATGAGAATAAACTTATATCTTTGTAACACTACAGTATCACAAAACTACACTGTTTATATAAATCAGGGTACGTGTGCATCAAGCGTTTAATTTACGAGACAAATAGGCAGCTCGAAAAACATAAGAATGCAACAATTCTGGAAAATCGAAGTAGAAACGAAATAGATCACGAGTAAAGCCGCGAAGAAGTCGAGAAACGTATTTCCTTATCTTTATCTCATCTATTTGTACTTGGATATATATGCACGATTCCGTACAATCGTTCGCGTATAATTGTAGCATTTCTAGTATAATTATTGGATATATTCATAGCGTGAAATACTTACAGTTTATATCCTTTTTAAAATTATCACCATAATATCGACCGACCAAATATAAAACTATCAATCTTAGTTTATGCGCTGTATCAAAATCACTGTTTTCCAGCCTCTTTTTCGCTATACGTGATACTTTGAAAATTGACTTGTTTAGTCCCCGATACTCGAGTGAACGGAATACGAGGTCGACTTCAATTGCATGATTCGGCTCATGTAATCGAAGCGGCGAAGTTACTCTATACTGTATACAACTATACGTGGTCTTGTAATAAAGCACGGTCTGCTACATCGGTTGCATCCGAGCGTGTGCTGTAGCGTGCACGAAGGGACGACGTACAATAGTGGTGTCGCGTTATGATCACCGGTCACGCCGGTGGAAAAGTGGCGAATGTCGCTCGCATTCGTCCCGTGTTCCCTCCTAATTAATGCGATGGAACATCTCCGGTACAAGGAATTCCGTGTCCTCCGCGCGGCGTGGCAATATCGTGTGGCCGTCTCGACCGCTTGTACTCCGTCTTATGGGGAATGTCGGGACGGCGAGAGTGTGCGGCTTGCAACGGTGCGTTAATGAGAATTTCGCTCGATCACCGCCTCGATTCACAACGCGTGCCTCACCGGTTCAACCCCGCAGCAACGGCGACTTTTTGCCCACGAATATGAACCCGTAAAATTGCCTCTCGATCCCTGAATTATCCTTCCCATGAATTTTTATAAGCCCGACGCGTTTCGTCGGCTGCGCGTTTCACAGGATCCGTAGACGCTTCGTATATGCTAGACGCGGGTATTTGGCAGACAAATTTTGAACGGATCGATCCTGTTATAAGAAATCTGTTCCTTGGTTCGTTGCAGTAAGAAAAGTAATGGCGTTTTCATGAATTTATGGGCAATTTAGGGATGAACAAATGTGCAGAATATACGTAAAATGTAAAAATGTATGAAATATCTAAAATATCCAATATTATGTCGCTGGTATTCAGGTAATTCCTGCAATAAGAGATATCCGAGGTACTAATCCGATCGAGGCTGCGTTAATTTTATACGCATTACATTAAGTACTACGGAACTAACGATAAGCATTATACGTGTACGTAAATCGATTGTCTTATCTAAGAAACGGAAGAAACGGAAATATCAAATTGATGGTAGACCGATATGTATCTTTACTTCTACATAATCTGTACATAATTATAATAATCTTAAATAAACATTGTATATATTAGTTTATATTTAGTGAATTATAATCATTGACTATATAATAATACAATTGGGAAATCTATCTATTGCACTCATCGTGCACAATCACTTTTCTATCGGTACAATAAGTACCTGCCAATTTCAGTAATAACCGGAATCGACAGTTTATTGTTAATGTATTAATGTCAATCAGTCAAAAGCATTTCTAATTTGACATGTTAATTAATATTTTAGCGTTATTGCGGTATACTTGTCTGTCCTAGATGTTCTCTAATATCAATAATAGGTATAATAAATGATAAATCGCAAATTAAATTGTTTATTTATAAACGATCATTTACCTTCATCTTAAAATGTTTAGTCTTATCTTGAACTTATCTTAAAATGTATAATCTGATTATCAAAGCCAAAAAAAAAAAAAATTAGACTTCTAAATATAAACACTATACTGCAAAATTTCGAATCAAGTTATTTGTATTAAAATTGTATATAACAGCTTGACGCTTCAAATTTGGATGATATCGTCGGTTGAAATTTTTTATGATTTCCCCATAATTCTATTAAATTCAATCGCTATTTTAATTAGCTAGAAGAATAATGATTGCCACGTTTGCTTAACTATTCATTTGCCATGCAAATTGTTTAAAATTGAGATAAAGATAGCAGAGAGAAACTAAATTCAAATAATCGTGTTCATCAATTGCGTGTTTTGAGACTGTGAAAAATTTAATGCCATAAGCTGTTTCGATACTGGTGCATAATGCTTATCAAATTATTTGACTTGGAACGCAGCTGATACCTCTATCAAGACCATATATTATTCTCGTTATCGCTTAATTCGAAGACGAGGACATTTCGCTTATTATACGAATGTTTCTTAAGAAAGTAAATACATAGTCGTTCGATAGTAATCAACGATGACTGTTGGTTATCATCTGTGATACGTTATAAATCTATTTGCACGTGAGTTCCAATCTTTTTATTAGTATTATTAGTATTAAAAATCAGCCACAGTTGCAGAAAAGAAAGAGAGTCAAGAAGCAAGGACAAAGGTAGAACTTGGAAAGACTGTTGCTGATAATAACTGTAGATGTTTATAATAATAAGTAATATACAATATCGAGAGGTTTTTAGAAATTATAATGCAAGTCCTACTTTAAGACCGTAAGGCTGAAAAAGAACTGTTCATCCATCTAAAATTCAGCCACTAATTTAACAATTTCGTCAAAATTGTATTTTTCGGATTAAAAGGGAATTATCTGGACAGAGTTCTTATACAATTTATAGAAAAGTATAGAAAGACGAAAACCATTTTTCATCTAATACACAAAACATCAAACGCGCGATTTTGCGCGTGATCATGTAGCGTGAGAAACGCATGCATCCAATATTGAAATATTGCACCTGTTCCTAATTTCGGGAAAACCAGACCACGCCTCTACTGCCTACCATATGTGTCCTACTTCAATGTTCGAATCATTCCGCAACGCTTCAATCGCTTTTCGATGTTCAAAAATAGACATTTTTAATAATTCGACGTTCATCTAAAACGTATGAATCTATAAATGAAAAACACATACGAACGTAATGAAGATTTTGAAATACAGGAGGTAAGTAACAAATATATTTTGTACATTTAAGAGCGTAATCAAATTTGCTGTCAAAAAACTTTTGAGGAAAGACGATGCACAACTTTAATCGTTCCAAGTACCTTGCAGGTGTATAAATCTTGTGGAAGTAAAATTTGCAGATTAATTAGCAAATTTTTGTTTTTAAAAGGGATCAAACTTATATAAAACAAAATTTTAAATATCTCTAAATGCTTACTAAATATTGCTTTACTTTAGAAACGGAAAAATGATTTGATTTTAATTGACTTTGAATTGATTTTTGTCAGTTTGCTCAAGTTATTGGAAAATGGCTGCTACTTTGACTTTTATTTCTAATCCCCTGCCTTTATTTTTATATTCAGAATTCTATTTTACACGATTGATTTGTCTCCTCGATATAAATGACATCCTATCGAAAAATACTTTGTATTGCTAAATACACTAAACAGAAGTAAAACAGCGTTCTATTAATTTCCCTAATAAATTCGTTCAATTCCAACAAACGCGATGTTGTACGATATAAACAAGATCGTAAGAGATAGAGGAAAAGAGTAAGAGAAAGGAGAAAAAAGAAGAATAGGAAGTGGAAGAAAAGAGGTATTAAACAAGGAACCGGAATAAGGACAATCGGATGACTGGAAGGTAAGAAAAGAAATGCCGTGGGGTATAATCTCTTCACGATAACGAAGCAATCACTGTGGCTAGTTTATAACCACTTAAAGGAAAATTTATACCGAAGGAAGTAGTCTGACGCAGGTATAACGCGGCGTACGCCACGAAATTAGGTAACAACACCGATAACGTTGGCCAGTCCGTGTTGCTGGTGGCGTTGTTGCTCCTAGAGTACGTGTGTAACGCACAGACTAAGTCGCTGGTTGTATCGTGTCTTAGATACACGCGTCGTTAATTAATTTCGTTCGTTGCCTGTAGTTATCTATGAACTAGCAGCTCTTTTATTCGATAATCACGACAACGGATGTTCTTTGTTAAGACAAAGCTTTTTCGCTCTCTCTTTCTATCCGAAGGTGCAGCGTTTAAGTAACTCCTCCTCTCGTATTTATACCGTACCACGTGTCTAAGGAAGTAAGCTGAAACACGCAGCGGGTCACTAAAGTATTAGAACACTCTTACATGTACAGAACATTTTAAGATATCATTAACACCGTAACAGGACACGGCATATGGTAAAACTTATTAAATGTTGGTAAAATATGAAACGTGTCTGAAAATATATATAGAAAGTACAAGAAATTTATCGGAAGCAGTGTCTGGAATAAAAAGAACGGCGCCTTAATGCAAGATCTTTTTAACTTTTAACGTTCATTAAACTCGGTTCATCTGGTCACGTTACAGATAAGACAGAAGAGGATCTTTCGAATTGAGTTTAGGTTTTGAATTGATATAAAGGTTTGTACGAGTTAATTATAATTACTATAACTATATATTAGTTAATTATAAAGGGTTAGGTTAATTTTTCTCGTTGAATATTACTCTGTGTTCGTGTAAATTTGTAGTAGTCCTTAGTAAAGTGTTATTGATGAAAATCGACCAAAATGTCCATATACCTATGGAGGATAATGTACGTTCCACGGTAAAAGATATCGTACCTATAAAATGTCGACGGTGTTAAAGAAGGGGATTCGAGAAGAAGAAGGAAGACAAGACTGCAAAGAGAGAATAAAAAGGGGATATCCGTGCCACAGGACAAAGAGAAGCGGTTGCCCGCTGGAATCGAGAGAGTAAATGGCGGAGCCGGCCATAGGCAAAAATAATTAGAAAACGATTCATTTATTCGAGACATTTCTCAGGTGGGTTAGCGCTCGCAATTAGTCTTTAATTCTCGTTAGTTTGCTCGTGTACTCGTTCGTTCGCTCTTTTCGCACTGCGTTCGCGGTGTGGATCGTAGTCGCGGTTTGCCGTTAATTGAACTTGAATCTACTTGCGTTGGTAAACGAAGGAAAACCGTCGGACGAGAATTACTCCGTCGAAATCAGGTGGTGATTTCGCCTGACTCCATAAGATTGGTTTCGTCGCATGTCGAGAAAATTTGTCAAGTTTCGATCAGTAATTCGAAAGAGATGTCGTGCGGTTATTTATATATGTTAGAAATCGTTGGCATATTCGAGATTTACGCAGAGATTCTTCGTAATATTAAATCTCTCTCTAATAAATCCCTCCCCAGAAAAAGTAAATCTCTCAAAAGAGCTAACTAAACGCGCAACAAATATTTTTCCTTACAGAAAATAATAACCAAATCGCATGAAAGTCGATACGCATGTGTTTTGCGTATAGAGTATAGCGTATAGACGTTTATAGAGACAAAAGGTTTGATTTGAATGAAAATTGTAACACTATCGTATTTATCTTGATATATCCATGTTATTAATTATAGTATCTTAAGTTTTAAAACATTTCCATCATAATCCGATGGTCCTAAATAATTCAAACTCGATCAGACTCTCTACTTTGACCAGTATAGCGTTATTTTTGCACGAGAAAATGTCCAGATTCTGTAGTATTTATTATAACGGACGGTCCGATTCGTCGTTTTGCCTGTGTCTTGTGCACGGTCATACGGCGAAGACAAAAATACGTTTGTTCTTAAAACGTAGGTTATTTCCGTTTTATCTATACACATATATACAAATAAGATACATAGGTATATGTATTATCTTCTCGGAGATTCTTCACGGAAGACTTGCTGTTTGTCCGTTGCACATTTACGAAGCCACGATATTTTTAAAGGAAGAGACGACTCTAGAGAAGTCGCAGAATTCCTAAAATTTTAGGTATTACGTGGCCGAAAACTTCTGTGAATTTCTATGGTTGCGGTTCGCGGAAGGTCGAAAACCTCGGCCTCGTTTTATATCGCAAACACGTTTCAAAAGCGAAAGAATAAAAATTACCGACTAGAAAAGCAGTTGCTCTGTGCGAGTAATATCGCGATTCGCGACGTAGACGCGAGATTTTTGTACGACGCAGCAACGGAAATGTAATGCAAGTATAATAAAAGGAAAATTATTTTGAACGTCAACGAAACTTTATCTGTACGGCTTGCACAATGGATCGAGTTCGTGCTTTGTAACATTTCGCGTCAGATTAATATAGTCCGAAATAATTTTGTAGCGCATACTTTGAAATGCGTTGTAACGATGATAATAATAATAATAACGATAATAATAGTGATAGTAGTAGTAGTAATAATAATAATAACGACAACAACGATAATATCTTATTAAAGCGATACACAGTTTGATACACTGTTCTGAAAATTATACCTAATTAGTACATGAATAATGCGATCAATGTAGGAAGCATTGTATTAAACGAATAAAATAAAAGATATTTTAAATAATCTGTTCGAAAAACGTAATGCATAAAATTAATTAGTTTTCAGTCGCTTGTGAATAAGGCGAGATCGATTGGGGAAAAATTGACTTTTTTGATAATCATTGTATATTATACGAAGAATGATTACAAATACTGTCTGTTCTTATTTTGAAAATTATTTTTGTGGATCATAAAAATCGTAAAATTATAAAATACATTATAAAATATGCAAATCGATCTTACAATTGGGAATAACCATGAATGTGAAAAGAAACGTCGAAGAAAACGATTATTACTGAAAGATCTGCGTCATAAATTACAAAGAACCTTCATATTTTTTTTCTTCGTTAATTAACCAATGCATATATATTATTTAAGTTGTCCTTGCAATAAAATATATCAAACAAACGGTTTTACAACAACGTACGTCTGCTTCAGCCAAATTTACTTCAAACATATGAATTATGCAAAATATTTCGTTTTACTTCCTACAGACTCCACCAATTTGAACGTTCGTGTCCGCAGCGTTTGTGAATTTACGTCGTTTTAGAAAGTAACATATATAAAATATGAATATAGGAGGGAATATACTTCGTCACGCGCAAAGTACACAATATTTTGCGGTTCTTCGTCGAACAGGGGTGGAATCACACGTTTCGCGCTCTTTAATTAAACGTAAATGGCGCGAGATGTTCGCTTCTCCCGTAGAATGTGGCTGTTGGCAAGAGCCGATGAAAATGGTCGCGTCGTCTGACATTAACGTTGGCTCCTTTGATCCGCGAAATACGGCATTTTAGTTCACAACGAAACCTCCCATTCTCTGCGTCATTTTCGAATCTGGGGCTAATTGTAGCTTAGCTGACGTTATTCCAAGCCACTCTTCCATTAACCGACTAGTACAGCAATTAACCGGAATTTCTACGAAATTTCATGCGCCTGTCTCAAAGGACGATTCGAAATTTATTATTTCCATTTATTATGTACACTGCACACTCGTTACCGTGGCTTTCACCTTTTTCGAGAGAGATTTCCTTTTCTCTTCCTTCTTCTAACTCCCTCTCTGTTTATGTAATATAAAACTATATGGATTAATGGCAAACTAGCGACTAAAAGCGATATTTACTGTATGTTTGTAGAATGAAAAGCTATATATATATAAAGCTATGTATACACCTTATCCACAGCATATTACAATTAAATACACGATTCGTCGAAGCGTTAACATATCTTAGATATTATTGTTAGAATCACTCACGATAGTCTCATACTAGCAATTGGGTAAAATCTTACCTATTTTATCCATACAACGACGAGCTGCTGAAATGGGAAAGCTACGCCATAATTTTACGTTTTATTTATAAATTTCAATTCTTTTACACCGAGTAACTCTTAACGATATAACATCATCACATCGCAACATTCTAAATCTTCTTGGGCGTTTCCGCTTGTGTTTTTGTGACTACATTACACTGTGTCAAAAAAGAGCATGTGTCCATATACGTTTAAGCGGTAGTGCAAGGTTTGCGAGTGTTTGTTCGTGTATGTTGGCTCGCCACCTCTTTTAACTCTCCCATCGGGCAACAGTAACAAGCTTACCGTGCCTCTTTCGCCTGCGAACGCGGGCATAATGGAAGATTTAAATTTGCAACTGGGGTTACGCACGCGTGCGAATTTGAATTTGGATCTATTTTATAATCCGGGCTATTAAAGTTGTCGCTGAATTTGCATTCCCCTGGTCTCTCGCATCGCCTCTCCGGAAATTTTTGGCCGGAATGGGAGCCAGCAGCGTGACGGAGCGGCGAATGAAATTCATGAAAGCGTTGCTCGTGGCCCCGTACACGTACGTAGGTACGTTTCCACTGGTTATTGTGTAGACACTAGCTAGCCGCCAGGTACACTTCACTTCCAGCTTTTATTTTTCCTTTTCCTTTTCGTTTTACTTTGCCCGGTTTGGCTTGGTTTGGTTTAGTTAATGTCTTGTTTCTCTTTCCGAATAGAGGACAATATTTTTACTACAGTAATAAAAGTATACATACATGTACATTTACCCGGTGGTAATTTCGGCTAGATAAGAAATGAAAGATAATCAAGTGCACCGGTGAAAAATGTACTGTGTAAAGAAGCTGGAGGTAGCAATTTTGAACGCGATTCGTGGTGGAATTGAATATGGTCGCCCGGGGTATTTGTTGGAAATGTTTGAATAAGGCTGAGTACTTTCGGAAAAATGAATCGGACGGAGATCGATTGGAAATATTTGCGGTGTGTAGATTTCGAGATTTAAAGAAGACATAGTATTACACGCTGAGTTACAAAGGATCAGGTATCGTGTATGTTGTTTCGTTAATTGAATGTAAAATGAACAATTTACTCGGTATGTATGTATGTATGTTACTCTTTATTTATGAATTTATGCAAATAAAAATATGACTTTCACAAATTTATTTCTATCGACAAATATACTTAAACATGCTGCAAAGCAATTGTCATATGATTGTCGGTATTTTTGAATTAATTAAAAAATAGAGAAAGTTTCGTAGAAATTCGCAGTTTTTCCATGTTTTTTCAGTTTCACAGGAATTACGCGACAAAAAGTTAACAGAAATAGAAGTTTCCGGCATAAGGCGTGTTGTATCTGCCATTTCTTCGATTTCTCACACAATGTTACCTGTCATTCCGCGTTGTTCGTGTTTCGATCAAATTGTCCACCGGATACGATGTATTCAACAACGATTGTTATCTCTTTCATCGTGAATTTTAATCTCAGCGAAAGCAAATGGCGTTATTCGATAGTTGCGAATCTATCACAAATTGATCATCGGTAATAAATTGTTAGGTATGTCATTATCTCATAGGATTTGAATTTAGTGACTTATAATTGCTTTTTCTATGACAACACGCTAATTTAACTATTAATGGGTTTTAATAATCCCTATAAACTCGCTGACTCTTCACGCTGCAAACAAGTTAATTTGTATGGCAATTACAGTGAGTGATCGTTAAATTACGAAACCATTTTGTTATGTTACATGTGATGGAAATACTAGTTGAATTTTAAAATGCGGTTCCATTATAATGATATTTGCTCCAGATTGTTTATTAATTAATGCATCTAATAAAACTAAATCAAACTCTGGCATTTAGTGTTACATTTATTAATGTTCCACGGTATCAGAAATTAATGCAAATTTCGTTTCTCGTGACCACTATTTCGCTATAATTTCACTGTGTTAATTATATAAATGAATATGATATTTTAGGGACAAATGGGTAGTTGCCTTTTTAACGGACTAGATACCAAAATTAAGGTCTTTATAGTATAAAGCAACAATAGGTTAGATAAAAACCTTTTCAACGCGTCGGCAATAATTTTCGCATAAACTAGTACTCGAAGATAATTTGATTAATTAATTGTAAATATTTAATCGATCGAACGTGGCGTATTAAAACGTACACAATAATTGGTTGAGTTCTGGGTAAAATATATAGATACGCTACCGTAAGAGCGCTAAATTCTGATGTTAGAAAGTAATCGTTCGTAATTTTAACATAAAGCAGTGTTAAATTTCATTGCTCGAGTGTCCAACTTTCTGTTAGTTACTGCCGAATGTTCTCTCTCTCTCTCTAAGTTTAAGTTTTATTAGTCAGCTCAAATAAAATAGGTACGACCTTTAGAAAAATTATGCCGTAAAATACGTATAAAAAAATTCCGCGACTAATGAGTTATACGATCGAAAATCAATGACCGACTTTTTCCCAATTCTTGCGAATTTCTGTTAAAGAACCGTCTTCCTTATTCTTTCACGAAAATCGACGAATTAGGAAGCGGAAATCGATAAATTGTCGTAAGCAAACTTCGGATAAAACTGTTAATTGTTATAGACGTTCAAAACTCTGATTGTAGAAGATTTTCAATATCCGGATCTGAAGCTAATTTCTTTAGTAACTTCTTCCTCGTTAAGGAAAAGTGGAATATACACGCTATTTTTATAACAAAAATAAATGATTTACATTCGTGTACACTTTATCAATTTTATTGAACAAAACTAATGTGGTGTGAAGATTTTTATATATGTTATTGTTACGCCGGGCGACTCTCTGCCTGGCCCAGGTCACACACCGCGGGCCAGACGGACACCAGATGTCCGCTCTTCCGTACGGCGTACCCTCAATAGCCTTAAGCATCCGTCATAAACCCGAGTCTCTTACCTGCTAAGGTCCTTCAAACAAACATCTGTTTCCGAGGAATTTCTAAACACTATTGTCTACCACGGCTGGACAAGGGAAAGTTGGTTTTTCTCACGCACGCTGTAACTTTCTCTCGAGGGCGGTTAAGACCCTTAACTTACTTACTACTGTGTCATATTCAATCAACCACCTCTGTTATCCTAACCGAAACAGAGGAACGACTACTTCGCGGCGTCGATTCACCGAATCGTAGCGAGAACTTACGCCTCTCGCTGACGCGTTTTCCTCGCGACCGCGTCTCTCCGCGAACGGTCGTAACATTTGGTCCTTCGAGCCGGATTCAGTGACAAGTGAAAAGTGTGGACACGTAACCGGTCGAATCATTCGATCCTCAAAGCCGCATCACGCGTCAAGTGAAAAGCGCATACCAGTGACACCCACTATCATACAGTGCCACGTGAATCCAACATAACCAGCAGCGGAAGCGTTACCCCCCAGCGAGGTCAGTAACGTCAAGGATCGTCACCCTTGAAGAGATATAATTCGGTGGTTAAAACGCAACCACGCAACCTCTTGCCGCAACTGGACAATCTTCAACAGAAGTGAGTTATAACCATTCCACTCTTAATTATCTAACAAATAATGGCCACCGGAAACGAGCTTACCGCCTTGCGTCGACGCCGGGGTTATTGTATCGGCCACTTTACACGCTTATCGAAAAAACTAGACGAAATTGAACAATCCGGCTGTCCGCGAGAGAACGAGCTAATTCAAATCAAAAATCGTCTGGAAACATACGAGACGGAGCTCCGCGCCATCCAAAACGAGATTGTAAGCATAGATGAGGAAGAGATCGAGCGCGGCCTCGAGATAGCCGACGAGTACGAGAAATTAGAACTCCGAGTAATTACTCAACTGAGCAACCTACGACTAACTACGACGTCACAATCGACAAACGACGAATCAGCTGCCGGTCGCGAGTCTGCTTCGCTTAAATTACCGGAGAATCATTTTCCTGGACATAATCCGAAGACATCTGGTTGCCACATTGCCCGCAGTGTGTGGCCTCGGCCAGGTAGAGTGTTACGCGACGTAACATCCTCCCCCCGTTGAGAGGGTACCGATCAAAAGTTCTGGAAAGGTAAAGTAGATTGGAGCTGCCGCCCAACTCCATGTTGATAGTTGGTGGCCCGTATCCTGCTGGATCGGCTTGGCTCGATGGCAGGACGAGCTGCGTGGCACCTCGATCCAAGATGCTCCTTGCCGTGTGAACCACAGCCGTCCGGATGATGCTGTCGTCCCCAGGGTGAACTGGGCGATGCGGCCGAAGGCCCGTTGCCTGGATGGCACGTTGTCCCCCTTGTAGTCTGGATCGCCGTCTTCCTCGTCGATGCCGAGCGATTTCCAGGTGAAATTCACGACCCAAGAAGTGTCGTGAATCTTGCTTCTGGAAGTGTCGTTAAACACCTCGGCCCAGGAAGTATCGTCGAAGGGAACGTCGGTGATGCTTGGTGAAGATTCATCAAGCGCGGTGCGGCGGTTTGAGGTTGCCTGGGAGGCTGGACTCCCCCCGATGACCCGCTCGAATCGCATTCTCTTAGTAATGACCCTCGGTGGAGAATGACCGTTGGATGTCGTGACCGTGACTTGCCGTGTGCACGGTAGCGTTCCTTATGATTCCCTCAGCTCCTGAAGTGGTGCCTGATCGGGTGGATACGCTGCCAACTGGATGCCGGCATGGTAAAGCTGGCCTGAAATCACGCTCCCGTAAACTCGTTAGTGAGTCACCTATTGGGAAGTGACCGGGAATGAGGATAGGGAGATCACTCGGATTGGGTGATACGGGATGGGGAATTTGAAGGGTTGAAAATCCCTTGTATCTGCTGGTCGTCGAGAAAACTTGTGCCCCTTCTCTTGGGTTCGTCGGACTGCCGTAGGGTCCGAATTTCCAGCAGCTCCCTGTTGGCCTTGACGGAGTTAATGCCGTTGTCCGTGATGATTTTCGCGCAGTATCCTCGCCGAGAGCTGAATCGGCGTAGAGCGGCTAGGAATGCGCAGGTTTATTTGTTTAATTCTTCCTCGTCTTCGGTTGGTGTTTGGGCGATGAGCTTCGGTCGGTGCCTTTGTTCCACGATGCTCGAGATTCATGTGGACGATGAGATTCTCGGTCCTTTGGAGTCGACTGGGTAGATCTCCGCGAAAATTCGGTTGTGCGTCTCGATCGATGTGTAAAGTGCTGTTGCGATAATCCAGGTGGAGATCGTCCATTAGAGGATCGGTTGTGCGGCGAACGACCGCCCGACGATCGATCTCCAGACGACCGACCGCTAGTTGACCGCTGGAATACCGATGTTTTATTTAAGTCATTGTTGCTTCCCTTATCCGTGGGCCCTTGTGACAATGGCGAAGGTGGCGTCTTCGCATTGTGTCCAGGAAAATGATTCTCCGGTAATTTAAGCGAAGCAGACTCGCGACCGGCAGCTGATCCGTCGTTTGTCGATTGTGACGTCGTAGTTAGTCGTAGGTTGCTCAGCTGAGTAATTACTCGGAGTTCTAATTTCTCGTACTCGTCGGCTATCTCGAGGCCGCGCTCGATCTCTTCCTCATCTATGCTTACAATCTCGTTTTGGATGGCGCGGAGCTCCGTCTCGTATGTTTCCAGACGATTTTTGATTTGAATTAGCTCGTTCTCTCGCGGACAGCCGGATTGTTCAATTTCGTCTAGTTTTTTCGATAAGCGTGTAAAGTGGCCGATACAATAACCCCGGCGTCGACGCAAGGCGGTAAGCTCGTTTCCGGTGGCCATTATTTGTTAGATAATTAAGAGTGGAATGGTTATAACTCACTTCTGTTGAAGATTGTCCAGTTGCGGCAAGAGGTTGCGTGGTTGCGTTTTAACCACCGAATTATATCTCTTCAAGGGTGACGATCCTTGACGTTACTGACCTCGCTGGGGGGGTAACGCTTCCGCTGCTGGTTATGTTGGATTCAAGTGGCACTGTATGATAGTGGGTGTCACTGGTATGCGCTTTTCACTTGACGCGTGATGCGGCTTTGAGGATCGAATGATTCGACCGGTTACGTGTCCACACTTTTCACTTGTCACTGAATCCGGCTCGAAGGACCAAATGTTACGACCGTTCGCGGAGAGACGCGGTCGCGAGGAAAACGCGTCAGCGAGAGGCGTAAGTTCTCGCTACGATTCGGTGAATCGACGCCGCGAAGTAGTCGTCCCCCTGTTTCGGTTAGGATAACAGAGGTGGTTGATTGAATATGACACAGTAGTAAGTTATATTTCACCGTTTATTCCACAACTTATAACGAGGATAGTTACACTGGTGCGTATGTACGAGATGAATGAGTGACTGATCTGCGGGTGTGTATACCCGCTCGAAGGATGTTGACCGTTCGAAGGATGTAGAATCAGTACCTACTGGGAGACGATGATGTGTCGGAGGAAAGCTAAGGATGGGTGTGTCTAGCGCACGGGACCATCGGATTTGGTGCCGATGTTATTTAGGAGAGTGAGGGAATAGGCTTCGTTTTTAATTGGTTAAACGAAGGGTCTTAACCGCCCTCGAGAGAAAGTGGTTAGTGGGAGGAAAGTTACAGCGTGCGTGAGAAAAACCAACTTTCCCTTGTCCAGCCGTGGTAGACAATAGTATTTAGAAATTCCTCGGAAACAGATGTTTGTTTGAAGGACCTTAGCAGGCAAGAGACTCGGGTTTATGACGGATGCTTAAGGCTATTGAGGGTACGCCGTACGGAAGAGCGGACATCTGGTGTCCGTCTGGCCCGCGGTGTGTGACCTGGGCCAGGCAGAGAGTCGCCCGGCGTAACAGTTATATCGGTTGTTCGATAAGTTTCGACCGATTTCAGAATCTATTTTCGGGAAAAAGATATAGTTTCTATTTCCAAAAAAAGATCTATCGATATTTCGATACAGATACGAATTATAGAAATTTTATATAAGATAGATATGAATCGTAGTAAGTAACAACGTAGAAAACCTGGTTTCAACCAAGATGAGCGATCCAAAGGTTAAAGTCAAAGCCTTTATTGTGCGTCGAGGCAGGAGGTCCCACGAGTGCAAGACAAAACTTAGAATCCTCTTTATGTTAGGCACTCTTGAGAATAGATTTATGTACTACTTTGCAAGTATTTGCTTAGTTTTATATACAAAAGTCGTAGCGAATGTCTCTGTGATAATTCTATTCTAATAGAATGCTGTTTAATTCTAAATTCTCATCTCTTCTGATCGTTTGCTTATTATTCCATTCTCGCAACCTTATACGAAATGAATATGTATAGTTTGTATGTTATTTGCTAGCATATATAGTCTTCCAAATATTAGGTTTGAAGAAGTTTCACTCTTCCCCTTAAATGTTATCGATTTTCTACTATTCGTGTTTTTAAAACGCAAGTCTGCATACAGGGTAGATACAAGCGTTTTGGATAAACAAATTCGATAGATCGTAATTCTACATTACGATTATGTTCATTTCCTATCTTGACTCTTATAAAAGGTATAAGTAAAACAAGATAATAAAAACAATAATAATAATAAAAATGGCATACTTCGTCATAAACTAATTTATTTAATTTAATGCAAACGAAATAGTCGAATTCTCACTACAATGTACAAGTACAAACTGTTAAAAAACATTAAAATCTATTAGATATTTAAATGAAAAAATTAGAAAAGATACGCGATCACATTTCTTAGATATTCAGTCAAAGAGCATCAGTCCGTTTCCTTAATAATTCTTCTTAATGGAAAAACAAAGCTCTAAAGAATCGGTTAATAAACAATGAACGATGACACGAAAGAGCAATTGATACGTTAAATAGATTTACTTGTCACTGACTTCCTTCGATCAATTTTGAAACAATCCTCGGAGGTCTCGCCTCCATCCATCCTTCATGCGTAATTTGCCCCTCATTTTGACATCCGGCACTAGTTTCCTCCCTTCGAAGGGGTTAGTTTTGAAGATGTTTCAATCAAGACCTCCGACAGCCGGTTTAGGAGAGAAGGAGCCTTCAGAGAATGTCGACTCGTGAACAGAGACGAGAAGTTTCCCGTACTTCGAGAAGATGATCCCTAATGCTCATAAGTGTACTCTAATAGCGACATTAGCTCAAGTGATTTATTTACGTGCAAAGCAGGAGAATTTGATGCGCGCATTAATTTAGACCCTCCTCGAGTTCCGACTGTCTATGTTCCAAACATTTGCGGATATTTGTCTGTGTATTAACTAATTTAACAACAGTCTTCGTTCACGAAGCGAAAGGATTTGCCCTGCTATTTTTATATCGCGTAAATTAATCGTTCTTAGGAATTGGTAGCGATTAAGAGGCAAAAAATGTACAGTATTCTGTTACTAGTAGAATCATCGTAACTATAATTATCCTTTTCTCTAATTTTCATCAGAAGTTTGATTTTGTTTTCATTATTATATTTTGTAATGACTTTAAATCAAGTGCAGATCGTCATATGATCTATTCATTGAATAATCGACGCACGATAAGTTAGAAAATCGGCTCGTAATAAACAGGTCGATGTATAATAGAGCGTTACAATGTTCGGTGCGTGAAATGAAATTAGACATAGAATACGAACCAGAAACTGCAGTAAGATCTCGTTTTACAACGAGTTACGTTCTATGCAAATCGCATCGTCGTAAAACGAGTAGCAGGATAGGTATTTATTGTTGGGTCGCGGTCGAACAACGTGAAATTCTTCTTCCTCGGGGTTGTAAATTCTAAGTTCACTAGACTGGTGCGTGATTTTCGCACCGGTAGCCAGGCAAATTAATTTTCTACAACTTATTCACGACGGAGAGTAAATTTACGATGTCAGGCTAACCGTCATTTTTGGTTCTTTGTTATAAGATTCAGCATAGAACAAAAAATCTGATTCTTTCTTTTTATTACGCACCTGGAATACGATTCGATAAAATGCAAAAATATTTACGTCAGAAAGTTCGCAAACAAGCACGAACTTGGTCTTAAACTAGCTTTGGCGTATAAAATTGAATTTTTGGGCGCGTGTAGCAAATGCGTTAGAGGTTCGTAGCTTCCATATCTTCAACGTTAAATTAATTAAGCCGATGTACAGCCGATTGTGGTGAGATGAACGTGGTGAGTAACTCATTAGTTAATATATTTAATGAAGTATCTGCGTGGAATAACTTAGACTTATCTTGAAGTAAGGGGTATATGATTACAACATTTGCAATTGTTGAAACGATAAAGAGGAAAAACTGTAATATGTTCAAAGAAGTACGAAACAATATTCTAACTTGTTTGAGACACGCAATTGTAGATACGTTATCCAACGAGATGTTAAGCTTGCATTTAACTTAAGCAATTATATATAACATTCGTATACAGTGTTTGAACATTGTATAAGAAGTTGATGTATAAGAAGTTTGACATAATAAAGAACTACTGAACGGTCAGTCACACACATTTCAATAACTCGCGAAGACAGGTCAATAAACTCAAAAATACTACGATATCCAAATATTAAAGTACCGTTCCCATAGTACGAATATATTAATTTATACTAATAATATTTCTCTTAATAAGGGTTTAAGGTATCTTCAACTTTGTAGAAAATGAATGTATATTTTTCTTAATACGGAAAAGGAGACGATGAACTTTTAGATGTTACAATAAATGTGAAATGATTTCTTTCTTCAATGATAGTTTTTAAAAATTATTTTAACAGGTTAAAAATTAAATCCGAGACTCCTCCACGTTTCACGGTAGTTGGATGGACATGGCCCTTCACCTACCTTTCGCTGGAAAGTGGAAATAGTCGGCGGGTTGTCACATCGCAATCCTATGGGAGCTGAAGATTTCACACGGGATCTTAATCTGCGGTGGAGACAGTTGTAAGCTGACATACTACTTCTTCTGGCATAAGCTGCAGATCCTACGCTAGATAAAGAAACCTAGAGAAGGGATCAAAATAAAATATTCTCTCCGGAGAGACTATCTGGCACACAGATGGCTTCTTCTATTCTTATATTCTAAGACTCTCAAAACTGGGGCCGGAATGTAAGGTGAGAATCCAACTTTAAGGCTAACACTTGGCCTGGATCGTCACGTATCAGTCTCTCAGATAGACATATTTGCAAGTTGAATCTGTGTTAAGGTAAACTTGAACAGGAGCTACGAGAGCAAACACACGTACATTTGTTGCGTTAGTTGGGCCATGTTTAGAGTTCTCCGCAATCTGATAGAATTCAAGTTAGTGAAAAACTGTATCACTTCTAGCCATGTTATTTTCAAATGTGTCAGTTAGCCCCATGCAAATCTAAATTTTCTAATACATATGTCCTTCTGGTCATTCTAGTACCAGGTCGTTCTTGAAAACGAAGGAGCGAGTTCATAGTCTCTAACATACGAGTCCAGGTCATTTTTGTATCGTTCAAAAGGATGGAGCAAACTAACTGTCTCGAAGAGGAGCATTTAGGAGCTTCGTTCCAAATGTTCCATTGGCATTTTAACCAATGGGACATGTCCTTGCTGAGTTCTGGAGTCTCGCGTCGGACACGAGACATGTAAGAATCCTGTAACGATATGATAGTACCATAACAACCATAACGTATCGAGGCAAGATGCAATTGCGTCTACTTGTGAAATTGGCGATGGGACATTTGAGCCTCCTTCTGGTATAGTGATGCAATCGATGTAATTGATGCAATTGAGCATCAACAATGGACCCATATGAACCAGATACAGAGAGGAGCAGAGAATCCTCTCTACCTAATTCTACGGTGCCACCAACCGATAGCCGCAAGATCAAAGATCTTGGAGGTTTACTGGCCTGACTGGCACTCAGAACTATCTACAGTCAGAAAGCTTCTCGTAGGTGGCCTCTATACCAAGGTAAGCCAGCGACTAAGATCGTCTCTGGAGTGCAGATATGACGATTCAAAAGGATCGAGCGCCTATGGTATGTTATTTTTATTAGTAGTGGTAGTAATACCATCAGAACTTAATTTTCTCTCGTTTTTTATTATGAATCTTTTCATTGGCAAGGTTCGATTGAAACATTATAAAATTAAATTCCAAATACACGATTTTTTAATCAACCGATTCCGAATAAATCTTCGCGTACGACATGCGACATGAATTTGAAATTTTTTGTGATTTAATAAATTGGACAGAGAGATCGAGGTTATCGTGGTTGACCTGTAACCTCCCACTTTGAAACAAAAGAAAAGAGTTGTTGTTTTTACCAAGGAAATCTTCTACGCGACGCAGATGCTTAATTTCCCTGCGGACAACGAGCTTTAATCGCGTCAGACGTTGAAGCACAACGTCCCGCTCTTTCCACGTTCTCATTACTAAGAAAATCAATAGTTAAAAAATGGGGGAGAAAAAGGAAAAGAGTACAGACAGTGCAAAACATTTCAAGTATTTCCACCGGTTTTTATATTACGTTCGATGCTCAAAAATGGTAAATATTACTTTCATACTGAATCGCGAACATTTCAGCGATAATGAATGACATTCGGAGAAAAAACTGAATAGCCATAAATCGTAAAATCGACATAGAGCTCCAGCTCGACGTTTGCTTCGACTAATTTAAAACGTTTCAGTTAAACTATCGATCGATTTTGAAATGCGACTCTTTTCAAAGTGTCAGGCTCACGCTTTGTTGATACGAAGGGTAAAATTTCGCGATAATATTTTTTTTTCTCTTGAAATATCTGAAATAACAAATACCGTTTATACATATATCATGTGATTTTTCTGTTTGGTTCGTTGTTAACTTTCAATTAGTCGATAACGATAAAATTGATTTTGGAAGCGTTTTTAGCGTTTGATAATCTAAAAATAATGAATTTTATGAAACAAGTTATAAAAATAAACGTAATTGACAATTTACCGTATTGAAGCTACCAATAATAGCAAGATCATCGAAATTTTATGCACGTGTATTATACCCTTATCGTACTGTCATTTAAGACTTCACTTTAAACGTCGTTATTTCTACATTCTGATTGAAAATAGACGAGAGTTCAACATTGGACAAACGTACATTTTATATATAAATCTAAATTATATAATAGAACTACCGATGGCGAATAATTTATGATGTTTACTATACATTTTTTTACGCCCGTATGTTTTTTATCTCTTCAGCATATGGGTGAAAAGTACATTTCAAGAAAGTCAAATGATATCAATGAGAAAAAGATATCGTTAGGATCGATAAAATGTTCATTTATTCAAAAAGTAAAAATGATAATACGAAGAGACATCCAAATTCTAGATATAAGAAAATCCTAGCGTTCTTAAAAATCCGTTCGACATTGCTTCGCGCTGCAATGTCCGCGCAAGCGATTATATGCGTTTAATTAAATACTCGGTATTTATCGATTAATTACCGAGAGACAATGGGTTGCGACAATCCTATTTTCTACTAGGGTTGATTAAACCGCGGTCATGGGTCAAAGAAGGTGCTCCGTCTCGCAAGTCCGTTTTACGTCGGCTTCATTGTTTAAGTATCACGCGTATAATTTTAATTCTCGTCAACTGTAACGCTGGACGGTGAATCAATAACCGACGATTGCCCGTCCACCGGTGCTCTGCGTCCGTGAGAGCACGTCGCGGAGGACAAGCAGCAAGCAAGCACGGGCGACAGGGGCGGAATGAAGCGGAAAGGGGTTGGAAACGCCGAGGTAAATGCGGTTGCCATGAAGCGAACGGCCAAGGGAATCATAATTTCGGATATCGTGTTGAGTTTAGTTGCAACTTGCGTTCCCTTCAGAGCTCCGATGTGACATGAAATTCGTAACTGTACAGAAAGACGAAAAATACTGGAAAAGGACTAGAAAGGGCTTAAGCTCGGTTCTCACTGAAGCAACAACGAACAACTTTTTTTCTCGAAAACGTTGCTGGTTGTTATTTGCAATAATATTCGTCCATGTCCCTTCATACTTTTGTCGTCGATAACAAAATTTGCCGTTGTTCGTTTTCGGTAAGGATAAAAGAAAAATAAGCTATCGCTATGTATACTTGTATATTACGCTAGGAACAAATATCGCTTTAAAATCGGAATAGAAGCCAAATATTCCTCTGATTATTGCGTTACTTCAATCTGGACAAAATGTTTCTACGAGTTGACATTTATTGGATACCGTTCGAAACATACAGCAACAATAGGTATCAAGAGGCTCCTCATTGTAGCTTCAACGAAGACTTCAGCTTTAGGTTCTGCGACTTGATAGATATTTTCTTTTGATACAGCCAAAATGAAAACGATGTCGCTCAATATTTCGTGAAAAAATAATAACAGTTCATCCACAACGATGCTTGGCGTTTTTAGGGAAGACAAACATCGTTCCGTCAAGAGAAGTTCAGGTTTTTTTGAGGAACAAAACGAGGGACAGAATTCGCGCTCCCCTATTCGTGCGTATCGGTAATCGAAAGAAAACGACCAGATAAAAATTTGTTAAATGGAACCATTCGTCGAAATGAACCCATTCAGTGACGATTAAGACGACGATGTGTTGCGACATTTAAAGAAAGTTATCTAACGCATAGTAGATTTAAAAATAGGAAATATTATATATAAATTCGTTCGTCGTAACGATTATTCTATGTGTTGATAATTTATATTTCCCCTACGACGTCCGGGTTTAACATTAGAAGGGTTAATAAATTGCTTAGACCGCGATTCCCAAGATTTTCAATCGATCAGTCTATATCAGAGCTTTTAAAAGGCCAAGAGATGCTGAACATCGGAAACATTATCGTGAAACCGGCGAGTGTAATAATTCCTATAAAGCAGGATCGAACGGTCGGTAGATTTTCCGGTTGCCGAGTTTATCCGTTTCTATTTTTTTCCTTCCATTATTTCATAATATGAAAACCTCTCTCGAGAAACCGCTAGACTATATTAAACACGTACAAAGCTACGAATAGGAGAAATATTCGGTAATCCAAATAGAATATGGTAGGACGGACTGACCGGTGGTTCGGTAAATAGATTCGAACCGAAGCGACATCTATTACACAGCAAATTACAGTGACCGCAATTAAATAAACTGCGACGTTGCCTTGACGGCGTTGAAATACCTTAAATACCACTGGAAAATTGCGATCCGCCGGTGGGCATTAAATCAAACAGCCTGTTCATGGAAAATTCGTTTATTTAGTCACGTGGCGTGGACAGGAAAATCGCGGAACGTTTCCACGCGTCGTTAATCTCGGCTCGGCTCGGCTCGAATCGAGTAGGAACGATATGGCGGTAGGCAATTGGAGGCAGTCGGAAGTTGGTAAATGTCGTTGAAGTTGGCGGTGTAGAAACGGAGCGCACGCGGTTAGCGGAGTTGCCACGGAGCGGAGGCCCGGATGGCCGGTGATACCCGGACCGGACTCGACCGCGTTGCGACTCTTGTATCAGAGATAATATCTCGCTCGATTCCGAGTGGCCGCACTCGCAGTCACGCGTTGTGCTACGACCGACACGCGCTAATTATGCAAATGAGTTTAGGACTGGCGCGGGCCGCTGTTAACGAGCGATGCACGTGCATTCACGTTCCATCGAGCGGAGAAACATCGGGTTTATGCGCGGACTACGACACGCGTCCGCGATACGTGCACGCAACGTCGTGTCGTCGTCGTCGTCGTCGCCGTCGTCGTCGCGAAATCAATTTTTCATCCGGACAGAAGTCAATTTTCAAGTTGAGGAAGAGAAACTTCCGGAACGTGACGGCGTGCTAAGAGAGAAATATCCTGGTCATTTCAGTAAACGAGAGTTGGACATCGTTTAACATTTTAGATTTGAAACTTTTACGATGATTAGATGTATTTGTGGTTCTTCGCGATTCTATCGTGTTCTTCCTAGTTCGTCGAAGCTCTGTTTCCACGTTTTTCAGGTCTTCCCTGAACGAACGAGCTGAAATGTTCGCAACGTTTGGTGACGATCACGTCAATCTAATAGTTGATTATCGAAAGCGTGAAAAACGAGAAAAATTTAACGGAAACTACATTTCGATCATAAATGCAGAAAATTATTCTAAAACTACAGTATAGCGAAGGTTCTTCTACGGCTCGTTATCAAGAAGAGTACGACGATTAAGTCGTTTACAAGCACTTTATTTCGGGGTAACAAAATTTCTTCGCTGACTGTGTGCCGCAGTTTTTCGCGTATACACGACAAATCGATGCGTTAAATGAGAATGAACGACTTGGAAACCTTCGACTTCGGATTTACCGAACGTTCTGCCTATTAAATTTTATTTCAAATTGAGATTAGGAGGATTTAAAAAGTAATCTGAAGGAATTTTATCTCGCAACTCGGCAACCGCGAAAATTGACGTTCGTCGACTCGTAACCATCGTTTCTACGTAAAAATGATAAAACTTGCCTTCTTCGCATATCTTGTTCGGCCTTATTTTTTATTTCAGCATTTATCTAAATATATTTCCCTTAATTTTCCACTATTCAGCCGATGAACGGTTAATCTTTTAGCGATAGTATTCGTATAGCGATGATTTTGAATATTAGACCTTGGACGATATTTACATAATTGATATCAGTTTCGGGGTGAATATTTTAAGCCCAGTGCATAGTAATAAAGCGGCTGATCAATTTAAAGTCGATGATACGCGATTTAACCGCTTCGGATTAAAGTTGATATTTATTTGTTGTTAATACCGCAACGTAAATATCTTTGATACGCTTTGAGTAGCCGCGTAGAGGATTTGTTCAAGAATATTATAGCAATAAACGTATAAATTATTCCTTGCTCTCTGTTCTATTAGATAATGTATAATAGTAGTAGATTGTGTTTATGTATGAATACCCCGATACTAAGATGATATAACATTTTAATCGATTAAATTTTAGATTTATCATTTCGTCATTATGCGTGTAACGTAAAATACTAATAAAATAAAGTTCATCAGAGTTTTTCGACACATACAGCTAGTAAATGTCCTGATACTTGTGGCCGACAGCGAATGCATAATTTTCAATTATATATTTGTACTTTTTAAATTTGAGTCGTTACAGCGAAGGGAAAGGAAGACCAAAGTACAATTTTTGTGCAAAGGTCAATAATTTCGTTGGTAAAGTTCCTCAGCAGGGAATTCAGAATAGAATACGAGAACAGTGGAAATTATATCAGAGAATGTAATTGTATGAATAGGATGGTTAGGCGAGATCTTTCGTAAATTCTGTAGTGGTGTAAATCTCTTTGATAGAGTATGTAGAGCGGTCAGCGCAAATTAATATTTAACGAATATTGGATAGCATGCGTAACGATATTTGCTTAAATAATGTACTGTTATGTAAATCAACAAATTGTAGATATATTACATTGGTTAGAGTTAGAAAATAGGAGATAAAGCTTATTTTACTAGCTACGTTATTCTTGTCGATTAAACGATACTTGTGGTTTAAAATGGTCCGATTTGAACTGTTTAATTATGCTCGACGTAATTTATGAGCAATTACATATAAGTTGCAACTTGTTTAAACAGCAATTTCAAGAGTTTATAATCGAACTTTTTAATGTACTTTCAAAAGTAATTTTTTCAGTTAAATCAACTTCGCGTTCATAGTTTCAACATATTACGGTGGAATTAAAACAGAAAAAATGCGGGGAAAGAGAAACGTACATTGGAGTCGTTCCTGTTTCGAAGTTGGCGATCGTAGGTTTTAATCAGAAAGTTTTTCTACCATGAAACTATAATAGCCCCTTCGTTGCTTTATAAATACTGCATCAAGCATGCAGACCGAAGGTAGATCGTATATATTCATTTTTTTAAAGTTGAAAATTTCCTTCCAATTTCTATTCATCCTCATTATCGCTGCCTGATACCTTCGACAAATAACTAGGTATAAACATGAGATCCAAGCAGAAATGTGTATTATTTGTTAAATATTGTAGCGAGTACTCTATGATTTTGGATATTTTATATATTTTTGCATTTTACGTGCATTCGGCGCATTTTGCAAATGCATAAAAATCCAGAATCTAATTATCCGCGTTCTCTCTTCCTTATTGGCTTCATATTATACAAAGTATCGCACTAAATCCGTTACAATCGCTATCAATGTCTCGCACAATCAACGAACCGAACTAAGCTGCGTGTACCTTCGACATTTTTTCGTACTATTAAAGTGGCGATATTGTCTCGTAGCAGAATTAGCGGCATACTCTGTATACATAGATGGACATTTCAAAACTTGTAACTTTCTCTGAGCCACTCTGTTATAAGACAGACAGCGCTTAATAAATTCCGCGTTGGCTTGCAAATAAATGTGCTGTATTATACTTTCAACACACACAAAACATTTAATGCTTTGACACAAGAGAGAGAGAGAGAGAGAGAGAGAGAGAGAGAGAGAGAGAGAAGAGAGGCAGGGAGAGGCAGAAAGAATAATGAATGTTGTTAATTTACGTGTCGTTTTTAAAGTTCGATATTTCCATAAAGGAGTGCAAATGCATTTATAATGTCGGTCTTATAATTTAGATTTTATCAAAATATCAGTGTCGGACCTTCGAACCGTATTATTTAAGGACACACTTGCTTTGAATATTAATATCCTTTCTTTGTACGACAACCTTTTTAATTCCGGATGTCAAATAAATTACAGTGAGTTAGCGTAATTGTAATATCGAAGCGACCGCTTTGTTAACGCTGATCCATTGTAAATGTAATAACGGCAAATACATATGTGTAACAGGTTAACGTGGTTCGATATACATTATGTAATTCACACTCTGTGCACGAGTAAAATCTTCATGCGCAACTAGCATATATAATTCATAGAATATCGCGGTTGTATTTCGGAATAAAATTAATTAAAAAATTAATTTAACTTTCGTCAGAAATTATATCGTTAAATTATAACGTTTTAGTTTAATTATTAATCACGGTAATATAATTAGAGCGATACGTTAACTAGTATGATATATTACGATTATCGTGAAATATAATTCATTTTTCTAAGTTCAATCCTGTAGTAATTTTACTGACTAACTCTGTTAATGACTTTTTATACAGTGACATTTGATAATATGATTTTTGGTTCGATACTTTACTATAATTAATAAAATAGCGCACGGCACCCGAGTTCAATCGACGTAAGGAATGAAAAATACGTCACAGAAAGAGTTGCTTTTGAGGAAGTACGAATTTAAGCTTTTACGACGTGCGTATTATATAGCATTAAGAAGCAGTAGTAAGATACTAGTAGCAAAGAGACTTCTTACGAATTGAATTACAACGAATTTTTTACAGATTGCATGGCAACGATAAAAAATCATATTCGTCGTATTAAAATCCGTATCGATGAATTTTGTTTTTAAACGCCAAAGAAGCTGCAGCATGAACAATGTAAAATCGAACTGAATGCGAACGATCGGAAATCAAAGGACAAAAAGCAGCGAGGCTATCAAAGGCTACAAAACAGTCTGTGAACGATGTTTGAATCATTTTTTACACCTTTTTGGAGCCTCTGTAATCCAACCATAGTAATCCCGGTAAACCCATCACTGTATCAAGCTTCCATTAGTCAGCCAATCCCTTCCGAGAGGGTCCGAGTAAAATCTTCATGCACAATCGGGACGATATGAAGCCATCAATACGTAAAATTCAGCGATGGTCCGCGGAAAAGGGTCAGAGGGGCGCTGATTGCGTCCATTGAAACGGAAACGGTCAGCATACTTTTCCCCATTCGAGTCAGAAATCACCGATCTTGAAGGGGCAGAGTTTACGTTTCGCCGACAAGCGTCGCGACGAGAACCATCCACCTAATTTCTGTTCTATCGACTGATGTGTCATACTTACTACCACTGCTGTAAGATCGAACGTCTCCGTCAATGTGGTGGCAGTTAGTGGTAAAAGCTGTCTGGGGAATGGACCGTGGCCGGTCGTTTTTCAATCTTTCATTTTCGTCGCTGTGGAGCGCCAACGGTGACTGAATGCCAGAAGAGACCACCGTAGGCTTGATTTCGCGCGACTCTATATTGACACAAGCGACAACGATCAATTCGGACCCAGAACTTCGAACGACCGCTCGACAGAGTCGAGTGGTTAGAGAACGTCGCGTCTGCTGATGTTCCCACACGCGGAGAAAATTATGAATACACGTATCGCTGCTGTATACCGAGGGCAACCGAATACAGAAAGGGTGTTTGCGGATATATGCGCGTATATACATACGCCTGTGCAAAAGAGAGCGAAAGAGAGAGAGAGAGAGAGAGAGAGAGAGAGAGAGAAAGGGAGAGAAAGGAGAAGAAGAAGAACAAAGCGAGTAGGAGGAAAAGAGACAGGCACGACACGAGATAGAATATAAATGCTGTGCACGACAGTCGTGCAAATCTATTCGCCAGATCCAGTAGCATTGTCAGAATTTAGCTCCTACGGTTATTTCGTGGTATGGGTTCCGGTTAAATGAGAATCTTTTATACATTCCGTGTACACCGTTTCCGTTACCCTTTTTTCTCCCCATATTTTAATTAATGGTAGGTTGCCGCTCGAATGCAACCTACGAGAAATGGAATCACGACGACCCACTCGTTGTCGTGCCTTCCTCCTCCTCCAAGCGATCCTTTCCCCTCCGTTCTCGCGCCTTTGAGTTCTTCGGTGGCGGGTACACGTAGTATACACACGGAGATCGGACCAATGCAAACGGTTTTACCTCTCGTTCCACGACTTTCAGTCTACTTGCCGTTTCGCTCCCTTCACGCACCGAAACTTCCCGTTCTCTTTCATCCTTCTCGCCGCTCCTCTCTCTGCTCCTTGCCCCTTTTTGTCTCGACATCGACGTTCCTCCCTTTCGCGGCTTCTTCCTAAAATAACGCGATCTTTTCATTCCCCTTTGCGGTCTCGTCGCGTTGCCACACGCTTCTCACCCGCGCTCAGGTCGTATTGGTTACTTTGCTGCGTGAATTCCGCACTTCGAAACGAAATTTCAAACTCCCGCCATCGCTTTCAGCCGGCGCGTTTTTCCCTCTTTTATTTCTGTTTTTTTTTTCCATCTCGCTGCCTTCTCACCCCCCTCTGCCGCCCTTTATCCTGTGTCACTGTTACATTCGCAGCTTTCTCCGCGTTGCGTTAAAACGTTTGCGATGTCCAATATTTCTGCGACGATAAATCACAAAACGCTACGTTACACAACCCTTTTCGAAGAGTCGCGGGTGCACGACGCGCTTTTGATTCTCTCCACCCTCGCGACGCTACACGACGCAACACGACGCGAGCTTCTTCGTGACAGCACGTGCACCCCGCGGCGGTAGCAACGTGTCACGAACCGAACTTACGTGCTTACTACACGTTTTCGTCGCGACGCACCACGTCAACGCGTCCCAGCATCCTTTCAACCGATTCCCGTTAACAAGCTACTTATCAGACGCCGCTAAATCAGCCAGAATATTTCGTCGCATTAATATCACGCCTCTGACGCGATTCTCCGCTAATTTCTAACTACTTTTGCGGTATTATGCGAAATTAATTAGAAACTTACATGCTGGGTCTTACTACGCGATAATAATTTGCCAAGGAATAACAACATAGCGAAATGAGAAATTACGAGATTGTAAAATTCCGTAATACAATTTTTACACTTTTGCGAAATAAGAAATAAATCGCTCCAGTTATATGTACGTTTTCGTCGAGTGTTCGTCGCGTGATGATCGTCTCGTATACTACAAATCTAAAGTAACGTAAAATAGGAAAATATAGCAGCAAGATCATTTAGAAAAAATATCAAGCGACCCACTGTATAAAATTGGCACGGCAGTCAACGCGTCAACGAGCAAGAATCGCTACTTATTTATTCGATTTTTGCCGTTCCACAGTATGGAGATTTTATTTCAATTTTGCTGTCTGAATAACTTCGTTTCGATCCCCTATCGAGTCAACTATAAATAATTCGCAACAGTTCGCCTGAAATCTTGTATGCGACAGATTGCCTATCTTGTGGTCGATATCGCTTTAATGCATACATAAACGTTTAATGACAATCTCGCTAAAGAAAAAACGGAATGGATGGAGAAGAAGTTATCTGCGCGGATGGAAGTTTGAAACGCTACACTTATCGAGGTACGCGAGATAGTAGGTATATAACGTATGTTAGTTTGAAAGTCAACACGTATACGAGACGATGCTGATACGCGAAACAGTCTTTAACATCGTTTCGTTTCGTATACGCAGCTGAAAATGATAAATAAACGGCGTACGAACTTGCGTGTAGCCTTTTCACGTTGGTTTTTATTTCTTTGTTCCGCGTTTTTCCAGCTTCCGTATTTATGCTGCGTTGGTGATATTCGATGCGCAGCGTTCAATTTTTTACTCTGGTAACATCCGACGTCGATTACATATGGCGCAGCGTAGAAATCAGGGACGTTACGACTCGATGACGCGTACGATTGATACTCGATACGTCGAGATACAATGTAATACAATGAAAATTCGTAAATTTGTGTCATCGTGTTCTAACTGCATGGATTTCTTTGTTCTCAGTGACGTAGGATACTTTTTAGTAATATCAGTCGTGATGTAAATTGAACGGTTTTTAGATAAACACAGTGTTTATATCTATCTCTGGTGTCGTGTATAAGTAGACGACTTTTATTGTTATTAATATTATTTCGGTACAATTTTATTATATCCTTTGGCAGTCGTTATACGAAGAATTGCACGACTATTGGAAATCAAATAGAAGCGTTTACTGACACAAGTTTGCACGGGAGCTAACGCGATAATCAGCCACTTCGAATTCCAGCTCGTAACGCGTATTTTCGCGATGGTGCCGTTAGAACGGAGGCGAAACGTTAGGTTTCACCGTGAACTTTCTCTGTGACGTTTCCAAATGCCGTCTCGGGATCGTTCGTGACGCGGATTTTCCATCGGCGCTTCGATTGTTCGCGTTTCTCGCCAAGGGAGCAATCTTATAACGTTCCTTTGAATAATCGCGTCAAGGGATAACGAGGCCACTGTGAATTATAAACCACGATGTAATGAGACAATCCCGATAGAAACATATCTCTACGATAAATTAAATTTTCTAGCGATACGAGCAGAGAACATGTGTCGTACGTAAAGACATAAGAAGAATTCTGAGAACAGCCGGCAAGGAAATCATTCGGTTCGTACAATATCGTACGACGTTACTTGCGTAAGTACAGTATATAAAAGAAATTCATTTTTGGCTCGGTAAATATCGAATTTATCGCTAAGACGTGACACGAAGAGATCGTTAGAATTTATTTACAGGATACTAGCGACATACGTGTTTTATTTAAGAGTATCTATTTTTTAATCAAAAGCGACTTTGAGCTTGTTATCGAAGTACAATCTATGCAAAATGTATTTACTTCGCTGTATGATTATCGGCCTTTTTTAGTTCATTGTCGCAAACGAATAGAATATCACGTATCGGTTGTAATAGCAGATATATACTTTACATAGCAGGTGAATACGCGTGGATCAAAATTAAATAGACATAGGTATAGTGTTATATACGTTCATCGTACTACTTGACTGTTTAAAATATGGAAATGTTTCTTCCATGTTCTCTTCCAACACGCGATGGCTATAAGACCGAAAAACTCACTATTGCTTTCCGACCGCGACACTTCAGGTCCGCACCATAAAACACTGTCGCATCTATTACAACCTCACCCTCGCTATAAGGGTACCCTCGCTATAATTTTTAAGCTACCGAAATCTCATCGATATCGTTTCTCGTGCTACGCTGATTTTATACAATATTTATTCGCCGCTTTTGATCACGAGAGATTCAAAGTAAAACACTTGTAATCAACGATATGGAAATTAAAAGTTTCATTTTGCTTTAGCGTGCGAATGTAGCTTTAAAATCTTACCAGCTAAAATTGCCAGTTGCCGAATAGCTCGCATGGTATTATACAAGTATGTTTAAAAAATATTTTTTTACGACAAATACATTCGGTTACCTTATTCGTATCAGAGGTGAAAATACAGCGTGGGAGATTCAACGGAAAGAGAATTTGCCTAAAAAATTTCTGGCACAAGTTGCCGAGCACAGAATTAACCGTGTTTTTTGATCTTCAATCGGTAAGTTTAAAACCGCGAAAAGTTGCTTGATTTCACTTTCGAAACCGCGATGAAGCAACAATTTTGAGGGAAAAAGTTTGCCGGTATCGTAATTCAGCGGTTTCGTGATTAACCGCGAAAACACCGTACGCAAACCAGAAAATTTTCACCGACGACAAGAACAGCATATACTATGCAGAGAATCGATGTTCCTGCTCGTTTCTCTCTGTTTGAAACTTTTTTACGGAAGGGTGTTATGTGCCGCGAGTTTAGATAGACTTTAATACGTACATGCGTAACGGCCGTAAATTATGAATCGACGAAACCGCGGACAATTCGACGAAAAATGAAACTTTTCTATCGTTCCAGCGAGGTTTGCAACTCTGAAAGTTCGGAGCAGTTAGTTTGTCGAATAAACCCGCCGCTCCAGAAATTACGACTGATTTCGCGAAAAATCTTGTTCGTCCGATTTTCGACCGTTTCCATGCAAGTTTAGGCTGCGATGGAACTAGAAGCTAGGAACTAGGCAGTGACGTTATCTCGCGACTTCGCTTCTCGATGACGCGCCATTTTTTACCTCGACCCTCTGGTTCGGGCATAACGTTCGCATATATTCCAGCTGGTTTAACCATAAAACGTAAAACGAATACCGTGTTGCAGACTGGCGATCATCAACCATTTTCCTCTTTGTTCGTAAATAAATAACAAGGCCGAGCTGCCAGCGAACAGAGCGCACCTTCTTTTCGGGAGGGTCGGCGAATTGGCGTATCCGATTTAAAACAGGGGACGTTAGCGACGCTCGATCGCTGCCCGATCGAAATAACCGCGAAACGGGTGTGGAACAATCGCGCATTAATCAGCCAGTTAATTACTCTGGCGCGCGAATATCATTGAAAATCGTTGCGTGCAACATCGATAGCTCGAGACATATCACGACCGACGAACGTATGTAGGTACATATACACTGGAAATTCAACCTTCCGCTTGGAGATTTGTTGCGTTTAATCTACAGGAAAATATTAGGATCGATGGCTATTAGAACTGGTTGCGTACATTGAAAATAGAAATGCCGATTTGCATATTATACACGGTATTTCGCGAAGCAAAGAAATTTACGTTCATTTTATTCTTTGCACCTTTCGATCTGCGAAGACTTATTATTAATCGTAATACGTAATTTCTTTGGAAAATTTTCAATTCTTGTTTCCTTTAAGTAATAAGATTAAATAAGAGGATTAAAGGAGAAAGAAAATTGTATCGTTTTTAGCTACCATAGCGGTTAAACCACACAAAGAGTACGATATGGATTTAATAGGAAAATTCTCGCCGGTTTTTGTTAACTTTATCCTTTAACAACAACGTTGTTACGTTAAGCGCGTTGTAAAGCATCGACGTGTAAACAAATGAACGTCGACGTTAGCACGCGATATCGTTAAATAAGTTACAACCTTTAATTTGTATTTAACATTGGATAAGTTTTAAACTAGTTTAAATACTTAAAAGCGCATACTTTGTTCAGCAACGATTTTCAGGCACTTCGGCGGGTAGATTGTAAAACAACTGGATCTCTCCAACAAATCCAATTTCCATTACGCAATCGGGGAAGGTGGTGCGGGAAGTTGAGAGGAGAGCAGGCGTGCGGTTTCTGGCGGAAGCCAACGCCGCCACGAGCGCATAACGGCGTATTCTATGGAATCTGTAAATTCATAAGCGGCGGAACATCTTCCGGCCGTGCATCTTTCTGCTGGTCAGACGAGGGTAGCTAGAGCGTTTCCTGAAGCGAATCCTCCGTTCTTTCTCGTCGAACGTCATCTCTCCCGATATCTTTGAACGGACGAGCGTGTCAGGCGGCTGGAAGTTCGCTTCACGACCGACCGAGACGACTGTTGAGAGGGCGGAGGAGGATGCGAAACGTCACGGGCGAAAGAGGCACGGAGAAAGGGAAAAAAGCCATCGTTCACCATCGATTTCTCGAGGCAGGTCCGGGTGAGTGACGGTGGCATGGAGTAAACTCCGTGCTATAATTGAGTTCGACGTGGCTTGAAGAATGGCCGTACTACGATGCAACGGGCGCGTGCACGCGCGCACCTGCTCTCTCTCTCTCTCTCTCTCTCTTTCTCTCTCTTTCTCCACGTGAGACTGTATACGGACGTAATACAGGGTAGAGCGAAAATAGTAGCATGGCCGGAAAAAATAAGTCGAAACAAAGGAATGAGATTTTTTTCACACGAGACTTGGTTTCCGAGAAAATGGATATTGAAACTTCATCAGCTAGATCGAGTTTGGCTAATTCGGGCTAGGTAGGACCGCGTAATTAGAAAGAACTATAGGAGATTATTCTAGCCGTGAAAAAATGTCAAAAGCCTGAAACAAAGCTTTTTCGCAAGATGCTTCGTTACCGAGGAAAATAAATCTCATTTAATATCGCGCGCGAATATAAAGCATAGACTCTTCCTCGGAGAGTGTATTTAATTATAACATGGCACCGATAAGGTTTTAAACAAACGATCAATATTTCATATATCTATCGATGCCACAAGAAGATAGTAAATATTTCTTTCGATCGTTAGCTTGCCACTAGTTCGTACGTTTCATCGATAGTTACGTATCGTTGATATAAATCGCGCAGTATTGTATTTAGTAAATCGATATTGTACGAACTTCGTTTCTGCAAGGTGTATACTCATTTTTGCCACTCACTGTATGTATGCAGTGGACGTTATTTCTGCAGGTAAGTCTGCACGAAGGGCGAGTTCTGGGAGACGAGCAGACGGTTGATGGCGCGCACTCTTTTTATCCACGATTTTGCCACTCATCCCGTGACAGTTTAATTAATTACTTTTAATGAGCACAGACGCGCTTGATCTCGCACGCGAACACCAGCTGCTGCACCGACTACGTAATTCAACGTGCATGCGACAACGGAGGGCGCGCGTCTAATGTTTTCTTTAAGAGGTTGCCTCGGGTAACGAATTTCAGGTTATTCGTTGGAACCGCTTTCGTTATATTTCCACTTCTTTTTAATTAGTCGCGACTATTTCGTTCGTTATTTTTCACCTAACGACATTACGTTTCTTCGTTATAATAATTGACCCGTTAAAGCGAAGATTCGGCGATTTATCGACGAGAAGGATAGAATTGAAATTCAAACGATGACGATGTCTGCGCATGTGGTTCGACGAAAAAATTTATATGCCGAGTCGTGAATAGAAAACACGAGGATACCGTTCGAACGAGCAATATCGTGAAAGTTAATAACGATCACGCACCATTTACAAAAACGAGACTTTTTCGAAATGGTTGTTCCATTTCGTTACTCGCTGTTAAAGGTAATCACCCTAGAATGGTGGAAAGAGAGTGAATGTAATGGACCGAGGTTTTCTATCGAAGCTTCTACTGGTAATAGAATTGAGAACTTTGTATACGTTACTAGATATACATTTGAATATTTAATGAAGTAAAATCTAGGAGCTGAACGTATCAAATTCAAGCTGCTGTATTCTCTTTTATATACGTCGTAAATTCTATTTACGTCTAGATGTAAGTGGAGACTTGTTATAAAAAAAACTGTCTAAAATAAAAATGTTTTATTTTTAAAAAAAGCGAGAACGATACCAACGCTACGATATTGGGACAGTTGAAGCAACGTTTACCAAAATAGACCCCACAGTAAATATTAAAACATCAAAAGCAAAAAATCGAATATTTTGCAGTCGACTGAATTGCGTCGAGTTTTAAATAAATAATTCTGCATAACCATATGAATAACTAGGCTGTTAATTGCTAAAAAAATAAATTTTCACGATATAGGCAGGGTCAAGTATTTATTATCCAAAATGAAGATAATAAACAAAGACAAATAATTATTCCGCTGTATGAACAAATGAAATTATTTGAAGAAATATATTATTTCAAACTGATCTGTTTGCAGAATACATATTTGGTTATTTCAAATAATCGTACGAAATAACAAATTATGACTTCTCATATATAATAACAAACATATTAATTGTCATAAATTATTTACTCTTAAAGTATCTCCATATTAAAACAATTCGTCAAATAATCGCAGACTCGCTAATCATGGAAAATTATTCGGATGATATAGCAAAGGAGGAGAAGCATTATTCCAAATAAATATATTTTGTAATAAACAATTTTATTTTAACGTGTCTATGCCTACAAGTCTTTGCTCGTTGTTAAAGTATTGTAAAACTTCGAGTTCTATCTAGGAATAAATTATTATCTTCCTGAGTACTGTATTTGCCTTTTTCTCAAGTGCAATATTAAACTTGTCGTGAATCCGAAACACCATTTCCCGCGTGCGAGAAAACATCATTTGGAGCATGTGAACAATTATACGATTTACGATTCTTCGATAAATATATCGTGCGATCGATATATTTCATTTATTATATTTAGTCGCTTCATTTAAAAGCGTGGGCAAGAAAAAGCAACAACGAATTTCATTTAAAATTAAGTAGAAACGACTAGAGTGAAAATCAACTTTTGGTACTACGTTTTCAAGATATGTGCTAGACAATCTCCAGTTGCGTAATAGGAGCTTTTCAGTATTTCTTTTCATATCTGGAAGACAAGATATTACGTATCCGTGGTACGTATCCTTCTCCCTTCGCACACTCTTCCATCCGACGGAACAGAATACGCGAGGGTTTTCATTGGCAAGTTTATGACACGTTTCCGAATAAAATAGAATTACTACCGAGACAGGATGTTAATATATTTATAGATAATAATAATTCATTACTCGTGATAAAAGGATTACGGCGATGAAAGGATAATAAGGGGTTCTTTGTTCTAAGCAACTAAAGAAACGCAATAAACCTGTTGTCTTCGATGACGAATAAATAAAATATGATACACGATTATTCATAAATATTTTTTTATTAACGACAGAATACCAATACAACGCGAGTGATACGATCTATGATCGAGCTGACATCATTTGTAACGGAATACAAAATATTCTTTGCCCGACTGTATATTAAATCCTTCCTATTGTTAAGTATTTTTCAGGAAGATTTCAAATATCCAGCTTCGACCACATAATGCTTATACCATCCAAATATTCGCCAATCTTCAATCTCAACATTTCAATATGAAGCGTATATACTAACCAAACCTAACCCGAGCCGACAAATATTGACAATATTATTGATCGTATGCAGGCCCCTTAAGATTAATTTGACTAACAACGTTCGCGTTAGGATTGTGTTCCACTGTGAACATAGGCTTCATAATCTTGCGAATGGAATAATCCACACGATTTAATTCGCGAATAAGAGAAGGCCGTACAAAACCGTACAACAAGATATGTCCGTATGCTATGCTTACTTACATAATTAATTAAAAACCTCGGCGGCTATCTGATAGTTGCTTTCCGCCACATTAAGGTATTTGTACCTTAGATTTTTAAAAGTATATTACTCAATTTATACGAAAAAAATGTATTATTATTTGATTTTAGGTCGATTCGAAAACACGCATTCGCACATACAAATCCACAGTTGCACGATATCGATGTAACGTCGTTTGTTTTTCGTTTTGTTCAGTCTTCTCTATACTTTGTTTCCTGACGTTTGACCGCGACGAACCTGAGCCCACAATTTTTTGGCTTTTACGCGATTATTTACGGCACGGCCAGCGTGTATTCACTTGACCGACTGCAATCAGCAAAACAACCGGCCTCCGCTTTCGCCGAAAAGCGGAAAGCCCCGTCCAGCTTCCTGCAATTGTCCGCGTTGTCCGTTAATTTTGTATCTTTTAATTCCCCTTTCGCCACGCACGAATATATATCTTCGTACTCTTCAACCTCGATTTTCCGTACACCTCTGGTGACCCGTGTGTTTCCGTGGTTTCACTCACGATCAAGTTTCGCTATTTTTCAACGCTCGTGCCCGCATTCGATTTTTGCTCGACAACTTGTCACGCGCCTAGTTGCTACCCAGCTAGGGTTTCTTTTTTGCCATTTCCTGACGAGAATGCAGCAAAGAGAACGGATGTAGGCTTCGGAAGTCGTGCAAACGGCCGAAGCATGCGAATGAAATTTCTTTCACCACTAAACAATAGTCGTTTGATGAGAAGAGCACTCCAAAGGTTGCTGTTGATGGCAGCGTGTGAGAGCGGTGGTTGCATGCATATTATTGGATCGACGAAAGATGATGTGCAAAGTGATTTATTATTTGTAAGCGGTACATTCCACGCTAATAGATTAGATAGAAATATCTCTGCGATTCGCGTGCAGTCGCGTGCAGTCGCGTGATTTTAATTTTAATCGAATCATATTTGAATTATATATGTTGAAATATTAAACTAATTCGTATTTGAAGTGTTATAAAATTACATGTATCGATTAATAATGAAACGAGGTCGCGGAAGAAATTGAAGACAATATAACAAAAATTTTAGTTATCTTTAGTAACTAAAAGCATCGATTCTATTAGTTTAATAATTTTACCCTGAAGTAGCGAAGAATCACAATATTTATTTGTGAAATATAAAATAATCTTTTCCATTGTCTAGAAGTTTCGTTTAATCTTTTATGGCTTCAATTTATAATTAATTTCGCTGGCGAATTTGCTTTCTGCAAATCAAATATTAAATTACGATTCGGGTTGACAACGATACGTAACGCGTGTAATGGAAAAACGTAAAACCGAAAATATACTAACATGTTAATTTGACATCCTGTATTACTTTAAAGATATGTACATTGAACTTTTGTTTGATATCGAATTTCAGATTGGATCGTAATGCTCGTTTGCAAATACACAAATACAAAATGTATAGAGTAACCCTATATTTTATTTATGAAATTTCAATTAAATTCACAGACGTTAATATAATTCGTTTCATTTGTAACTGCTGTCATTTCTCTAATGTATCATATCCGATCTTCTTATACGAATTTTAATAAAATTTAAATCAGAGAAGTATAAATATAACGAACTATTCCAGGTATGTGTATGGAAGAAGCTCTTGTAATGATTTAAAGATTCACTCGCAAACACTTTTATTAGCAATTTCCTTTTTTTTTTTTTTTTATTCAATGCCACGAGGCACAGTATCTCTCCTCTTCTTACACTACGTAATTAAATTGTTATATTTTAATTATATCGATTGATCGATACACGCGTATCACTGTGGTAGTACAAGTTTAACCAAAATTACGATTAACAGCGTTAATCCTTAACAGCATAATACACACGTACTGTATCATTTTTACCTTATTGAAGACATCAATTTATTATCGCTAGATTGCGGATATTTATGCAAATTCGCACTTCTTTTACCCACTAAGTATTATAACGAATATTATACTTTGAACATTTTATGTACTTTTGTATATTATACGCAATCCGTGAATTGGAATACTTTTAAATTTCCCATAAACGCGTAAGAATCTAATTATCGCATTTAACCATTGACCATTCCAGCTCTTTTTACGTTACAAAGTCCTGACGCTATTAATTCTACCTGAACGTAGCGTGGTTATTATAAGACAACAGAAAAGCATCTTCGTCGCGTTTGCCAATAATCCACGCTCATTTCCATGTAAAGTAAGCGTTCGGTAAACGCCCTTTTTTCCTCGCATGATGGATTGTGCTGATTTCCAACGTGCGTCGATCTAACGGCATGCAGGCTCGTTCGGTAATAAATCCCACGCACGTATCTGCTCTTCTGCCCGCCTGTATCCTCGGTTTGATTATTTCATAGTCGGAACGATTACCGAAGACAGCTGAGTAAATACTAACACGACCGGCTCGCTCGCCGACGTGACTGCATTTTGAGCCGGTGCTCTCTGCTTTAAGCGGTGATCATCGAGCGGTTCGTCCGAGCTTATACGTGCGTTGTAAACATAAAAGAGAGAGAGAGAGAGAGAGAGAGAGAGAGAGAGAGAGAGAGTACGTATTAGACCGATGTCTAAAGTGTGATAAACAAAATGTGGAAAACTTCGTTTCCTGCATTTCGTCGAAGTATACGTTCGCCGTTTCCTTGGATCACGTTTAGATAACCCCTACTGTTTCCTATTTCGTAATTTTTTCGACAGTTTCGAACAGATCGTGCCAGAGCGCGCAAATACTATGTAGTTTTCATTAAAATAAACGAAATATACTTAATGATCACTTCTGTAAAGATCATTCGTTATTAAATTGTAACAAATCTTTCTAAATAAAACGCTCCTTTATCGAGAAGTCGATTTTTCTTTGAACGGAGTATTCGAGCAATTTGGCAAACCGAATAAATGTTCCAAAATGAATATAGCTTAGCTACGTGCCAAGGTATACCGAAACGGCAAGGAAATTTTCTTGTAATAAATTTCAGTGAAGTCGACGCGTTATTTTTCACGAGAACTAATCGTGGCGAACCATAGGAATGATAGCAAGCGTTAGCGACCTCCGAGTTTGTATAGTGGAACCGGATAGTTACGTCAAGTTTCCACGCACGACTTCATAAAGTTTGCAAACCACTGGGCTACCGGATGGACCGTGGTTTTCGAGGGAAATACCTTGAAGAGAGAGTCTCGAGTTTCGTCTACAACCCAGCACCGATGCTCGACGTATTTATTCGTGGAATTCTGGAATTCGTTTGCGCTCCAGATACCGCCGCTGTCTTCCCGTATCCGTATGCCTACGTAAGAAACGAGCGTCCTGACGTCTGGATATAATTTTTACGTCCTATCCAGGGTACTACATCTTTCTGTCGATCCGCTGTCGCCGATCCTTTGTTCCCGTCCTTTCCTTTATTCTTAGAAACATGGCCGACCGTTTACCAGACGACGCATGCCAGTTTTCGTTCCTGCAGATGCCAGGTAGATGTGTCTGACTCTGCTCGTCCTTTTCCACTTTGAAATATCTCGATCCGTTTGCCATCGCGTTCCCTCCAATCCACAAAATCCAGGCCGATGCTCGAGGAAAGACACAGCTCACTCGTCGAAACAAATACACCGAGAACGCAGCCGTTCAAGTTTAACGTAAATTTCGCGAAAAGATCGGGTCGACGTCGACTCGATATGATGTTTGCACTGGCTTTTTGTTGTATCGCTCCCGGCTAGAACGCTGCATGACAGTATGGAAAGCATGACACGATCTTTCGGATTAATACACTGTAATGCACTCGATCTTCGCCCTTCTCTCTTGCCTTCGCAGAATCTTCGTCCCTCTGATTTCTGTTTCCACCATCTCTGGATACAGTCTCTGTTTCCAGTTTTACGTTCTCCAACGTTCATCCGACTGATTCGACTTTTCAATAAGCGAACATTCGATTATTTAAATTATATATGGCGTTACATTACTTAATTACGGAACTTTTCGATTCGATTAGCTGCGTTACTTGCATAATATTCTATCGTTGCAATTTTGTCGACATATATCGTATTTTAGAGCGTTAGTTTCAGCACGTTCGATGCTAACGAAATTCTGAAAAGCTTCGTATAATGTACAGAATATATTCATAAAAAAAAAAAAAAAATTCTGTGATAGGTGTTCGAATACTTTCACGAGCTACTGTATGCATTCTATTGGGTACAGATCAATGCAGTGACAAGGCGCGTTCGCTGCAACATCGGCCGAGATAAGTTTTTCCTACGCTACGCGCTTTCTTCTAATATTAAACTTCTTCCATTCAATTCGTCCCGTGTGCTTCTCCTACTATAGGAATCTATTACAGTGCACGATGAGAAATATTCGAAAAGTCAGCGTATTCAAACATGACGTAAGCGTGTATCCGCGGTCTTGTTCCTCTTCGCATGTGCATACGTAATCGCTGAATAAGTACATCGTATGTCTCTTACTCATTCGTACTAGAAACAATGTATATCGATAATTCTATCGCTTTCTTAACAAAACGAATGAAAAGCATCCGTGAAAAATACATTTTATTTTGTATTTACATATTTAGTTTGTATTTAACCTCGATTATACCAGTTGGTAAAGATTTACACAAATTTGTAACGTTTAAATTTAAATTAAATACCTTTTCCGTTGTCACAAAGCAGATCTATAGCGTGAGATAAATAAAAGTTTTATGATGTTCGAATATCAGTTTGAATATTAAATCTCTGTATCTAACGACGACGCACGAACGAAGGATACAAAGGTGAGACATTTAGAGAAAGAAGAATTTTTATCCGAACTTTGTTAAGAATTTCTCCACGATCATAAAGGAAATTCGATGTCGGACTTTTCGAAAGAATTATCCGACTTCTGAGGAATTCTGTTAGAACTTTGGTCTTTGAAATATTAAATTTCGAGTCAAACTTTATCGTGTAATTAGTTTATTATTATCACTGATATATTTATATTTATTGACAAATGAGGCTACTTTTAAGTTTTCCTAAATCGTTACGGACATAAATACTCAAATATTTAAAAATGTCTTCTTATAAATATTTACCATCAAATCAGCCATCCGAATGATTAGAAATTAAATGAGAAATCTTCGTAGAATAAACTCGTAGAATAAATTTTAACTTTTTCCTAAAATTTCGTCAATTTTCTACGATATTTGCTCAGATCGTCGTATATTCTGCATATTATGGCAAAGAAAGAAACGAAAAATCGAGGAACGAAAATATCAGCAATAAAACCGAACTTTGTCCACGTAACTGTGCTTACATATACTCACAAGCATCGGGCGTAACATTCGCTCATTCTCAAGAATATCACTTAGCGTAGTAGACAATGAAAGAGACCGACCGTTTGTTGCAACATAGAGCGAAGCAATGTTTACCATGCTGGGACAGCAAATATTTACAGTGAAAAATGCGTTCGTGGATCCCCTCTGGTTGTGCGTGAACAGCGGGAAGGGCGCTTCATCGTTTACATTGCCGGAACGGCAGCTGAAGTGCTGCTACCGCAAATAACGACGCGAATTATCGTAACGAAGCACACCCTATGCCCGATCTTTTGCTCCTTAACAACTGCGGGTGCTTGTCTTTCCAGCCAGAGTAGTTGAAAAGTCACAGCAAGGGTAGAAGATGGGGGAGGGGGCGGTGAGGAAATGTCGGAAGGGTGCATATATTTAAAAATAACCACGATATATTAACGCGGCACGGTATTTCGATTTTATCGTACATTGGTCGAGAACTTCACTTATCGAATAGAACCTAAATGAAAGAATTTCATTGAAACAAAATTTTAGATCGAAACAAAGCTCGATCAACTGAAATTTTGATGATTGGATTTATATGTCCGAACGGAAGCTCCAATTATGCGAATGAAAAGTAACAAGTAGCGGAGAAAATGGTTGAACTCGTATTATGCAAACTGTCTATCTTAAATCAGATAAGTGAAATTCTACTGTATCGTTGTTTATCGTCGTATCGTTCGCAAATCCACCAAGTGTTCCTTTTTTTTTCCTAGATGAAAATGTACATATTTACGATGTCATGAATGAATGTCTGCGTATTTTGAACATGTCATTGTTTTAGAATCTGATTAATAGAACGAATATAGGAATAGTTTCCGATCAGTGTAAAATGTTGTATGTAGTTGTGTTATATATTACGATGATATATGTACATTCCACGACAGAATATAGCACGCGATACGAATTTAACGTTTTCATAATTTCCACGAAGTAAAATTTATTCGCTTTTGACATATAAAGAATTTCATTACGTAGTACAATCTATTATACTGTAAAAAACTGGAGGAGCCTATCAATTAAGCAAACAACGAAATAACCGTAAATCGATGGGATAAAACGATGATAGCATATAATTCTGAGACTATGGCAGATATATTTGCATGAGATTGTTACAAATATATATACAAAATTGTTTTTACTGTAAAATTTCCATCGCATGCTTCCATCGGTATGCGATTTATATACAATTTTGTAATATATTTCCAACCATGTATAGCACATTATAGCATAAATAATATATTTCCAGACATTAATACGATATTATTGTATTTCAATAAACCAAAAAAATGCATTTGTACGAACAATTTCTTCAGAATACATATTATGCGTAAAATCTTTTCCTCCGTTCATTTATTTCGTTCTGTTGATTTCTGAATCGAATACAAAGAAATTTACACAGACATAAACTTTATAGAATAGATACTTAAAAAATTAATCGGGAAAGTTATATCGCGTATTTCAACTTGTACATATCCTAAATTATGATTTTATTATATTTTAATCTGAAAGAACTATATTACACAGCACAATGTTGAAAAATATTTGAAAAGGCGCAACAAAAATGTAATGTTACTACATTTCAAAAAATGTAAAACTGTATTATTTACAATAAAAAAGAAATTTGATGAATTCACTGAAAAAATAATAAAGATAATCGTGTTACGCGATCTAGCCTGTATATTCCATGAAACTTTGATTCGATGAATACGCCGCGTAAAAAAAAGGAACAAAGAAAATGGGAGAAGCCAGATCTGAATTTCAGTGAAATGTATTTTACAAATTATGTTCTAAAAGTACACGTTCCATAAATTTGTGATTCAATGAGCTCGTATTTATTAAGCTTTACTCGAATAGCCGGAAATAAATGGATCGAATTAAAATACTGTGGTATAGTTAGCGTAGGAAATTTAAAAATTCTAGTTTACTAACAATAAGACACATTCGTCATAAACACGTACCATGAAAGATATCAAATCATTTACTTATAATTTTATTTTAGTAATTATGTTAAAAACATTCGTTGGTACAAATCATTACGATAAAATCCTTACTTTTATTTAAGTATAAAGCTAAGCATTTATAGTTCGTACACAATCAATGACCACACTTTTTGATTAGCGGACGATAGTAATTATATAAAATGATAATGCTTAATTGATCATTAAACGTAATTACATTAAGAATCTGCAACACATGTAGGTATCTCTCTTAGACGAGAGATTCATACGCTAATCGCAAAATTAGAAAATAATACTCGATTTAAAAATTCTCTCTTTCAACGACGGAGCACGACTATTCTCGCAATAGCAACAAACTGAAGTGCATTAAAAAAGTTAATATAAAAGGTAAAAAAAGAAATTTTAAGCTAGTAGAATTGTAGTATTTGTACCACTTTTATATCTTATATTAGTAATTTTTTGCCTGATTATAATTTTCCATCATAATATTTCACGTAATAAAAAACGTTTGAATTTAAGTCCAGTTTTACCAAGTTTTAAGAGCCAACGGTAATTAAAATAAAATCTAAATAACTGGAAACAAAATCGGCTTGTATAGAATAATAAAATAATTTAAAGAAACTGTATATTTTTAGAAAATAATCTATCAACATCATATTTTCTTTCGTAAATATTTGTAAGATGATGAAGTCAGGTTTGAATTTCGTTTACATTCTTCTTCGATTTAATTTTGCTACTTAATTGTAAGAAACTATCGCAAATGTAGGAACGTTATATTATTAGTTTGTAGGTAACGGTATGACTAATAAAATATCGTTTGCACTCACGCGTAATCGAATATAAACCGCGTTTCACGTATTCCTTACTCGCTGCTTCTACGACACAACGACACAACGACACAACGATCTTCACACGGCAACGACAAATTCAACTCTGACTCTCTCTCAACTCTCGTTACAATGTTTTCCATGCTCACTTCTTCCAAAACATACCTTGGTAACGTCCTTCCCTGATGTCACACTATCCAACGCAAATATTGCCATTCGACATCATTGTATCTAAATAAGTCGTTTCCAAAATTTTCTTCTAACGTGTTTAATTCGATCTATTTTATATTGATTGCATTTAAAATGTTAAATATCGTAAAACGTAATAATTTAGGCGTACTAGAATCCGAATTGTAGACAAATGTTATTGGATTTCACGGAAGTGACGAAAGGACAGAAGAATATTTGTATACTGACAATTATTAGTGCGGATCATAAAGCTTCAAGGATCGAGGCAAATCCTCTCTCTCTCTCTCTCTCTATTAGCGGTACGATTTTAATAAGAGACGACGTGAAAAGTCCGCGGACTCGCTATCGACGAGCATATTTAAAATTCCCAATTTAATGAGCAGTTTTACATTCATTATGGGCTGCAGCGTTATCGCGTCAACACGCCGACGTAATTAATGCAACGCGCAAAACGTTTATTACGCTGCTTAATTAGTTCTCTGTCCAATATGCTTTCATTTATCAGTGACACCGTGTCGCGAAGTAAATTATTAATCAACCGTGCAACGTCTGCGTCGGAGAATGAAAAACATCGGTCGCTTTTCTAAGTAATCGTGCTAATCTTCGCGGCAGCGTGGTCGGCCGTACTCTGAAAGTTTCTACAATCTTTCGCTCGTTAGCGACCTGTCGTGTTTAATTTACAAGATACACCATGAATCATGGACCAAGCTGCTACCTCAAACTTTAATATACAACGTGAATTATACAGGCCCGTGAAAACGATATATCTATTTCGATGCTTCTTATAGGAGGTTGTCCCGAATGAAGATTTCTTCGCACAATTTTCAGCTAATATATGTAGAATTTCAACATCTTCTTTAGGTTTTAAATTACAGTAGATCACGAGAGCGTTCGAATACACTTAGAGACCATTTGTGCGTATATTACACAAAATATTTTGAAATCACTGCACCAGCATCGTAACGACGCACGTCTATCGCGATAATATTGGCCAAATTTGAAACGAATCTTAAAATGTACATGGAAGTTACAAGATATTTATTGGAAGTTTGTATACGAATTGTAGGTATACACTTCTCAAAAATCGCCAAAGTATTTGTGTTTCGTTGCGTCTATTAAATTTCGACAGTTTCGTGTAATGCACATAATATATTCGTAAAAAGATTCCGTGATCACTTTCGCGAGACACTGCTAAAAAACAGTACCATCTACCCAGTTTCAGCGATATCATTTGCGTAGAACGCGCTTTTTTCGATGCACCGCTAGCTGTTATCAAACGATTCTCTTTGCGGAAAGACATTTACGTAAAAATACTTGGCGCCAAAAGCCGTCCACGGAGCTTGAATGGATAAAGGAGATCGTACAGCAACACGATGAAATCTTTATGGGTCGTATTCCGTTGCGACTTTGCAATGGACAAATGAATGTCGCCATCGTTAACCGAAGAACGTCCATTAAAAATTTCGATTCGTCAATTTTCTACTTAACGTCCTTTAACATGCCTTAGGCCGGTTTTACACTTTACGAACGAGTACGAATGATCTCAGAGAAACGTGAACGAGCAAATGTGAACGGTACTGCGAATACCGATCGTTGCAAACTCGCTGTATAAATAACCCACAAAGGAATGTGGAAGTCCATTTAAAAAATTACTAACAGCTTCGAAATTTTTCGAAACTTGACATTCGATCGAATTTCTTCAACATCATTGTTTGTTCGTGTTTACTTCATAAAATGTAATTAAAAAGAAAAATTTCGAGGATCATATTTTCTTCTCTTTTCTACGTTTCAATAGTCGTGAATTTTTTAGACTCTGATAAGATATCCATTCTTTTATTGCTTGAAGCTTTAGAGCACAAATAATAAAATTCCGTAATAAGACTAAAAAAGCAAAATAGTAGAACATTTCCTAGAATTGTAGGCGTTATACGCGAACATATCTAGTACATAGTTATTGCCTTGCATTTCACATATGACTCGTGATAACTGAAAAAGCATTACCATCTAGGGGAAAGTTAGCACAAAAGCTGCAGGATTTATACGTGCGAATCCAATTTGTTATATCAATTATTAAGGTCAACTTTAAGAGAATATATCCCCATACTCCGGAATTAATAAAAAATAATTGTTTCTTCTTTTCCTGCTACGTTCAATGTCGAAGTATACCGATATTTTCACGCCGACACGACACTATTTTTTCTCAAATGCGACACATTCCATTTGCATTACACTATTTCCATTACACTATTTTTGCTCTCCTTTGTCTCCCTTTCTCTTTTGTCCGCGTGTGCATTTGGATGTATGCGCAAAAACAAGTCATTCGTCTTTCTTTCGCTACATGAAAATATCGTCATTCTCCTTTTTAAGATTTTCCAAATCTGCTGTGTCGCGTGTTGATATTTTATACATACATACATCGAAAGTCACGGAATGTATTTGCAATAGAAGTCATAGTTGCGAACGTGTATTGAACAGTACGTGTGTAATTACATTCTGATTCGACGAAGAAAGAAATACGAATCGGGCTCTTCTTGTTCTGTAATTTCATCGTACATATATTACAGAAAGTAATAAAACCTGTAATAGTTCGATTTAATTTCGTATTTACGTCTGTCGCTCGTTTATTCTTATGCCAATGTAATATCAAAAACCTACGTCACATAACAAGTTTTTTGGTTGAATTAATAATTTTACATCGTACGGTACATGTATCGATTTCTGCCCGATAAATTTATGTTTTCATGGCTATTTGTACAATGGTAGCACATTCGATTGTTTTTACAATTCGAAATGCATTATTAGCATCGTTGGTTGCACGTTTATCTCGATGAAACTCATACTTTTATTATTATATTGTAGAGTTATTTTTTTAGCTTTCAAGACTACTTGGAAACTGGCAAGACGACCGAGACTTTTAAAACTTTCATTTCAAGACACAAGACAGACCAAGACTTTTAAGACTTTCAAGAGCTTCGAGCTTTGAATCATGTTCGAACTAATTCGAATCTTTTGCCCTGTTCCGTCCGAAGGAACATAAACGCGAGGGTTTTCGTGGATAATTTTTTGATGATCAGTTTGGCAGTCAAGCGAAAAATAAACGCGGTTATTTCCGAAGGGTAATTTAGATAATTGAAATGGTCCAATCGGTCGAGAATCACTGGGAACAATTTCCGCTACTGTTATCTAATTAAATTCGAAGATTCACGTTCGTCTCACTCTCTTTCTGCCAAAGCATCTTCCACGCCTCGGGTGCATGAAAGCGCAGTGAGCGACGTCCAGTCATTTTCTCGCGTTCGTTGAAAACCAATCAGCACGCAGATTTGCGAGACTTCCCATTTGGTCTTTGCTGGACGTCCGATCGACAGCCTCGTGTAAATTTTTGACGCGTCAACATCTGCAAAGGTTCGCGGAGTAAAGTATCGTTTATTCGGTCGAAACGATCGGTTCTCAGTATCAGGCGAGCGATACGCAACGAAACGAAGTCAATTCTCAGCAGTCGGAGAGCGAAGCATCGTTTAACCATTCGTAACGATCGTAAATCTTGTCTCAGCAGTCGGAGACAGTTCGAAAACTTCTCATCGTTCGGAGAAGAACAACCGTTAGTGTCGTTGACAGTTCATCGCTCATTCGACCGCTACTCCATCCCTCGTGAATCAGTTAGCCAAGCTTAATTCGGCGGGCAACAAGTACAGCGCGGTGTCATCAACATCGGACACATACACGCGCGTACATGTCATATATACACATTTAAAGCGATTCGAAGTGTTTCGGATCCCACCACTACGAGCCAATATAACCCAAGCCAATATGTATATATAACGGAGAGAATCAAGCGTACGTATATATTCTAACATATCGAACCGTAATCTCAAATTCAACGATAATAGATTAACTAGTACGGGCACTTGGATTAACCAGTTTTGGAACTACTCTCTGACAGGAAGACATTAACGATATACTATTGCCTGAACTCTTCGACCATTATACCGACAACGATTGCCGACCATGATAGAGCCGCGATCGTCGCGATAAAGTAAGTGGCGAAAAACTCCCATAAACCGCGATGAAAACAGTAATTCGCTATAGTGTAAATAACACGGAGCGTCGTCGGTACTCGGTGGCCGGTGCACGATAAATCTGTTTTGACGCTATTACGAAGGCGACTGAGACGGATCAAAAGCGGTTGGACTCACGGATGGCTCGACGATACCTCCTATAAAATTCCTATCGATTTACAGACACTCGCGAGTAGTCTGGATGCGTATCGAACATCGATGCAGAGTGAACCACAGTTACGCGATTTCGTTACGACTCGGTGAAACTTTTATGGGGCTACACGATGCTTCCGGTAGCGGTGACAGCAACTGGCTCCAAAAGTTGCCTGGGTATGGAATGTACATCGTGGTGGAGAAAAGCGCGCCACGAGAGCTCGACTCGCATGGGAGCTCGTTTATTATTTAAGCTTGTGTGCGTAAACGTATTTTCTTATTAGCGGAATCGTTGGGATTCAAGCACGAAGCTTGAGGCTTGAATTTATTAGAACGGTGGGAATGTATTTTGGCAATGGCCGTTTCTATCGTGCAAATAATAATTTATTACGATTATGGAAATATTCCAGGCATCGTCGGCTGTTACACGGAGTAGCGTCACCTAACAACTTTTAATGCCCAATCAATAATTACGCAAACTGTCTTCGTGTACTCTACTCGGTGTGCAAATTTTAATTTTTCAGTCAGATAAATTTTTCAATTTTGTATGTCAAAAGCGATATGTCCGCGAATTTTAACTAATACTGTGTAATACTATATGACAGTGTTTATTTGTCGTAAAATGGTTACAGATAGAAGCTTCGATAAAGCATTTAATAATAAAAGCATAAAACATGGAAATAATAAAAATAACGGAATATAATTATTAGAAAGCTACGATACAGCTAAGATATTAGCAGTGTTGAAATTCTCGCTACCCATAGCTTTGTACAAGCCTCCGTTCTATCTCACAAAATTGCATCTCGTAAATACCTGATCACGGACCTCGCTACTGCTCTATCAAAAAGCCAAATTGGCAATGATTCACCAGTAATCGGCCGAAGCGATCATGATATTCTGCATTTTGAAAGCCTATGTCGAATTGTTTATAATTTCAAACGATTGAAAGCAGTCGAGGAGGGAAGCGTTCACGGCTCGTTTACAGCCTCTTTCACTCTTCGTCCAATGAGAGCCATCCAACAGTGCAATTTATCTTTTAGAGCAATCGCTATACTAAAATGCACGATTATAATCGGGCAGATCAGCTACATCGGAGTTGTTTTATGAACAGTCAATTGTGCGTTCGATGACGGGTGTGATGCTGTAAAATGCAACTGTAATGATCGGAGAAAAGCGAAAAAGAGTTTGTTTCAGCTACGATTTACTTTGTTTAAATTTCTCTACACAGTTATAAAAAAAAAAAAAGGAACGATTTGTAACATTATAAATTCAAAATGTGTTTTTAATCATAAGTTAAAACGATGCCATCGTACACTTTGGCATGGAAGACGCATACCGTGTCAGAGACATTTATCATCAACGAATTAATATTCTTATCGAGTGCAGTCAACGTTGTTGCTTATTGTGAAACGTTAAAACTTCTACGAACAGTCATAAAACACAAACTCCCTGGGAAACTCAGTAAAAAAGTGGTCCTTCTTCGCGACAATGCTCGACCGTATTCTATGGTATGACACGGAAGTTGTTACATAAACTTCAGTGGAAAGAATAGGAACATCCACCGTGTACGTAGCTTAGCCATCCCGCCATATGATTTCTATGTGTTTGGTCGAATGAAGAAAGATGTTAGATGCTAGAAAACATTTTAACCCGCACGAACGAAGAAAGCAAACTGAAAATAGTTTACGTAGGTACATTGAGAAGATTTAACTAGCTGATAGTTTAGGCGAGTAACGAAAGAAGACATTTTCCATATGTTCGTATTTCGTTCTAAAATTACAAAACTAGGCGGTATTATACATTTTTTTAAAAAGAATTTTAATCCTTTTGGTATCAACGATTTTTGACAAGCACTTTCGCAAGTAGCAACGTGCTTAAAATTTCAAACGAGCCCTCGTTTAAATTGTCCCGCTTGGTCTTCAACATCGACCATCGAGTATTCTACCCGAATGTAAAAATTACGTTTTCATTAGAGCAGTATCGCATTACACGGTCAAATAAATCGCATTCTGTTTCCACACGCTACGATCGGATACACGTGAAACATCACTTTAAAGATGTAAACGCACTCAACTTCAAGAGCTTCGTAATTTAATTATTATTGGTCATACAGATACGCGCATACGTACCAGCCAGCACTGCCTCGTCGTATGTGAATATCACTTTCGAATATTAATTGTATTTTCGATAAAGCGAAAAGCTAAGCTTTCAGAAACGGTAGAATGTAAATTGAAGTAGAAATTATCCGAGGATCATAGCAGGGTTAAGCTTCCGGGGACAACGTGCTTTGGATTTCCAGAGGCACGATCCATTAAACGCGACGAGGAGCGATATTCTTCCATTTTCTTTCGTAAGAGCAATATATGCATAGAAATATTGCGAACAAATTATTCTTACGTATTAACTATGTACAAAAATTCTCAGGTAATCGTTCTTCCTTTTGATACCAACGCTTCCCATTTCTGAAAGAACATTTACGCTTTTGATGCGTGAAATTTAATATAATGGTTTGACCTGGTTACCGTGGTGTGTGCATGTGCGTATATGTATGTGTTCTCTCGGCTACATTTAATATTCACTGAAAGAATATGGGAGCCTCGGAACCGTAGATTGTCATCCACAATGGGGATAATTACACGATAGTATGAACATTAACGACAATCTGCTTTGTGAATCGACCGTTGTCAGAGCAGCCTTGTGACATTTATTCTAGCATGTAAGTTAGTATGTAAGTAAATTGATTTATAATATTCGTATGGAAAGTGTATTACATTAAAATGAAATAAATATGTCACTACGATAAAAGACATAACAAAGAAGTAAAAAAGTATGATTCAATTATACTGTTTAACTAGATTTTATTTATCGTTGCTTTCTGACAATAGACGCATTCATTCCCTATAATTGAACGCATCGATGAGAATTCCCGGAACTCACTATTGCCACCATTTTCCCAATGAAATAGGTTCTGTACTATTTTTCTATAAAATAGAGAATAAAACAAACAAACGAAAAATACCTAACGGTCTGTAATTAAATTCCAGGAAAAACGTGAAACGAGATCAGAAGGCAAATTAGAACAGAGAACGCGAAAAGCTTCGAATATAAAGGGTTAAACTCAAATTGATATTTTTGAGAAGGTTACGTTCGATCCGTGTTTTTTTGTATTATTATACTGTGATATTATAATATACTGTGATTATTATTATATCGTGATTTTTGTATTATATTGTCTTTTGTTCTTATTGATGTTAATATATAAAATAATATTGTATTTCGATAACATTATTAAACAATATTTTACGTGTAATTATAAATTCTTAGCATAATAAATGCTTTTATAATATAAAATCCCATACAACTCTGTAATTAAACAATTTAACTTTGAAAATGCAAGAACACACATATTCATTACGGTGTACTGCATTTGCTTATAATTGGAAATGGCATTAAATGCAATATGAAATGCCACGAATCTCATTGTCAGATATGATTTGTATCGTTCATGTTATAATACATAAATATAAATGTTGACACGGGATCAGCTTTCATTGGAAGTGTGAAACACAATGTTGCAAAGATATCAGAAAACTAATAGTAACGTAACGTTATCACGTACGAACATATTTTCTCAAACGAACAACGATATATCTGAATATTGCATATATATTATTACATGCTGTTTATTTCGAAAAAGAATAATTTTTCACGAGGTTTTCCGAAAAAAAGAGGAGGGTTTGTACCTTTTGTTTAATTATTTCTAACCTTATACATGTATGTAACCCAAATTTTCATCGTTGTAAAATTTCTATATAAATTAAAGAGGTGCGCTACTTTGAATATTTTTTTATTATGAATTATAGACTATTTGCCCTGTACGACAAACATCAAATTTAGTTAATAAACGAACAATTGAAAATATCGAACGAGATATACGGTATAGCAATTAATTGTAATTACGAAGCGGTTATTAAACGTTTTCAAATAACGAACACGTTAAATTCAGCCTTTACCGTAATGAAGCTAACGATAAGTCAAATATTGCATTTCGCGATTATGTCACGCACTACTTTTTAACTTCCACGATTTCGCGATTTTTTTAACGAAACGTTGCTCTGGCATCTATGGTTTTGCCTCGCTGACTTTAAATTCTATTTACATTTCCTTCCACAACTTTTACAAGGCATATTATGCGTTTCTTTATACGTATACAACTTTCATACGTGAGATTTTCGTCTGTTATTTGAATATAATCATAATATTCTAGCTAGACAAACCTGCTATAACAGTCTGTATAATGTGTACATCCACGTGGGTCTGCAATATATGGAGTACATAAAATACACATATATACACACGCACACATTCTTACATTCGCACATATTCTTGCACGTATACTTGCATTTTGTATCATCCTTCTCCGAATTGAATAAACGTATAAATCATAGAAAGACTGTTTTGGTTAATAAAAATGCACGCGCGAAATTTTAAACGCGATTACAAGCATCGATATTTCCGAAGGTGTCGCATTTACAATAGAACACAGAATTTTCACGTTTCACGTGCACTTCGCGTCATCGTGGCTCAGCGGCAATACGCTCATTTGTCCTTCGTGATTAACTCGTCGCGACAATCGGCTGGTACACGATTTTCACGAAATTCTGTGACAACCGCAACCACAAATGGCACCTTCCGTTGGAGAACACGCACGTGTATTGCGTATTTTGAATCGGTTCTCTTTTAATTCGTTAATTTCGCTCGGTCGGAAACGGTCTCATCGGATCAATAGGTAAAAATTTCAAATATTATAAAACGAAGTTTCGTTCTCTTCCGTTTCCTGCATTAACGACAAGAATACCAAAACTTTCCAACTCTCCGCGAAATCGTTATACTTTCTTCTCGCGATTGAATAATCGCCGACCACGGCCTTGCGTTTAAACGATAACAATGGAACCGGAAATCAAATTATCCAGGTACACGAGGCCGTTCTTTGGCGCTTTAGAAAAAAAATCTCCTCTTTATGAATGCTGCATGCATAATTGCCGCAGAAATATTCTGGCGCGCGCGTTTCAGCTCACCTTTCCTCTTCCCGTCTCTCGTCCACCGCTCGCCATTCGCTTTTTGTCCTTCTCTATGCAACGAAAGAGGGATCAGCGAGAGACACGGAAGTAAACGCATATCGACCGGAAGTTTATTCTCATAATGTCTGGAATAATGGGCGCAGGAAGTCGAGACAGTCCAGAACAGGAAACACTTGTCTCTTTCTCAGAAAATTGCCGCTTTAATCGTGCGTGCGTAATTGCTACTAAATTTTGCAAAGACCATAAGCTCGCGCCGCATGTTATATGCATGCTCATAGATGCGTATATAACAATGTTTAATGAATTTCGAGATGCACGATATCGAAAGAATATGACGCAAATCGTTCGACGTTTTTCCAATTTCATCGAACACTCTTTCGTTAGCGCGTTTTACATATTTATATACTTCATGTAAAATTCTTCGGAATGTTTAACGAGCAAACTTTCCGAACTTGTATTTTTTCTGGAAAATGAAAATTCCGCGATATAATTTGGAAGTTTAAATAAAGGCGAAAGAATTATAAAAAAGCGCATGTTCATTAAACAGAAATATTTTTCCCAGGACTGGAATACCGAATTCTTCAGAACGAAAATATTTCTCGATGTAACGCAGTTTTACCGTAAGAAACGCACATACACCTACAAATTTAATTTCTCTTTCTTCGTTTCTATCATTTGTCGATGTTCTTGGATATAGCTTCTGTTTAATGAGGCTATTATGAAAGATAATATACCTAATTCGTCTTGAATATCAATGTTTCAGCGATATCTCATAAACTGTTGCCTTGCTGGTTGGTGTAAGAATTTTCCAAGGTGCTTTTTATGTTAGTTTAGTACAAACTCAGTGAAAATAACTTTAATTTACTACGGAAAGCTTTAACTTTCCAGCTTCATACGACATTTTAAGTATTTAGTAACGTATTCGTTTATAGAATATATCATTCTAACTCTTTTTACTTATGGTTACTACAGCGTACATGGTTGCATTTACAGGAAAGGGCGTAGTCATAGGGACATAAACTTTGTAGGAACTCGCCTTCTTTTTCTCCGTTGTTTTCCTACGTTCAACCATGCGAAAGATATGCCGCGTCCCAATTGTATCGCCCTATATTACATTCTTTTCTAGTCTACATACAAAAAGTATTGGCACGGTGTAAACGTCTACTCTAGAACACAAATGTTTACGACTGTCGTTAATTTTAATTAGTTGCGACCGATTACGTTATTCGTAGCTGTAAGAATCAACGAATAAATAATATATTATTTACTATAGTAAACTACTGATATTAACTTTTTGTAAAACCATGTCAGTATTTAAGAATATAGATCTAATTTGCTTTTACTTTATTTTGAAACAAAAATCAATATCACCTAGAAAATTCTGGAAAGTTCGGGTTACAAGTTTAAAGTAGATTCCGCATATATAGGAATGGGAAATTCTAAAATTGTTTGTACGGAATTATTCATTGTGCTCGTGGTAAAATAATAAAATAACGTTGCTGAACTTATAAATAAGATTTCGATAATGCAGTTAATATCTTGACATTTTTCTGACTAAAACTGAGAAATTATTATATCGGTAACAAAAATATTTTACGCGTTAAATTATTGAAGATAATGTGACGCGGAACTGACGCGAGAGGATAAAAAAATTACCGAAGATAAAGATATGGCGTTAAATTGACACGACTGCAAAAATGATGCGTGCCGTTTGTGTGCAACGGCCCTTCGGTGTAAAATCGCTGACTGTAAGTAGGATTTTGAAAGAGGAGAACGATAGTAAAGATAGGTAAAAATGGTAGCGAGAAAAGTACCGAAAAAGGAAAATTGAGAGAAAATCCGCTCGCACTCGCACGAACCTGGACACCATATGTTCTTCCGAGGAAAAATCCTTGAAGGCAGCGGGACAAAAGAACAGAAAGCTGATGTCTAAAGAAATCCGGGCTGAGAAAGTTCAAGGCAAGAAATGGAAAAGATTCTTTTACAAACTCATACGCTTATACTTGCTGTATATTTTGAATAATTTACAAAATAATTGTGTGCGTATGTCTCAACTAAAAAGACTCTATGTTTTCAAACGGTATTTTAAACCTGTATTATTTGTATATTTCTTATACATACACACGCGCGTGCACAAATTCATAGCGATTTCACGTGTCAATAGTTACAAGTCAATTATCTCGAATCGTCGTCTTGTCCGAAATCTCGATCAGAATAATGAATTCATTTTCTGCGCGCTTTGATCGCCAGCGCAAGCTCATATTTTTAACGTGTTCAGAATTCGGGAGGAGAAATATTCTTTCGCGTGGCCAGTTTTTCTTATCTCTCATTTCGATGCTTCACCCTGGCTGCGTTTTGTCATCCGAAATGGTTATCGATTGTGAAATCCACAAAAATGCTTTCATATTTTCTGCGCAAGAACGTGTCTTCTCAGTTTTCGCATTGCTGCATTTCCTACGCTTCCAAAACAGCGATTTATGTGTAAGAGAACTGTAGAAAACACATAGAAAAGTGAAAAATCTTCTTTTTAATATGTGAACTGTAGTCGCATCACATTTTCGTTTCAATCTGTTAATTGCATTATTATTAATGAATGTTGAACTCTGTACATAAGGAAATCACTCGATAACACATGGTTCGAAGTTCATACCACGTTAAATTTTGAAATGTGATCAGATCCGTATGTTTTTCCTATAACCTCTTTGATATAAATTAGTAATTTTCCCATTTTACTAAAAGTTCAGTTTTAGGACGAGTTTATCAAATAGTGCACAGCTTCTTACGAACATTTTATCTGCCAAATTATGGAGCACTTGATTGATATCTTTACCGTCTATATATTCCATTAGAACTTACAAGACAGTTTTACAAAATTCAAGCCACTTATAACAATCTTATCACCGTAGCATACATTTAGGCAGTCTTAATGTTAAGCTTCGGAGATCAATCGTTTCGGTATGAAATCACAATTCTATTTCGTTTTTTCTATCGATCCTCCAGTTCTGAAATAAGACTTTTGTTCTTTAGTTGTAGAACTCTTTTATCTCCGGCAACTACTTTGATATATTATTGATATGTTACTACTACTACTTTAAAATATTATTTGATCTCTTCTTTTCTTTTTATCGCTCATATATATGCTATGTTATGTCTTTGGTATTATTCAGGAGTATGTGTATGCTTTCGCATTCTTTGAATTTTTCTTTGATATTTTGAGGTTTTTGTAACTCTGTGAAGTAAAATGGATAGTGCTCAAAGCCACAGGCATATTTCATGTCGTACACATAAAGCAACGATGGAACCCAATGGTTTCACTGCAAAACCACAGTCAAAGAAATGTACGAATAACGCGTCTTTAAAATTTGCATTACTGGCAGGTATTCTTTAGTGTCTCACGAAAGTAATACCAAATCTAGTGGCTTACCAAACGTCCTAATGATAAAAACACAGCCTAACGATATCGATTGCCAGCTAAATGCGAATTAACGTTTTGAAAGAAACACAATCATTTTTTATGGCAAAAATATAAAGTATCCGATTACGATCACGTAGATTTCGTAGGAAAAATTATTGAATTATCGAGCGCACACAGCAGATATAATTTTGAAATAGGATCGTAGAATATTCGATCGGTTTAAGTTGATTGAATTTCTTCCGACCGCGGACGGTCTTATTTGAAGAATATATATCGCGAGCCAGCGAAAATTCTCGCATTTTCAATTTCCCCTAGATACGTACGTACTGTGTAACGGGCATTCAACGTATCAAGAGAGAGAGAGGGGGGGAGAGGGTGTGTGTGTGAGAGAGAGAGAGAGAGCACGAGGCGGGAGCGGAAGAGAGAGTAAGAGAGTGTCGAATATCGCATTCATTGAACCTCAGCGGTAAAGGGAGAGGTGCAGAAGGACAGAGCATACTTTCATTTCGCTCCGCTTTTCATTTCGAGTTGGAATGACAAGGGGCGTGCACTACAGCAAACACAGAAATACATTTTCTTAATGTAGTTCTTTATGTACGGGACCACAGAAAATACTTGTTCCCGCTGTGGTGATGCTAGCCGATGGGAGACCCATTACAAATGCAATTAAACTTTCTGTCGAGGAACGTCGCCTGGTATTAGTTTATCAAGAAGAGATTCACTCTGTCGAATGTTAAATAACTTCTGCTAAAATGAAACACATACTAACGTTCCATTTCTACGTTTTGTACCTAATAGATCCTATTTCTCTCCAAATCGAACCAAAATATTGCACGCATAATGTAGCCGTTGCTATCGTATTCATCGAGGTTTCTAATAAATTTATAATTACAGAATTAGAACAAATTTCGAATCACTGCGAGATTTTAGATCCGACATTTTTTCTTAATGCAAGCGTCATTCGAAGCATTGAAACTTTTTATAAATAAACTAATACCACGAATCAAGACTCCTTTCAATCTTTTACCTTGTAAGAGCAATGTTTCGTTCGAACGTTAGGACGTATTAGATTTTTCAGAAATTTCAAATAGAATCCAATTTTTAAGTACTTCCGAAATCGTTGGTTCGTGGTGTTTGACTTTCGTGTCACGAATATTCATGCCAATTTATGTTTCACTTGAATAAACATGGAGAAGTAATTTAAATGCATACAGTAATTAAAGTTAGGAAGAAACTGCGGGATCTAACTTAATGCAGACAAGAGGGACAATAGCGGATACCTCTGAGAATTATTTACACGTTTCTGTGAATGTAAACAAAATAAAAATGTAACTGGTATATTAAAATATGTAAATACGAAATAAACTATAAAGTAAAGAATAGTTTGCTAAGCAATTTCTCGAGAAACGTTCGTTGGTAATCCAATTTTCCTACTATAAACTATTCAAATATTTACTACGTTTTCAAAATTTCGCAGCTATGTTTCATCTATAAATATTCATTTTATACGATATAGTTGTATAAAAGTCATTCTTCCGTAGAGATGTTTTTCTTTTGCAAGCCAAATATGAATGCAAGGAACAAGTTGCGCACAAAGAGAGTCGCTTGTTACGAAGCTCGTGTTTACCGTAGAGTGAAAGTTATTCGACCCTGTAAGGCGCTCTTCTATACCGCTAAGGAAATTAGTTGACGTGTTATTTACAGTAAAAACAGAGAACAAACTAAAAATTTCGTTTCTGCGAGTTTCGTACCGGTTGCATTCCTATGTGATTACGTTTACGAGGGTCCGCGACTAAGCAGCTGGTTTTGTTCAAAACACGCATAAAAAATAACGAAGCTTCTAAGTTAATACGAAGTTGTTTACTTCGAGCTGATTAAAATGGATAATTATCGTTTCTAAACTACCGACGATACGTATAAAGGATTAAATCATAATACGACGTATTTTCCTTATTTAATGTCCGAGGATTTGTTCCAGAAAAAGATTGGAGACCTACCTGATAATAAATACAACAAAGCTGTATCCAAAACCTTAAAAAGAAGTTGTCGAAAGCTGATTGTCAGGTAACAGGTGCTCAATCGTGCAGAGGATAGTTGGTCGTGTGATTTAAATGACGAGATTGCTCGATATCGAAACCGTCAAATATATTTTTAAATAATTAATAAATACAGAGAATGCTAAGACGCTCGGTACTAAGGATTCGTTAAAGACCGTGTACAGATCGCTAATAAGATCGCTCGAGACTGAGACTGATAAACTGATCACCTTACGTTTGCGTTCGTCTATTTATACTGGTCGGGTAGCGGCCAACCAGTACGCTTATATACACTTACACCTATATCCATACAAGCATTTGTAATCAAGTTGCTCGATTCAATAATTACACAGTAAAGTGGCATTAAGGTAGTGTTACATTTGAAAATTTCAAACCAACCAAATAAACGATCTCCGTTTGTTTTCCTCGTTTTCGTCGCTTCTCAGAGACCGGATAACTAACGGAAGATATCTAGTTTCTTAAGCTGCCATCCAAGTTAAAGAACAATCAGAGACAAAGACGACGACTGACTATTATATTTTCGTTAAAAGATGCAAGAAAGCATTGTAAATATCGATACTGAATAATTATGAAATATCTCGCAGTATTCATAGTAGAAGCAACGTATTTTTAAAAAAGCTACAGGACTTACCGGGAAGCAGACAATATTTTATACATACAAACGGTAAAACTTCAGGTGATACGGTATTTCAAGATTTAACCTTATTTTCTGCTTCATCCTTTCCCCGTTCAGAAAGAACGCTTTTCATAAAAAGCTCGCCAAGACCGAGCTACCTTTGCCCGTATTTCTTCCTTCTCGACCTCGTTCTTCGATATCGCACAAAGGTGTCCAAAAGGAAAGGTGAAACAAAAAGGAAGACCGCGGATTTGTCGCGCGAGCGGATTCCCCTCCGATCTCGGGGCGGCGTAACGCCCCGAATTATTATACAGATTATACAAAAAGAGGCGGAATTTATTTAGAGAAGCCGAGCATCGTGTTCGACGTGGTTGCCCAGTCTCGTCACGTCGGCTAGTATTCTTATAAGAGAACACGGACGTAAGGTGCCGACAGAAGGATCCAGAACACTGGAGCGGAAAGAAAGAAATCGCTGGGTGGAGTTGATCCACGGAGAGGAGTCGGAGAAAGAGAGCGGAGAAGAAGGCAGATCGCGAGCGCCTCTTAAACTACGAGGAGAGAAGAAAAGAGAGACGAAGAGGAGTACGTGTGAAAAATGGGAGCGTGTCGCGCGAGTACCCGTTCCTCGCAAGACAACGAAGAAACAGATATAGCGAGGGGAAACAAACGACGAGCGTCTTTTGCCGCAAATACGAGTCACAAATCGCGGCGCATTCAGCCACCGCCACTCGTCGGGAATAATTGCTTTGCACGATGCTCAAGAAACGACCACGTCCCCCTATATCCGCCTTTGTTTCGTTTCCTCCATTACCGCTCGTTTGTATTACTTCTGCGCTTTCTGTTCACATTATGTCGCGAGCTCCCGCTTACGCTCGTGCCGCGTCTCGGACTCGACTCTTTTTAATTGCTCTCGCCCGTCGACTCATGGAAATTTTTAATGTTCCGCGATATTTCCATTCGACGACCTAAAGCCGCCAGACGAATTGTATCTTGATCGCATTATGCCCATACGTTTTACTCTGACTGGAAATACTGGTAGTAGAATTTTATGCCAGCGTCTCGCTATTTTCGTGGTTTTTTTTTTTTTTTTCTCTTAAGCGAAAGACTATATCTTGAGATCACCTTTCCCTGTGACACTTTATCAAAGAACATTAATCATTCCATTTCTTTATCGCACATTTATACCAATGTAACTATAGCAACGTTGCGAATACAGTATCGTGGGTCATAATTAAGATCTTGCTTTCATCAGAGTATATTTTTGGTTGAATTTCAAGCAATAAGAACGAAGACGGGTTGGAAAAAATAAGAGTTGAGATAGATTTCAAATGCAACCTAGAAGTGACGCTACAAATTTAAATACAAATTATACAACCTAATAAATCCCTGTTAGTTGCCATTAAATACAACGATGTAAATCAAAGAGTAACCGCACGATAATTCGTTCGTCTTCCTACTTGTTTGAAAAATTATTTATTTCAATTATGGGCATCTACCCCTTTTACGAAAACCATAGCAAGTTCACATAGAAATTAGAATATATACATGTTGTAAAAATTATCAAGATGCGGAGTAAATGAGGAGAACAACGCGATGGTTTCACGTGATTCAGAGATAAGAAGAGGTGGCGATTTTTTAACCCGAGCAGGATAGGAGTAAATTACATGCCTGGAAACAAGGTTCGGTCTTACCGAGACCCTAGGTCGACGCTTAGGTATTTCCACAGAGCGTATAATCGCACGACACGAACTGGTAAATTTATTATTGCGTTCCGCGACGCGCGGTAAGATGGACAGTGCCGGCTTATCGCTACATTCTTCGCAAACGTTGCGAGACAATACCACGGTTTACGTAATTTAGGATATAGCCCTGTAGCGAATCGATGCAGGTCACAAAAGACAGCTACGAGTGCATTGCACGATATTTGGATCGATAGCGCTGACTTTGTTTTGCTAACTTGTAATTGACGCCGCCTAGATGCAAACGTTCTTACCGTTCTTCTCTCTAACAATTCTGTTTATTCGATCTACACGAAAAATTACGAACGTTGAATATTATCCTTAAACCTTTCGAACAATATACCAGAATAATGTACAATTCACATCTCATAATTTATTGTCTTCTTCTTAGTTTCATGCTTATGTCTTTTTGATACTAGAGCGTGAATTATAGCCAGCTACTTCTTCCATCTGTAAGACGGATGATCATATATAGTGCTACGCTACTTGTCTAACACCAGCTTATTTAAATTTTTCTCGCACCACGTATCGTCGCGTGAATATTTTTTCTCGACTGTTCGTTTGAACATTATAATGCTTGTGAATTTAAGTGACACGCAAAAGACTCGCGACGGTCAATTTACACTTGTCGTGAGTTCATAAGTCATCGTTGCTGGCTCGACCCCTCGTACCACGAAATGCGCGCGTCATAAATTCACCGTACCTCCGTTCTCAATTTTCAAACATTTTCTAAATTTTTATACGTATGTTACAACCTGTTGATAATACGCGATACGAATCTAAATTCCACGAAATTTGCCTATATTTCATTTATTTACCTGTATTTATATTTTTTATGGAAAGTAAATCAATTATTTATTTCTTCCATTTCGTCTTAATTCTTTGTCCGATACTCTACATAAATATCAATCCGCAGTTAAATATATGCTCAATTATAAAATTTGTAGATATTTTGAAATTCGTCTTTTTCTACGATTAATTCATAGTTTCGCTATCCTACTACTATATATTAATTTATGATGGACGGAGTCTATTAGAGCTTTTACGTGATATACTACAGAGCTCATTGACTAATTTCATCCCTAATAATCGAATAGCCTATCACGAAGTTACAATAGAAGAACGTTTCCTTCTCATTTCGCTATAAATATTATCGAATATTTTGAGGAACTAAGAATACAGCAAAGGAAACGCTTGTATCGCTTATATTTGTCTATAATGGATGACAGGTACTAAACGAAATGTACATACGATCTGTTATAAAAGCATTTAAATAGTAATATATATCGAATATATGCATAGTATATCCCATGTTAGCAGTACTTTTAAAAGACTATCAACAACGTCAATCATAAACGCCAATTCTTTTACCTCGTAAATCAAAATCATACACCGCTATACTATTGCCGGATCGCATTCATATTTTACGGTTGGTTCCAAATGTTTCGAATTTAGTTTCTTTTTCCAGTTCCTCCACGCTCTCGAACTTTTATCGCTATCGTAAATGTTAAATTTACTTTAGTCGGTATAAATAATATTATTCCATCGTTCGCTTTCTTTTGAAATATATTCTTTTGCAAACCGAAATCTTTTCTTCCTCTCTGTTGAATTAATGTATAACTTTCTTTTGGTTATTCGCCCCTTTTAGCCCTCCTCTTACAATATTCTTTTCACGTTTCCTAGGTCTGCATCCTCCGATGGATCCTGCATCCTTGGTTTATCGTTTCTGTTAATTTATCCGTAGCTCTTTTTAATAAAAAGATATTATCACGAATGTTAAGAACATGCATGCACCCCTAGCCTACCGAATATATTTTATTCCGTCTCCGTTTATAATATCTATTTCCTATAACATAGTATGTACTTGTATCCAACTTAAATAAATTATAGAAATACATATTTCAATTCTCCAAAACTAACGAACGAATGAAAGGTAGATATTTCGAATTGCTATATACAGCTGTTTATATTTGATATCTTCGCTGAATCAATTTTCAATCGACTCTAGATATTAATTTCCTATTTAAAATAATTGATGTTAAATGTTATTTACTCGTGGTTGCTAATATGATGAATTTGATTTATCGTGGGATCGTGGGAACCGCCTTTCTATCTGTTTGCAATGGGCACACTAACGGGAAAAGAGACGAGCGATTCTCGTGGGATACGCTGATTGGTAATTGGAATTTTCCGAATATCAGCCAATCGATGTGTTCAAAAAGGTAATCGAGGTTAAAAATTATACATAATACGATCGAGGAGAACAATTAGACCTGGCGACATAGCCAGTAGCCAAAAAATTGGTACAGTTTAAAAACGTGCCGATAGAAACAACAATTTCAACGACAACGGAAATAATCTAAGTATTCATAATAAATAGAGCACTTTACGAAACTCATAAAAGGAGATGAACTACAACAGAGCCTCCCATTTCCGAACTTCCATTATCCGAATACCTTAATATCCGAATGTTCTACCATCCATACAGAATGTCTGCTGGTAATAGATGTCTTTTCCTACAATATGTATTTTAGTACCTATGAGCAGAAAACGAAAATTACGAAGATGTGCATTTTCACGATGAAGACCGTTAGTAGGAAAATGTTTTCGCCCTCGATAAACAATATACATGCTTCGTACAACTATACGTTAGTTGAAGTTGGGAAAGGTGTTTCTTAAACATAAAATATGAAGTTCTATAAAAAAAAAACGAGTTGTTCAACGAGCACGCATACAATTTCACTTTATTTATATGGAAAATATTTATCCAATTTCCCTAGTGTTTTTACATTTTACATTATTTATCTCGCATTGTACATATCAGCAATCTATGTCCTATGCGCTTGTTTTTTCGTGTACTACGCAAGAATACCTCGTCCCGTTGAGTGACTGCCGTTCGATCACGTAAATATTTTTCATAAATAATCCACATCGATTGCATGCGAGAATACCTTTGTTCCTTTGTTGGGAAAACAGCTCTCCACGGCGATTGTATTTTATTCGGTCACGGGGTTGCCAGTTGATTGTGCAAATTCTGTTTATCGGGAACGCGCGTAAATTCATGCGTGAATAATTTATGTTGGCCCGGCGAGAGCGCACTTTTGTCCCTTTGTCGATGGAAGGTTCGCAACGGCGATATTTTATTCCGTGCTGTAACAATTGTTGCTTGGCCGTCGTGAGAAATTTTCTTGCCGCGTCCCGACTTGTAAATTTATGTATAAATTCACACGCAAATAACGAGCTTCAGCATGGCTCTTTAGTAATCGAAATAATACTGTTCCTGTCGCTACGTCGCGCCGCAATTAAACTGCACTAAGGATACTCGATAAGCGCGCAAATAATTTCCACGTATTTTTACCACCAAACGTTATTTAGAAACGGCGGTAGTGACAAGAAAAAAAAAAAGGATAAAGGAGCGAGATCTAAATGTAACGGGAGAACTAACGATCGGTGTACAGTTCTACCTTCTTGGTTCCTACTTTAGAAATCGAATTAACTTCTTCGCGTAAGGAGAAATTAATTAAGAAGCCCGTGCAAGGTGTAATTCAATGTTCGTTACGCCACCGTTACAACGATAACGTTGATATATACGGGTCGCATTTGCGCTTTGTCGTGGTCATCTTGTGAAAAAACCATTAACATTATAAATGGATTAACTCGTTAAGCTTTAAAGAATGGTTTTAAAGAAAAAATATAGTACGATATTCCGAAGCCGTAATATTTTCATGCAAAAGGGTAACTACCGTAACGATGATCTAAAGATCTTTGTAGAAAAAAGGAAGAAGCATAAAATATTTTACTTTGTTATTAAAATATTATATCCGTTATCATTTTCCATTATATTTTTCATAGACGAATAGATTAGTAAGCGTATTATATAACAATATTTGGTGAAATTATCGTTTCAATCACGTTCTTTTATTGTTAAAATTATATTGTAGAAAGAAGATAGCGATGACAGCCATAATAGACACACACATACACACACACACACAATACGAGAATAATTCTCACAATAAAGTACAACAGTACGATAATTAACCGTAATAGCACGACTGAGAGAAGAATATCCCACATCTCAAAATGCTCATTTATCTCCCGTGGCAACTAATTTAATTCCTCAAGGTATCCCTCGAGACCTAACGGAGCGAAGCATCAAATAAACAACGTTTCCGTTTCATAATGACACAAGCACATCGTTGCGAGTTGGCCACAGCACCAATTAGAAAGAGCAGTCATGCCAACACGAACAGAAAGCAAAAGAGAGGAAGAAAAAGTGGAAATACAAAAAAATATACGTAAACACAGGCGAGCTCCTTAACGACGTCCTCACGAAGCTCGAAATTGTCCGTAGTTGTGATTCACGAATTATTCAAGCCACAGTGTGGTGGCCAGTCTCGAGGAGAGAAGCAGTGAGAGAGAGAGAGAGAGAGAGATTGAGAGAGAGAGAGAGAGAGAGAGAGAGAGAGAAAGAGGGAGGAGGAATGGAGCCATTAACAAAGCAGTCCTTACGTAGAAGATGGAGAGCCAGGTCAGCGGACCCGCGGGGTCGACGAAAGAAAATCAGAGGGCAACATTACCATTGTACGTACACAACAACGAGTCGCAGTAGGACAATTGAACGCGCGCCTACGCTGCCCGAGGTCATGGAAATACAACACGAATGCAAGAGGTGCGGTGATAAAGAGCACGTGGCAAGAGCACTAGCTGCGGGCCATTTGGAATCGGGCTCATTTGACGATTGAGCCGATGCCAGGATGCCGCGGGCTTCGTTTCAAAAAAACGGGACTAGTTCACACGCGCAGGACCATATCTTGCGCTCACGCCCTTCTCCGCTTTTAGATCCACACGTACGAATAAATATATGCACACGTGCCTATTTAAACACGTACATACATGTATACATACGTAGACATACGTATACGTGCGACACATCTGGTACAGCGAGCGCAAACATTAAACGCTAGAACACTTTGTTGGAATACTGGTCCGAATCTTGCATGCACGAACACTTCCAGCCATAAAGGAACTAGCGCCAACGATTCGCCGAACACCGTGAACACAGACACGACCAGATATACTCCAGATCAGTTCTCCCCGCCGCTGGTCCAGAATAGACGAACGAGCAAATGATCTGGTTTCGTTGAAGAGGTTCTGCCCGCTGCTGAAGCTAATTATGACGAACTTTCAACGAGGCGCGGCTCGGTCGAGAGATAGAAACTTATTCGGTGCGCTTAATTTTCCCATGGGCAGTAGTAGTCAGCTCGTGCAACAGCGTCGCAACATTCGACGAGCAGTTGGAAAATCGCGCGAGAATCTCGTAATACGCGTACGTACCGTACGTATGATACATCGTTTTACGAAATGGAGGAGTTCGAATTGCGCTGTTTACGCTGGCTTACGGTAGAAAATATCGTGTAACTTGTATTTACGAGGGAGAGAGATTGGTCGAGAGAGCTACTGGCGGAATTAGAAGTATCGCTTGCGTGAGATTGCAGCGGCGAGGAGAGGCCGAGAGTAGCAAGCACGTTATTAAGGGCGAAACTAATTTTGATCTCCGGGAATGAATGAATTACCGTTATGCACGTTTTGTTATTAGTTTTAGGAGTTGGAATGGAATCTGGCAATGTTGGGTGACGTATCGTAATATCGTGGCAGTAAGAATGATTCAATTTCTGTGTTTGGGGAATGTTTTCTATTTGATTATTAAAATTGAACGCATGCTACACCGTTCAGTGTCTGTGGATTGCTTTTCCTTTGCTCTTGGATATATGTATATAATTATATTGTAACTAATATTATTAATATTAATAAATATATATAATTATATCATAATATATATTACAATTAACCAAAAACACGTTCATTATGCTATTACCAACAATTCTAATCAAGGTAAATAATAGCTTCGAGATGTTTCTACAAGAACAAATAAACCACATATATAATTTTATATGCAAAACTCGGAAGCTCGTATTCAAGTGGATAATTATTGTCCTACCAGTTCAGTCGTAACTATCGTCGCAACAGCGTTAATTTCAAATTTTTTCCCATAACGCACGCAATATATTCATAAAAAGTTCCTACAATTATTCGAATACTTTCGTAAGCTTACGTATATAAGCAATCGACTAGGAAACGAAACGCAATTCGATGGTACTGCCGACTCAAACGAACAACGGATGATAGTCGCGTTTTTCTCGACGGTTAGTGTCATAGTATAGAACCGTTTCGTCTCGTTGCAGTCCAGTAATTCGATGAATTTCGAGTATGAGAGGTACGTCGTAGCCGGGCGAGCCCTCAATTAAGCGAAACGGTTCGTCGGCCATGAGGATGCGGCCTGATGTTCGTGCGGACGAGAAGCAGTCGTAGCAGAGAATCTGTCCCAAGCTCCTGCGCTCAACCTTTCTATCTTCCTCGTTTCCCCTTCTCGATCTACCCATCTATTCGTGTATCTATCCCGTTCTCTCTTGCCGGGTGTCTTAAATTAGAATTTCAGGTGAGTCGTTCTGAAATCCGATTCGACGACTCTACATGCGACAGCGCGGAGCGGGGATTCGTAATCGATCGCAGCTCGAGCTGCGTCGAAAGTGAGAGAAACGCAGAAAGTTGCTGAAAGTGGCCGGATAAAAAGGGCGACAGAGACGGCGAAAGGGGCAGAAAGTTAGAGGAACGGAGTATGGAAGGATTTGTAGAGGGCAAAAGAAAGAGCGAGATAGAGAAGATAACGAGTAGGTAAGCAGAGATATAACGATTGAAGGAGAGTGGCAGGGCCAAAAACAGAGATGTCGCCGGTAGTGGTTGTCGTGACTAGCTGACTGTTGCACCGGTATTACACTGGTTTTAGTTTTCAGGTGCATCGTTCCCGAGCATGTCGTTCTGTAATGCTCGCAATAAGCATTTAACATTCGCCTGTGCATATGTATCAGCAAGTGTCCAAAAGTACTTGCAGATACTTGCGATACTTTTATCGGAGATACGTGATTGCGTTTAGATCCAGTTTCAGCGATAGATCCTCGATTTGCAGAACCGGTTCTTTCGTGCTAAACTACCGAAAGCTTCGACGCAAGTTTCAATTTATTACGTACAGTTAATAACACTTTCGAAAAGAAATTCTCATCGCTTAAAAAGATGAAGATATAACTAACATCTAATTTAATGTACGATTAATCTAGAATCTTTTCCTAAATCATCGTTTATTTAAAAAGCGATCGCAAATGACATTACCGTTGTCCTACGCTCTGTAAGATAGATGAAACGCAAGCGAAATAAAACTCCGTGTCTCGCAAAACGGTGAATAGTCTTAAACGTCAAATATTTGGTGAGCGAATGCGCGCGATTATGTCACCGCGTTCTAAGTCGACTCAAGATTCTTATTTGCCCCGCTATCTTTTTCTATTTCGTCTTTGCCGACACGGCGCGTCTTCGCTCTGACAACCCGCTGTCCTACATAGACTCCATCTCTTTCATTCTCGCTTCTTGTTTCTCTTCTTCCCTATTTTAGGTTTTACTCTTCCGTAGTTCTCCCATCCCACGTTTCATTCCCCCCCCCCCTTTCTTTTCGTCCTCCTGTTCTCTTTTTATATCTTACTTTCCATTCCTATCTTTCTGTAACTTCTTTCTAATTCCTTCTGTTCGTCCTTTTTATACTTTCTCGTTTATTTTCTCTCTTTCGTCTTTTTCTCCTCTCTCATTCCATTTCCCCCTATTACCTCTTAATATCTCTTTTTGCCTTTCTTCTCGATTCCTGATTGTCTTCCATTTCCTTCTTTGATCTCTTGTTGCGGAAGCAAAAGTCGATCCTTGAAAGTCATCCTTGACTCACTGTCGAACTTGCTTCTTTATCGACTCGTTAATGTTGCAATTTTTGTATTCCAACAAAAGTCAGCCACCGCTCGATTTATCTTGAGACATCTAACGTGGTTGACAACGTAAGTAGTCTGTTCACAACTATTGGTTTCTCATGTGCCATGCCATTTACCGTCAACGAACGAGGTTCAAAGAGAAGTTCGCCTTGGCCTGGGAAAATAGAGAGGGCTGCCTGTACGCGACACTTCGTTCTCGCAAAGGATATTGAGATGGAACGTTATCCAGTAAGAGATCCAATGAGTAATCACGAAACGTTATTGTCTAATCTTCTCAAATCATCAGGACAGTTATAAAAATAAGGCTGATCACGAACGGATAAAGGTAATCCATAAGGAACGGTATAATTGAGTTGCAATTTTGCTAAGAGCTGTTGGATTGTTTTGACGGCACTTATAATATGTGATAACGATAGATATGCCGATCTAAATAAAAGTTATTGCATTTATGTTTGACATTTACGTTTGAAATTCAGCTCTTTGCGACAGGTATAAAACGTAAAACCTTTCTAATACTAAATTGGATACATATGTTTTATTAAATGCTCAAAATGCACATACACGTCGATTCTACTTCTAATATTATGACGAACAACTGCTATTATATGCGTATATACACATATGTATATAATAATGTTTGCTTAACTGCCACGGTTTTCGTCCGGGTTTTTAAACCCCGGGTTGAAAAAACGAGAGTTGGAAAAATGAACGTTACGTATTGCACGTGAACAATCACACGAGGTACGGCCGTCAAATTCGATGTCCATGCTACGTCGACGAGGGATGACAAACGCTAGAACGCCCGTTGAACTTTCGATACGCATGTTGTATTCCATGTATGTATGTATGTAATTGTAGGAGTTTGATCAAACGAATTAATGTCCGTTTTTGATGAAATAACGTACAACGTTCCTTTCTATTTTACCAAGTATTAGTCAAACGTAACCAAGATATGCGAACATGACTAAAAACAGTAGTGTGGCGATTACGATATAATTACAATAGTATTTTTTCACCGAGAAGTCTCTGTGATCTTCGATTAAATACCTATTTCGTTTTATCTAAAATTTAATATGTTTACATTTGATTTTTACACGCGTTTCTATTTCATTTTCCTATGTCATGAACGTTCGTTCTATTTTTCTAAGGAAGAACTGCGACTCTTAACTTCTACGTAGTAAATGACTTCCCGTATACTTCTGTATGTCTTAATTACACGAAAATCGGAGACAAATCGGTAATCCAATTCCGATCTGACGGTTAAAGTAAAGGGAGAAACAGATTCTGCGCTTTAATGTTGACAGGAAAGCGAATCACAGTCGGAGTTTGAGTTTCCTCGGAATTGCACCGTTTTTTAATTCCCGTGCTTCATCGTCGTAGGAACAACCCAAAGGCCACATAGCGGGATCAACCGATCGGTTTACTTAATTTCCGAGCGTAACTTTAGAACGAAATTAAAGTCGCCGCGTCACGTGGTCGAGCTGGAATTTAAAATATGCTTGGGTCGTCTTGCTTGAGAGCCTTTGAGATTTTCGGTGATTGAAAGAGACGAGCGTTGCTCGGACACGGCGTATCGTATGATCGAATAACGTGGTAGATCGAGTGTGTGTCAATCGACACGTTGCTGCACATTGTGTCGATATTTGCTCTTCTTTTCACGTGACCGTTTGTGTATGATGTTACATTCATTGATTGCATTTTAAACGTGTTTCCACGAAAAGCACTCTGGAAAAGTGAATAAGAGGGCTGTTTGTTTTGTAATCAATCTCTCTGTATTTATATCTTTTTTGTGGCTGCTCGATTTCCTTTGTAGAAAAAATTCAGCGAATAAATATTTGAAAATTTCAGATTTATTTGATAATTTAATCGTCTCTGTAAAAATATAAATGTATAACGAGCAGAGCAATATTAATCAGGATTGGAATTCAATCGGAAATTATTGATCTACTTTTCAAATTACACAATTAATTTCGCAGCCAAATATCGTTTATTCAATTTTCCGAACACACGACTGTATTCTCAAATTATTAGACCCATACGCGAACGATTCGAATTTGCGAAATGTTCGATCAGTTCGACGCGTTACGAAAAATTAAAACATTCTAAAACTGTATATCGCGCTCTTGAACTTTGAACATCGAATTTCAAACTGTATTTCGAACCTTGATCTTATTAGCTCGCAGTAAAGCAATTTTTATTGCGGTATAAACGGCTCTATGAACGTGTTTGAAGCTAGCGGGAGAATAACTTGCAGTAATGTAAAAAGTCCACATATTCTGTAAACGAGCAGACATCTTTTTCTTTAAATCGATACTTATATACATCTCATAGGCAGCTGTATACGACATTTCAATTTTTGCTCAATTTTTATTCCCCTTGTACCTTCCTCCTGCTTTGTCGTTTCAACATAAGATGCGTACCTTTTTACGTACTTGTCGGCATCAAACCTGTCGGAAACGTTTGCGTTCACCTGAAGCATTGCGTCTCGTATATCTCGCAGAATGCTTTTTTCGAGTCTCGCAATTCTCCTAGCGACTTCCTTGCACACGCATGAAGTACAACAATTCTACGAGAATTTGCCGAAAGACGTTGAAATCGTTCGACCAAAATGGCACATTTTCTAGGAAGACATTTTCGAGGTTTCAATAAAAGCTTCGAGCGTGTCAACGTTCACATTTTTTTCGATGTAATGTATTTGATATAGAAACGAAATTGTATTAAACCAGACTATAGTTTGGTATGTGGACTATTTGCAACTATCTGTAGTTAAAAAAAGAATTAAAAAGTTAATCGGAGTTTATTGGAACTTCTTTCTGTGACGAAGAAAGTAAATCAATAGGTACGTAGGTGTACGGACCGGGAAGGAATCAAACAAATTGTAGATTTGTTAAGTTAATATCACGCATTTTCTAATGTCGTTACATCGATCGATAAATAGATATTTCGCCTGATAAGCGTAATGGTTATCTTTGATCAGAAATCAAATAAGGTCTGATATCACACTTTTCGATAGGTATTAGTTAACTGAAGTAATCTAATTTCTTACTGCAAGTGCACTAAACTGATGATTCCGCACAATCGATAATATAAATTTATGGAAATTTGCACGCTTTTGAGATAGCATAAGTTAAATTAGAAATTCGGTTCAGAGCGTGGATATGAAAAGTCGAGTGCCTTTATAAAACCGATACCAAATTCTGTTAAATGGCGCACTAAAAAAGACATTTTAAAAGCGTTAATTTAAAATTTAAATGTTTTTATGAAAAATTTCTAGAAATCGAACGATGGATCTACAAACTAAAAATGTCGGGAGTAGGTTAATTTTAATTTCATGTTTCGTATTTAATAACCAAAATCAAATTTTATCATTTATTTTGAAATGTTTAGAAATTGTGTCAAGAGAAGAAAATTAAAATTTTTTATAGCATATACCATATTGTTGTAACGTTGTTTTTCGCTTTAATTGTTTACTTGAATTCAGGCGCAAAATATTTGACTGCAAAACATGATGCAATCATCGATGATCATTAGTAATACTTATCTTGCTAGGAGATTAATAGGAATCATAATGATTCTCTAATATATACCTTCGATATTTTGTGCCTTTGTATAGTCAAATGTACTTTTTCTAAGCAATATTTATTCTTCAAACAGAAGTAGATTGGACGAAACGTCATCTATGAAATTCTTATCACTTTTCCATTAACTCAAGCAAATATTCATCCTCTTTGCTGCGCATCCAATCAAACTGCAAACAGTTCGAGCTTTGTTAATTCGTGTTTTTCGAGAACACGATATTTTCTAATTGTTCTCTGTTAATGGTAATTTGAGCGCCTTGTATCGGCGAAGCAGTAGCAACGTTAAAAAGGTGTTGAAGTGAACACAAGTATAGGTTTATTGATTAGAATATTTGCGTTTCAACAGCACTTAACGTGTATCGACGTATACAGAAACATACTATAAGTATCGCGTGCTTTATGAACTCATTATACTAACAAATTTTTTTACTTCACAGGGCATTAGTAATGAGCTAGGAGCTCATGTATTGTTATCGATCTAAATTTTTATTATTTTTATAGCAACCTGGTTCAGTACCCCGATCAAAGAATATTTCTGTATCGATAACGCAAATCATATCGTTTCCACGAAGTTTAACGTCAGTAACGTTACTATTTACTTTGTTGTCATTGTACAGTTTTAATATTTGATACATGTACCATTTATTTAAATATAAATTATAATATACATCTGTTTCCTTCATATATTTTAAAATTAATTTCCATAAAAGTGAGAATGTACATACGTACTGAATTATTACTAATTTAAAATTTAAATTTAAGAATTTAAAAACAAACGTAACGTTAGTTATATTATATAATTGTCTTACGTGAACTAACACGATTGTATAATATCTAATTTTGTTCGTAACGCGTGCAGTTCTTGTCCCAAAAGAAATATTACAGCTGATGCGAACTTTCAAGTTTCGGAAACTTATCAAAATTACTTTGTTATATCATTTCCTGTACTGCTTACAAGTATATTTTGACTTAATACTCGTTTTACTGTTTCCTTTCTTCCTACGCTCTAGTTAGATTATAAACCCTATTTACGATGATGTATCGAGACGTTGACTTATGTGATATAAATCACATAAATCTGGTTAAAAGTAGATGTGTGTAATTAATACTCATCATAACACAGAAACAACAGTTATAATTTTCGAACTTAATAGATGATGGATGCGTGTCATCATTCGTTATGTAGATGCGAGTTTTTATCGAATTCTGTCTATTGTATTTATTGTATTGGTTTTATTACTAACATCAATGGCGTTGTTATATTCGATCTCGATACAAAACGAACCAGAAAACAATTTATTCAATAACTAATATCGATGCTTGGGTTCGAACAATAAACATTTAAGTGTCAAGTAAAGTGAATTTTGCTTACAAATTATATTTCTATCGGTAAATTGCTATTTGTTAAATAATATCTACTACTGCTATTTATAAAATATGCACGCTCTCCGTGGGAATCTTGACACGCGGATTGCGCGGAAAATCGAATATTTTTAGATCAACTACGGTTTGCTAAACGCTAAATATGTTTGGAGCGCAGCATTGAAATTTCGCGCGGGTAAATATGAAATTAATTTCATAAGATGTATATTGGAGGAATATTCGTTTAATTAATTCTTAGTAATATGAAGGGAGCTAAGCGTAGACATCTTTTTCTCTAAATTACGATCAATTTACGAAATCTCTGTTTTCGAAGACAATAATGCACGTGATACGAGACGAATAAATACAAATAAAATGGCCAAAGCGAGTTCAATTTAATTGTTATTTCAGTATGCCATGGTTCATAAGTCGCTAGCTGTGTTAATCGATAATTTTAATACAGTTATGCATAATTTAGTTCCATAAAGTCAGAAACAGGCATCCTTTGTACCTGTATCGATGCTTTGAACAGTTCGTGTGCTGTAAGCGGGTATCGTATCGGTTCTATACCAGGTGTTTCAGGATAAATGCGATCTAAGATAATTCCTAAATCAATTGACGGTTCTATGGTATAGTAACGAACATTTTGTTTGTCCTAAGAAATATAATAGGATAAAAATTATGTCTCACAGATTGAAATTTAACGAAGAGAATAGATCTTCGTGCTATGGAAAACGGCATGCGATTCGAGTACTTATTGGATGTTCAATAATAATATCTCTCAAGCAAGAGTCTGCTACGAAAAGTCATACAGATGAATCCATTAGCAGTCCTCGGATAAAAGTTACAAACTCGTCCTCCACCTTCCGTAAGACTACGCTCTACAACTCTTTATCTTTATTAAGATATCTTTTAAAACTTGTAACAACGACTAATGGCATTATTATCTGCTGTTTTACACATCTATTGAATTAATAAAAGATAAAGAGAAGTAGCTTCAAGAATTTCTTTGTAAAAAGTTAGGCATTAATTATTACAAAAATTTCAACAAAGGGATTTATAATTCTAAAAATACTGTAAAAAATTTTCGGAATTCTAGTAGAAAAATTAAAGTCCCATGACAAATTTCGATATTCTGACGCAAAAGCTCTGAAACGTTTTCGAAGTACCATATTTATCTTCGGACATCTCATAGAACATGATGTCAACGAGTTTTCTTGCGAGAAAGGAGGGAAAGTTCGCGCGAACAAGGTGTTTCACGTCCATTTTCTACTTTCGTCCTGCGTTACTGAGCCTATCAACCATTTATAAAAAATGATAAGGAAGAACGGCAGGCCCGGTCAGATACAAATTACCGGTGTGTTGCGTCAAGTTAGATGGAAACTAGCCTTGGGAATTGAGGGAGGCGCACAGGGAAATCGCTATACACCTTTTACCTCCATCTACTGCATCCTCCTTACTAAACATTTATCCTCTCTGTGCGAGTCCCTGCCCTTTCTAACTTTTCTATAATAGGACCAGTGTAACATTGGTCAAGAACTGCAAGTTACCCCAATCTCCTTGGCGAGTGTGTACATTCTGCTGTCAAACTCATTAGGATGCAGCAGATACTCGATCGAATCATTGTTTCACGCCACTGCGACAATTCTCCTTTTCGCTTAGCGTTCGGTAAGTGTTAGTGCGCATTTGATAAAATTTCATAAAGATATACTGTTTCAAATATTGTTCGATTGTTCTTTTTTCCAGCTCTGTCTCAAAGAAGAGGAACGTTCACGAAAGTCGTGAAAACCGTGGCGACGGTACAACGCGTAACGTACCAACGACACTGACTATTGAAACCCGAAGAATAGCAAATATGTCAGGTATACGAGTTATACAAAGTATAGAAATTATACGTCACGATTATTTATGACGGAATTTTATACTTATGGCGTGGGTTACGAAGATGCATGAAATAAGAAGGAATCGTAAATGTTATCGTAAAAAAATATTTAATATTTTTCACCGTTTTTATGTCGCATTTTAGTCAGGATATGCAAATCGTCTTTCTTAAATTCATAAACGTACATAAGTACATGTTTACTTGGAAAATAAAACGAATATCTAATCTTCTAATTTTCTATCGCTAATTTCATTATAACAAAATTCAATATTATCGATAGCTGAACCAACGCGAAACAATAAGATAAATGTAATATCTTCTCCGCGAAATAACGCGTACTGTTCTTTCTAACAACTCTCCGACGAGAAAACTTCCGAACGGAACGTTGCCGCGAAAAGCAACCAACACGAAGATCCTTAACGGTGGGTAGTTAAAAAGTCAGGGGGTAAGATAAGATCAAAATAGTAACGCGTGCCGTCGTAACGGAACTACACTCGGCCAACTTTACCCACTGATACTATAACAGAGAGGAAAGTAGGGTGCACCCTTGGGTTTCTCCGTTATACTCTCTATCTCTCCTACTTGTTCCTCCCATCTTCCTCCTCTCCAAGCAAGCTTCGTCGCTTCGTTCCGGTAGTATAGCCTTTCTCTCGCACCCTGTAGCCTCGTCTCTCCGTGTCCTTGCGCTCTTGTGCACGGTGTTTACGAGGGTCGAAGATTCGCGACGTAACACCTGGGGCTTATGATTCTGGGCATTATTGCCTGAGTAAATTAACCGTACGATATTGTTCCCCTTGCTCGACGTCTTCGAGTCTGCCTGACAAATTTCTCTTATACACCTTCAGATTGCAAACTTTTCGATTTCGGCCGCTGCATCCGCGTCGAATTTTAACGAGGCGCACGCTGCTCGGAATTACGATCGCGTTCCGTAACGGAGATACCAGTACCGAATTTACCATTCGATCCATCGACTTTCCACGATCGATTTCGCCCCAAGGAATACGCTTTACAATTTCCTTGTATTATGCAAATATTACTTATTAACAATTTTACAGTTTTCCGGGGGCGAAACGTTTTTGCCCCACGCAGGCTTTTGCTTCGATCGAAAAAAGTGAGAAGCTGTGAAACCGATTTCTCCGCATTGTTTTCCCTTTTTTTTCCTTTTAATGTATTACGCGTTATGTTAAGAACTATTACTCTAAGCGCAATTTTGATTACCAAGTTTATATTTCTGTATGTATTTATTACAGCTTTTATAGAAGATTAAAAGAGTTGAGAAATAACTGAGACATCGATAGATTAAAAAGATGGAAACAATGTTATGGTATAGCGTAGTATAATCTATCGCGACTAAAACAAGATATATAAAATTCAACGTGTTAACAATGATTAAGAGAATTAATGATAACCGTGACGTTCCACGAGTTCCATAATTTACGCACTCACGGAAACATAGGTATATGCGAGGTCTGAGTATAGTCGAAAGCGTATCGATTGTCGTTCCCATGAAATTAATTTCCTGCTCGGGAGGATGTTCGAAAGGCTCTCCGGAGGACTGTATATAGGCACTGGTACGAGCTCTGCAAGCACTCAAGTTCACCGTCTAGTTCGCGGTTGAACCGGTAAAGTCGGTGTCTTACGACTTCAGGTTGAACCCTCCACTGGGGCGAGGTAAAAGGCGGACCGTAGAAACCAGGAAGGGCATAATTGAGTACACTTTATTCGTTTGTTGCATGCCGTGGTTACCGTGCGATATGAAATGGTACAGGTGAACGGAGATTTCAGCCAATTCACTTGACTCTCTGACAACAATTCATCCCTTCCCAAATAAATTCTGTTGTCCTTTAAGGAGGACGGACCGAATAAATTATTGAATTATGCCAAGTGATGTTGATCATACGAGAAGATCAATGTTATTCCGCAGGAAATAGCAATCATAAATCGATCATTGTTCCGATATAGAACAGAGTTCCTAGAATAGAATTCTGAATAGAATTTCTGTCGGCTTGAAATCATTTATTTACTCTTCGTAGGTTATGCCCAGTTTATAATAAGAATTCTATTATAAAGCCGAGTTGCTGGCTATTTTAATCCAATACTTTGTTTCATTATTTTGGTTAGCAAAATTATTCTCTTATAATATTTATTTTGCTATTTTTCAAGTTCAACCGAAATATCTTCCTCATTCGTATCCTATCTTAATTTTCAATCAAATAAAAGATATAACGTTTCATATCTTACACGAAATATTTCAATTCATATTCATTAGTATGCGCGACTATATCATCGAAGCTTTTATTTTCGCTAACGTATGATTTAACAAATTCGAATGCTTTAATGTATTAATCACACCAATAAAAGGTTTTCTAACGATTATACTACTATCGTAGCCTGCTTCGTTGATTACGTATTACGAATCGTTGAACTACTTTTATAGTATAATTAACTTCGATCATACCTGGCAATCATAGGGCATTTGTTTGCGGACTGCATCTAATTGTTCCGTATGTTTTTAGATCTGAGTAGACCCAGTTTCGCTCTACGTCTTAAGAACATATACTTCGCATAGAGAATTTCTTTATCATTCTTTTACTACGAATAGCAAGAAAGATGCAAAAATTTTGTTCCATATCCGATACAATTGATAAAACTTTCTCTTATGAAATGAGAAATATTCATGATGTCCAACGGAATACTTACTTCTGAATTATTCGCAAACTGTCGTACAACTTATACACGTTCAGCTCTTCGATCATTTTGAAAAGAAAGTTCGTAGACAGGTGGCAGAAGCAGGATCGTCTTTCACTCTCTTCGTTTCATTAAATGCTTCTCAAGCGATTTAGCAGAACGAGTATCTAAAGGCATTTCTGGATGATTCTGCTAGGCTGGTTATACACTCTTAAACCTAAGTGGCTCACTTTTCTCCACTTCTCTTCCGACGTGACATCGTCGAGTCGCTCCCCTTTTGTAAACCATTCGAATCCTCGGTAAACCTCATACACCAACTTTCGTAGATTCCACGCTATTATTCACGCTAAGGATACGTGGATGAAGTCGTGGCCGGATGGTGTGAGCTATTAAATCTCGAGTTTCGATAAGTTTCACGTAAGATTAATGATACGAAAGCGTTGCTCCTATCGCATGTAGATGTTTATAGAAATGTAAGCAATTACTAACTTTAAATTCATTATTATCAAACTAAACTTCCTACGATAGAATAGTTTACAAATTTGTTTGGTCTTACGCTTTTTTTTATTTTTAGAACTCTTATTTTATTTTTTAAACATACACTGTTTCATACAGCGATACTGCAAATTATACATTTAAAATACGCAGCGAAGCCTTCGGTAATATGAGAGGTCAGTGCGCGAGACGCTGAAATGGTGGAGGTCAAGCGAAGCAGTGTAGGTACTTTTAACAACGGAGAGCGACTATTTTCGAGAATGTATTTTTGGTGTTTATCCTTTCGATGACAATATTATCAATAATCGTTAACAGTGGCTGCGGCACGGCGTATCTTTCTCTCCCTCTTGTTGTTCGAAGGTAGAGCGTACTCACGGTGTTCACAAACAATGTCGCCACCCTGGCTCGGACACCTCTTATGGCTTACGTCGCCGGATTACGCTTGCACCGTGCGACTAGTGCTTTTACACTCTCTCTAATAATTTTTTCCTCTAGTGCAGTATCGTTACTTAGTTAAATATCGCCACTTTGCGATTTCCTGCGAATTTCTTATTCGATTGATTTTTCGAATTTCTCGTTTAACGAGGCGTACGTGGGTACCGATTGTTATTCGATAGCAGTGTAAACCACGCAATTTGCAAAACGAAAGATAACAATTAACATTTGAATTTCTTATAGCGAGTAACAAATTAACATAAGATTTTGACAAATCCTGTTTTCTGCGAAACATTGTGAGTATGTTCTATGACTAAAGGGAAGAAAAAATTTCATAACACTGTAATACTGCAATTAAAACGCACAATAGGTTATCGTATTGTCAACGATACGCCATTACTTTTTTGCAACCGTCCTACACTGTTATTTGAGACACATTCTGCGGCCCTGTGAGCTAACATCTATCCCCGGTTGATCATTAAGATAAGCGTTAAGATAATTTAACTAGCGAAGCAGTTCTTTCGAGATTAATAAGAAGCACACGTTTGCCCTCGCATTGCAACGTTCCTCAATATGATAATGTTTTGTTCCTTCCTGTATAACTGCTGTTATAATTGTACTTGCGTAACAGTGTCGAGCGATGGTTACTTGCAGGATAACAACTGCCGTGCATAAACATACAACTGTTATTGTTCTCGCCTGTTGCTAAACTTTCATCAGATTAACTTTTGCCGTAAAACCTAAACCACAAAATCTGCTCGTTTCATGGTTTAGTAAAAGACAAATATAAATGCACGTTATTCGCGAGTAGTTTCATCGCAGACTTAGACTTCCCGTTCTAATCTTTTCTATTTATTAATTTAGATAAAAAGTTGCGGTACTTTCCATTTAGGGGAAAATGAAAAAAGCGATGCGAGCTGAACATTCGCACAATTGTATAAAGAAACTAATATTAAATTTTATTCAAATTGTTTTTCGCAACGGATATCCAGCAAGGTAATGTAAAAAATGGTATTTCATTACAAAAAATATACGATACTCGGATTTATAAAACAGAAACTGATAGGCAAAAGGAAAGAAATATCAGTCGCGTCATTTGCGCTACACGGTTACGCGCACGCGTACGAGCAATTTTGAGAACCGATTTTATAATATTTTTCGAATCACCGTGATGTACGATGCGTCGCGTCGGCGCAAAACACGATTTATTCGTTTTCATTATTCGAAAAATCCACGTTTCGAAAAGCTGCGTCCTCTCATGGACGTTATTCGTAAACCGATTAAACGGAATATTTACACGAACAGTCGAAGATGCGAATATTCCTTTTTAATGCGGATCGAATCCCGGTGAGAACATAGCGAGCAAAATCGAATGACCATTTCGAAACGTAATGGAAAATGTTCGATTTCACCACTCGAAATTGATTTCGAATTTTAATTCCGTTTCGTGTAGTTCCGTCTGATAATTTTTGATATAGAAAATTATGCGCCCTGAGTTTTGACACGCGTTACCGTTTTTTATCTGTTCTCGTTGGTCGAAAGATTAACGTCATCTGGCAAATATTTGCGGGACAGGATGCGAAATACGTTATATGAATTCACGTTTTCTGTGTTCGTCTATTTTTCTCACAAACTGGAACGGAACTTGACGTATCGTCTATCAAGAATTAAGAGCGATTCGTTTCCAATATACGGTCCAGGAGATTCCATTTTATGGTTTCTCGATTATTCCATTTTCTATTATCCCAGACTTTCATTATCCGATTTATTAAGGGTATACGTACTATATGATGCATTTTCAGATTGCATATTGAGTGGTACTGTCTATTAACAAATACTATATAACACGATATGATATTATACGCTATACTATACTATACAACATTCTCTATCGACAAATACGAAGGTGTGCAATTTTTGTTAATTTCAGCACAGCCTTCAAAAATGAATTTCTCCCTTTCTTGCGTCATCTTAGATTTACGTCTTAATTATACGCTTAAATTACAGTAGGATGTAAAAGAATCCAAATTGAAGGAAATCTCGTTCCAACAATTCGTTACCTCGGTGACTCGACAACTTAACTTATACCAAAGATGTACTTGTTCTGAAGTTGAATTCGCTTGTTACGAAATTGTACAGGGGTCGACTTAACTTGCTCTGAAATTCTACTTATTTCGAATTAGTGCTAACTGTTTGCTGAAAAGTTAAGAAAAAGTTAAACATTTTCAGCTTTATGCAAATTTAAAATTACTAAATTGATCGTAGATTTGTGACGAAATTTCAGAAGCCTGTTATACGGAAAGTACTTGTTGATAGTCATTAGGGATTCTAATTAATCGAATTGGTAATAAACGGTAATAAACTGTTTTTCTATCTAAAGTGCTATTGTACAAACGATAATTTCCAGGCGTATTTCTCGCGAGAGGATAAAATTTAACGATACTTACAAATATTAAAACTATAGTTGTATTATGTACCTGATAAATAGTAATAAACCATTTGAGATGATTTTCAAAAAAACTTTAGAAATCTAAAATTAACTTTGAGATGTACCTACATATCTATCGTTTCACGAAAATGGTACAATCGAACTGCATTTATCCCAACTCCATTTGCCCGAACCCCATTTATCCAAAGTCCATCTATTGAAATGAAATTTTAGTTCATGCCCTCCGATTTACCGAACTCCCCCCGATCTCCTATTATCCGAACGACTGACAAACGTCATTCCAGTTAAAATGCAAACAGCGAATCAATGGATTAAGAAAGATATCGCAAACAACACAAGTTAACCGATAATCGCATATAATATTATTATATATTTTTGTACAAGCATTAACATCGAGGTGTACAAAAGATACAGATAACAGAAACAGTTTCATAATTCAAAGTAATTTAAACAATTTTTTAAAGTTATCGTACAAGGAATTGTGATAAATAAAGTTGTTGAAACTCGCACCTATTCTTTGTACATGTGTTGTATAACAACTAATAAAAGTCAAGCACACTGGTTTATGTATTCCGGCTATGCTTCCTAGAAATTTGATTCTACGGCTGAATGCATGTTGCTCTTGTAAGTTGCGGTATGCTGCGCGCTTTGAAACAAAAACTAATTTCAGCATAAAAAACTTGGAAGGGAGGTTCCTGGTTTTATACGACAAATTTAATACGCACGTTTGCAGCCAGAAATTTAGTTCCGCTTGCACGAGCTTTGCAGTCAGGTTTTATCGCTGTTTATAAAAGGGACAAATGCGTAAACTGCGTTATTTCCAAAATACTTACATCAGGAACCAAACATATCGATAATCGTTTTTCTAAAAATATAAAATTTAATCCCAAGTAAAAGAAAAATTTTAATGATATTTACTTCTAGTTTAAATGTTAGTAGTCTGTGTTATGTTTACAGGTATTATACATGCTAATTTTTACTAATCGATTCTTTTGATAATTCAAAGAATTTTGGTATGTGAAATCTTATACAAAGACTGTCCGTTAAAATAAAACAGGACAGTATACATATTGCATCGATCGAGATTCGCTAACTAAATAGATCTAAGATTCGTTCAAACAGATTTGACGTTTTCTAACCCTGTAATTTCGAGCAAAGTGATTCAATTTGAAACTGGGAGATTTTTCCTGTGTTCGTTTACAATTCGCGATAGGAGTATGTCGCACTATGGCCTCGTAGGAGTTGTTATAAGTTGCAGACAATTTTACTGTAGCCTAGGACCAATCCTTCTACATGGCGGCAAAAGAAGCGAAAAGGTGTGAAGAGAACGGCAAGGAAGATGAACGTCGTAACAGAGACAAATAGAGAAACGAGAGCAGCAGTAAACAAAGAGCAGTGGAATAAAAATACGGGGGAGAATAATACAGGGTAAGAGAAGTGGTCACAAAATAGGAGAAAATCGTCTGCGACTTATGACCCACCCACTATGCCGTAGCTACGAAGCATAACTGTACAGCGTTACGCAAGAATAATATCCAGTATAACTGTCATAAGTTATAGGTAGCTATTCTTCGTTTCTTCTATCGCGTTTCCTGTTAGTGGAAATAAATGGAATTGCGAAGAACGGATATCAGATTACAAGTATAGACACAAGTATATGAAGAGATGATATATAGGATGAAGACATTGAAATATAGATACTACAATCAGAAGTAGAGGATGAACCTATTTAATCCTTTCACTTCTATATATATACATATATTATGGATCAAGCAAGTAGATAGGTTCTATGACAGTATACACATAACGATTGCAAGTCTTGTTTGACATATAATCTAAGAACTAGTAACCGGATACTGCAAACGGAAGAGCTAGACTAATCAAAAATTTCTTATTTAGCGATTAACACTAAATTACTATATAACATACCATTGTAGTGTAAAACACTGTAATTATAAGCGCGAAACAATTTCTAAGCTATAGCGATCATTCCTCCACTGTAATAAGATTTCACATAAATCCCGTTTGAAACCAATATGAATCGGTATCATGATTGAAATTTGAATCAGCGAACTGGAACGAATATTGCTGATTAATCGAACTAAACATCCCATCTCCACATATACATAACACATATATGCGAATACAAGTCCAATAATTTTGATTACTTTGAATATCTTCGGTATTTTTAAATATATATACATGGGGAAACTTTATTTGTACGAATTATATCGAATGGAAATAGGTATGCCAATAATATTTACGGATATATCAGGATCATCTCCGATTTTTAATATTTTACAGCGAAGAATATATTTTAACGAAGATACGTCTTGTGTAAGAATTACGATGCTACAGACGTACGTCGTTGGCACCTTCTTCGCTTTAAAGAATTCACAATATCATCGTGCAGAAGTATCTTCTCTCCCAAATCTCCATAATATACTACTCATAAAACTCGAATAACTAGGAATCTCCGAACTTGGACACACTTCTTTTACGACGTTTCGCGTGTAACGTATTGTCATATACGATTGATTGATAGAAACAAGGTAAAACATAGGATATACGCGGTGATAATGCTTGCATAAGTACTCGATGATAACTATACATCTCGTTTAGAAAGTTACATAACAGGAAGGTGTAACTTTGAGCTGTACATTGACTCTCGATCTACTTGTGTCAGTAAGTGACTACGAATTCTGAATTTTGCTTGCTATTGTATTATGGAACAAAGTCCAATTATAGTTTCCCATTTCCAAAGATCAAGTAAATATTCCTATTAACAATCAAAAGCGTGGTTTCCAATTTACTACGTTAAATGTTATCTTAACTATAACGCTGTACAGTAAGCGATGAACAAGCTGGAGAACATTATCTGCGATTTACGATAATATTCGAAAGCATCCGCACAGCATCCGCGTGATACGATATGCCAGTAGCGGTGCGTTGACATAAATACTAATACCGTTCGACCAATACGCCGGATGTCAACCGGAATTACGTCTCAGTCCATACGTTAACTGATGAAAAAGTTTTAATACCGTCGCCCAACTCCCAACGGTACACTATATTTCCATGAACTTATTGTCGAGCCGCGAAACTCAGCTTTTTGCGGGACACGTGTTGCCTGATGTATTCTAGCGGCTCGAAAACTTATTTGCCCCGGAGACTACGCGCCATATTTCATAATGCGTCGGTATATTCCCGGCAGGTCGTAACGTCGCGTTGCCCTAGAATCAAAATAAAGACGACCATCCGCTGACGTATTCCCTTCCTGCACCGCGACGCGATTTTTTCATCGAATCGTTATACAGTGCGTGATGTTCCAGAGTGTCCAGAACCATATACTTTTAACTTTTAATAAGCGCGACGTATCTGCCGTGTTAAGCGAAAAGGGTGTATCCGCAACTTTCGATACTTGAAGTCATTGCTACCAAGTAGCACAGAAATAGTTTATCTATATACATATTAAATAAGACAGTCGTGTCCGCATTGAAACCGAAGATGCAACAGTTTATATTTCGGACTATGTGAAATCGATGTCTGCTTGTTAAATACTAAGTCATTTTTCCCAAATCTACCTTTTGATCGGACACGCGTATTTAAACTTACACGATGGGGTATATCATTCGTACGAAAATCAAGCCAAGTCATACATCTTAATGCCAACGAATGATCGATAATTCAGATCGAAGTGTTATGTTTATATTCGACGGTTCGTATCGCTTATCTTTATGATAAGGATCGTTTAATAATAGTTTTGCAGTTTACATGAGAGCACGAGTTATGTTATTCATTAATATCGACAGTGGTGGACAAACGCGTTGTTTTGGTTGACGTTATCAGTAATAATTCGGATACACGGTTGAAACCGCTTTACAGGCAAATATTTTCGATATTTTACATTTTTACATTGTTTATATATAGACGATGGTTTTCATGGTGGTGAATAATGGTTGTGACAACAGATCAGGATTTGATACGAATATTTAGAGTCGGTCGGGATAAATTTAGTTTATAGGAGTTACCTAACGGAGGATACTTCTGAAATATACATCATCGATCGTCAGATTTACACGTTTCTTTTCCCTCTTCTTTCCCTTTTTCTTCCAAAAGATGAAAATGACTCTCAAAGTCAGTACGAGATCTCGTAGAAATTTCGTACATGTATATTTTATGGAAATCGACGTGCCAATTATCCGAAAACATAGATACCGAATGTTAAATCAAAATTTACTATTTGCGAGAGAAGTTTAATCGGAAGCTGAACTCGCTGGAAGATAGATTACAGGAAGGTAAACTCGAAAGTATGAGCGGTAAGTGCATCGCGGCAAGAATGAGATTGAAAGTAAAAGTAATGTTGGGAGAAAGTCTATAGTGGCAAGAGTAAAAGTACGAAATTTTAAACGAATAGCCGTCAAATCTGTGTATTCGATCGCCAATTGAAGAGCGAATAAACAAATAGTTAAAAATACTTAGATTTTATTTGTATTTACGACTACATAAAGTAGCGTGACATTTATAACCAGAAGAAAACTAAATTCAACTAAATCCATCTGTTATTCCGATGCCATTGCAATTCCTAACAATTCGCATTCCATTTTCACAATAAACATCAGCATTATTTGTAACAGGTATGTTCCTGAGGATCGTATCATCTCCTTTCCTTACGATTATTTATTTTACCACGCCATTCAACGCTCGTGAGTTATCGGTTGCTTACATCATGAAAATGGAAAGCGAATCACGATATTTCGCTTTTATTAATTACATCTGCCACCGATCGTACGTTTCCGTGCATAAATGCGCGATTTAGTAGGCGTGTATATTTCCCACAATGTGTTACCACATCGGTTCGCGGTTACTCCGCATATTCACACACCATGAACCAAAATTTGAGTCGCGTGTACGAGAATCTCTCTCGTACGAGTGAAAGCTGGAGGTGGATGAGGGAAACGACCGAATATAATTCTGTCGAGCGATAAGCGGACGCGTAAGTCTTCGTTTGAATAAATTCGCGCATTCTCACGCGGATAATTAATCCGTAATCCGCTAACGGATATTAATTGTCCTTCGCTATTTAATTTCCGCGATACCAGCACGATAGAGAAAGGGGATTTTTGATTACCAATATATGAACATCGAAATATTAACTGGAACTGTGTATTCTCAACAGTCTAAATGCTATCAATCGATGCTTCCAATTATTTTATCTTCTTACAAAGGAATTTAAACAGGAGCCTCTACCATTTTAGAGAGAACCTCTGTTGGCAGCGAATGCCAGAACAAATTGATATATTTCGCAAAGTTGTTCCTTTTCTTTCCATATTATAAACGAAAATTTGACAGAATATAATAGTGCGAATGAAAAAAAACATTGATATAAATAAATTAAAACAGAGAAATTTATTACGGGCTAATATTATTATTATTTATTAATTAATATATGTGCATGTAGACGTCTATGAAGTACGCTGGTGTACCTTCAGAATCCACTTCATGCAAGACGTACATTGAACCATATGTTGTCTGAACAGGTTTTTTGCGTTAACACGATATATAGAATACGAAATATTTATTGACATTCACGTAACATATTGCATCGACATTTTACATTTTCGTCATGTAATTTTTTATATTTTTCAATGGGCATAGAAAATGTGTCTCGCAGTTTCCATTAAAATATTATACATCATCCTGTTACTGAAATATCTTTCGTTCGGACGTCCGTGATCACCGGTTTTATCGATCGATTAATCGTCGTTGACGCAAATTACTCGTAACCGTATAAATCTCAGGAACTACAAAATAAAATAAATCGATTCTTTTCGATACAGTTTTGCACTGATTTACGACAAATCTTAACTTATCACTGATCTTAATTTTAATATTTTAATATTTCCTCGATGAATCGTACGTTCCCCGATTACGAAACCGATTTAGATTCTATTCAACTAATTGTCTGCAACTTTTTAGGATTCATCGATTTATATTTTATCAATCAAGGACAATCAAGGGCATTGCGTTAATGTATATTTTTTTTGTTTATCCACTGTAAAAAATACGCGTCCATCGTGATTCGATTTATGTCGAATCGTATCGGAAATTGAAATTGAATACGAACAATCTGGAATTTGCGTTTTGTTATGAGATTACAATAATATTGTTTGATCGTGAAAAATGCAATTAACTTCTCCCGTTTTCGATGATCGAATTTTTAGGGATATAATAATCATCCAAATTAATTTGCAACACAGCGTATCGATAGAAAAATATTTTTACGGATATAGTATTTAATTTACGATATGTGTTAAGCGTGTGCGCGATTCATTGATACTATCTATTAAATAAAGCCAAGTTACGCGATTTCCCTTACAAACGATAAGTTAGGAATAAAGAAGAAGGAACAATTGCGCGACACTTCGCGCTTGCAGTAAACATATAGACGATTCGAGAAATTTTTGTTCGGATCCACGGAAAGGGTAAGTTCTAACTTTTGAAATTACTTTCCTTTTCGCGACATACTCCGTTTTCGAATGTGCTTCTTCAATCTCTTTCGCAGCTTTCCAATCCTTGTTTCAAGAAAAGCATTGCCTTGTGATAAAGTCAACGGTCGCTCTATTCGTCGGGAAAGTTTCGTTGAATTCCTTTCTCCAACCAACAACAACTTGCTAAAAATGAGGAACAAACAATAATTTTCCCACCCTTCTCTCCTTCCCCTTCTCTCTGTCCGAGAAGCGGAACCGTGTGTACGCAGTGATTAAGAGTTTCAAGCGGAAGTTTTCGTCGGCTTTCTTTGATGTTACATCTAAAGTTATTACACGCTGCTACCAAGTACGCAGCGTGAAACTTATGTTGTTACTCGCAGTACACTTTATAGAATAAAACGCATACTGTGTATATAAAAGGGAAAACAACTGTGTAAGAGGTTAGTCACGAGGACCGAAACGCCTAATAATATCTTTGTTGAATTGATCGAAGATAAAAGAAAATGTTACAAAAATTCTAGCGTTTCTGGTTGAAATAAGTTTGTCGCGTGAAAAAATCTTACAATTTCCCATCGTGGTTTAAAATCGTGAATACAACTGTCGTATTAAAGTGTCTTTTGCCTAGTTTAACAAGCAGCGACAATTACGCTATGGCTACAACTTGACATTTCTTTTTTCCCCAAATCGTTGTCGCATTTCCCGTGCGTTGTTCTGACGCATTCTTTTAATTAGTGTGAAAGCTACGGCCGCAACGAGATACAGGTATGAAATTTTAGCAAACATGAAATTCAAATGAAGTCGCCTCGGAGAATTTTACAAACCACGCCGATCGCGGCGAGACAGCGTCGTCAAGCCAGATTATAGAAGACGAAGAGGTAAAAATAATTTACATAGGTTTATTCGCTACTCTGTTATTTCATTTGCTTAATGGTCAGCAAATGCATTATTTATTTTAGAAGATTATTAGCTCTTTACACGTTTCCTTCTTTTTTCCATTCCGTCTTATTCCCCTATCCTCGAACGATCAGGCTAACGATAAGCCAGTCGATCTGACAGAATTATCTAGAAGCAAATAATTTGTTGGAAGATTATGTCTCAGCACGCTCTATTAAACTCAGTTGGCTGATCCGTTTGATGCTCGACTAAAACAGTTTGATTATGCCGTGTATATTAGGCTTTCTAGCTCTTTTGCGAAAGACAGAACAAGCGCGATCATCGCTCTTCTTTCGGAATAAGAACGATTTTGGATGTGAATTGGACGTGAACGTAGGTAATAATTTGGAGATGTTGAAAAAACTTTGAAAGAACTTTGTATAAACTTCGTATATCGTACTTGTGAAATCCTATAATTTTATAAAGTTTCAACAACGGATGGATTCAAAAAAGTGATTCAAGTTTAAATCAACAAAAATGTAATTTTTGATTTGTTTGAGCGAATCTACGAGTATAACAGGAAGACAGATTTGCGTTAGGAGTTTATCAATCTGCCAACTACGTGATCGCGAACGATTTTCGATTTGAGTGACAGATCAAATAGATTGACAAATCATATCGACAAAAGCTATCGAGTCCGTAGAATTTATTTAGGTTGCGTTTGAAGAAATATTACTTGTAAACCACGTTTCAACAAAACAACCTGATACCATTCATTGATACATTACTCACGGCTCATGGAATATTTATTTCGCATTTTTAAGATGAATATCACGATTATTCACGAATGACAAGCTAAAATTACAGTTGTTTTTTATATAATAGATGAAATAAATTTCACTAAAGGAAGAAAGAAAAATAGGAAATATAAAGTGTTCTGCATTTAGCAGTTAGCATCCACTTTGATAGACATTAGATAGATAGAAAAGACATTTCAATAATATGTATAATTCATTGCGAAGCAAGAATGTTATCTAGAATTACGTCACACCGCATCAAAGCAGAACCAACTGCTGATGGTTGAGTCAAGCTGCTCTGCTTCTTGCATTTACGAAACTTCATTTCGTTGTTAGAGGATAAATTCTAACGATTATACTGCTTGTTAGCATTTAATATAACAAAACGGTATGTAACAAAAACGGATTGGAACCTTGTTTGCGCCATTCTGGTCTTACTATTCGTTCGATTTTCCGTTTATAAACTAAAGATTTTCTTTCGTTTGTTTTAGAAGATTTACGAATTCTTCGTTCGTTTAATTCTTAACAGCAGTTTTTAAAAATTTAACGTTAACAGTTTACATCGTAACGAGAAACGTATTGTAAAAGAATCGTACGCGAATGTTATTACTTACATGTATCTGGAAAAATAGAATATTTATTTTGTACAGTTATATCGAAAACTAAATTGTTGCTCACGGAAATACAGAGTGTTCTGTTTTCAGTTTCTCGGCGGTTATAGCACTGAATCATTGTAGTGCTGGTTATCTTTATACGGCAACGTCAAAAAATTTACAATTAGTTATATATATAAGTTTAACGGAGAAAATGTGTTGGTCATGAATCATAATCAATTTTAGATATACACGTACATTTTTACAACATACTGATATTAATGAAGTTCGGTATATAAGCAGAAGGCAATTAATAATTTCTTAATGCAAATGAAGCGTTTTTTTCTTTTTTTTTTTTACTATAACCCGTGCATTTTTATCCATTACGTTTTCTCGTGTTTTCAATTATATGATATTAAACTAAGACCTTAATTTAGTCAGATCTAGGAAAGGTCTAATTTGCTTCATAATTCTAACAATAAATCATCATACTCGAATTATATATTCTCGGGTGTGAAGAAAATCCAAAAAGATGCGATGACAGAGCTGGCATCCCCAGCGGTCCGGCACGTTGCCTGGAAGATTTATGAAAAGAAATACTCGTAAATTATAAACACGGGCTTTTTGCGAACATGATGCCAGCCGTAGCATGCGGTTGTAGGCCAGTTTGATACATGACGTGCAAACAGAGCGAACGTACGCTTGCTCGGAATCTGGCTGACGTGTTTGGTATCTATCATCGTGCAGAGGACCATAAAGCGCGAAAAAATCGTTCCAGCTGTGGAGCGGAAATTAGGACGTATCTCCATTTCAGTTTGTATCTTATCGAATGGCGTATACTTAATACGGTTACGCATTCGAACGCCCAACAAGCTTTTCGCTCTTCAATTCTGCCATGCTGTCTCATAGATCAATTTATCGTTAGCTCGTAATCTTCATGCACGTTATTTATTCATACTGTGTGTCGTGCTCCACTGTTTCTTACTCGTAGATATGATTGCTGTCATTTTGGAGAAATTTCCAATTCAAAAAGTCTACAGAATGCGCTCAAATATATAAAATATATAAACTAGATCACATATGATATTAAGTAGATAAAACAATTCTCTATTTAGATCCCATTTGTTTAACTATGTTTATAAAAATATAAAACTGCATAAACAATGGCAGTCTACTAATATATCGAGTCGGAAACGAACGAATAATTTGTAACGAAAGAAAGGTTCGTGAAGAATGTTACCGAGGCGAGTCGTATAATTGATAACGAAACTCGATTAGCCAGAAAAAGTGATTCGAAATGTAAGATGGTGGCTCTACTAATTCTAAGAAAATCGGCCAGATATCAGACGTGAACATTCAAGTAAACAATACAAAGTGTTTCTTGCAACTATGACACTGCTATCACGTTCGTGTCGTTTATATTTTCAGACAAGTTTCTTTAAACTTTCTTTCTTGTTCCTTATCCACATTTTTCACGGCATGGCGAGAACCTGGTCAAATTTCGTATACTTGGCGACCAGGTCCACGGGAGTATACTATATCAGACACCTACATCACTATACCTTTTTCCATATTTTTTCCACTTTGAATTCCACGCTCGTAACTTTCCTTAACTTTCTTCGTTTTCGTTTCCCTTGAGTGTTCTTCTTCCTTTTCCTTTTTTCTCTATCTACAGAGTGGCATTCCCACCCCAGGGAACAATAGATCTTAACGCTCGTTTATCCTGTCAATAAATGCAGTTGCAAACAGCTGTTGCAATTATTCGATAGTAATCACGTATGATATAACGATATTATGTAATTGACTAATGTGTAATTTGATATACGAGGCACAATTGACTGATACGTAACCTCCATTTGATATAATCTATTCGATAACTTTCGCGATCAAATAATGCCCATAGAAATCCAAGATTCATTGAGTTTGCTAGACAGCTTAAGAAAGATCTAGGCAATTAGACAGACTTTCGTCTCGTGCCTTAATACGAATACAAACCCAATTAGCAAGCTTATAGAAACCGAGAAAATTCTGTGCAGCAAACGCAAGCTTCGCCTAAATGCTTGAATCTGCAAAGATTTGTACAAAAACGGTATGAAGAATGTGGAGAAAACTTACATATTTTTGAGCATTTGGAATTTAAATATTCTCCATTTTGGACGTTGCTTCGTTTCTTCAGCTTTGAAATCGACGTTTGGCGGAAGTAATAAAAGTTAAATGCGTCAAAGGATCATCGAATCGAGCCGGCAGAAAGCTGCAAAGACGACTGGTCTTGTTCGATGACGTATCAATGCGGGTCCGAATCCCTACGTACTTGTGAGTTTGTTGCAAAACTCGCCTCGACGGCTGACGAATTTCAGCACGTTTCGCACACTGACGTTTAATCTTCCTTGAACGTGTTCGTGGTGCACGCCACCGAATTCACTCGTGACACCGTTTTGAGCAGCACATAGGAGACGAAATTTCTCTGTCTTACGTATGATTTTGTTTGACTTTACTGACAACCGACGGCAGAACAGCGGTCGTCGTTGTCCCATTTGACGTGATTTGAAAACGCGATCCGAGGGCTCGCGCGAGAGTACGAGTTACAGCGAAAACAATCGATGCAACTTTTGAAAATCGATGGAATCCCGTTGAAATGACCGAGAAATGGCACGGAAGTTAGAACTAGCCCGCCATTGGAAGTTTCGAAGTTCGCTCATTGTTTCCCCCGAATCTTTTACGGTTTCGTACCTTTTTCTGACATTCTTGTTGCGCAGAATTAATGAAAATTATTGGAACTGCATGAAACATCGCGTGAACATTGTTTAATAGCATAACAGTGTATAAAAATTCACGTGTTTATTATAGTTTAGAATTCTAGGGAAGAAGATGAATTACCAAAACAATATTAACATTCTGTACCTTTTTTTCTACCACATTTTCTCATCTCAGACTCGACAAGTTTGAACCTTCAAAGGAATACAATCGTACAGAGACAGATCTCATTATACCACTCGTTATATCACACGCCTGCATTCTCGAATCTTCTTCAGTTTTCAATTTTTCCCCCAAATATTACCGTTCCTCATTACGAAACAAATTGTCACTGGAAATATAGAGGATATTTCATCATCATCCGCCGTTATTCCACGGATCGTTATTTTTCGGAGCAGGTGTTTAGTCGCCCGATGTATCAGCCACTATAAATTTCTTCGGATAGGTATGCGCGTAAATTAACTGCTAAAGAGACATTTATGCACTTGTTGCACTAAGTCTGTAGTGTACGTGTGGCTTTTATGATTTCCACGTGTCTTTATGGTCACCAATTCATCGCGTTAAACAAGACGAATTGCATGTGGGCGACGTACGCACGGCCGTCGATGAGACCGATTCGTTGCATAAACGTCGGTCCATGGATGACGTACGAACAATGAATATGTATCAATGCAGACTCTTCGGCCGTCGTTCGCGTTCCACTCTTCAAAACACTTCGACACTGTTATCCTTGTATTTGATTTCCGGCGCTGGTTCGAACGAGGCGTTTCTCGAACGTTGATTGGAATAATTGATAGGTCGTGTAAACCTAGTTCGAATAGAATCGCAACATTTTTGTTGTAAAATAGAAGAAGTATACAAATTTTAGAGAGAATCATGTGTAATTTTAAATATAAGTCTAATCAAGCGCTATATTCTAAGTTGAACACGAGTTTAACTGATTTAGCTTTAACTAATTTATGTCTCAAAAACGTGGATTATGATTTTTAATTTATAGTTCATTAAATATAACAAGTTCTCAAGATTAGAAGTTCCATAGAATAGTAAATTATTAAGAACAGTAAATATGTTCCTAATAAGGAGTTTCTTATGTAAAATTTCTTATGAACCAAATGAATTTGACGTATAAAGAGATTTAAAATCTGGACATGGTTCTCGCGGACCACTTGATTTTCACTTTTTATTACTTTCTTCCGTTATCTCTGAGCTTTCTCGCGTTTCCCTTTCCTACATCAGCAATCTTGTTCAAACCTGTCTCTTTTTCTTCTACATCCTTTTTAACTGCATCCTTTTTTGAAACTACATGAACTGGTCGTAAACCGAATGGACTGATCAGTCGACGTATGTACCTGTCCGTTTGTACTCGATTTTGTCCAAAGTTTGTTATATCGTTATTTGTATTTATTCGTCATCGTCGTATATTAAAATTGAGCAGCAAACTCTCTAGTTCATTAAAATAATTTATTAGGTGAAAATAAATGGATAGATAGAAACTTTCCTATTTTTAAGAAAAGAAATTAATAATGAAATATGCGAGTAACAAACCGAAGAACTAAAAAACTTCAAATGCAATCTTTAAATGTAATCTTAGTGAATCGTAGAATTACCGAACTTGTATATATATCTAACAGGTTTTCTATCAGACCTTATTCCCACAAATTCTGATATAGCTATCGATTGCCTCCAATAAATCTCTCGTCCAAACATTGAACGTCTCTACGTTTAATTTACGAATCCACTAGATAGACTTATCGGCGATTCCATTATACTAAAGTAGTAAGATTGACGACTGCTTACATTAACTCTGCAGTAGAATTCTTAATTTTAATTCTGATTAATTTTAATTATGCCAGTTTTATTCTATTGAGATCGCGGAGAATCTAATTTCTCTATCTTCCTTCTATGAATGATGAATCCTTTTAATTCGTTGCTCTTCTTCTTTATATCCCCAACTAGAAGGGAAACGTATTAAAAATGCAGAAACTAAAACGTTGTGATTATCAGTCAATACACTATTGATGACTCCACTAATGATTTTTGTAACAAGTCATTTTTGTATTTTCACTCCCGTTAATAAATTACCTACCAATTAATCATTGCACACGTCAATACCACGACGAGGGTAACTTTCGCAAATTTTTCCAACTTTATTTTAGTTTTCATTGCGTAAAAACTTGACGTATATTATTATTGATAATTCTTGGAGTTTAAACGCTACCGATCGTTAAATATTTCAAATGCGGTATGGAAAGCAAAATTGATCTGCTATTTTATCCTTTGCAATTAGTTTCGAGAGATCGAGTTTGCGCAACGTACAACAGATATATGCGTAACTACGTTCGGACAAAATTTGTTACATAACGGAGATTACCGACATTACTGCAGATGAAGAATGTATTATTTATTGTGATTACAAACTTCGCAATTATTAAATTCCCGTCTACTACAGTAACCAGCGGAACGTTGGTGAATTGTAATTAAATTTATCTCTCTTTAATGATTACGAAGCGTAGAATATTACGTGTAATTGAAATAGCTTGTCCTGTGAGCTGCAACGTTCTTTTGTTGTTAAACACACGAAAAAAATTACGATGTTTCGCGGAGTAATTGACGTATGTTGTTTATTAAAACATGAAAATTAGCTACATACGGAAAAGAGGAAACCGTGCGGATATGCCCACGAAAAAATTTACATGTCGAATTGCACGAAGTTCAAGTTTCAGCGTAATTACCTAAGTTTAATAACAGTCACCGTATAATTTTTGCAACTGACGATCTTTCATATTTAGTGGTCAATTTAGTGGTTTAATAAAAACTCTGTTTCTAAAAATTACAGAAAAAATTCGCGTATACCGCAATTTATGTAAATCACTTACAAAAGTCACTACATGTACGATATGCAATCAACATAAAAAACTTAGAACCGTAATGCAGTAAAATCGTTAATATTTCAAAAAGGAAAAGAGATATTAAACATACGTGGAACGCGAGACTTGACGTTCGTGTTAATTCTTGCATAATATCAAATTAAAATATTAGTAGGAAGAATCTGACCGAAATGTGTATGTACATATGTACCTACATATACATATAGACATAGAAGAGCAAGCGTCACTTCAATCCATTAAATACAGTCGATCGACATATTGCGTTGGTTGCACGAGGAAAGCGTCGTACAATGGTCAGCGTGCGTCGTCATTGGCACGTGAGCACGATTCGTCGCATAATCGCCACGCCGTATACAACGTTTGAATATGCAAATGTACGAACGCACGCATTATACGCGTGGTTTCCTCTAAATTCAGCCGGCGAGTTGTACTGTAATTAATAATCATGACTACCGATGTATACGTACAATGTATGTACGACGATCAACGAGAACGACTACTTACACAGACGATTCAACCAAGTTCTTCGGGGTTTGGGTCAGATTTATGTAATAAAATATAACCAGAAGAGAACAAGCGAGATAGACGAATGGGGGAAAAGAAACGGAGGATATTTTATCCTGGACTAGCTAGTAACCATCGTTAAGGGCTCTTAGCAAGCTCGTGCTAAGACAGGGCTGTGCAGGTTAGGTCAGAGAACGTATGTATTTGTATGAATGGGATAGTTAGGCAAGGCCTTTCGAGAATTCCCTTGGTATGAATTCCTTTAGTGGTCAGTATTACGGCATCGCCCCAGAAAATTCACCACGATGGAAAAGTAATTGCACTAATTTCTCCATATACGTAACTGTGATGTAATTTAATTCGTTCTTATAAAGGAAAGATATAAGCGTAAAAAATTAATTACGAGAATAGTTGAAATGTTCGAAAAGCTTATGAAGCTTTTACGGACGGAACATTTGTGGAATGTACATAATAGTACATAATAATAATCTTACCACATATTTTACATTCTTTTAGCATGCAACCATTTTCTCACACGAAAACTTCATTTCATCTACTACTATCGTTAAAGAACTCTTATGTTAAAGAACGCTCGGGTTCACTTGAAACTTGAAAGGGTACGTCAGGTCAAATTGTATAACAAGACTACATTGCTACTACATTGCTACTATCGAACAATTTGAATTTAGAAGACCTGAAATCAGCTGACTCGATTAACAAGGGCAAGATATTTCAAGTCAAGAAAATAATAGGTTCACAAATCCAAGTCTAATCTTATCTAATCTTAACGATGTTTGAGGTTTTAATCAAGAACCTCATTTATAAAGTTTTTCAGTGACAACAAAAAGATATGGTATAATTATTTATACACTATGACATGTGTATGTAAACATTTAAGTGATTAATTAAGCTCTGTTTTATATACTTTAATAAAGTTTTAAAGTACTAAGCCTCGACCTTTAAACTAAACATTGCAATGATATGTACAGATTGTAGGTTCCAAGAATATTTCCATATAATCGTCACATACTATATATTATTTCCAAACTAATAGAATATTATTATAATATTATTCATTCATATAATCATCATTCATATAATATAATTCATAATTCGTCGTGAAAGGACGTAGAGAGTATTTTTTTAGAGTGAAATGTGTACTTATTTTTTTTCTTTTCGAATAAGATCAGTGACGATATCCACGATTACAGAAAAAGAAGATGGAAAAGCATGATTCTTTTAAAAAGAGAGACTAGACTCTGAAGATTTTTCATATGTTCGTGGGGTGACAACACGCATTATGAATTCTCATGCAACTGCGGGGAATTTAATCGCTTGTAACATACACGATGTCACGTACGTTGCCGAAATCCTGATGCGTCGTTCTTCCTAGCATTTGCATTCGTTCACACGAGCACAGTTCTCTCGTTAATGAAATTTTACGGAAAAGTCTGATAACCGATACGCTTACAGGAAAATAAATTTCTTTTATTACAAAATAATCAAATTTGTTATATTTTGTTTGTTCGTGTGCTATCCATTATCCACTGCAATAAGTGAAAACATAATTAGAACGTTAGTCTAAATGTATCATAACTTACGAGAAAAATATTTAAGATCAATTTTTTCAAAACTAACACTTTGTTTGAATAAATTTTATTTCTGTATTCTCGGCCTGTTCTTTCGTGTAGAATCAATGTACGCGGTTATACATACCAACAACATTACGAGACAGATACGCTGTGTACGTGGTAACTCCAAATGACAGTTTCAACGAATTAGACATTTTATTTGCCGATTACTGTTTCTACCAGCTTTCGGTTTTATTACGGTTACTACTAGCAATTGTAAAACATGTTTAATTGTGGAGGGGATATTTTAATTGCTATCCGTAATGCTACCACAGTCGTTTAATTTTAACCAATTTCGATCAGATTGAACATTTATCTGTTTTGCTTTGATTTAACAGTATTTCATGTGTTTTTGGCACTATTTGCGTATTACTCTGTTTGCAGACTGCGTATAAATAGAAACCATACTATTGCGAGTGTATTCGACTTCGGCCTTAGATACTAAATATATATCATAAATAATTATGGTTCCAAATCACGTGGTTTAAAAAGATTGATGGTATACGTATCTGGTAAATATTGTTGTATCCTGCACGTGATTCTAACGAGGTTCAGACATGTGAAATTTATGAGTAGACCGCGGATTTTTATGCAGATTCATATTTTTAAGAATATAATTAAGGGAGTAGAATCTTTGTAAAAAGTTGTTTTACCTACTCAGCATTACTGGAGGCACTATATTTTTGATATTTTTTATATTTTTTCACATTATGTGCATCCTGTGTAATTTTTCACTTTCAGATTTCCTATGAATACGTAAAAATCCGCAGTCTATTTATGAATGATTAGGAATTATCCTTCATCGAAGGCATTGACCTCGACTGTTGAACTTAAACTACGGGTCACGAGGGCCATGCGGACACGTATCGTTCATAGGCTAATACCAGTGTCATGTAACAATTCTAGACTAATAATTCCGCTAGAATTAAACGATTTGTATGTGCTATTCAATAACATAAAAATTATCAAGTATAATTTCAGCATTAATGATTAATATTATATAAGACGAACTATTTAACGTGACTACCTCAGCTACTTTCCTTATTTTTAATTTATTATTTTCGATCGATTAAATTTTTCCTTTCATACACGATATTATCTACGAAATATATTATTAATTCCGTAGAAAGTTCTACATTCTGCAACGTTTAGCTGATTATAGGAACTTAGTTGTGTGATCGGTCGTCGTCTCGTGACTTTTAAGCCAGTACGAGATTTATAGCAGAACATTTACAACTTTGCAGATTTATGTCGCTGTTTAACAAACAAAATAATAACTGTTATACTAAATATGCGATCCAAAAATTTCTAAGATTACTTCTAGCGTGCTATAGAATACACATTCTCTATATCTTCTATATTATTCATAATCTTTATAGCCATCATTCGATTCATCGCCTCAAAATTTACCGTTCTGTTAGGTCATCGATGGACGTGCGAGACATGCAGATAGATTTATATAAACTCTCTCAATGGAGCTAGATTAATCGTGTGGGATTAAATCAATTAAAATGCTATGCGATACGATTTCATCGAAATTGAACGACCATTCCACTTCGGTATAACCGGAATGGCAAAACTCTTAATGATGTCAATGCTTCGACACTTAAGCCATATTTCGTTAATTTTGACCATTACCTACTGGTCATTATGCTTATATAAGATACGTAATTTCTAGAACCTTTTTAGAAACTTTACTTGATAATCGACAATGAGAAAATTTAAAATAAATCAAAAAATTTACATATACAGAAGCAGCATGACATTTAAAAATCGTAAATAACTTTATACGCGTTGTTACATATTATACAATATTATACAATCTCTACCACATCTCTAAACTACATGCCTAATATTAAATAAATGAAAAAGTATAGTATAAAAATCAATATTTTAATCGTTCAAATTAGACTTTAACGTTCTTCGATCAATCTATACGCTTACTCTCCCATACGCTCGATTAAATTCCTTCATCGAGCAATCGAATTGCAGATTTGCTAAATTACTTAGACTGTCCACTGTTCTGGAGTCGAGCAATCATACCGTGGCCGATTGCATGTGACTTATTCAGATTCCTTTGTTTCTGGGAATTTTGATTGTACGGTCAAACTATTCTGATATACCGGTGGCTGTCGTATCGAACCGTTAAGATAAATACCATGGCTCAAGAATGGCGTCGAGTAGACGTACAACGTTCGTTCATCATATTGCACCACTATTTCCGGAATTTGCATCGTTGCTACGGCTCACTTGCAGTATTGCTGGCTACACGTAGCAAACGTCCGCAGAAAAGCTTAGCAAGGGAACATATTTCCGCGTCTCAATATGCACCATAGCTCTTGTTGGAGTACGCGTTTCTCACGTACAACATATTTGTTTTGTTCCATATTTATACACTTCGTCATCTTATTGTAATATATGATCGTATTGCCACGTGGAACAAGGATTTGGAATTCAGTATATTAGGTATTACTATGGATTTTTATGTAGTTTCATATTTTTATTGATATAGCTAAGGAAATGCTACCTACACACAGATTTATCTCGTCTGTTAAAGAAAATAACATCTACTTCACTTTGAATATTTTGTCGGAAACTACGCGTATTTTATACATTTTTGCACTTTTAAATTTCCCATAAAAATGCGCACCCTCGTCATTACTGTATCATTTTATAGTTGACAACCTTCATTTGAGTCGGAAAAGGTATGTTATATTGCGAAGTTTTGTTGTTTTTTCGTAGAATTCTACTGTATACTTTACGCAAGTTTGTTGTGTGAGAACATAAAGTCGAAAATTTACCACATACTATTTTTCAGTACACAGGTCCGAAACACTGCTGCACCTATCACGACGTCGCCATTGTAATAACACAGAACCCCTGCCCCTTCATTAATACGTAACTTTTAACAATTTCTATGACCTCCGAAATCGAAATAGCATTTCTACTCTCAGAAGATCTCGATTCCCTATAAGTACCCAGCATTTCTAACTATAGAACGAGATTTGTAGAACAGTACCCATAAAATACTATTATAAGCACCAGAGTTGGATTTAACTTCATTAAACCACGATTCACCGAACACTCTCGATTTCTCTTAACAAACTCCATAATCCTCTCAACAAGACTCCGTTACTACGTATATTACTATGTACAACATACGCTACATACGCTAACTTATTCGAATATTTATTGTAGAAAACTTTTGTGTTCATACTGTACGTGTTTTATAAAACACTTTGGAATTTCATTAGCATTGTAATGAAATACGCCATGACTATGTTGATTTTTGAAATCATCAGAAAATGTATATAGAAATTACAAGAAATTATTGTAAACACATATTTAAAGAAAAATAAGTATAGCGATCTTAAACATATAAGTATTATCTGTATTAAATATGATCCCACTGAAGTTAAGTCTAAATACTTTTATGATGCCTGAAAAATATGTTTGTATTAAATATCTTGGAACTTTTATGTATGTTTTCAGATTAAATATTGAAACCTGTAAACAAATTCTCATTTTACAAATTTTTTAAAGGAGGCGAACGTTCTGAAATTTTAAAATATTGTGTCTATTTCCTGAAATTTTAGCTGCGAAATAAACTCTTCTAGGCTGGTGTCTTCTCAGGCCACACTTCGACTCCCTGGTCCCGAGGTTGTCGGCGATGGCCAACGCCTTGCGCGGCCTGCTGCCGAACATCGGCGGGACGGGAGTCGCGGTGCGCCGACTATACGAGGGCGTCGTTCGGTGCCGAGTGATGTACGGTGCCCCGGTATGGGCGGACGATCTGATGGCGAGTCGCCGCAGTATCCTGCTCCTAAGGAGGCTGCACGGGGTGACCGCCATCAGAATCGTCAGGGGATACCGAACGGTGTCCCACGCGTCGACAACTGTTCTGGCCGCGTCTCCTCCGTGGGAGCTCCGAGCGTTGGTACTCAAGCGGAGATACTCTCACATGAGATAGACCCTGGAGGGACGCGGCCCCAGACGATCTGGGAACCGCCGAGGAGGATGCGTGGGACCAGTGGCGGTCTCAATTGATCAACGAGGGAGGCGAACATCGAGGCGTCGAGACGGTCCTCCCAAGTTGGGAAGCACGGAGGAGCCGCCGCGGTCTCCCGCTGTCCTACAGGATGACCCAGGTGCTCACGGGACACGACGTGTTCAGCGAGTACCTGATGAAGATCGGACACGAGACGACGGACATCTGTCACCACTGCGGGGAGGGCAGGGACACGGCGTAGCACACGCTGGAGTTTTGTCCGGCGTGGGAGCTGCTCCGCCACACCCTGCGTCTCGTCATAGGCAAGAGATTGACCCCCTCGGCGATCGTAGAAGCGATGCTGAGCGGGCCGTAAGAATACGAGGCTGTCCGCCTTTTCTGCGAGCGAGTTATGCTCGTAAAGAAGCGGGCAGAAAGGGAGAGGGAGCGTGTAGCGTCTCGTGCCACCAGCGTCCCCCTTCCGAATTTCTCTGCAGTAACTAGCATGAGAGCACTTTGATCATTTTAATCTGGTATTAGTGAATTAATGGATGTTCTACGATCGGAATTGACGTGTTTTTACAAGTAAGTTGTAGTAAATGAGTTGCCATATATTATTTAATTAATGAAAAAATATTCATATATTTATATCAAATGGAAAATATCGTTAAGGGATCTTTATTAGAAAAGCGAAAATATTCACTTGCACGAGATAAAACATTTCCTGTGAAAAAATTCTGACGTTTGTATTCTAATTTTGCGTACTGTCGAAAAGATTCCCGAAAGTTTCACGTGTACAACGCGTTTACCAAAACGACGGTCGCAGTTATACTTAATCCGAGGAGGTATAAGAAAGAAAATAAAGAAAAGGAAAAACGCTAAAGGAAAGAGAAGAAGAAAGCACGTAGGTATATGTCATTAGGTAGTATTGATAAAATCGACAATCACTAGTTGCCAACCCAATATGTTCGTTCATTCGGAGCATTCTTGGATGAGAGAGAGAATTCGGGATTTCCTTTCACTCGTTTGTTCAATGATAACGCGAACGAGATGTCGGATCTCTCGTCCGTTCTCGTTAAGGATATTATGCGTCGAAACGGTAGAAAGAAAGCGGATGCAGATGTTGTCCGGATTATAGTAGCGTTCCAGATACTCATATCGTAGCGTTATCTGAAAATACGATCGGCAAAGTCGAGATAATCGGATTATGTTGATCCTATTGCGTCGTTACTCGTTTATTCCATGGACGCAGACGGTTACGTTGTTCGCATAGCAAGTCGACCGCGTGCGGTATCAAAGTTTCCGCGAGTATCGTCCGTTTATTACTGCGAACTTCGCAGGAACTCTTCACTCTCGCGAAACCGTCTGGGACATTCTATTTTCATGCGCTTTTATTGCGGCCGCTTGAATCGCCCGATCCCTCCCTCACCTTTTCACTCCTCTTTCTCTTTTCCTTCCACTTCTTGTACGGTATAATTCATGGCAAAGCGGTCTGGTTCTTGGAGGAATTCTCGCCATTCAGAGTTCACGAACCTGCGCGAAAATAATTGATTCGACAAAGCGCTGGATAGAGCGTCTGTACTCGTTCGAAGAAACCAAAGACTTGTATCGATTGCACTGTGTTATCGTAAAAGCAACGCCAATTCTTTATTAAAATGAATAGTAGGTATAGTATAAACGCATGCCAGGTAACTAATGAATTTTTCAATGATTTATAGAAGAGAATCACGGCATTAGTTATGGTTCGAATTAAAATGAAATCTTACTATGAAGTTACGAAGAATTCAATCAACTTACGGTACTTGTCATTTAATTTATAATTGTATCACACAATGCATTTACCAATGTATGATGCAATTAAAATATATCAAACGTGTAATACCGATTATTCAGGTCTTACCGTGTGGAGGTTGCTGCGCATGGAGACTCACCCTAACCCACGTCCCATTTACTTTCCCTTTACGCGTAAAAAGTTATTCATTTATAATATCAATTTATAAATAAATTCCCCTTTACAAAACGTCTAATCTTTTGATCATTATGCAAAATGAACAACAAAAGGAACTTTAAGGAAAACCTGCGCGGGAAACTAAGCATAGAAATAAACTTAACTAATAGATCCACATGAGACACTGTTTTGTGTATCAATAATTATTTTATAATTTCATTGTTAAGAAAATGTAAAGCAACTGATAGATAAAATAAAAAAAGTGAAATATGTACCACAACGAATTGCACTATCTACTTAATTATATGTATATCTACTTATTCTCTGTTTATCTACTTCACATTACTTTATCTACTTAAATACCACTCTTAATTATGCATATGGTAATTACTAATGTACTGGTATTGTTAATTAATTACTAATGAAGAATTTTGGTTATTTTACATGACTGATTTTATAAACGTAGCTGAAAAAACGACAAAATAACAGAGTATTGCAACACTAATTGGTAAAATGAATTCAATAAAAATTATTGTTCGTATATCAACAAAAAGCTATTTCGATTATTCGCGACAGTTACACACCGAAATAATATCAAATTAAAAACTAACGTTTGTTTAATTCAACTTCAGACACAGCAGAACATAATTAATGACGCTACTTTATAATATACTTAAATAATTTGATAAATTAATGACTAAAACAAACTCTTGAGTAAAAAACACTTAAGTAAAAATGTTAACAATAAATGTACCTATTGAAAAAGAGGATAAAATCCAATGAAAATAATATGAAATTGAACGAATAATAATTGATTTCAAATGAAATATTTAACAGAAATATTCTCAGGCAATCCCTTCATCAAAACATATTCTTTGAGAACAAAGAAGTAGCGAGATTTGCCTGTCGCGAGGTGTTTTCTTGCACGTGAAATTTGATATCCTTGGACGGATAAAATTGAACTCGGGATCAATCACAACGGGACGTGCACTATGCTCGCCAAAAATTCTATGTAATACAGCCAGCCACCCGTGTCGATTCGGACCTTCCATCCTACGAGACATGATTGAGTGACCAAAAGAACAAAAATGCATGCGACTCACCATTAAACGCCAAGAACGTTATCATCGATGTGTTGTGGTTCAGGAGAAGTCATTATGAAGACCGTCAGTAAATAGGAATCACCAAATCCCACTGCAAGAGACGAAGACTGGAAGAAATCTGTAACAAAGCATCGAATATTACGATTTGTCCATAAAGACAATATTAATTCTTTAAAATGTGAGAAATAACAAAAGATTGACGTCGATTAAACGAAGAAAGAGGAGTAAAGACTTTAATAGAACATGTTAAATATTATAATTTGTTCTTAACATCATACTGTTGATTGTTTAAAAAATTTAGGACAATGAGAAATAAAGCTCTTCGAACTTGACAATAAGAAAAACTGAAATTCTCATAAAGACTAGTTACTATAGAAATTGGAATTCTGATATAAAAAATAAAAACTTAGAAATGACTTTAATGACATCTAAACCAAGTTAAATATCTTTTTATTTAATTAATATACTTAAATATTATTATGGATAGTAAAATATTTCTTAATATCGGGAAATGCCTGTGAATATTCCGTAATGTAATTGATTTGTAAAAATTTTACTCTGAATGTCTCGTCATTAGAGATGTACAGAGAGACATGTACTTCGAAATAATAAAATATGGCGTGCTTTCTTCGTCGATTAAACACAGCTGCGCAATACCAAAAAAATGCAATGCGCAGAACGTGTCTGTGATTATCGAAAAAAGTGACCAACAGCATTATTACTGGAAATTCGCGACATACATATGTAGCAAAATGTAAAAAGTATTTCAATATCTTATTCAAATATGCTTTCCATTATTTTAAAATAAATTAAATGTTACCAAATATCCATAAACGGTATCGGATTCATCATCTATCATGGCGTCCTTTTGAGTTTCATGGCGTCCCTCCAATTCCTCGAAGTTTTCCTCGCAATCAAGCAATAATCTACGCAATAGAAGACGAAAACATTAAAATAAATGTATTGATAGAACACATTATATAAAAATTAAACCATGACTAAGGTCAAATTACAAGTTCGAAGCTCATTATTATACATATGTATATACCAGCTAATCGCTCTGAACATCAACATTGGAATGCATCTCCGCACCGCGGTTTGCCCAGCGAATTTCGGGTAGCGGAGTGGGGCAGAGGAGACTCGCCGGCAAGTCGAGCATGCATAAACTATACTCAAGGATATGTATTTCACTACACGTTCACTACATGTGGTCAAAAGGGAAAAGGTTATGAAGAGAAGCGAGATCATAATAAATAATGTGATCTTCACAATCGATCAGTGTTTTGTATAAAAGAAACCACCATTTGTGTTAAAATAAAGTGTTATCTATATTGAAATTGTGTCTCGGTTAAAGGTTAGAGTGTAAGCTATTGATGATTCGGGCAGTCAAGTAGGGGTACGAACACACGTAACACAAACGAAATAATTTCGAGAAATTGTTTAATTCCGATATAATACTCTCTGGCGAACTATTAAATAAACGTGTATTAAGCAAAGGAATCTATGAAAGGTGAAAAATTAGTACATAGATGACATCACCCACTTAAAACAAAATGACATGGATGCACTATGCTTTCCGACACGAAACTGGTGTTTCGTCCCGCTAAATGCTCTCCTAGCTGATTCCTGATTGGCTGAAGTGGAGCGGTATCTTCTCAACTTTTCAATTGAAATCGGTGCGGGAGATTAAAATATTATACGCTATAAAACTACAACGTAAGTAAGTACTTACTTATTTTTTCAGACTCTTTAAGTGTCCTACAAAATCTTGCATCTCTTAAAATAACCATCCAAATTAACTTCTATATTCTTACGGAACTGTGTCACCAAAAATTACATTATCGGATTTGTGTGGTCGATTATGGCAATAATTTTTGTAGGATTGATTTAATTTCTCTTTTTACGAAATGTATACGTATTTCACAATTTCCTACGTAATTTCAAATGTTAACATACCACTAAATTCAAAATAAGATCCTGATCTGATTGATTTTAGTAGTACTAAAAAGTTATCAAAACAGACGCAAGTATTGTTCCATGTAACAAATATTCAGTCAATTTCGCGTCACTTTTGGCACACATTTACCCTATTAAGACGGCACTAGAACACAAAACGCCGCTTGTTAATCGTCACGAGATTACACCCTATGCTTCAGCAGTGATAATGAAAACTCCGGTGGAAATGCGATAATGAGCGTCATTAACGACAAACGACGCTTTTTCTCATTCACTTCTTATTCTCGGCTATGGTTCGTTGCCTCCAATACGCCGGGTAGCTGTGCGCTGCATGTATTAATTAACAGAGTTCGACTTCCGTCGAGAGGTTAGTTTGCTCCGAATCCAATGGTTAGGAAGTACGATCAGTTGTACACCGTGACAAATCGATATCGCTTTTGAGTTGTATCCTTATAAACGGAACGCTGGAAAATACAGGAAAAGTCAAAGTACTCTCTTCGGTGGATATTCAATTGTAATGTTTGAAACGTAGGTAGAAATTATCGTCATTGCTAAATGACGATTATATTAGTCACGAAAGTCTACGTACGTCTAGCGAATTTTGTTTACCTGATTTACCAATGAAATTAAAAACGCATTTTGTTATAAAGTTATTTATACTCGGATAGTTTTTAGTAACTGGAATATTTTCGCGCGTAAAATTCCAGGATTGTTCGGAAACACACACAATGCGATTTAGGAGGGTATTAGTGAAACTGCATAAACGATATTTTCCGTAAACGTATGCGCATTAATTATTCTTTCGATGACAAAGCTAACGATAACAAAAATTATTTTATGCAAAGAAATGTAGCTAACTACCATTTTAAGAAAGGTAATTTTATATGAAGTTCTACTTCCAAAAAATTGTTTATTATTATAAAATATATTTTTTGTATATAGTATACGTATATGAAGCAACATAAATATATTACTTAATTCATAAATTAACTAGAGTTTATTGAACATGTTTTTATTAATTACTTTGATAAAATATAATTAAATTATTAAATCGTAATTTCAATAGTAGGTATTTAATCGCATATTCACTGGGTTAATAGTATGAGTTTCATTGCGTGTATTTTTCCGACAGCGCACTCTTTAAAATGTCGTTATAATTGTATCGTATACGGAATTAAATACATTATTCCTCATTAAGTATCCATGCTATATTGTCGCGCGCTTTATTTTTTCAGTGATTACGTTCCAGTTGCCCATCAGCCAATTTTACATGCCGGTATGGATTTGGAAAACGATTCGCACGATTTTAATGCCGCCACACGGCTTCGCTCAATATTTTTCACAAATTTGTGGTTCAGTTAATTCCACAGTTTTTCGACTAACCCCGTGAAACATGACGTGTACCAAACGTGAGAATCCCAGTCTATCTGCAATGTATATACAATACTTTATTTTGTTGTTGTTGTTAGACCTATCGCCGGGTATGATACAGAATGTAAGCGGATAACCATAAAATTATAGGATGGCAGAATCGATATCGCAACAAGAACGTTTGGATAGCTAGTCCTGTAGGATTTATGAATAGATATAGGGTTTATATGATAAAGCTCTAAGAAGGGTATATCTTCTCATCTTTTAATTTATAATATAAACCTGGTTGTGTAATGCTGAACGAATTTTCTTAATCAAAACTTATCATAATTTAAATAAATTCTTATTTCAAAACTATATTTTATTCTTATTATGAAAAGGCTAACCTATCGTTACATATACCCCTTTAGATAGTATAACTACGTCAAATTTTTTTCATAAGGATATGTCGGGGATATTTAAGTATTCAAATTTTTGCTGTTAGAGCAATTCAGTGAAACACACGTGCAGTGCTTCCGCATAGCAAACCTGCATACCTCATGCAGTGACTCCATGCCGCATTATGTAATATTCACGAAACGATCTGTCAGATTTTCATTGCCGTTCTTCGTGTCGCTATCTGCACCTGTGATACTCTGATAGCGATATTATACATATATGACATAGCATTAACTCCCATGATATAACATTTTATTTATTATAACATTACAGAATACTAATTAGTAAATTTAAAACTCGATAAGTGCATTAATGTTTTCTATTTATTTATATATCCATTTTTATTTATAGGATATTTAAAGATATAAAACGACACAGATATTCACAAAACAAGGCATATTTAAAACAAGGGATGGCTCTACAGAACCTTTAAAACATTCAATACGAAACGTTGATAATAACTCTGCCCAGTTATTCGTCGTATCCATCAAAATAGACGCTTGAAATACAATTTTTAAAGAGTGTAACTTGATTCCTCTTCGACTGTCACCTACACCTGTTAAACATTGATATGTTTCATGAACTCCTCTCGTCGGAGAACTCAATTACATTTCGATTCTCGTTCCATACGGTTTACGCATTTCATTTCTCACGTTTCGTGCAGCCACGAGATATCCTTTTTTATCTTCTGGGAGTTCCTGGCTCGTCCATCGCTTCCATTTTGGCCAACATAACGATGAATCCGATAGCGTAACCACAACCACGCGAATGTAGGAAAATTTTGTCTAGTCTCGATCGTTTATCGGACCCAGTACGTGACTGACGTATCGATGCATCCTCCACCAATGGCTGTATAAAGTTAAATGTCAGTTGTCGAAGCTACATTTTTTTTTAATTGCAGTATTTTGCTTCGTAATTAGCGTTTGGCAAAATAACAATGATAAATAATAAATTTACGCTTTTATTTGCAAAAATGCAACATTCTATAGGGAATTTTTGCAAAATTTAACTTATTAACTACACAATTTCTATTATGAAGTACAATAATGAATAGAAACGTAATGCTTCGTTAATATGCATAACCTATTCAAAGTCGAGACCCATAAGACTTTAAAACGAGCATATTCCAATTTTATATAAATACGATTTTACTCACGAAGATTATAGATACAGAATAACCACTCAATATACATTTCAACAAGAAAATTAGATCTCACAAATTTTATATTATCGGCAAAATCGGATAGAACGTCACGCACATATTGTACATTTAACACGTAAAATGACCTGAGCTGGTTTTATAGGCTATACAAGCATAATCAATAATCAGCTTCTCTCTGCTCTACATCGTTATCATAAACCAACTCATTGGATGTTAATTGGGCATGAGAGCAGCGACATGTCGCGATAAAGATTCGTTGCGTGCATGTAATCTCTAGAATATGAATGTTGAAGAATTGCTTTTACGTAGGTCGAATTATCCTAAGCATTTAACCTCGCAAGTTCGGTTGAATTTTGTACGGGGTTGTTTCTCCGTACGGCAAAGTTTGACGCGAATTACGCGTTGAAGATTCTAAAAAAATTATAAGGATACGGATCGGCATGTTAAACAGAGCATCTAATAATGGTATATTTATTTTAACGAAAAGCAACAATCGATATCTGACACTGGCATATCAAAGGCAAAGACTATATATTCTGCCTGTATATTGTTAACCCCTTCCCGTACTCTAGCGAGTCAGACTCGCGATGAAGATTTTGACCCAAACACGAATATCGCGAGTCTGACTCGCGACCAGATACTTGGGCCAAACGTAAACATAACAAGCCGAGCTCGCGGACTGTTTTTTTGCCCGTTACGATCGTGACTGAATGTTAGTTCTTGTTTACAAACGTCAATCTGGTCTGTTTTGCGCGCGTCGATGTCTACCGCTTGGGCCCGAGTTTCGTCGAACTAAATGGCACGGGAAGGGGTTAACATTGTTATAGAACGTTGCAAGAAAAAAGTGTGAAGCAAGACAAATGAGTCAGTAGAGTGATTCGCTATAGTGGTGCGTCGTAATGTAAGATGACATTCGCGAAAGCCACTATAGTGGCGCATCGTATTTAAGAGGTTAAACAGATACATGGCGAGAAAACGAATTTGATTCCGCAAACTCGAGATATCTCTTGATATTAAAATAATGTACTCAAAAAATAAAAAAACATACAAATCGAAAATAGTTGCAGCAAGATTGATCAATTGGACCATAGGCAACACTGTTTTCCATATGATTGACATGCAGATACTTTGTTGAAGTTTTCTGAACATTTATCTATTCCTATGGTATATTTCTTTGCTATATCTTCTTAGAAGATATTCCCCAGTTTTATGGGATTCGATTCTGGCTTTTTCAAATTTGATTTTGTACTTCACAGTGTTGTGATTTTCTGGTACAGCTGAATGTGTACACCAAATAATGCATCTTCTACGTTCTTTGAACCTGGTGCTCACCATTGATCCGAGACGTGAATACAGCTAACTTATAAACACAAACTAAATGACCAATAGCAGCGTGAGTGTGTCTTGGGAAGCCTAATAAAACTAACCGTAACTAGCGAAGTGCTAGAACGCGAAAACAATTGGATAAAGCTTAAACTCGCAAGCTTCGATTAATAGTTCAAACAATCCAGGCTGTGAAAACCTCAAAACTTTCATTAGGATTGATTGACTTTCTGTGTCACGATCTAAAACCTTTGCTCCTTTTTAGTAAAGGCGTAAAAAGGTAAATTAAGATAATCTAATGGTATTTCCTAGCAGATGGGATACGAATCCAGGATAATAATTTTGCCAACACACTTTTCTTATTTTTTCGTTATTCAATTTATATTATTTTCGTTGTTAATAATACGCTATATAGATTAGTTCATCAAAAAGACTGTTTACTATAATTCATTGTTCAATCTTAGAACGAACTTGAAATCTACCGTCGCTATTCTTTCTTAAACGGGTGGTTTTTGCGCGGTGCATTAACAGCCACTCCGTCGGCTAACCGGACAAGAAGCGAGACGCCACGTTCTCCCTCTATCGCTAATTAACAAGTGTACGTTAAACGAGGGAGTCGCGTGTTTGCGCATGTCGTTTCGCTAAGGCGGTGCGCATAATGCTCGAAGCGTAAAGAGGTTCTTGCAAAGTGTCGCGAGTCGAGTCTGGTCGACTTTTGAATGGCTTTTTCACACCCTGCCACGGCAGCCAACCATGCGTCCTGTTTATAGCGCGCTCGAATTAATGCGAAACCACCGACCGATTAATAGTATTTGCAGAGCGTTTCCATATGTCGCAGACCAACTATGAAAGTGTTTCCTTTCCCTCTTTACTTTCTTACCTTGACTCGTCTGTTTTCTTTTTTCTTTTTTAGTTTTTTTTCTAAACTATTCGTTCAGAGACGTGGTTCTTTCTCCACTGCAAACTGTCAGTATATTTTTCTAATTTGCAATTTTCTTTGTCGTATTATTCTTTCATCTTCAGAAATAACATCGAACAAATTATTTTGACAGAAATAATCGAAAACATCTGACAAAAGTCACTCGTTTGAAGAATCTCATAATCAAGAGTCATTTAAGAAATTATCACTTATCGAACACATTTATCATTCGTATTCATGCCGTTTCGGCGTTCGCACCCTATCGTGTAAAAATCGCTTTTTTATTCCAAAACAAGTCATTCGCTCGGAGTGGCAGAAACAACTATATTTACCTTACAAAGGTTATTCGTCAACCATAGGAACCAAAACAAAACAAAAAGCGAAGGACAAAACAATGTTCGTTAAAAAAGTTCACAGCAGCATTCATCGCTGGAGACAATGAACGCACGATGCAATACGCTTTGGCGCGCGGCCACTTTGTTCCGTAGACGACCGATTCGGCCTGGATCGAAGTAATTAAGCGAAACAATTCAAAATCGCGACGCGATCCTGCATTGACGAAGATGATATATTTCACGGAGTGGCACAAACTGAAACAGGCGAGCGCGTAAAACCACGAGTGATATGGAAATACGAGCTACGCGAAGGGAAGGTTAAAAATGTGTACGTACCAAAAATTAGAAATTAGAATGTACAGACGTCATTGTGTTATTTACATGACAGACATAAACATTAGCACAATGACAGCGATGCTATTGGTGGCGATGGTTGAGAACGAAGAATTGAATGAAACTAAACAATACGGGTACAAATAAAAACTTCCGTTTTTGAAATAACTCTATGTAACTGGTGAGACGACGTGCTAAAACGAATGTACTTTTAATATGCTCGAACAAAAATGACATGGATAAAGAGATAGAATTAATTAAAAAATATATGTCACGAGCTTTCCTTAACATTACCATATAAAATACAATTTCGGACATGGAAACGGTACCATCAAAAGTATTTCAGATACCTTCTGAATAAAATATGTCAATTTATTTCCATTGCACATTACATTCATATATAATTTTACGGATTTAATTATTTAAATATAGTCTGCATATGTTGCACGAAATGGAGCTAAAATTACTTTAATATCACATTCGACGTTTTGAAATATTTATGATTTAACTTGAAATATTTATATCCGTTAGTCCATCGAGATTATTGAATTTCAATGTACGTAGAAATTTAATTAACACTTCTTTCATTATCGTTCGCTCTACGCTAAGCAACAATATTTTTATTATTCATTCATTAGTGAATGGTGCAAAATAGTAAAGCAAACTGAAGACTATAGTAATCTGTTTTAATATAATATTAGATATTATAATATCATTTGTTACCTCATTCTTTGAGTAATTGTTGATCAACAACAGCAAATACACGTTTTAAAATGTTTTTAACTATTTTCACATATCTATCAAAAAATTCATCTATTCTATCTATTTGTCTATCGAGAAATAGTTAGTGAGAGCATAAAATTAATAACCAAGGCAAATAACTAAAACAAGGGTATAGAGGTGAAACAGGGATAATAACAGAGATAACTTGAACGGTGCTGTATATGATATTCTATAAGCGCTATTCACCCGTCTTCTCTTTAATCAGGATGTCAAACATCGATAAGTATGATTCACGCACGAATGTTCAAGAATAGTGCTCCGTGTTTCAAATAGTTGCTCGAAAGCTATTGAATCAGGTAAAGTGGATTGGAATTGTCTCTATGGTTTTTTTTATAGATTCATTATCCGTTGGAACTCAACCCTCCTCTTTCAGGTATTCACATCATTGAATCTTACTCCTCATTTAATGGGATACTTCTATTACCCTATCCCACTTGTTATCCACCTTATTTCAATCGCCAGATTCCTATAAATTCGCTTTGGATCTTTAGATAGCTATTGATTTTTCTTTTATGTATTCACTATTAGCAATTATCTCACTATGTTTAATTATGTTTAACGTGGCGTTACAATATCATTTTTATCCAAGTAAAATAACACTTTTTGCGAAAGTTTTCTATTTCGATAAATCTCATTTTCAGATATAGCCGTTCTTAAAATATATTCAGGAACGTCATTCAAAACCTTGAAAAACTTACACTCTTGACTTACTCTACATAAATTCCATCATATTTTCACAGAATTTCACTTTTTATCAACCAATGTGATGATTAGCCGTTTGTTAATTTCGAGCTCCAAACAGCGGCGGATTTGTTCTCTTACGCGGATTTAGTCGTTCTATTTATTCTACAGACCTGAGCCGAGATTAGAACACGATAATCCTTCGTTTGGATTATTTCTGAGAATTGGCACTGTGACAGAGTCAATATTACAACTCCTTATTAATCGATATTAACGAGGCATAACTACATTTAGTTATAAGAGATAATTTATTACATAGGATAATGGAAATCATTCAACAAAATCAGATTTGTAGTTGAATAATATATCTCGATAAAGTAGAGAAATAAATCAGTATTAATTGTATATCAAAAAGGAATAAAATGCAAACGGATCATTGTGTCGCATTTTCATTAGAAATATTTTATGTAACTACTTTTTAGACATCTTTCTTAAAGTGGCTCTATTCATTAAAAATACATTATGTATAATGATTCCAAATATAATAGGATAGTAAATAAACACGTAGGTTAAAAAGAATACTTGTGTTGAGTTATTAGCTGAAGGCTGCTTTTTGTTTAAATAGCGAAATCAATTTACAGATCACTTTGGTTTTGACGTAACAAAGTTCCTTCAACGTCGGTTCAGTCACTGTATGTTCGCATAGTTTCACAGGTAAAGCGGTCGATACCGGAACATTTCCTGGTCTGATATCAGTATGTCTGGACGCTGACCAACAATTGGTATATGCACTTCCGAATTCAATTGGACATAGGTATGAGAATGTAAGATGCCTGCGGGGTCAAGAAATTATCCCGTTTACTTGAAGATCTACAGGCAGAGGACCAAACGCAAATGACGAGACGTCAAATGTAGTTGAAATAAGATCAATTATTATCTATTTTTAATCGTTGAACAAAAAGAACTTTTAAGAATAAGGTATATTTGAATCAATTTCACATTAGTTTTCTATACATACTAGTTTTCTTAATTATCTCTTTTCTAATAATAAATCAAATATATTCTGAATATTATATCTGAAAATACCACACGTACAATTTTAATCATAAAACTTTATTAAAGTAAAATTACGATAAATGCTAGTACATCCATGAAAGCAAAATTTATTAAAATATAAGGCAAAAAAATATAAAGAGAGGAAAGAAAGTAACGGTTATTGAGAAAGTTACACTAAAACTTAATTTCGTCGTCGACCTAATTTCTTCTTAAAATATTTTCCCGCTATGTTGTCAGACCATCTACACGCTTGATGAACTAAAGTTACCAATACACCTTTTTGTTTTCTTCTCTTCGTCATTTCGTGGTTTCTTTTTATAGAATTATCGAGAACTTCAGAAAGTTAAAACAACTTTTCATGCTCTTTCAATAAGTAGAGTATGAGTATTATATTAAATTTAATATCAAGTTTCCTTATGAATTCCTAATAGAAATAGAGTTTTTAACAAGTACATACTATACATCTACCTTGAATTATTTTTCAATGCCTCGAAGAATCTTCGGCGGATCTAAAGTTGTTGGTATACTCAAAATTTTTATATTACTTTCGATAGCTGTAAATAGTTGCAATAATAAATCATATTTCATACGACAACAAAACAGAAAACAACTGCACCTAATTAATTTAACATGTAGCGCACCGATAACATCGTCACATCGTGTCGCTTCATCTCGCATAATCGGTCTTACAACTCGATAGATTTGTTCAGAACTGCGATCTCTCAGTACAGCGAACTACTTGTATAACACAGTTATCATGTATAATAATATATAGTTATCACTAAATGGATAAGTGGGTATTGATACATCAGCGTTACCTCGTTAGATGTAGGATTTCTAACAGAAAAATGTGTATTTTTAATAATATTAAAATCGATACCTTATTTTGTAATTAAGTAATCTAATTTATAGTAATTAAGTAATAATTCTTTTAAACATTTAATAACCTCATTAATAATAATCAAATCGCTTTATGCATCGTCATCAATCATCACAGGTAATGTTTTAGTCGTCATAAGTTTTTTTTTCTCTGAAGTAATATTAGTTCCTTTGTATCCATACAATTGTATCAACCTCTCCATCATATTTGTTATCTCATATCACTACGAGTAATTATAGTTGTAATTAAAATTACGAAGTACGCCTTCGTCATAAGAAAAGAAGATCAGAACATCTAGCTAAAAACGTAACTCGAAACACTTGCACGCAAGGACAAGTGCGAGCTTACCGTCGAAGCACGCGAGCTTTACTTCTCTAATAAAACACGACAAATTAAAACCATAGCCTGTACAAGACTTTCCTATGTAATATATTGTAACAGCACAACGCATTTCTTATATAAAATTTAAACAAATAAAAAACTTTCGAATCGAGAATTCATTAATCACTGTATTACTATGTATATTCAGGTTTACATATTAGGTGCAACCAATTCTTTTTTTCTCCCCATTTCCTTTTCACCAGTATTCGCATTTTCAACGAGAGAGTGACGCGCTGTCGAAACGGAAGCTAGAAATGTTGGCAGGCTTGAAGTTTCGTTGGGTACAGACAGCAGCACTGCCGTTGTCTGGGCAATGCAAATTCGAGGTATACCAACCTGCGCGTGAAAGAGAACGAGCGACGTAATGCCCTCGAGGCGGTGCTGGTCCCCGTGCTTCTATTTATCTTTCGAGCTTGGAACGATAGGCGCGACATGCCGCTGGATTATGAGCCATTCGGTGGTTATCTGAAAATTTAAAGAGTACCTGAATGAAGTCATGCCATAGTACATGCTTTCTTTATGAGGGAACTTTTCATTATGACGGGGAGTGGATGAGGTTAGGAAGGAAAGAAAAAGAAGCACCGGACCCACGTTCATTGTATTCATTAAATAAAGTCCCGCTTGTCTACGTCTTTTGATCGGAAATCGAGCGGAACGAGAGAAAATGTACGGCGAGAAACCAGCATGGAATACTGTCGATAACTGCGAGAAAACTTTCATTGCTATATAGAGGAAATAATGAATTGGAGAAATGAATTGAAGAAATAAATTTTGAGGGAAGTACATGACATTTGTATTCTGTGACTGTTAACTACTAGAATCGTAGATGATCGAATTGCTCGTCTTTTTTATATCAGAATGTTTTATATTTTGTTTGTTGTATTTTATTAAAATATAAAGATAAGAACGAAAGTTACAATACGAATCGAGTTGATTAATATGATACAATATGATCTTTTGAACATGGTATTCTATGTTCGTTACGCATAATTACTATTTTAACACTCTATTCTTATTCAAAAAGATATTCCAACGTTAAAATTATTGAAATTCTGCTATTCTGCTTATTGCTCAAAATAAATAAAGCGTAACGAACCAATTTTGATAAACGTTAACATTATATAGCATTCTAAAATACGTAGGGGTTGGCTTTTTGTTTAAATAGTAGAATGTATCGCAAATAAAATAAAATTTACTATTACCTAAACATTACACCCAAATAAATGTGGAAATTCGTACATATGTACATATTGCATATTTTGCGAAAATTCTCATTTACACGATGTAATATAATATCGCGGATAAAAGCATCGAGAAGAGCAGTAGAAAAAAAGGCAGTTAATTTTTTAAAAAATTAACAAATACATGAAAAAAGTGTAAAGTATCTCATAAAAATTCTGTTGGCAAAATGTCTAAGTGATGATAAATATTAGCATATAATATTTAGATTATTTTGATAACTTGATAACTTTGATAAGGCGTACATTTGAATATAGAGTAATTCTAGACAAAATGTGGCCTAATTCTCATATTTGTAGAAAGTTAAACACGATTATTTATAATTTCTTGTTACCGACTATCCTAAATCTTCATTTAACAAAACACATACTTGATTATTTTATAGGTTATATTAAAAAAGAATGCTATATGATGTTTACATTAATATTACTTATATATTAAATGAAAATTAAATGCTATAAAGTTCCAATATGATTTCTACCTATTAATTATGTTTATTTAACCTAATTAAATTACGACACTTACCTATATCAAATTTCTATGCTTAGATATTCACGTTTCAACTGCATAAATTTCGTCAGACTAAATTATACATATTACCTCATGTGTGTTTACTTTCAACGTTCATCTCACGTTTCAGTCCGACCTATCGTTTCTTTATTAGGTATAGAATATGCTTCCTACTGACAACATATATATCCTTGAGCACAGTTTATTTACTCTTGGCTTGCCGGTGAGCCCCCCCACTTCTTGCAAATCGAAGTTCGTTGGTAAATCGCGGCGCGGGGTGTCATTCTAGTGTGGATAATCGAAGCGATTAGATGTGTGTCCGTGTATCTTTACGATTAGTGCCGATCTTTCTACTACGTAGTATGTACTTTCATAATCACTCTTTCACCCCATAAATACACTAGTGTTAACTTCGTTTAATTAACGTACGTTTTCTTTGCACGTACTTCGAGGTATTACAGGAACGCCATGAAACTCAAACGGACGCCATAATTGATGATGAATCCGATACCTTTTATGGATATTTGGATTATGGATGGTAATATTTAATTTATTTTAAAATAATAGAAAGCATAGTTGAATAAGATATTGAAATACTTTTTACATTTTGCTACATACGTATGTCGCGAATTTCCAGTAATAATGCTGTTAGTCACTTTTTTCAATAATCACAGACACGTTCTGCGCATTGCATTTTTTTGGTATTGCGCAGCTGTGTTTAACCGACGAAGAAAGCACGCCATATTTTATTATTTCGAAGTACATGTCTCTCTGTACATCTCTAATGACGAGACATTCAGAGCAAAATTTTTACAAATCAATTATATTACGGAATATTCATAGGCATTTCGCGATATTAAGAAATATTTTACTGTCCATAATAATATTTAAGTATATTAATTAAATAAAAAGATATTTAACTTGGTTTAGATGTCATTAAAGTCATTTCTAAGTTTTTATTTTTTATATCAGAATTCCAATTTTTATAGTAACTAGTCTTTATGAGAATTTCAGTTCTTCTTATTGTCAAGTTCGAAGAGTTTTAATTCTCATCGTCCTAAATTTTTTAAACAATCAACAGTATGATGTTAAGAACAAATTATAATATTTAACATGTTCTGTTAAAGTCTTTACTCCTCTTTCTTCGTTTAATCGACGTCAATCTTTTGTTATTTCACACATTTTAAAGAATTAATAATGTCTTTATGGACAAATCGTAATATTCTATACTTTGTTACAGATTTCTTCCAGTCTTCGTCTCTTGCAATGGGATTCGGTGATTCCTATTTACTGACGGTCTTCATAATGACTTCTCCTGAACCACAACAACATCGATGATAACGTTCTTGGCGTTTAATGGTGAGTCGCATGCATTTTTGTTCTTTTGGTCACTCAATCATGTCTCGTAGGATGGAAGGTCCGAATCGACACGGGTGGCTGGCTGTATTACATAGAATTTTTGGCGAGCATAGTGCACGTCTCGTTGTGATTGATCCCGAGTTCAATTTTATCCGTCCAAGGATATCAAATTTCACGTGCAAGAAAACACCTCGCGACAGGCAAATCTCGCTACTTCTTTGTTCTCAAAGAATATGTTTTGATGAAGGGATTGCCTGAGAATATTTCTATTAAATATTTCATTTGAAATCAATTATTATTCGTTCAATTTCATATTATTTTCATTGGATTTTATCCTCTTTTTCAGTAAGTACATTTATTCTTGACTTTCTTTACTTAAGTATTTTTTATTCAAGAGTTTGTTTTAGTCATTAATTTATAAAACTATTATAGCAAAGTAAAAAATAGAATCACCAAAAGAGAAGTGAAATGAGGAAATGGTACATCTAGGAATGACCCGTTATAACATAGATATGTTAAACATCTTTTAGGATTTTCGGGTTTAAGGCTTATCATGCTCATTACGAGGATTTCATTCAAGTAGTCATATTGTTCGCGTGCTCGGCAATTTGTCATAAAAGCGAGCAACTACAAATGGTTTTCTATTCTCTGGATCATTCACAGTTTGAGATGTCAATCTTGTTACTACTTTGTTACTATGCTCATTTTTAGTATTAGTAGTAGTAATAGTAATACGTAGTTCTTGGTCGATGTATGCGTTGAAACATCTAATTCTAGTATGCAAATTGCAAGAGTAACTAATCACGTTTACCGTGTTTGAAATTAGTGTTGCGAAAAAATGTCATGGGACATACTTCATGCATTATTTATTTACAAAATAACCTTATTAAAATTAAAGACCTTATTTAATCTTAAATCGAGTATCTTGTGTAGTAATTCTTTTATTATCAAATTATACATCAAATCGCCCTGTATCTTAGCCGTTTCGTTTTATCGATAAAATACAAAAGAATGTACTTGAATATCAAACGTGATATAACGATGTAGTAAGAGGAGCGAACAAGTCGAGACAGAGGGAGTCAGGGTGTTACATCATTGTAAGGTAACAAGACTTTTAAGAGCTGCTCGAGCACAGTTTCGAGTGCAATTTAAATCTCAAGGCTGGAGAAAAATTATTCTCTACATGCTTGAGCCAGTGTGTCGAAGAAGATTCAAGAGATTTGTCATTCTACGCGAAAATAGAGCATTCGTAGCCAAAGTAGTACGAGGTGTCGCGATCGAGTTGATGTAACAGTTTCCTACGCGGAACGCATGAAAACTTCTGTGAGATTTCTTATGCTGGAAATGCGCGTTGTCCGAACTAAAAGGGATGATCTTCGACCTTTTCCCTCGCTTCCATTTTCTTTCTCTCTTTCGTTTTCTGTCTGTTCTTTAGAGAGGTCCACGATAAATGAGATTACGACTTGTCGTTTCACGGGCGTTATCGGAACGCGGAAAACGATGCTTCCGTACAAGGAGTACTAGGAATAGAGGACGTCGTCGAAGCTTAATCCAAACTCGATTTCCAACGAGTGGAGAATCGGTCGGCGATCGATCGTGGAGAACAAGCCCCCATAACAGTCTAGGGGACCATCGCATCGTTTAAATCGCAAACGGGGCTACGATAATTGAAAATCGAGCGGCGGTCGTTCCGTTTTCTAGCCTCAGCGACCAACCTCCAGTATTCGTTTTCCTTCGAAAAAACTTGGAGGAACAGAAAGTTTTCGATCGAAACTGAAGGTTGTCGCGCGCAATGCGTCCAAGCAACGTGCGACTCAGGCGCGGTTTGTCGCCGCACGGTCGAGCTATTTGCAGCTAGGGACGTTGCGTTTTTGTTTGTTCGAAAGCTCGTTCTCCGGTCGATCGTTTGGATTGGCCGCGTTCGACGACCGCATAAATTCGTAGATTCGAGCGCGCTGCTTCACGTGGACCAGCGATTTACAAGACATATGGTCGGTTGTTAGCTTCCTAACGAGGGTTTAAGCTCCAGCTGAGCGATGCCACTCGTTAACGCCGCCTGCTACGGCTGTACACTTACTTTCTAGATCCCTATGCAACGGCCGCGCCATCATTTTTGTCCGCGTCCTCTGGCATTGATCGCCATCAATGAAATTACCCTCTTGTTTCGTTTTTGTCTTCGACTAAATGTGCCGCTCCGGTACGCTGGCATTATCTCGAAAGCGCTTCGAAATTCACGAAGAACCGTAACTACTCTATCCTTAGAGTACCGGTACGCTGCCGCGCGTGAAAAGCTCGTTGGTACGCTTAACGGAGAGGAGAATGAAGGTTCGTGGCTCGAGAGACAAAGTGCCTCGAGCTGATCGCTCTGTAGACGTATCGTGGTTTGCAAGATCAGGACGCTGTAGTAATGGACAAAAATCTACAGACCTTCTTGCTGACGAGATTGTTACGGAGTGAAAATGGCGGTCCGTGGTTGCGCAGCTTTGCTCACTGGTAAATGCTAACAGAAAGGAAGTTTTTAGAAACACTTTGTGCCATGGCTCGCGGTTTGATGGTTAGAAGCAAATTGCGAGAAGGATTGAGAGCCTCGGCTTTGCGGACCTACTCTTTCCACATTATTTTTTTAACCAATGCATTCGAGTCAATTGCTAGAAATATTGATAGCGTTTGAAACTATGAGTTAATATCGTTAATATGTTGGATAGTATCGTAGCACGTATATACGTTCGACACATTTGAACAAGAACATTTTATTGGCGATCTAGTCTAACGGAATCCGTGTGAAATCGATAAGTTTATAAACAGGTTGGAGAAATTTAACTGTGTAAAAAGGCAACTGTGTAAAAACATGAAATTCTCAGGATTTTAGAAGCTTACAGTTTTAAAACATTCCTCTTATATAAGAGAGTTGCATTTACATTGCATGCTTTAAATGAAAATTCCATGTCAACAAGAGAATGTATGATACTTTTCATTATAAATAATACGTGCTTAAAAAGGAGCGAAATATAGGACAACGAAATAAATATTTTTAGAACGTACAAAAGCGTTACTGTTTACTTTTAGTTCTCCGACGAAAATCAATTAAACTCATTTATATATTAATTTTCAGGTTATGCAAACAATAATGTTCTAAATTATTTATATACCATATGGAATACCTCGGTTCTTATCCTCCTTAAAGTTCAATAATAATACTAGAAAAGCAATAAAATATTGACGACTAATTTTATCTTATTTAGGGAAATTTATTGTCTAAAAATGACATTCGTCTAAATTTCAAGCTCCATTAGACAAATAGTTTTGGTGAACGAATCGTTTCACTAAACGTAAAAGCTCCACAAAGAGTGTTGAGGCCAAACGTGTATTTCGAAATATAAACTTTCCCCTGACAACTTTAATTTAAATTCAGGAATTTATCGTTATATCATTTACGTTCAAAATGCAATGAAACGCAATTTGTGATTTTTATTTAAAATAAATCAAATAGAGTAAGAAACTTGTTCATATAAATAACAGGCATCAGTGCGAATTAAGTTGGATATGTAGGAATTAAATAGAACAAAAAGTTCGAAAAATTTAAAATTATCACTTCTTCCGAGTAATTGAAACCATTAAAAAATACCTGCGATATTTTTAACTTTAACATGCCAGAAATACGTAATTTTCTTTGCCATAGTATCTTCTTTGGTCATACTCTAGAATTAATATAAAAAAAAAAATTGAGATAGTTCTCACGGAAGAAATGTTAAAAAGCAGAAATAATTTTTGCTTTTCAAGTTTCGTCATTCGTCAGCCATTCGTTAGGGAAAAGGGGGAATAATTAAAGAGCGAAGTTTTCATTACTGAATCTTAGGCACAGCAGCATAGATGTTTCAGCCCGTTTGCAAAACAGAATTTTCCCAGCGTCGTGTCGGGATTACGGTGGACTAAGATTTTTCAAACATGTAACGCGAGAAAACTTTACGTTGTCTCACGCGTTTTATTTCCATTCGCGCCGCGTTACGCAGCTTTTGTGAACGTTCCGTTTCGGGCTTGGTCAAAAGTTTCCCCGGCGTTCCCTTTTCGAATAATTCTGTATCTAGCGGGCAGATTTCCCGACAGTGAGGTCCTTTCGAGCAACGACGGTCGATGTCGGTCATAAAAAAGAACGGTTGCCTTTAATGCCACTACGTTCCCTAACGAGACAACTAAACGCGTACACGCTTATGTGCGATTCGCAAAAAGAATGATGGAAAAAAAGAATTGCGCTTCATGGCCCGCTAAAGTTCTACGCGAACTTTCGAACTTTCTTTTTGGATTAATCCTGGGGCTCGCCGCTTTTTATTACAAGCGACTACTTGTTTAAATTTACCTTTAGCTCTAACGCCGCGGAAATTTCGTTAATTATGAAGATCGCTTGTCAAAAGGCTGCTCGTATCCCTGATTTCATTATTATGAGCGAGCTGAGCTATCTTGAGAAGGTGGAACAGGAACGAAGTTAAAACGAATAGTGTAATTTTATTTCAATGGATCTCTCTGTTTGTGAAACAGACAAGTTGAATTTGCACTGCTTATAGAAATTGTTTAAACCCCAGTAGAAATTATATCGTAACGCATATAACTTACGCTGTAATGTACTTTTCTAAATGTAAAACATGCAAAGTATATTTGTCGACGACGACACGATACTTTTAAGCGTTACCCTTCTTTATCATGTCACAAATACTAAATATGTACAAATATACTAAACTTTATGATTCTGACTTAATATCGAAGCCAATTACTAAAGTGATTATACCTACTTAATAAGATCAAGATTTTTATCTTAATCAGTTCTTCTTCAATTATGAAAAACACAACATACGACGTCGTATAACAATAGCATATATTTATAATAGAAAAACATTTGTCAGATATTCTGCTCGAATTATTAGAACGTGTTATTATTAAGGTATTTATGTAATGGAATACGCTCTATCGTATATACGATAGTTACCGATACATAACGAATTGCTGATAGTACAGTAAAGATATGACATATCGATGTTTTTTCTATTAGCACCCAATTAATTGTATCAGATCATTTATATAACTGAAAAAATTAGGGGACTGTTCGAATCACACAAACCTGAAGCAACTTCCTCGATGTAAAACCCAAACTCTAATTAAATGATCGATGTATCCGACAGGTCAAACAGTTAAGTAGCATAAAAAATGATACAGCGTCACGATGCTTCTCATTGTGGCTCTTTCGACCCATTCCATTCCGTGATGTTATCTTCTTAAAGCGTCTGGAAACGCGAGATTTAATCAACCAGTCGACGCGTCTTGATAAGAATAATGGAAATAATTAATTAGAGAGCAGTAAAGGGAGTGCAAGGATTTCAGGCGCGCTTGTTATCGAGATCGTTTAAAAAAACGCGCCTTTTACTGCGTTTCATCGTTTCATGCCGACGAATTATATACGCGTGTACATAAAAGAGCTTGCCATGCGACCATTCCTTACTTTTTATCCAGATTAACGCCGACGCAAAAGGTGCCAGTCAGATTCGCGGTTTCAATTAAGCAAATGAGAATGCAGTGAATTACTGTAGTTTTTCATCGGCTGTCAACCGTTCGAACCAGCCGATTCGATTCAACCAGCCTGATTGCTCGAGAATTAACGTTTGCTTAAATCTCGCAATTGGTCGCAGTCTCTTCGTATTTCTTCGTCGCTCTTCCTCTCTTCCGACTTCATTCCCTTGAGTCGAAGTCGATCAAGAAACATTGGATTCGAATTGTGATCGAACTCACGTCTAAAGCATTGTCTGAAATAGTTCTTGATATGGTATCGACATCGGTATGCGATAAAGATTGATCGCCAGATATCGGCGACGAGTAGACCGACTATTTCCACAGTGCTGACATAAATCGGCAGCGACGACGTGAGAAGAACGCGTCTAGATCCGACGTAAATCCGAGGTGCTTTATCGTTATTCACGTATTGTACTGAAATGAGCACGGAAACATCTCAGAGGACTGAAACAGGAACTTTCTTCCTTGCTTTATGGATTTATTAAGTAGCTATTAAGTATTCGTTGGTTGGCCGTTCACCCGAATTCGGTAAAATTTGACGAAAACATGATCGAAGGTTGCCTCAAACCTACCGATGAACCATAATGTAATTAAAAGTTCTTCTGGCCTAGCCTTAAACTATTCTTATATTCTATATAAATAATCACAACATAATCTCGGTAAATCAGTAAATATAAACCCTTAAATCTCTTACATTTGTGTATATATATTTGTAAGTATATGATAGAGGAACTAAATAATAATATAGCCGTATATTTTGGGTATGCTTGATTAAAGTTGCAAGATTTATTCCAAAATTGAAAGATGAATCCAACTACTCCAATCTAGAAACGTTTTGGAAGTAGCGGAGAATTGCGTTAAAAATAAATACACTATACGTTCGTCGAATGGCTGTTCAAAATAAAGTGTAACATGATTCAAGTCTGTCGTAATTGACTGCAGCTGCAGTTTGAAACGAAACAACGAACAATTTCATTTACATCTGCTCTCCTTCAATTTCGCCGGTCCACTTTTCATCGACAGATTGTTCGCATTCTGTCAATTTACTTTTAGCGTATGGTATTCGGTCTAATGATCCGCCGCGATAATAGCTTTGCCGCGTATTTCCAATTGTTTCGCTAAGATGAAATGGTGTGGCGTGGGGCAGAGGCGAGAGAAAAGGCAAGAAGACGAATGCGAACATATGCGAACCAACGAAAGAGGGAGAGAAATAGAGGATAGGACAAACGACAGAGGAAGAAATGGTAAAAAGTGAGGGACGAGAAAGGGTTTCGCGACTACTGCGAATCGACAACGGAGAAACGACGTGGTACGGTTGCCTATCAGCCGCGCGATGCTCGCCATCAACGCGACACTGATTTATCATGCCTTGACGTACGACGTAGACGGATCGAGGACGTCGCAGGATAAAACGAATCGTCGCAATTGGCGGTGGCAGGCCGTGAGTTGTCGCTCTACAGCGTCACTTGTTTTCGCCGCCCGTTATTTCGCCCGAGGGACAAATAAAACTTGGTTAATAAATAAATGCATAAATATAGCGGCTGGTTAACAATTTGCTTCGTTGCTATTCGCCGCCATCTAGTCGGTCTCGTTTCTTGCATTCCGAATGAGCGACATCAGCTTTAGGGTTGGGTTTTAGGAAAGAAAAAATAAAAAGATAGGAAGACGCACTTGAGATAAAACATTGCGTCTCTGTGAAGATCTTTGCGAAATCAACGATTAGTTGTTTAACAAAATCGAACGTTCTTAGAGTATGATTTTGTAATGTTCTATTTCGAAGAAAAATGTTTAAGCCAGAACAATGCCAAAGATATATGCAGGAATTATCGATATAGATAACCATTTTTAAGTAACAATTACCCGTTATGCAATTTTATTTCATTTTCACGTCGAATCGGTTATACGATTAAATTCGTACTCTGAATGCTTCTATTTGACGCCTGATGAATAATTAATAAAACCACTGACTATTTTTTTATTCGTTTCCTGCGGCTTTCTTCTTCTATTGCGCTTTTTACTAAACTCTTCTTTAAGATAGAAGGTGGTTATGAATTTTGTAACTGATGGACGGAAGTTTATAATTAATTTAAAGATTCTTGTGGTCTCCCGAAGATTATAATAAGAAATTTATTTGATCCGTGATGTAAATATTCATTCGGCTTACCTCATGAGCGATATCTTATCGTTCTTATTATTTTGCTTATTACTACTCTTATTCCAAGCTTTATTAACTTAACTCGACGTATTCGTTAGGAATTCTTCGATCAGGAATTTTTCACGAAAGTATTATTCACGTTTTAAGATTCTCTGTATTACGTAGAAAAGATTTTATACCCAGCCTAAAAGCTTAATCGGGTTACAACTCAAGAATCCCAACTAAAATTAGTTGAAATTTTGCATCTACTTTTGAAGCTTATACTAAGGAATAAAGAACCATTTTTTAAAATTGTGTTCTGAAAGAGCGGTTATCTTCGCCGAAAAGTGAAAATCTTCTCATAAAATTGATATTTTTCTACGTTATATGCAAGTATCTCTTGATATCTTCGTTAATTCGCAATAATCGTTTCTCGAGGCTAATCTCGAAGGAAAATTTATTTGTGCAATTATATTTGTTCAGTTGTATATAACCTTCCTCGTTGATATATTCTTTCGTCTTTGAATTTAGCAAAGAGGTTATTTGTCATAAGCCAATCCTTATTTTATAATTCCCGATATAGAACGATCCGTTCCTTCTGCAATCGTTACACCGATTGACGGCTAACGTTTAAAGCTTGCCAGGATTTCCATGTTTGAACAGGATAAGTAACCCGGTAACTAGCAGCCAACGCCAGAACGAGAAGAAAACAGATGGTGCTGTGTTGAAATAGCTTTCATTACCTGTGCAGAGTTTGGATTCGTAGCACGTTTAGTTACGAACGTTCGTTCGTATTTTCTGCGCAGTAGCGATCTTTAATTTGCCTCACGATCATTCAGATTTTTGTTTTCATAATGGCAACCGTTTCGTACGTACAATTTTCAAGATATTAGTTAACATGCCGAATCACATCGAATTGGAATAATTTCTGAATAATTGAAAGAAACGCGAGAATTAAAATGTGTGGTATTTATTTAACAAATGTTCAATTTTTTCATTGCACAAGAGAATCTTTGTTAATTAACTTTCTAAACTTTAAGTTTACGATATATTTGCTTATAAATTGACGTCTGAATTTTTTAAACAATTTTCAACCGCAATTTGCAAAACGAATCCAACGAAACCTTCCTTTCTCACACGAACAAATGGCAGGAACAAATTGCAATCATACATCTTAAAATCTCGCGTCACGAATCACGGGTGATAAAACGAATCGGCGAGATCATCGCTGCAAGCGTTCGTAGCCACGGCGCGTCCAGAACAAACCGGGCGGAACAGACGAACGAGCCTTTTTACTTTATAACTCGCCCCTCCTGTAACGGTCCACATTAAAAGCGAAATATTACGACAACCGAAATCCTTTTGCTACCGGTATGGCTATTTCCTCGCAGCCACTTATTTCATATCTTAATCTAAATGGTCATTGAGAAATAGAAAGTCACGAAAGCAACCTTATACTGATACTAATATATTGATGAATATTGGTTTCATGCGAATTGGTTTATTAGCGTGTTGAATTAGGCGAATTTTATATATTTCGTCCTGGAGCATCAATATATTAAAATATACTAAACCGTAACGTTTAATTCTTGCAAAATATCATGTTCCATTTGTGCACTTTTTCTCTCACAGCGTTATCTAACAATGGGCGAACCACAATTCGTAAATTCAAAAAATTATGAAACTGGAAATATGTGCAGAATGTATAGGTGTATATTACGCAATTATTTTTTGCTACTCAAATACACCCGAAGCGGATGAATTTTGTGTTATAACTCGGAAACTGTAAGAGATAGAAAAAAAGTTTTCAGACAAAAGTTAGTTCTTTTAATTAGGAATATATCGTTTGGTAAAGAATTTTTTAAAGTCAATCTTATCGCGAGTTATAAGGCAAAATCGGAAAATAGCCGAATTTTCGCTCTTCGAGTGAATTCAGGCAGCGAAAGAATATTATGTACCATATACGTATTCCCAAAGTTCCATAATGTTATTTTTAATTTGCGGCCTGGAAATCTTCCCTTGTAAATCATTCATATCATTGGAAACTTTTTAGTTCGTGAAATTTGTTTTATTTTAATAATTCTGAAAAATCTAGATTTGGTTTCTTTATATCGTTTGAGTGGCTAGTAAAATTTCAACAAAACAACTTTGCGTTAAATCTACAGCATGTAAATTAAGAATATCGAAGAATTTATTTGTTTCCAAAAATTTCATTTATTTACTTGTGCATGTTATAATGCATTTTAATACCTGAATCTCTTTTACGACGTAAAGTATTTAGTTCAAGCATATCAAGTTGCTCATACGATGTGCGGCGACATACGGATTAAACACTCAAAGGGTTAAAAGCTTGCTTTAACGTGAAACCGATATTTTGTCACGTACTTCCACCAAATATTCGTGTAAATTTATATGTGTATATATATATATATGAACAAATGTATTTTTTCGCATAAATGAATTATGTTCATGTAAATGATAATGTTCCGTGCTACCATTTTAACGGAAAAATACAGATCGAAGGACAATGCGTGTTTATGTTTAATTTTCATATCAGCTAGCCAATTTTCACAGTGTTTTTACGAGCTTTCCAGTTAAAATTGATTCACTGTAAAAATAATGAATGTATAAGTAGAGCGTGGCTTCGGTTTACCATTTAAAAAGCCGTGGTCAATAAAATTAAATTAGTTCCATTTTTCTAACATCGCTAGATTGCATAAACATTAAAAAATTAAAATACCTCGTACTTTAAAGTAAATACTTTATATTTTGTGTTATTGCAGACCGTACGCAGGTAGTAAATTAATAGTAAAAAAAGATAATGAAATTGGCAGGCATGTTCTCCTCAACTGTACAAGTACAACTCTAACAAGCTTGCAGCATTATCGTCGATACACTTAGCGCGCAAACCTGTAAACGATCACTTTAAATTCAATTTGCGTAGATGAGAAGTGAATTGACAATATTGATTTATCGATTAATATCGGTTGCTAATGTTACAAAGATTAATCGAAGGTGCATTAAATTGACCGAGGTTGATCGAAGTTCTCTTTTATCGCACGAGATTGATCAGTCTTTTCATGTCCAATTTACGTCCACGGTCTATGCAGACCAACCAAAATTACAATCAATCGCGCGATTGTTTATACAACTTAACTTACAAATCGACAACTAGAAACTTTTTTTCATTTGGACTCGTATAAGTTGAATTGATTGCTTCGAATCTCGTTTGAGTTATTACAGTAGAAACTATTTGCATACGTAACTAGAACCATCTCAGGATATGCCAATCTCTTCAAATTGCAGTAGAATAGGAACTAAGAAACGATTCTCATTCCACTGAAGATTTACGCGCACAGCATGTATGGCATACATATAGTAGATGTCGGATAATATTCATCGGGGCTGATTTATCATGGCTGTCGACGTAAATCGATCGCGGAGAGACGCCAGCTGACAACGACGATGGCAAAACGGATCGTCGAAATTGTGAAAGTCGGAGGCGAAGTCTGAACCACCGGCGTGTTGTCGCATCTTCCCGGAAAGAAATAAGGGTTGACGTACGTGCCAGGCTGGATTCGCAAACAGTTGTCCCGTTCCCGCCTCGTCTTCCGGAACACGTGGGTTTCGCGAGGGAAAGGAAAGGAGAATTCGTGGGCGAAGGAATAGGATAGAGGAAAAGGCACTTTGTTTTTCTCGCGGCTCGTTCTGCCGAGTGTCAGAGAATTCCGCGTAACGTTTGTCATGGAAACAGACGTAAAATGTATGCGACTGTTGTTCCCTGAGCGACCCCCTAGCCAGTTCCTCGAGGAAGTTCTTTAGTCATTTCCCCTCGAGGGTCGAAGAAGTCTCGGGGGCGGTCGCGTTCTCGAGGTAAACGGCGTCGTAATGCGGCCCAGTCCCCTCCCTCGTGTCTCACTGCTAAAATATTAACTCCATTACCGAATGACGCCGCGCCGTTCCTCCTTCGACCGAAATCGCTCGCCATTTCTCGCGAGGCAAAAACGATCTACGGTCCAAGTTGCACGTTTCAAGAGGGTTGAGCAGGTCGAGAGGGTCGAGAGACACTTCTGCGTTTGGAGGTTCGCGCCGCCGAACGCGTTGCGGCTACCTTCCGCTTTCCACGATCTTTTCTTGTTGTCTGTTCTCGAACGCTCTCCACTCTTCCAGGCTCTTTTTCTCGCTCTTCTTTTTCTTCACGGCGAGCAGACTCTCGCGTCGATACGTTTGTCGACGTGTCGACCGGATTCATGAGACCACCTTCCACCCTGCTCGGCGACTTTTCATTGTGAAAGCGAAATGCTGTCGCACCGCCGAGGCTTTATCTCCAAAAGAAAGAGCTGGTCGATACAAAGGGGAGCACTTTACCGATTAGCGACACTCTTGCGCTATCGTTGATGTTCGAGATACTCGGGGAAGGAGATTCTTGAGAAGCCGGGATTTTCGGAATTTTCAGTTCGCCTCTGTACGACCGATCGAATCGCATTTGGACAATTGAAAGCGCGCTACCGACTCGAGTGGATTTTAATCGGTCGTGACTCAGATTCGGGACGTAGCTGAAAGTGCGTCGTTTCTGGGTCAACGAGCTACCTGTCGCGAGACTCGGCCTCCAATGAAGTCAGGCGAAATGGTAACTTTGATAATCCGAACTAATTAAAGCGGGCAAACGTTTGAACAGTCGAAACGCCGCACAAGAGCTCAACGACTAATTGAAATCGTCAGGGACGTTTGTAAAATTCTTGCTGCATTCGGAGGCAAGATTCGGGCGGCTCGACATTTTTCCATCGCTCGCAACGTTACTTTCTGGACCAGTGCGTCGTACCTTGTGTTAATTAAAGCTAAAAGTACGTTTGGATCGTTCGTGCGCGAGCCTGTATTAACGATTATTTAATTAAGAAATTGAATTGTTGAAACGATGCCCAAGTCCTTTTTTTTCAAAAGCAGTTTTTATATGCTCCGTTCATGTATCCGTTTATGTACGAAAAATTCTATCGCCAAGAGCAAACTTACAATTTATTTTGCGCGTATAATCGAAAAGAGAAGGACCGTTTAACATTAATTATATTAATTGCGCCTACATATATAAATTATAATTCATTGTACTTATGTAATGGTCGTAATTAATTATGTTTAATGGAAATTGTATAGCAATACCAAGCACTCACTACGCAAGGAAAAATACCACTAATTTTATATTGTCTGACTTTCACCGCCACAATAGCCAAACGATAATTGATGACGTAGTGAAAACAAAGGCTATTCAGTAGAAATAGTCGACGAATGCGAGCTACGGCTATAGCACCAGTTATAGCGGCTGAAGTTGACGATCGCCTGTACCATGAATCAACTATACCTAGTACCAAAAGAATCAAAGAATTCGCTTAAATTTCAATATTTTAATACTCGAATAATGCGAAGTATCTGTACCCATTTCGCAATGAATAACATCCGCATGACGATGCATAAATGGAATACGAATAAAACGCAAGATGCAGGTTTTAAGCCATTGTATAAATTGAATATTCAGCAAAAATATTACTGTACTCTTCATGGATGTTCTTGATGCTCGATCCAATTAGTAGGTACATCCTAATCTCTTCTCCATTAGTACATTAACCGAGATATAGGAATCCTTTCAGCATCGAAGTATGATAAGTTTTAGAAGGTACTCAAAGCGGATTATCTGGATAATTCGAGAACGCCTATGATACGATATAATGTGATGGTCCTAGTTTATCGGATATTCGATGAAGAATCGTGCTTGCGAAATTAAAGAAGGCATTTTTAACGGTCACATAACGCGCATAACAGTAACGATAAATTTTAATTATCTGATAGTTTATTGCCACATTGTCTTTGCGTAATGGCGTAAAATAGCATAGAAGAGCCGTACACGCCAAGACAAATAATGCTCCCGATATCGGTTAATAATTCGAACAGCCGAATAAAAAGAAAATATCTGTGCATAAAGACCGATCCCCCTAATAAACGAGAGTTTATATATTTCCTGCGTTTATGCTCCATTATTTATCGGTAATAATTCGAATCAGACCATCGATTTTACTCTCCCATCATTATTCACGAAACGAACGAAATGGCCCATTCATATATCCAATCCCTCTTTCGTCTATGCGCATTGTTCCTATTCTTTCTATGTGATTTTTCATCCCAGAAGTAGAACTAATTCAACTAAATTAACGAGACTAATTGTTTACTCTAACTACGCAACTGGATGAAAATATTCGTTTACCATCTTCTTTTTCGTCGAATTAAAGACAGCTGAGGGTACCGATGTTTCTTAGCGTATCAAGGATTACTTTTTCTATTATTTTTAAAGTTTCGTATATCTGATGAAATTTCAATTTTATGGAATAACCTGCACATTCGGTATTTTCAGTGAAACATTGAAAGGTAGATTGTTTTACTAACGGTATATTTTGTCACTGTTGTTGGTGATTTTATTTTTTCTATATTTTCTTAACTGGATATCATGGAGTTGACGTTTTCACAAATAAATAAATTTCTACAAACAAGTAAATATCGAGCATTGTTTGTCTCTGCGTATATTAATACAAGATTGCTACAAGATTCCATAAAAATATATAATTTCGTACTAACTGAATTTAAATTCAATTTTCTGTATCCAAAATTTAAATCATCAAAATAGATAATATTTTAAATATTTCACAAATAAATATCGCGCGAGTTATGTTTTATGATTGAATAAAAATGATGTATCTGATCTATTGCATAAAACTGTATGCTATTTCGTAGGGGAAGATATTTAAAAATACGGTACGTTACTCTATAGCATTCGTTGTTAAACGTGGATTACAAACTTTGGAAACTTTGTTCCTCGTTACTGGACTTTCTCATTCTTGCTGGTAACGTTCGCTTTTAAAGATATTGCTTTTTCACCCGCAATAGTGATTGAAGTATAATAAACTGGCAAGATAGCAAGCGCCGTGTCCCTAATAAGTATGCAATCCCTAGATCCTAGTCTCTAGCAAAGTTTTGTTTATCAAAGTTGTGAGGTGCATATAGTAGACTAGGTGGAAACTATACTGCCGGAAATCTGTTCAACAACAAACATTTCGTATGTCCTTTTAATAAACTTTATAACAGGCACCCGAGAGCATAATGTTTGTTTGTTGAGCATACTCGTTTAATTCGTTGATATTTATTTCAATATTAAAAATACTACCGCTACGATCGATCATCATAGCCCGTCAAGTCCAAAGAACCTTCTTTATCTTGTCTGTTTATCGTATATTAACTTATAAGACTAAGCTTTATCGTGTCATAATATGGCACGACAGTTCCACTAAACGATCAATTCATCCTGTGTCTTTCTATCTGTAATTTCGTAATTAAATTACATTTCTTCGAAAATAATCAACGTGACCACGTATTCTTAAAGGACAGTGTATCATTTGCCCCCATGTCTATCGTTGAAAACGACTACGCAAAATGTAAAAGATCAATATCAACAACGCAATTGTCGTTAACACGAAGCTATTACGAAGTTGTGCCGGTTAGCGGAACGTAATTCACGCGTCACCGCGTCCAGCTAGGTTCTTCAATAATTTCGTGGGCCTTCACGCATTCGGTCGGTCGGCGAGGTCGACGCGAAACCCGTCGCTTAATATTTATCGCTGCTAACGCAATTACGTCGCGTTCCATTTAGCATCGAGCCAATCTAATTTCCACTCGAAATAGTTCATTACAGCCTGTCGCATTGAGCACTTTAAACCCTTGATCTGTCTCTAGGTGAATCGGTGCGTCAGGAATAAGGGAGCGGCTTTGTCAACGTAATAACTAATGTAATCAAACCGTAGCGATTCTGCGCAAAGATTATATCGGTAATCGTAGTTGGATCAAACCAGCCAACGCGAGATCAACGGCATTTTGTCCCAATGAAATAATAAAACGATCTCTATCTGCAGATTACGTTGAGGATTTCGGGATTTCAGGCTGTTTACTCCAATACGATTTACGATAAAGTATGATCTATTGATATTGGTATGCTAGTTTATAACGAGCGAATGGATCTTTTTAATCTGTTTGCGTATAAGTATCAATGGCCAAAAATCGATAAATTCTGTTACTTTTATTTACAGATCACGTTAAAAATCGTGATTCGAGCGAGAACTAAGTGATTTCTGATGCAAAGCCAAAGTAAAATTTTAGTAATCACAATTTAGTATAAGAATATCTGACTAAATAATAATACGCAGTAGCAAATATACGAAATAGATTTAACGTGGAAGATATTGTCAGAAAAATCGGCTATTTGCAAACTTAAAAATTATATTAAAAATCATATTATCGCATTTTTCGTCTCAATGCAATACTATTTTCGCATTTTATCATCCGGCGAAATAGAAATTCTGAACATCGCTAAAACGACAATATAACGGTTTTCTGAATGGAGAATGCTTTCATATCGATGATTAAAGGCTGCCAATTAAAACACGTCAATTAAAACAGAAACTATAACGTTGGCAGACAAAGCTAGATCGCATCCTGCATATATCTTTTGTAATGGGAGGGTAAATTTACGGAGATCGTGTTTTTTCTAATATCACCTTGCTCAATCAACGCGTCGTTATTTGTTTTGAACAATTATTCAGGGAAAACTTGTTTTGCAAATTTCTTTTATCTCTTGGTTATTACAAAATACATTTAGGATACGATGAGAATACGCAAAGAAATTGATTTAAAAGGGATATGGTTACATGGTGACAAATATCTTGATTGGATAATGGAGCCTACCGTTGAAAAGTTGAAAAAAGTATAGAAAAACCTTTTATCGAACGAAACTGAAAAAGTTAGCGAACAAGACAGGAGAATAAAAGAGAACGGGACAAGTGGTAACTGTGATAAAATTGATCTAATGGAGTGGCTCTACATCAGCGGAAACAATAATACAGACGACCATGCTGTGCGCATTTTACACGAAATGAAACAGCAAACGAATAGTAGTTCGATGGTTTATGCCACTAGAAGAATTTAGGTCTACCTCGTTACTTACTAACATTGAAAAATTTAGGTAATTCAGCAGCTGAAGAGACATAGAAGCCATAAAAACTGTAGACAAACTTTCAATTTTCTTGGTTACTATTGAGAAAAATGAACTTCTATAATGCTACTTCAATGTACTTGTTGTGTTATTGGTCCATTGTTCGGTCCATAAGATGGAATTTGTCGATTATTTGACCATTACGCCTCTTCCTCCATCGCACGATACTAAATATTATAATTCCCGTTGATAGATTTGAAAACTCCTCAGGCATCGGCATATGTGGTTGAATTAAAAAAATTAATAGATACAATTTCAAAGGTGTTGTCAAAATAATGGACAAAAGTGCCTATTCTTTAAAACGACAGTATTTAATATTTCAAGAACAAATTCAATTTCAACTGGGCAAATGAAACCATTATAACTTGAGCTAAACCATAATAAAATATCGGGAAACAGAGGAAAACGGAAGGTGGCGCGCAAAAAAAAGGAGAGAATACCATTAATAAACAACGAATCGAGGAAAACCCATAACGGGAGAAATCGTTCCGGTGGCTCGCGTGCAACTGCTGATAAAGGAGTTTCGCAGGAGAACGAAGCGCGAAGGAAGGCCGCGAATTAATCGCTGGATCGTGTGTCGACTTCCAGCGGAGGATATTCGTTCCGCGGGCAACAAGGTAAACCAGAGAACCGGCTAAAATATCCGGTGCAATATTTAGATTACAAGCCTGATCCGGCAGGGAACTTTTCATTCGACTGACATAACGCATTAACCAGAGCGAATCAACGCTGAAAATTAGTCTCTGTCTACTTGACGAAAGACCACGAGTTTCTGTTTCATTTTAAAGTTCGTGCGATTGCCTTTTGATTTGTTGCAAGTTCGCTGATTAACGTTTATCGTTAATCCATATAACATAAATTTTCGGCGTGAAAAGCTACATTCTCACGATTTTTATTCGCTGTTTATGCTCTAATAGGGGAGAGGCGCTGTGAAATCTTAATGTAAAATCTGACACTATCGATGAGTTTATAATATATATTTATCGAATGCTAGTTCCATTAATTTTCTACTAATGGACCTATGTTTTAAATACCTATACTGATATCGTTAGAAATGGACGTTATAGAAAATTTTTCTTTTCATAGAATCTCTGTTCTTCGTATAATAATAGTATCTTTTAATAGAAAGAACCATCTGCTATTACCAGATATCCTGTTCGAATGAAAGAATATTCGAATAGTGCAACGTTATAATATTAAAGTATATATGTATTTGGATAATGGATAACGAATTTTGATGCCGGATGCTTTATTTTATTTCCATCCAAGGAAATCAGCTGGTGGCACCTTCGTCACGAGTAAAATAAGAAACGATGCCGTGACAGGTTCAACTGACGAAGCAACGACCTTCTTTCGTTGGACAAGCCGCCGTCTGGGCCGCCTCCACGGACTAATTTAAAACGCGGCAGGAAAATGGTTTTCTTACTACCGTGGCGGCTCATTCGAGCACGACCGTGTTTCAATTAGAAGAATAGTTCTGGCAAACGCTGTATCCCGTGATCGTAACTGACATGGCTGTTATTAAATGGTAAGGTGAATTTGTATTCGCTGATTTTTGCATTTTACCGTGATGTGACAAGGTAACGTGATAGTTAAGATGGTAATGTAAGGTGGTATGATCATGTAAACTAAATTTTTACTGGAAGAAACAAATTTTATGCTAAATGTTCCTTTCTTATTTATTTATAACGTCGAACAAACATTGGGAAAATGCTTGTGGTAGCAAGGACGTTGAAAAAAATAATACGAATAGCGGAAAAGATTAATTTGCAGAGTAATATTAACTATTTGGTGGAATGTGACAGGAATAGTAAGGTTTGATCGCAAACACATCGCTTTGAAGAGTTAAGCATCCCGAGCAGGTTAGCCGACTTCGACATGCACAAACGCCCTTCTATACAGCTCTATGCGTACGTACATACATACATATGTACATACGTATATACGTACACGCATGTTTGCACGGGTATGTAATACACGTGTCACCGTGGTACGTCATACGTGCTACTTTATCAAACGGGTATACAGGCGGTCGATAGACCGTACGAGCGTTAACGCGATAACCCGATAACCCGATGCTCTCCTTCGCTCTAGGATCAAGTGGTGTCCCAAGATCAGCCGACATTTCGTTCTGATTAGACAGCAAGGGTATTTGTGCAAATTTACGTTATTATAAATGCGACTAAACGAATAGAACCTACGCGGAGATTTGTTTCGTCCACTAAATATTTATAGACTTCCGATATTTATGTAATGGAAAAATACACGCACGATCTTTGGAACGTGACAACGAATGAAAATTTCAAGTAACTAAAAAAAAAGCTGGATGCTGGATTTTTCCCGGGTTTTACCCAAATGCTCGATAGCTGGGTATTATAAAACGCATCTGTCGCCTGAATTTGCTGACCTTCTGGCCTTTAAAATGGCCTTCGTCTTAACACTGATTAAGCATTTTTTACTTCCCTCGGTGAATACTTGAGCTACCAGGCCCTATGTCTTTTTTATCGTAGCCTGTATAAAGAAATGGAATATGTACAGTGGTTAAAAAAATCCCTATTTCCCAATGAAGCATTTTTATAACAAAATCTATACGTTTCATATTCATATTATTAAATTTTTGCAATTATTTGAAAGTATAATGCTAGGTGACACGAAATGTAGTTGACTACCACTGACTGATTAGTATATAAATCCTATAATAAATACAATGATGTACAAGCAGCTACCGTAGGTCGAAGAAGAAGACGAAATGGGTAAACGACACGATACTCTATTTTTCTATTATATAATTGTTACCATTCTTTCGTCTAGCATATTTATGAAGGCAACGTATGACATCCGAGTTATAAGTACTGCATGCAATTTGTGTACATATATCACCTATACTAATCTACAGAACAGTGTAAGTCTCTACACATAAAGATTTATACCTTCTACACCTGTACTTTTCGCATGATCTATGCTAAACTGTGTAAATAATTATACGACCGGCATATTGTATTACTAGCGCCGTCTATTTTCTTCCTCGAAGAATCATGATATGGAGAGATCGAACGTGAGAAACTCGTGTGATTTGAATTTTCGATTTTATACGATATTCTTCATTGAGTTCGTTAATTGAACGAACGACTAGAATGGATTATTAGCGAATTCGTCGATATTATTGTCTTCGTTGACACCCAAGTATTAGAATTTCCCTGATAATTAATTTATCTAATTGCAAACTTTCTTTATAGAGAAAGAGAAAGTGCAAGAAATATACATAATTCTTAGTAAATGTTGTCGAGAAATTTCGCATGCATGCATAGCGAATTCGACGAAAATTTGTTCCATAATGTCGGTTTATTCATCGCTCTGTTCATTACCGTCTTTTCATACTTTCTACGAGTTAGTTGGCGCAAAAAAGTTTAATTTTACCAGCAAGACCCTTGTTTTCACAGCTGGAATGAATGTGAAACGGAATCGCAGTGATCTTGTATTAGCAGAGAAAATATTAAATTCGTAACAAGTTTGGCGAAATAAAAATTCCAGAATAACTGCTGTATGAGAAATCTCGTCAAGATATAAAGAATTAACAAATATTTCTGTACATTCTTTTCTTATGATAATACAATTTTCTAACATGCGTTGATTTTTAAGCAAGACGAACATAGGATTGTTAGAATGAATCTTACGTCTTCTTTTAAATATACAAAACAATCCAAATATAGAAATTTGCATTTCGTGGTATTTTAATTAAGCTTTTGTTCAACATTGCTATTTTAAACACACGTAGAACGGGACTAATTGATGCAGTTAGTTAATGTTAATTAAAAGTAATTCGTGTTTAGAAAACAGAATGATATATGCTTTCAAGTATTTCAACATTGGCCATCATTTATTTGTAACATACATGGATCTGTCGCGGGTTAATTAGATTTGTTCGGATGTTGTAGGTTAATTTGATAACGTTTAATTTCGCTGACCGCGCTTCGCGAATGTCTATTTTTATTTTGCAATACAAAACAGTTTTACTTCAGTACTCTCGACAATGTGCAAAATTACTTTGAGTTTATCGCACATTGCAGGAAATCTATTTCATATTAAATTATACTCTTGTTTTACTGCAAATTGGACTCATTGCTTTTATTACATCCTTCGTTCGTAAAATATACGTTTCATCGCTATTTTTAGGAAAATATACAAATAACTTTTATTCTTCTCTACTACGTATGTACATAGTATGGTCATATTTTTCATCGCGACACTATCTTGCAGCGAATTCAGTCAAAACAATAGAGAAACTAATATTAATCAGAAATTATTGCATGTATTTTAAACTGCGCGTACATAATAACATTTTTAATCGAGGTATGCAGAAGTTCCAGTTCTTTCAGATATCTGCCTTGCCACGTGTGTTAGCATTGTGCCGAGCGGCGGCACTTTTAATATCGACAAGTCGCCGACGAAGGGATATAGGAGGCACACGCTTTCCGTGACAAAGAAATGGCAGCCTGTAAAAAGTTCGTCCAACAAAGCGCGAAATGACATCAAGTATCTGTGTTCCACGTCGCTTTGACCATCCTACGTTGCTAGTGTATGCTTCAATGACGCGTGTCGAGCGTATAGTCGGCTGAGCTTTACATTGCCGTTAGCCTCTGTAACATACATTCCCGTATGCGCGTGCGTACATATCACAACGTGAAAGCCATTTGTCTGTACATCTATCAAATGTGCGTGTACACCCTCGAGTTTACGTATGTTACCTGTTTCAAGATCTGGTTAGGTTTGTGTCATCTATGAGTAACATAAAACCTATACCGATGCAAATATTGTTTAGATTATCTAAGAAAAGGTCTTTGATATTCCAGATATATAAGAAAATGGATTTACGTATTATCGATCGAAAATATGCTTGTACGATAGTTAGCTTGAGTCGTAAAAAGATCGAAATGTTCGTAACACAAATCGTGAAATAGCGTTATACTTTAAAAGTGTCTTGATGAATTTCTTACAGATGAGATACTAACGAACAACATCTTTTTGTTCGGTTACCCGAAACGTCTAAAAAATTCCGGTATTCGTTAAAAGAACGTATATTTTTACTTTATAATGCTTTCTTTATTTCGATCGTAAGAGGAATTATCGAAATAAATCACATTGCTAAGCTGAAAGGCGAAACATTCTTGTAGAATACGACTCAGTTAAAGGTATCCGAAGGAGATATAGAATTTCTAGATTCTTCAAAATAAATATATATTCCTTTCTATGAATTCATATAACTCGCGTACTACATATATCACAATATGGAAACAACTTGTCAGTATAGTTGAAAATGCGTACAGACTCGCTCGTGAGCACATACGGATGGCCAACTTTAGAATACAATTGCGTTCGCATGGCTAAAGCGGATTTGTATAAGCTCTCCAATATTTTACCATGTACATACCACGTTGGTTGGCGTTAGACAGGAAAAGTCATTGGGTGTTCCAGTTGACACGTTAAAACGCGTCTACGTGTTATACAGTATAGTGCATAAATTAAATATTTCCAAATATTTCAAACTTCTGAATAAGGACGCAAAGGAAATTACACGAACTAAATAAGTATAATAGGTAATGAGTTGTAGAAAGAAATACAGCGAGATATAGCAAGAAATATGCCCTTTTATCGCAACTGTAGTGCCGTAATAGTAGGAATGAAATATAATAATAATAACGTGATTGAGATATAACGGAAAAATATGATATGCACATTATCGATCTTCCAACGAAACGTCGTTTCGTCGGATTCTAAATACATTTCATTTTCGCAGTATCAAATTTTTATCGTCGTACGAAATTTAATACCGTATACTTGATCCTAATTAATTCGTACGTAATACTAGTACGCTTAACGTAAATGCTATAAATGGTGTACAAGTATTTTTTGTAGTCGCTGCACCTTTCCCCGTTTCTCCTTCATTTTGCAACGCCTATTTATACAGGCTAAGGCTGACGACAACCTTGCAACCCTTATCCAGCGTATTCGTATTATGCAGGCACCTACTCGCGAATTGAACACGACAGCATTTTCCTTCGCAGTGATGGCGTAAAAAACGAGGTTCACGCCGGACGTATTTGCAACGTAATTGTCAGAATGTGCTCCAGAGTCGTGCTTTTGTGCGTTGGATTGATCGATGACGCCAATGACTTTCCTGGTTGCTCGCGTTTCGCGCTGCATTATGTCGCACTAAGTTATGAGGAACGCGTGGCGTCGTACAGCTCGGGCCTTTGGTGTGTGACGGGGCTTCATCGTCAGATGCGCACGTACATTGGTGCATGCACGTTCTCGTTTACGCGGATATTGTCACGCACTCGTGCGGGAACACGTATTCAATTGTCGGGGCAACATTGTTCTGTATACACGGTGTGTAATGAAAAACATTCGTGTAAAACGCACGCTGTCGTCGCCAATAACTTGAACGTAGCCCTCGTTATTTCGCAACACAATGTTTGATAAGAAAGAAAGCACAGAAAAAGTGGAAAAAAAGAGGGAAAAGAAGGGGCCGGTTCTTTCTTCCATTGTAGACTATTAGGGAGACGATCGCGTGACAAACGCGAGACACTTTATATCGAACGGAATACCGCCTATTATCGTTGATCCTCGTTTGAATTGCAAGGAGCACCGGTGAAAAGTCGAATGCGAACGGACGTCTAAAGAGAGTTCGCGTTCATGCGAACCCAGAATTAGGCCACTGTTTAAAACCTCCGTTTGCAAGGAAATCATGCCTTCTTATTTCGTGCTCGTTCAGTAAACGAGAGAATTTCATTACTTTTGGGAGTTGACGTTTGCGATGTTACCTGAACGAGAATGCGTAATTATAATGTATATATTATCTAAAAATTCAAGATGTTAGAAATAATCGTCTCGCTGATTGGTATCCCATTCGTACGTACCTTGATTACTAATGTTTATGCATAATACGTATACGAAACGAACTGCACGTAACGGCAAACGTTCGCAGGGTAAAAAATTATTCTCATTGCAAGCACCAGCGATTTATACCCGTATATCGTATAAACGAACTCCATTTACTCGAACATGTCGTTCATGCGACGTATCCTCGCTTTCCTATCGTTTCGGTCAATTTCGTGCGAGTCACGAGAGTTCGCGAAGGTCGATAGCGATTCGTAAATTTTCATGTCGCGCAATAACAAACGGAGCATCGAAAAATATTAAAATGACGACGACAGAGTGAAATCACGGAAAAGAGTTTACGTCGATAGGAATTTTATTGCCGTGCCATACAGGCCTCGTATCAGTGTCTCGAGAGAAGTTCTATAAGCTCGAGTCGCGCGTTCATGAAATCACTTTGCGACAGGCGTAGAAGCAACGACTGCCACAATATCGTTTGTTATAATGCACGTGGAATATAGGAAACGCAGTGAAAAACGAGTTTGTGTTGAATAGATAACGAAAATCTCGTCGATTCGCTCATCGTTTGGCAGTTTGCTCGCATTTATTACTGATCATTCATCTCTGCTACTTCAAGCTCCGACATCTTACGTTACAATATGTAAAATATATTGCGTCTATTTTCATTGTTAGTTATTCCTTAGTATATAAAATTTAATTTAAACAAAATAATGGTTTATTAGTTTCTTCTGGTGCACTGAATGAAGAACATTCATCCGTTGCAGTACCACTGGCACTAGTTTTACAATCTGTTCCATACCAATCGATACCGTGAGACTATCGTGAAGTTACACGTGATTATATTGCCTACCTCGATACTACCTATAATTAGAAACGATTCTGTTCATTTAGTACGCACTTTTTAAATACATATCTTCATTTGGTACATACTTCCTTCCCATAACACGCCATTGTGTCCAAGCTTTTTACGTTACAGTAACGTCAATAAAGTGGGGGAAAGTGCATAAGCTGCAGAACTTAGCCCGAACAACGTTGGACTAACTACTATCTCGCTCCATTTCCTCTTCTTTCATTCCACATTTACTGTACCCTATTGTTTACCTTAAAGACAAAAGCTGGAAAGCTGTTTAAAACGTGTCTGAAAGTAGACAAAACATGCAGTAGACTCCATAAAAAAAAAAAGAAAAAAAAGGGAAAGGATGTCGTTCGCAACTAGCAACGACCGACCACCTGATTCTGGATAGGCTGTAGCGAACAAAAACCTTAATTTAAGACCCCTTTTACTCATCCACTCCGCCGCTTGTTAGACGGTCGGAGAATATTAATTTACCTGGTGGGTACAGGACCGTTCTAAACGAGTCGCCGCGAAGCAACAGTCCGAGAATCTTCGTCCTTGCCGGTTTGATACGGTTTCGCGACAGGAAACCCTGGGTCTCGTTACGTCACGTCGGTGCAATTCTCGACATTTTCCTCTGAATGTCCGTTTCGTGTTAATGAACGACTTATCTTCATATTTGCTGTCACCACGTGCACGAACCGGAGCTCGTTTACGGAAGTTGGCTAGCTACTCACCAACTATAGTAACTGCGGAATTAATTGAGATCTCGCTATCCTATCTTGTTATCCCGGTAAATTGTGAATTTCTACTAACCCCGCGCATTGGTGTAGCTTATTTAAGAACGTGCCTCGAAGCATGCGGAAATAAAGGTAAAGAAAACGAAGAAACGACAAAGAAAATTATGCGTTCGCCTGGAACACTGTGAACAGGAAGCAAACGCACATTCAGTCACAGAATAAAAAGATGATAAAGAAACTAGTAACTATTAATTGCATGAATCTGCTCGTTCGTGCTGGTCCTGGATTTTCATTAAATTACATTGTCCAACGTTGTTTCCCTTTTGATCGCATGTCGAGATTGCACGCTCGCGCTCACAGTTCACCAGGCTGATACCATTATTGTTTATTACCACTCGTAACGCTGTATTCGAAAACTCTGTCGACGGCGAAACGACCACTAGTGGAAATTAACTGGCCTTGAATATGCAAAGATCGTAAATTCGTCCTCCTTGAAACTCCTTGAAAAATCGTTCCGGGTTCATTGATAAGGGTGATATAGCGGTGTTTTGTCTCTAAATTTCTAACTGATCTAAATTATTCTGGAAATAGCGTTTTTCAACTTGTTTCGCTAATGGTTTCTTGTAACGTAGCAAATTATCGTGTTATTCTTTTCCTTTCCTTGGTGGATATGTTAGTTGGCTGCAATTTTCATAACTTTATCGATGTATGGACAGCTAATTAGACCGAACGTTTATTTTAATATTCAGCAAAACTGGCAAGATCGATATTTCAGTTTGCTTGGTAGAATGCGTTGTGGCAGTAATATTTCCTCTTGAACAACCTATTCTTCGATACACGCAATTTCTAGAAAACGTAAATATTGAAAATAAAGATAAATATGTGATGGATATTACGAAGCAACGAGAAACTACGAATAAATGTAAAAGCTGTAGAAGATGTAGAAAATATTGACGATGTGGAACTTAAAATTTTTATGATACTAAAACAAATGATTTTAGGAATGTAATTAATTCTGCGCCGAATGAAATAGATACGAAGAAAAATGGCTTTCCTGAAAAATATCATGACGTTTAATGATTCGTAAAACGCAATACGGCAGAGATAAGAAAGTTCGTTAATAAGAAAGTCAGAAAACAAGGATCGATACTTCCAGATTGGTCCTTCGTTTTTTCCGGGCTATCAGATCGCATTACATTCTCGTAGAAAATGAACAATAGCAAATCATCTGAAGATGGCAGCAGCTCGAAGATGGAGTCAGCTAGTCGTTATTTTTATCGTTATTTATAGTACAATAATAACTGGATCTGACTTTTAGGATATTTTTCCTGTCCATTGTGGTTGAAAAAACTGTATCGAAATGTAGCCAACATCCGAATAAAAATAAAAGTTACAACAAATGGAATTGCTACGGTTTTGTTATATGCAGATATATATAGTACATCACTAGAGTACATGTAGCATATTTCACGTAGTAATCTTCTGATTGTTTCGCGTAAAAAAGTATTTATTCCTTTAAAGTCATTCCAGTCTAACGATAAGAACGTCGGATCATCGTCGTAACGGGAAAGGATTAACGGGATCATGTTTGGATTAAAATAACTCATAACTAGTAGTTACAAATCCATGACTCGTTTATTAAGAAATACTGTATTGTTCCGACAATCGCGAAATGGTGGTACGATACGATAATGGTTCTCGGAGTTAAGAACGTTTCGACGCAGTCGTCCCGGGGTCACCGACGTCCCTCCCGCTGACGGTGGATTCGAGTCGTGCGACATCACCGAATAACGAACGGTTTCACGAGATCGATCGTGTGTTTCATGCATCGCGTAAATTCGTCGTTCTCCGTTACGTGGATCGTTCTTTGTGTTCCGCGGCTGATTTTAGGCGCGCGCCGCGCCCTAATAAATACGATTCTCTCGTGTTAAAACAACGCACACAAACGTTTAAGAGAAGCAAGTACAACATCAAGGTTTCATCGATTTCTTTCATTTGCTTTCGTTTGAACCATGTTTATATTTCAGGGTTACCCTGTCGATCATCTCCCTCTCTCGTCTCGCGGTTACATCAGGTCGAGCCACTCGCCACTACCGAGCAAATGCCAATCATGCCATGAAATTTCGTAGACCGAGTAATTAAACGATCGCTCAAACTGCGAAGAAGCAGTCGTTGGAGGCGATCATCATCCCGTCGTTCGGCATACATAGAAAATACTGTGTTTGGATGGGAACGCTCGCTTCGAGCCTACGAACGAATCCCCGCGGAACGCGCGACGTGATATCGCTGTGGCGTTGAGAAGTCCCATTTTCCCGTGACGTCCAAACCCCTTCGCGTGATACGACAGAGAGAAGACGTGGACAAAGAGACAGACATCGAGGCAGACACAGAGACAAAGTGAATCACTCGCTGCGGTACATACCGACGCTCCCTTCCCTTCTCTATCCGGCTGCTCCCTTCGTGAGCAAACATCGCGACAACGGAACGAGACATCGTCAACTGCGGTGGCAGTGTGAGATTGGCTCGAAGATTTTCTGCCGCTTAAACAAGATCCGAGTTCGACCGGTCGCGCGCGATGATCGCCGACGCAAATGTCATCGGCGCATCAGGAAGAGCAGGGAGCTGAGCTTTTGGTCGCTTTTGTAACGCAGTCGTCTTTCGCCAGGCCGTTGGGATTCCAACCTACCGATTCCTCAGTAGCTGCGCACAAACCAACAGGACGAGCAGGTGCAGCGAGAGGTAGAGTCGCGGCGTGGATGGACCGGTGGAAGCGAGTGCGTACGCATACGAGGAGTAGCATTGCCTGTAGTTTTCTGGGTTCAGCCGGGTGACCGTGCAGTAATGATGGAGAGCGCAAGCTCCGTTCAGCGGTCCTCCGCAGCCCCAAATCTGCTCCACTTCCCGCGGCAACGAGACCGTGTTGGCCGCGTAGTATCTATGGGAATATAAGCGGCCGCGTGCGCGGAAAGATAATCAGCCGTGGAGCTGGCTAGGCTCTGCGAGACGCAAGCCACCGTATCGGGACAGTCATTAGCATCGTAATGACGCGATTGCGTTGAAAAGGGTAGACAGTTATCAGCGTCAAGCGGCTCGAGGAATTATCGTGCCGGATAATTGCTCGAGAAATATGGAAATTATTAATGCAGCAACGGGTTCGGCGCGTATACGTCGCGACTAGCTCGTGCAATCGCCGCATCGGATCGCGTAAATGTTTCCGCGCAGTGTCGAGCACATTGCCACATTGATCCCCGGGTACAGGTGCTGCGTGGTCGCGCAACTTTGTCACGAACAACCTACGTCAGTCATCCGTTAACAGCACCTCCCCGGTGGGAGAGTTTTCAAGGTCTTTCGCGCGATATCGCCCATTTCACGCGATTACGATAGCAGGGATGAGCACGAGACGCCTTGAAAGCGAAATTAAAGCGAATTTAAATTACGAAGTTTCTCGTGAAATTGAATGTTGTTGCAAACTTTCAAAGAATCTAGCGAGCTTCGTTAAACTGCGAATTGCATCGTTTTAAATGTGAAAATCGTTGCTTTCGATCGTACTCGATGTTCTATTTCAATGATAGGTGATATATAAAATACTTGGAATATAAAACTAAAAGTAGGCAAAAAAAAGAACAATATAAACGTGTCTACTATTTTTGAATCGCGCCAACGTTGCTCTATTTTTTTACAAGGTATAGTTCAAACTCAAAGTGCAGAGTTTAATTACGAATCGCGTACCATGCAGCAGCAGAGGAACGCGAAAAAACCGAGAAATGCCAAAGTGGAAATACATCAAAGTAACGTTCCACATTTTCGTACGAAATACTCGAGCCCGAAGGAATAAACGGAACGAAAGGGAGGTTGTAATCCGGATGATCAATGATCCCTGTCCACGATACGATCGCGGTCACGTATTCTGCTAGACAGATGGAAAAATTTGTCGGTCGAACCGTTTACGTACCTGACGAAAGCATAATCATTGAATTGCGTGAATCGGTCAGCCAGGTCGTGAAGAGTGATCGCTGTAATTTCCTGAAGTTCATAGTACTCGAGCAGAGAGTACTCGGCCAACCAGTTTGCCGTCCCGGCTGAATTCGCGTCCGGCAGATTAAGATAGTACTGCGTATAATCCAGCACCTGAATACGACGGAACAGAAGAGAAGATGGGTCGACGAATCCTATACAGGCTGTTAGAAAAGAAAAAGGCAAAAGACAAAAAGATACTTAAAGGCCTTATGGTACTTACTCACTCAGGAAAGTAAGACAACGTCCAAGCGTATTTTTATCGTTTATATAATCGAAGTACGTGCAATAGAAGTAGAAAAGTTTTCTCTGATAGCATTTTTCGTTTCGCGTTGGCGAGGGTTCGGTCGATCAGCATCGACTAAAATTTTCTTCCTATAAACGGTGTTCTACCTTATGTTGATTTACGATCCATAAACGTGAGCTTTGTATAGAAATGGAAGAAAGACGATATTGAACATTTACAAATACGACGATTTGTACCGATCTTCAAGCGTTAATAAGAGTTGTTTTTACAAGGAAAGGATTGGCTTTATAGTCTCTGTTGATCAGACATCTTTCACTTTACTCACCATAAGCTCTTTAAGTATCGGCCCCTTTTTCCAAACATCTTGTACGCTCTACATTTCTTTCGATCGAAAAATCGCGTAAATAGAAATCGTTCGGTCAGAGACTACGAACGTCACGTAACACAGAACATTTTTACCTACCTGACCAGTGGCAGTTTCGAATTTGTACAATCTTAAACCTGGATTATTCGGCCCTCCAGGCGTGCTCGGCGATATACTGGGTGCCATCATTATCCATGACACCGGCAGACCTAGCGGCACAAACGTCGTCAGGGTAAAATCAATTATTCTTTGAATTCTTTCCGCGTGTCGCAATGTGTATACATATTTGTGGCCGAACGAGTAGGACGTTAACGTAAGTGAACGTAAAAGAGATAGGAACGTTTTTAAAAGCGCGCCAAACTCGCTGGCGTGACCGATAAAGCGGACTGTAAAACGGCTGAAAAGTATCCTGGCTATCGAACGACACACGCGGGGAATTTATTGATTATCGTTCGCGGCCTCGGTCGTTTCGATGAAGGAACGCTCTGAAAAATATGAGTAGAACGTGACCGAATGGACCTATACAGCGTCGTAAAATTGAACCACCCTGCGTTTACAGTCACTTCACCGACAAAAATGCACAGGCGTTTATTCGATCGTGAAAATTATTTTCGAAAATCTAAGATATTTTAAATTCGTCAGGAAAAACGTTGATATTACTGTTATTATTTATAATCATACACGTTTATACGTTTCGTGGATATTGCAGAAATCGGTAAACTACGGTGAGAATAATATAAATCAAGCAAAAGATACAACGCGATAATCAACGTAATCGTAAATTAATCACGAAAATGTAAACAAATTAATACGCTTCAAATGTTGATATGCTTCGACAACGCGTCAAAAAAGTTTTAAGTTATTTCCAGAAATCGAAGCAAAAATTCCGAGATATCGAAATCAGTAGTACAATACGAATGTAAAAGAACTTTTGCGTACAATTATATATATATATATAAATAGTGGGAAGATTAACAAAGAACGTTTTGCTTTAACGTATATACGATCGTTAATCTCAGGATAACAAAATAAATTGCTCGTTTAAGCTTTCGTTGGATTACGGGCGATCGACATCTACATTATCAGTATATCAGGCAAACTACATAGGAATAATTACCTGCTCGAAGCTTAATGCATTTTATAGATTTTACTGTCAAGCCGCATCCGTGACGGAGTTTGTAATAAAGCACCGACGGCACGCGTTTTTCATCATTCCTTTATGGTTGAACTGGGACGCGTTCAAACTTAGCCAATACGTGTTGGATCGTTAGGAAAGTCAAACCGCTATTGAATCGCCAACAAAGACGCGCTTCAGCCCGCAAACGACAAAAGCGAAATACGATAAAGCCAAAGTCAGCGTGACAAAAGGGAACGAAAGGATCAAAATCACGAATACAGCATCAACGGTATTCACGAGCGTAGCGTTTTGCGAACGGCGTAGCGAAACAATCGCGATAAAGACGCGGTAAAAGAACGAACGTCGATTTTACTTCCATTTCGATGCATTGAACGTTAAATGTTTTCACGCGCGAAGAAAAAAAGGAAGAAAATCCGAGTTGTTAAGTTCGAAGCACGAAGAAGAAAGATAGGCCGGATCAGAAATGTAGCGTGAAGCAAATGTAAGATACGGCGCTGCGCGCACGAAACTGAAAAAGAAAGAGGAACAGCCACTTGGTGAACCGCGTATCGTAAAAGGTTGAACAGGGTTTTGAGTGCGATACGATGCCTGCGCATCGATCCGACCACCTCGGTTGATTCACCGCGTTCAACCGCCACGCTTGTTGGTATTGCCAACAAGAAGGGACAAGACGTATACACGTACCGGTATCGCTATAGACCACGCGAAAAGTGTCCGAGTGCCAGTGACCGAAGAACTGACCGCGAATGATGTCCGAGTACAACCGGATCAGCTGGAGATATTTGGTATTGTGACGTTCGCTCAACATCGCCGCACCGCTCTCACGATCGTCCACCCCTGGTGGTGTGTGACCTACGATGTATACCTAGAAACATTATACAAAATATCGGTTTAATTCGGTTGTTCGAACGAATCTGATCTTTCGTTTGTCGATCGATCATTCTCATCGATGTTACCCGTGTTGTGTCCTTTCGTATTGTTAGACAAATTCCAAAATTTGAGGAAACTACAAAAGAATCATTGTCGACGCGCGTCATTTGAATTTTATGCCAAAGCTGTTTTAAAAACACCAAACTTTTTAGTAATTAACGAAAGAAAAAACTTCTTCTTGGGTGAAACTAAAGTTACGGAGACGTAAAACGTTCGACGACCACAGCAGGATTAACGCTATAAGACGAGATTTTTGACGGAATACGAAAAATGTGTCGCGTTAGAGCTGTACCCCGTCAAAATTAATAGAATAGAAGGCGATCTCGCCGTCGCCCGCGGTTAGAGGGCTGAACGTAATGTACAGACTTAATTCGCAAGTTTTCCCTGTGGGGATTGTCACGTGACTGCATCTCGATTAAGTAGGCGCGTTGAGCAGCAAGAAGTGTTTCGTGGAATCACTCTCGCAGTAACTGCTCGTAATGAGCAACTCTCTCGTTAGCGTTAGTAAACTGAATTCCGTAAGCATTATCCACGTGGCGTGGAATCAACGCAAGATACGAATCGTTGGCGTGAGTTACCGTGAAATACCTAATCGAGCACGTTCGCCAAGTTAAACGCAGTCTACGCTGATACTGTACCGCAGCTTCTATGTTTAAAGCTTATAAACTGGCTGCTTCCGCTCGATTCCACGCAATGTGAGCGAAATAAAGTATAATAGCGAGAGGGTAAGTAGATGGAAAGTATACTGCGTGTAATACTTTCAAGTTTCATATTACTTGTTATTAACGTCAAGGAGACATTTGTACATAAATTTGTATATTAGGAGAAAAAGTATCTTTTGTCTTACAACTTTCTTCCTCGTACATTATTTTGAATTGATATTCATTGCATTCTAGTATTTTCGTCAGAACCAAAACGGATCATTTTCGTGAATATATCGTTGTATTTCCCTACTTGAGTATTGATACAATTCAAATAAGAGCTATCTGCGGAGAATCGAATCGACCAGTCATAAATGTACCACTTTTAAATTCGGCTGCCTCGGCTTTTCGCCTTAATTGGTATGTAAAATGCGATGCAAATGAACGATGCGACATCGTTGCGATTTCGCTTCGGTAACGCCGTGCGATTCGGCAGGTTTATATTTCTAATAACGCGATGCATACAATCATGCGAGAATGGGATCGCACGCTTTATTTTTTACAAATTTTTTACTTGTTTTTTATGAGAACTTGCCAATGAAAACCTTCGTTGTTAGTTAAATTACGTCGACGATGCCAGAATATCCTTTTATGGCACAAATGTATCGTGAATTTTCGATAATTCATTGAATTTCGATAATTCGACCAATTATAAATGAACTGACGCGGAACATTCCGCTGTTTCTCTTGCAGCGCCTAGCTAATTTTCTTGCGCTAGGACAAATTCACGCGCTAATTCATACGCGGTGTAAAATTTCCATGTCAAGGAACGAAGCCAGAAGCGATAATCTCACGAAGCAAGAATGCGAGAAACGAAGGGCCGGAAAATAGAGAGCGAAAGACGGAAGAAGTAGTCGGACGACGCGTAAAAACCAAACGAAAAGAACCCGTAGGACAAACAAAGGCGACGAGAGATCGGGTTAGAGCAACGACAAGAACTGGTAAAATTGTAACGGTGAAACCGACGGTATGAGTTAAGGAATAAAAACCGTCTGTGCGAAATGATGAAAATAACGACGGTTAAGAGGTGAAGGTGAAGAGGCAACAAAGGAGAGAGAACGTTCTCGTGCAAAAAAATGACGTCACTGGCCAACGGATGATACGTAGCAGAGAAAAAGCGGCAAGGAATCAAAGAATACAAGAAAAGGGAAAGGTACGCAGAGACCGTGAAAAATAGAAGAAAACGTTCGCTAGCGGAAGAACAGAAGCCAGTGTCACTCGGAAGAAAGAAAAGAGAGAAGGTAGGATGGCGCAGCGTCGTCGGGTGGATAAAGAAAAGCTCGTTAAGCTGATAAGAGAAAAAAAGCGGGGGAAAAAGTCCTTTTCCATTCGCACGGAGATTCCTTCTGAACGAATTGCACCGCTGGGAAAAAGTAGATTTCTTTAAACGGTGAATACCGTCGATCGGGCACCGGGGAACGAAACTTTGCCCGCCGAAAGAGATAAGTGTTACGCGGTTCGGTAGGCACGAACGACCCACTCTTCCCAGACATTACGAGCCCGTATATTCTGCTTCCTTCGTATCGCGAAACACCTCTCTGCTTGTCGATTGATTACTTCTCGTATAGTCTCGTTACGCGCTGCACACGCCCTCGATATTGCATAAATCCTGAGAAACCTACGGCTGTCTTCCCAGTTAGCCAACCATCCACCGTTCTGAATTTTCGCGGAGACTGCCAGTTTGTCGCGTCAGTGACTCGTGATTTCCGGCATATCTCTCCGCTTTCCCGCCGCGCTCCGATATTTAATATTCGCCGTTTCAATTTCCAGAATATTTCTCCTGGCCCGAGAGAGAATCTTCACGTGCTTTATTGTGCCAAGCTATGCAAATTATTAGTCTCGATACAGTATCGTTAGAAATTTCGACGTTATTTGTTCCGCACTAAATATTTTCTTCAATTTCTGTTTAAATGCTTCTTCGTTGCTTTCACCTAGATCGAACAAGCATTTCGATTATCTGTAATATACTGCAACACGAGATTGAGATTCTAGGCATAGCGGAAAATTCATATCGAGATATTAACAATATCAAATTCGTGTTCATGAATTTTGGATACTTGATCAAATTGGCGGCGCATGTACGTAGCGAAGTTCTTACACGGTCGAAACTTTCTCGGTTTATACTACCGGTATAATTAAGCAAAAGCGGTTATATAAACATAACTCATTTAAAGCTTTATTCGAAAGTTATGATAAAAATAAGAAATACAGAGAGAACGGTACTTTTGCCTCGAATATCGCCTCTGATTTTACGCCATTGGACTTTTATGTGCGTGTAACTTCAAAAAAGAAAGACACATCGAACAGATATTATTGCGTGCGATACGTGTAATACGAACTGATACAAAGAATTTACTGGTTCACCGAGATGAAACGAAATTATTATATTGTATATGTTGTATATATATGTTTCGTTGTACAAACTACAAACTGCAGAATCTTTCATATTTTTTAATAAAGCATATACGTTTCTGCGCTTTGTTCGATAAGTAAGCTACATATAAACAGCGACTATTGCGTTTCTTGCAAACACCAAGAACATACTTATAAAGCGAGGAACGCGTACAGTTTCATAAAAAAATTCCATGCAACTCGTAAGTAACACGGAGAAATTTGAACGCGAGCGAAATGCGAAGCGAATACGTCTAAACATCCATCGCGGGTCACAATACGTCGTTTCTTGCCTTTCGATCAATCCGTAGGGAAGAAACCGTGTAGCGACTACATCGGTACACGGTACTCGTACAGCTTCTCTTTGAAAAAGGACTGTCGTCTCTGTTCGAATACATTCGTGCACGGCCCCGTTCGTACACGTCAGATTGATGGGTACACGGCTTGTATATTAAAAGAAGCCCGAAAAAAATCTGATTTGCAACGTGAAATTGAACTATTTCGCGCGCGATACAGAGAATCGGTACACGTGTATATTACGTGTGGCTTCTCTGACATTCAACAGAGGCAAAAGGGAGCTGGCCTGTCGCTTCGCGCGAATTCGTGTATCGACAAAATCGCTCGTTTTTTTTCCATTTCTTGTTTTTTCGTTTCTCGTTCACGATGTATCGGGAAATTAATCCGTTGCGAATGTCGGCTGTTCTTATTCCCGGACGTGTCACACGGAAGCAGTGCGGCACGGCAGGCAATGAATTTCACTTCAGAAAAGAACTGCACGGTTCCGGGAGAACTTAACGCCAACTTCCGAGTCTTATCGTTGGCTGACAGAGTTTCCAAACTTCTTGGTGAATTTCGAATAGGCGGCGAAACTTTCTGTTCTTTCGTACAATTGATGAACGCGTTCTTTTGTTCCAAAATCGTCTTATACTTTGGACACTTTATTTACAAAACTGGATCGATCGTACACCGAAGTTTAGGAGCAATTTAAGAAATAAATTTTTACCGATGTTCCCAAGTTGGTCGTAGCTGTGAGCTACTTTTTGTATTTATATACGACGCTTGTAACGCTTTCGTATCATACGAAATATCGTTAGAAAAACGTGTAAAAAAAACTGAACTCGCAGCAAGATGGATCTTGATGGCGTAATGATCAATGCCAGTGACAGAAGAAAAGCGAGGCTGAGTGCCTACCTTTGTATGGTTTGCGCACGTAGAGTTCGCGTCACAATCCAAATGGGACGTAGTATGCTTTCAAAGAATCTGCATATGATGGTAAGCAAGATTTTACGTAGTCGTGTTTCGTATACGTTCGTTGCATTCGCTTGCACACGAACGACACGCTTGGAGACGAAAGAGTGCTCGACATTTTACAAATACGCATGGTGTTCAAGTGTTACACTTTCAGGAAGAAGCTGTTCTATCTTTGCCAGACTGCATTTCTGTTACGGGTTATCACGTAGACCAGCTTCGTGCGATACTCGAATTTCTCTGCTCAGCTTTCATTCTAGCTTAGTGATTATGACGCAACATTTGTTCCATTTATCCGAAAATAATTTATCCACGAAGAAAACTCAGTATTTTCTTGTTAGAAGTAAATATAGAGCGTCTACAGATGACTATCGTTTTGAATAATTGCTAAAGTATCGCCAACGGTATGAAAAAGATGTAAATGCGTTTTGTCTTTCTGTTTTATTCATAGAGCACGACAATGTGATAAAATATTCTCCTGTCGAATGCAAAGACTTATTTTCTTTTATTTATACCTGTTCGAAGAAAATCGTTTTTCACGTTGAGCTAAAATATTTTTTAACGGATAGCAACAAACAGAATAAATCCTATATACAAAACATATTTTTTTTTTTTTTTGTATATAGAAAATACGAAAACGGTAGCTCTCGTGTTATAACAACAATTTAACGGTCCGTCGCCTCTAGAGGAACGAAAAACAATCTTATCCAATTTTGTTTTGTCCATTGCAATTCGATATGTCCATCGAGTGTGCACCAACGAACGTATACAAAAAGTATTGGTACTCCGAGGTTGAATTTAATTTCTCGCGGCTAGCAATAAACGTAGCCGCGCTATCTGGCAGAAAAACAGGCTCACATATAAATTTTTTCCCTAGTGTGCCGGTGAATCTCGGTCGAACGTTGATTTCCAGCTGAAAAGTGCATCGTCGATAGGCACAAAAATCACCGTGCTATTCACGGTTCGGTCGTCGATAAATCGGATAGGGTAACAATGGTGTCGTTGATTGGTCAGTTTCATCCGCTGACGTGTCTAAACGGCTCGTAATTTGTAATCGTATTATCGGTCATCGATCGATCTTCGACATGAGCTTGCGACGATCGTTCTTGCCAATCTGCCGTACGAACGTTTCATATGATCCCCTTACGAACGTTCTGCACAGGATAAAGAGAGAGAGAGAGAGAGAGAGAGAAAGAACAAAGACAGGCAGCTATAGAATAGGGGAACGAGCGTTGAAAAGGAGATGGAGGAAGGATTATATCTGGCTAGGGCAAATCAGATTTCTATCTTCCGTTCAGCCGACTACACACGGTCCAGCAGGATTTTTCAGAAAACTGCACGTAGAATCTCTGGAGATATCGCGCTTGAGTGATACTTTACAAGGGGTTGAGGAAGATTTACGACGGCCACGGCATTGGCTACGTATCCTAAATTAGTAAACCAACACGTAGCTGATTTTAGTTTTAAATTATTATTGCTAACCCAGGATCGTTTATTTTCCGCGGTTTCCTCATACGCTAACGAGATCGATAAAGCATTAAGTGGTTCCAGCCTGATAACTCGTTTGCGCTTGATATCGGCTTGCAGACTTGTTCGAGCTTTTATCGAAGTTCTATCGTAGTTAGTCCGTTTCACTGGAAATATCAGTAACGCATTTTTGCACCCTTAAATTCTCTATAAATGAAAAATTCAATCGTGTTCTTATTAGTACGTTGCGTTTTCCCGTCTGTCTAAAATTCCATGCTTTAATTATTTTGCATCTTTCGTGACTACGGTAGGATCGCGGTAGGAACATTTTTTATAAAAATCTATAGAATATCCTCTGTACTTGAACGTGATCGAGAGATCAATAGGATCGGCACGCAACAATTTAGGTATACGAGTATATAGATCCTGGTTCCGTGTATGGAATTCAAAGTCCTACCATAATTTATCACCGCTGGTAACATTCAGCCAGCTTGAAGGATTCTCCTCGTTCTAAACGGCCGGAGGCTCGTAATCGATAACCGATATCTGGAGGCAGCGCGTCATCCGACACCGATATCGCGGCAATTGTAGCGCGTATCCGGCGAGATCGTAATGCAAAGAGCCCACCGGCCGAATGGTAATTGGCCGTGGAATAAATTCGCGGTCGATCTCATTCCGGCCACCAAACTCATAAAGTTCTCTTCCTCGTCGTTCTCCTAGCCGAAAGGGAACATAGGGGTGGGGCAACGCTGGAATTCTTTTCATCGCGGCCGATATGAAATAGACGTTTGTTCCGGATAAAGATCGAACTCGCAGCAGGGGCCGATGGAAACTCGTTTATTGGGCCGAAGAGTAAATTTTCGGGGAAAGAGTTCGGGTTTGATCGACGAGACACATTGCCCGGCCATCTTTCTCCTGCGGAATTCGCTCCACCCTATCGCAGATTCCCATGAAACGATGAAATCATGTGCTTTTGTTCGAAGTATGTTTCTTCGAACGTTAATCGAGAGAAAAATGGAAGAGCAGCTTTTGCTGGTGCAATTCTTTAAAAACGGTATTATACTGGCATCAGATTGAATTTTCATTAATTAGATCGATAAGCGATATTTTCGTATTTCTTTGGTTTCCGAGCATAAAAATAGTATGTACAGATTTTGGGCAAAATCAAAATGTGCTTTATTGTCAACCTGCAATTTATGCTTGATCTTAAATATACGAGGTATCGGGTGTCACGATACTTTCTTATTTTTCCTCGCGTTTGACAGTTTTCGGTTAAAGCGCATACACTTTATATTTAGTAGTATCCCATTTGCCTGTTAAAATATACATCTGGAAATAAATGAATTTTATGCGAAACAAATTTTCCTGCTTTTGGATTTAATAATCCAATACTTGTCTTTGTAATATTTTCTGACCGAATGTCTTTTAGGAATAACTGCATCGAACGAAAAGGGTAGGGAAACGCAAAAAGATAAAATCAATGAAGAATCGGCGATTTATGATGGTTGGTCAGAATTAGAGTTCTATATTAGTGAGATCCATAGTTGAAAATAAAGAATTAAGAGTAAGAGCCATCTTGGAGCTAAATTATATCTTTATTATCAAATATAGTAACTAGTGTCTCATTCGAGGTTCACGTACTAAACGGCCTATATTTAACCCAGGCTTCCTACAATACGAGGGAGATTTTGCTGCTTGGTATATGGACAATATTTTTACCTATCGTACGACAGTCAATAAGAAAGGAAATTTATATCTTCATATCTGATACTTTTAGAGGAAACAATTTGTAATGTGCACTGTAAGTCTTCCAGTTTTGGTGTGTGTGTGTGTGAAAGTCGTTTCTAAAGACGCGAAACACCGCGAATTGCGGCTATAACCGACTTTTTGCTAAAGATAAATCGATTCGTGATATTTCTGCGCCGCTAGTACGATTACGAGGGTCTTAAACCTGATTCGTTTACAAAGTTCGACGCCAACTTAAGCAGTTGCGGCCTGTTGGTCTGTGCCACTTTTTTATACCATTTTCCCGTAACTTGTAAGCGTAGATATTAAATATCGATCTACCTTCCGCCTGTAGTATATAGCATGTTTAAAGAAGCACAACATCATTGGAAGATAAAGTTCGACGAGTACAATAACTTGGTGGAAGTAATAGTATTTTACAAAATTACTAATAAATTGCAAGCGCAAGATGTAAAATCTCGAGCGTATTAGATAAATTTGGAACAGTTCTTTTTCTTTTTATTATGACTGTAATACTCGCCTCGGTCTTGTGCAAGAAGTATTTTAAAATATGAAAGAATATTAACTTAACGCATCAAAAGAAGCAATTGGGAACAAAGGATATTGCGAAACATGAATTGGAAAATATTACGTAAAAGCTGGTTACTGAAAAGCTTTAAAAATTGTTTCTCTGAAATATTGGACGCGAATCTTAAATTTGCAATATTCGATATCGACGGAATAAAACTACATGTAAAAGAATTTAACAATATTTAATAAACTTCAAAATAGACGATCGTTATATCGATAGAAAAAAGTTCGTAACTTTTATACCTTAATTTCCGCATCTCTGTTCCTTTAGTAAAGAAAGAGTCTGTTTGGTCTGTAAATACAAACAACTTTATTCATCGTGCTTATCCTCATCCGCTTGTTTATCGTGATTGAACTTATTGATTGGTATTATTTATACGTATGTATATAGAAGAGTCAACGCGTTGATCGCATTACGAAAGAAATACAATTCGTAATCCTAGAACAATATTTTCAAAACATAAACTTATCGACGTACGTACACGAGACCTAACGCGTAATAACGAAATAAAAATAAACATACTACCGTTTAATTATACTCGACAACGTACATATTTCAAAATGAACAATACTGTTAGATAGCTGTCTAAAAATACGTAACTAGCGCCGTAACTAAAGGCATTAATCGTAAAAGTTTGTGACAACTATATCTTGGATTTTTGCGTGAAATAAACAAACTAATATATACAATATTAATAGGAAAAAAACATTCAAACGTATTTTCCGATACGAACGTAAAAGGTCGATAAATCGATATCAACCGTTTCGTTACTTTTTAAATTTAATTACTTCATTACTACCACCGTTCTACTATTATACATCTGCCACTTAACTCTTCCAATTACCATGTAAGAAGTACATTTTTGCAACTATGTAAAAAAGGTTTTATTCGAAAAGAATTGTCACGTCTACTCGTATCGATAGGATAGCGCTAAATCGGTTTAAAACAGCTGAAACATTGTACACGGGAAATGCTATCGCTTGATACCAATTACATGTAATATTAATGTATCTCGTATCGTTAAATTTCACATATTATATCACCTACTATTTACCAAGTTATATGTTTGTACTTTTCGTTCTCTCGCTCTCTCTTTCTCTCTCTATGGCTGTGAATTATTATCATCGTAATTCCCTAAAAAGATAACCATTCTATAAAATTCATCTGTAAGCGCGGTTTATACCGTTGTCTTCGAAAATTTCATACCGTGCATGCAGACGGTATCCCGCGATGGAATGATCATCGAGCTGTCGAACAATATCGAATATTAATATTTCCTGCGAAACTTCATATCCCCACACGGAGAAGGCGGATTCAACGGTCGCTTTCAGGCTATAAAGCTTTGGGTCGGAAGTTCTGTTATTGACTGATAGCCTGTCATCCCGATAACTGCGTCCCGTGTAAATAATTTATCGCGACGGGAACCAAAATGGAGGAAACGAAGCGGCATCAGCATTGATACTGCGCGGCGCCGCACGATTTTCATCCTCGGGAATTGACGTTTCGTCAATAAACTTCCTTTACCGCCACTTGGACGAACCTTCCCTGATTCTCTTCTTCCATTTCTCTCTCTTTTTCTCTCTCGCTATCTGTTCATCCGTCTGCCTTCCTCTCGTCTGCTCGTCGATTTAAACTATGCAGGGTTTGTTTTACGAGCGTGCACAATCCATCGTACATATGTCTCGCTTGATCCTTTAATTATCGAACTTGTCGTGCCACGAAACAAGTATCGTTCTATTATACAAGATAAATATACGCAATGGCTCACGCAAGTATTCGAAGAAACTTGCTACATTGTATTACGCGAAACATTTTGAAATCTCATTAGCGCCGTAGCGAAATTGATTTTTACGAAAATGTAATCGCGACGATACGGAATCTGAATTCACGACAAATTTCCTCCGGCATTAAACGTGTCATTTCCCCGGTATGTTAAATGTGTCGACTCTTTTGCCAAATACTCCTTCGGATTAGTTAATTAATTGAATCGTTAAGGAAGTTTCTTCAACGATTCGTCGAAGGATTCTCATAGATAATAATTATACAGACCTTCTTTACATCTTACAAAGTTGGACTCACTTGTACTTGGTACTACACATCGAACTGAATCTCTCGCTGTAATACTGTAACGTTCGTCGCAAGCAGCTTGTTTCTGAACAAAGACTATTGTATTCCTGCCATAAAAGCACATTTCCCTTCGAGTGCCATTCTTCGAAAAGAAATTTCTTCGCACTCGAGCAAATCTTCTTAAGGGCAACTTCCTTCTGGATCAATGTTGATTATGAAATTTCCTTGCCTTCTTCCTTCGTACCATTTCATATCGTTCTTTGAGAGAAGCTATTACGTCTAGATGACAACGGTAAACTTTTAATTGCATTTTCTTCGAAGCAGTCATTTCGATGAGAGCTGTGGAAAACTGCACTTGAAAAATATTGACTGCTTAATGATGAATCGTATAATGAATTACAATTGCTATTGCTCCGACGTTTACTCTCAGAACGATCAAATAGCAGGCCCTGCAGGAGAAAAGCGGGTCGTTAAAACGGGAAAACCGAACAAACAAAGGAGCTGGCCGAGCAATTCTCCGGACGATGTTATTCTCACTTTCTTGTTCATGCTCCTTCTTTGTTTGATCAGGGATCTCGCTCGTAACGGTGCCGTGAATGCATTACGTCGAATTGATAGAGAGCATGAACATTCGTATAAATGTTCTGCGTGGAAAGGGTAACGCGGTTGTTCGACGTACTATGTACAAATTATTCGAAATATGCGCATTATACGAAACTTTTTGAAATTTCGTTATCATTATAACGGGACACGGTGATTATGAATCACGGTGATTATAGCAGTAAAATGTAAAACGGATCTGGAAACGTATATCAAAGTTACAAGAGACTTGTTGCGAATATACATTTCGTGAAAAATTAATATACAACGTGAATAATAATCGAAAACGTATAATTAGCGTAACCGATGGTCTCGTTAGATACTATGGCTTATTAATACAAAGAATAGTCGACTGTTTCAAATTTTACGAATATAATCACTATGATTCGTAATCATCGTGTCCCATTGTATGATAAATGTAATGGCAAAAAAAATTGTATCACGAGGTATCGTCACTTTCTGCAGACGCTTTTATACGGTGATATTTCTTGGAACAAATTTTTTACAATTTAAATATAAATGCTGAAGAAATGATAAAGAAGTTCGTGAAATGTAAGTACGTAAAGTGGCAGATACGTTTCAAAGAAGTACAAATATATATAGAGAGTATGTCAAGAAAGTCATAAAGAAATATCATCTCTTCGCAACCGCAATAAAGATGATAATCTTCACATATTCGTGCTTCAAAGAACTCACGGTAGTGAGACTTCATGAAAGTCTCTCAAGTATCCAATATGTTTTTCCTTTTTCGAAAGAATAAAGATACGACAGAGAAAAATAGGGTTTTAATTTTCTAAAAGAATTAGTCGATCGAATCTGTGTTTGTCGACAAAATTTATACAACTTGTTGAAAAGCGAGAGGAACAGCCTGGAGGAAATGTCGACGAAGGATGGGATTTGATACGCAATCTCTCGTCCGGCTATATAACCTTGCCATAGCGGGGATAAACAAAAGTTTGCGAAGCTGCTGACTTTAATAACGTTACGTATCTTAAAACTCAGTGGAATATTGTTCCGACGCAAAAATAATAAGAACTTCAGGATACTGGAAACGATATCGCGATAACGACATGTTATGAGTTCAGTTTAATAATATCATCGGTGAATCGTACGAAAACCTCGAATAAGAGTCGATAGTGCATTGCGATCAAAGTCGAAGTAGCAGCAAAGTATGGTTGCAAATATCTCGTCGAAAAGCGACGTGGTGTTAGATATCTGAAACTTATGCGTAGAGTGCAGATTCGCTTGCGTTTATGGGAAATTTGGAGATGTAAAAACAGACAAAATGTAGAAATTTTTACGATACGCGATAGATAAAACAATTTCCTATCTAAATTTCATTGTTTTTAATTATATTCATAAAAATATGAGAATTCGCACAGATATCCGCGCTCTACCTGTGGAACAGCGTAACTTAAAAACCGCTTTCTTCGAAACGTGCTGCTAAATGCGCGCAAGACCTTCGCCTACTGCCGGTTTCCATTCAATTATAGAAGAAATGTGTCTTACCGTTTCCTTCTTCCTCCGCGCGGTCTCGAGAGTCATCTGGAACCAGGACCATTGATCGAAAGGATCCTGCGTGTTGTCGATCGTACTACTTCCGGAGCGATGTAGCATACGATTGTCAGCCGTGTTCAACCACAAATTCGTATTGAGGAAAATGATTCGATACTTTTCCGAGCGCTGCTCTATCGTGTAATATCCGGCTGTAACAAGTGTACGAAATAGTCGGATGCGTTTAAGCTGCCAGTTTATGCGGAGTACGCTCGCTTTTTTTTTTCTTTTTCGCGATCTTCTTTCGCAATTCGCTCGGACGGCGGATGTTATTGGACTTTTATTGAAACGGCACGACGGCAACAGGAAGCGGTAGGTAGAAGGGAGAATTGTTCGGGGAAGAAATTTTTGTTTGCTCGAGCGCTGCGCTTGAATTTTATTCGTTCGTGTGTTCGTAAAGATTGAAGTGGGTATACGTTCGTGGAAATGGCGGCTGATTGAAGCCAACGCGGGATGCTCGTATTGTATTGGGTGAGAAGTATCGAAGTGGTATTGATTTTTTCGCATAAATAATGGATCTGAAAAGGGTTGTACGGGCTATTAAAGCGACTACTCTGTAAAGGAGGTTGTTGGTGGGATAAAAATCTGTTATATCGTTAGGTGGAAGTTGTTGTTAATCGTATGTCGTTTGAATTAGGTTTTGTTCAATTCCGAATGGTAAAGAAGGAAAGGAGGAGCAAAAGGCTTATGAGTATAGCGTGTGTTGACATTCTTTGAATAGAGAAGCTGAAAAAATAAATAAACGAAAGTGAATAAAAATTGAATAAATTTGAAAGATGCTGTGCGAAGCATAAATTAAGACAAAGCGTCGTATATGAAATAGTCCTGTCCATAAAACAGAAATAAGAGAGAAACGAAGCTTTGTAACTGTATAATCGATTTAAAGTACACTCGTATCAATATTTTTTCTCTTTTGCCACGACTTGGATTCGGAATAGAAAACAGCAAATAATGGAAAAAGAAAACAGTCGTCTTTTATCGATATTACTAAAACAATTTCTCTATATGAAACATAGGTATTCTCGAGAGATTCGGACTCAAGAGTACGTCCGCTTGCTTTAATCCGATTTCCGAGCCGTTCGCCATTGCAAAACGCTTTCACATAGAGAAATATCTTCCAGTATAACGATAGAAGCCAAAGAGAAGAGTCAAGGCAGGGAAAAAGGAAAACACTTGTTCGTACCAGTTTTAAAGGTATCCAGAGCTTCCTGCGGCAACCAATGCTGCCAGATCTCGGCGAGTTGTGAGAAGTTCACCCCGATGTCGTCGTGTCCGAGCGCCGGAAACACAAACTGTTCCTTAAACGTGCGAGACAACAGATCGGTCAAATTCCGCAAACACTGCAGACGAAGCTCGGCGCTCATGCCAGTAGTGCGCGTCAGCGCGTCACTGCAACAAGTAGTTACAGGCTCGTTAGTGTAAGTACGTTAGAGTACGTAACATATGGCTGACCAGCGTCTGTCAGAATTATTACGATTTCCCTGGCAAATACGAAGAAACGTTGCTTCGCGTAATGCGAATAAATTCAAGCGGGATGCTGTAGTTCAGCATCTCAACGGTTTCAGCTTCAAGTCGATACAAGAAGAACGAGACTGACTGAGAATGACTGTTTTTTATTATAGTATGTAAGTCATAGACTACTAAAAGGCATATTGGCCATTTTGCATACAGATTTTTACAATCAGGAAAGTATACCTGTTCTCAATCGATTCGTATCTGTCTTTTGATCTAAATTGTTAACCTTTTACTGGGGAATATTTTCTTGCGTATGTAGGAATAACTATATTCACATGACGAAATATTTCGTCATACCCGGTTAGGGGATTAAGGGGAACTTTTATCGTTATTGCTACTAATGAATAAATTAATTCTATCATAAAATTAGCACATGACAGATGTTTTCAAAAGAGACGGTATCGGTATTACGTATGTACAGCATAGTTCGAAACAGAAAATAGAATGTTCGTCGAAGCGTTAAAAATTAGACGCGATAAACCCAGGAAAGTATGTAGCTTAAGAAACGATGGACGTTAAGTATACACACGTATGGCTTCCACTTAGTACTTGGCACACGCTTGGTAACACGTTTTAGCTCTGATTTATCGAAAGGCCTTAAAAGAATTATTACAGACAGATCCCCATAGAAAATGAAGTCTTTCTCTTTAATAACGTGTCTCGCAAAGATTTCACTTAATTCTGACTTTGCATTGAAATATCGTATCATAAGAACTCGTTAAATAAGAAATTACAGTTATCATTTTACATTTCTCCCTTCCTTTCCTTTCCCTTCCTTTCTTCCCGGTGGTGGAGAGAAAAATATCTTGATGTCAAAGCGTCAAGGTTTCCAAATGAATGAAAATTTTCAACCTGTTCGTATCTAGACGTGCAAAGAAACTTTTATAAAACCGTATGCATTTTTAAATGGCGAATTTAATTAAGAACTTGGAAAATCGAATGATACAAGTCGAGAAGTATGAACAGAGGATTCGTATCTAGACAAGTACGTAGTTAAAAATGGTTTGTATATACTACGTACACGTGTTGTTGGAACTTAATGAGAAAGCTGCGGAACTTCGTACCACCCTTTACCAGAACGCCATTACAAAAATTGCTGCAATTAGATTCTCTTAGAGACTGGATTTTTTCCCTGGGAGCGAAGATTTTCTTCATTAATTTTTATTTGATTCCAGAATATTACATTGTCTGGACCCGCTGCTGCTGTTAGGAGTTGTATCTTCCGGCTGTGCATGTGCGCGATCTTTATAATTTCAGAGTAATATAATTCCTATATGTAGGAACCAATTTAAATCGAAGGAATGCCGCTATAAGAGCTACATTTTACACGGAAAACCTTGATTTCAACATTTGCGTTATTTATCAGCATTCTTTGAGAAAATTTAATTAATCGTCAAAATCTTTTCAATCTCTTGCGTAATCCTGTATATTTCATTTTTGTTTCGCGGGCGAACGTACGACAGATGCAAACTGTAATCCAATATATCGAGCAATTTTAGATTCGTAATAATGTGGTCGGAGGTAGTTTAAGATGAAGCATTAAAGTACATTGAAAGACTGAAAACAGAACGCTATAAACGGAGGAACGGGAATAGAGAAATTGTAGATTTCGCGTGTGACTCTGACTCTTGCTGAGTAATCTGGGTTGTTCGTGAGAGTGTGTGATATCAACTTTGTATTGTGAATTGATGGTGAAATACGATATCAGTCACGTAAAGTCGGAACAACCAAAACCTCGAAATCGAGTTGCAGCGCAAACTTACATGAGTTAGCATTTGGATTTCTTGTTCGATAACTCGTTGTATCGTTACATAAATATTTTTGACGCGTTAAATATTCTTTTTCGTCGATAATGTAGAAGTTTCTTTGATAAAAGAGCTGAGATAATAATTGCTACGTCGACGTAATTAGCATAATTTTGTTTTTCGATAAAATGTTATGTCTGAAAAGGTGACTGCTAAAAGAAAAACATTTTTTCTCGTACTACTAATTATTTCAAATTAATATACGTAGAATTTTTAATTTATAAATGCATAGAAAAAAAATCCGCCCCCCCCCCCCCCGAGAAAAACGGAAACAAAACTTAAGAGAGATAAAGCAATGTTCTTCAGCATCGACAATTCAGAAATTGGGAAATCGTAGAATCAACATCGGAGAAGTTGTTTTCATTCTAAATCGTTTTTAGAAGAGTTTACAACCGGTTTATAAACTCTTTTTCCGTAAAAAAGAAAGTTAAATGAATGTGAGAGTGAGTAACTATCCTAACGAATAAAATGTGTTTTCTCCGTATTTACTTCTCTATCTTCCCTATTGTGAGAGAAACAAACTTTCTTAGTTACCTGATAATTGGTTAGAAGTATAACGCATACATGTATACACATGGAACTGCTGAACTTTCGTGCATGTTATGCATGCTGGATAATGTGGTTGCACAGTACTATGCGTATAAGTTTGTTTTACAATAGGATTACAGCTCAAACACTATATGTGCATATATATCTGTACCTGCGTAGAAATACTTAAGAATTAATGGAATTGTTACGTTTTTACAAACTGTGTAACATCTGCTCAAAGCAAATAAAATAATATTCCAGGAATTGTATTATTTCAAATCGTATTATAGATACACACGATTTAAAATTTCAATGGAAGAAAATTAAAGCGTAACCGTCAAGAGAGAAACCGTGAGAAAGTGTAATTAAACACAACTCCCGCTTCTATAATTTCTTTCCGATAATAAGCTAAAGAAATTACAAGTGCAATTGGCTGGGATAATAAACTTATATCGATACTAATGAATGTTCATTAGATTTCGCAAATCAGAAGGGAATTATCAATTTGTTCGATAATTTATTCATAAGTGCATTAACATTCGCGATTCGGTTGTATGTAAATAAATCGATCAAACTCTATTAAACTAGCGATTGTACGGTTTAATTTATACGGAGCACGCAGCCACTGTGTTGCGTCCAACAAACACAAATCTTTATAGTCCACTACATTCTTGTTCCTCCAGTTTGCGAATTATCAATTATCAGATTAGTTTACGAAACTGCGTGTTAAAGGCTAATCAGTTTTCGTTGATTCATCGGCCAATTTACTAATAGCCATCAGAACATTCGTGCGATACCGATTCGTCATCCAATCGAATGCTCGTTAATTTCATCCTCGATTTCTATTTCCGTCCGTTGTTGACACGTTGAATATTCGTCGTTTATTATTTTCGTAGTTACCCAGTAATTAGAATTTCACGTCACATTATCTGGGCATTCGTTTTTATTAATTTCTTACTCCATGAAAATCGAATTGTCGCGTTAAGCTTGTTGCTCCGATGATAGCGATACGCCGATCAATCGGTTGAGCATTCCGCCAATCCTACATCATATCGCTAATAATAAGAATACTAAAGTGAGCAGCGTTAGCGTAGTATTTTTTATTGTCAACCCAACTCTATATAACTTTTGACTTGAACCGCGAACGAAGTTGTAGAATGAAAGTTCTGACAGTGTCGAGATTCGCGCTGCATAAGCTAATTTTTCAACAAGTCAGACACCGAATTTAATCTGTCCATCGAGAAACGCGATATTTCGAACCACAAACTGAGCAATTTTAAGTCGGTTATCAGCACTTCGGAAGCTTTTCATTTCAAAAAAATACTATATAATTTCGTTACTCCTTTGCTCGTTCGTTTAGTTGTTTGTACGAGCAACGTCGAAAGTTCTTCGACGATAAGAGATATGCGTGTAATAGCTGTAAAAGATATTAGCACATACCCTTGCAATATCGACATATATTCTATACCATATATCGATATATCCTTATTAAACCTTTGTAGTCATACGATAAGTATCTGTTATTGAGCGATACAAAATTGAATGTACTTGTACCTATTTAATTAGTATGTAAATGCAATAGATGTAAATACGATGGCATGTCAATACTATTCATAGTCATTCGTAGTACAAATTTGTAAACTTACCCCGTCCAAAGAACGAACTTGATTCCTTCGCCGCGATTGGATGTCATTGCCATCGCTGCTGATTCTACCAGGGCCCAGGGCGAATCGCAGCCGTAGTCACCGAATTCTCCGGGGGTTTTCCGACCGCTGTTCACACCGTTCTTCGTGTTCCAGCACGCTGAAAGCAGGGACCTGGCTAAGCTGAAGAGGAAACAAGAAGACAAAAAAAAAAAAAAAAAAAAGACAAAGAAAAACAGAAATGAGGAAACGAACACGTGGGAACATAGTGCTCGTATTAAGGGAGCAGCGCAGCGGACGCTCGTGTATTGCCACGCTAACGTCCAAATGACACGGAGTCGGCCCCAGCTCGTGCTTGGTATGGGACGCAATTTCAGGTAGCGTTATTTCATGCAAACCTCGTGCCAACCAAACACGCCAGGTACTTTAAAACGATCGGTAAATAGCGACGGGAACAGGAGGAAAATATAGGCACGGGTAGCAAGGGGTGAAAGCTGAATATATTCTGTTCCTGAAATGTTTGACTAAACTTTAGGGGCGTACTGTGCAAAGGTTACATCGCCGAAGGGAAAAATTTTATCGAATATTTTGCGACAGAGCTTGGGGAAAAAAGATTTCGTTTCTTCGGATTTGATTAACAGTCGGTGCCGTGATATTTAGTCTTTTCAATGCCAATTATAATGGAACGACTGCTCTTTTACGAAATTTTATGCGAAAGATATAAATAATATCGAATCGATTGCCAAAGCGAATGAGATTGAAAACGAAGGGCAAGATTTCGAAGCCAAAACATAGGTTAATATGAAACATAAAGTTTCTTTATTATATTTTCGTGTTATATACATCTACTTGTTTCATATACACGTATTACAGTAGCGTAATCGAAAAAAAAACGTATTATAATTTCGTGTATGAACTGTTATCTCTGTTTACTATTTTATCGATCCAGGCGATCATGATGTTTGTCAAGTTTTGTCGGTAGGTGTATGTATATTTGTATATTATGTCGATTGTGTGTATCTTTGCATCTTTGAATTTCGCACAGATGCATAAAAAATCGCTGTCTCGCGACAACGATAAGGAGAAGGCAAAGACATATAACATACGTACAAAATAAAACGAAGTTACTTACCGTTTGCCGCGTTTGCTTGGGTGGAGTACCTCGGATCATAGTGGATGTCAGTGATGTGCCAGAAATACCCTAGAAGCAGAGAGAACGAGGTCGTCGCGCCTTCTGCGTTTCAGCTTCTATTTGCATCTCGTTCCGTTGCATTTTCATTCATCGTTTCTCCCCTACCGTTTCCGCGAATCAACGTAACGTCACGACGAGACAAGGATGCAAAACTGCGAGGTTGATGCCTTCGAAAACGCGAAGCACGGTTTCGAACGAATTCGATCGTCATCGGTAAACGGATTCGTATTTTCCAGCGCGACGAATCAAATCGAGACGAATCGAATCGCCGAACATAAGACGGATTGTTTTAAATTAGTCGCGCAATCCGTTTTCTCACGAAGTGCGGCTAGTTTGCAAAGTAATTAGACTCGACGATCGATTCAACGGGTAGATTGAATTTATCAAACCAACACACGCAATCTCGATGGCTGTTGTTGTTGAATCTCGAGCGTTTTAAATTAGGATGAATTAATATTTTGACCAGAATCGTTTAATTAGGATCGATCAAGAATTTTAAAGCACCGAAACGTAACAATATCGTGCAAAACTTTCCTGTCGGATAGGTCTTTCGCTGTGCGTTTCAAAAACGATATCTACACAATTTTTAAGTAATATTGCACATAAGAGTAAACAGGACAGGATGGCGTAACAAATAAATTGCATACAGGATTGTTAAACTACCGTGCTGAAAAATTTCTAGTCAGTTCAGTTTGCGAAAGAAATCCGTACCTTCATTCTATCTATATTCCGATCTAAATCTATCTTCTGTATTCCATCTTCTGTTTTAAATCTATATATTCCGTACTATTCCAGTTCTAACGTGATTATTAACAAGACTTCGGAGCTATATTTTTACGATCGATAATAAAATATTTATTTTTGCATTTCAGTTTCAATAATATCTTTATCTATTCACTATGCGCTGTACTACTATGTTTGTAGCCGCACAATTGCATAAAAATATGTACATAAACAGAGTGCAGAAATTTAACACCATTTAATTCTGTCCTGAAAGATGTTTTTCAACCGTTTAAAAGAAAAATGAGTATAAACCGTTCTGCGTAGGCCATTAAAACGCTTCTAATACGAAGTAATAACGCGGCGTTATATCCAGGTGTTAAAGTTGCTGTTAATTATTTCAAATCATATTTATAGGTTTAATAGCAAGTACAAAATGACTATACATTGTAAAGAAATAAATTCCATTTCAAATGTAATTTTTCATTTGAATGATCCAACGAAAATTTTTGTTTCACGAGTAAAATACTGCCAATGAGAAACTTTGGAAATTGAAATACTTTGCAAGTAATCATACTTATATCGGCATTCAAAGTAACCTTAGTTGAAACAGAATACCTTAGGGAAGATAAAGGAAAGGAAATTTCACGTGAATTGGGTCAAGGAATTTTCGTGAACTCGATAACTTTGTTATAACATTTTCGTTAGTGGTCGTACGTTACGTCAGCTTGTTAACTTCGTCCATAATTAACCGTAACAAGGGGGAGGACGTTAATGTACGACTGTCGAATAAATTCTGTCTCGATCGCGCTCAAAGAACGCCGACCCATATTCGACGTGGAAAGTTTCACTCGTTTTAATAATTCAGCCAGTCGGCAACATGGTTGTATGCAACGAGAAATAACGCGTACAATTCAAACGCGCGTTACGTAGAATTGAGGTTGGATCTCCGCGGTACGGTAGCAAACACAGTCGTCTATATACGTATGCATACATTTACCTATTTTTCCTTGCACCGCGCATAGCCACGAGAGCAGCATCAGATAGTCACGAATCATCTTTCCAGCTTTTGATCTGTAATCAAGTAAATCAGTCGCTTAAAAAGTTGGTCAAAGTCGATTCAGCGCCAAATCTACCATTAGCCCATACCAGAGCCCTGGGGAACGATTCGCGACATCGGTAATCTCATTGTCATCGAAATTTACTAGTTCAAAATTAACATAATTTTATGGGTAAGTTGGAATAAAACCCTGGCGGCCTTATGAAATTTCATGAATCCGGCAACTCGGATCCGTTCGGTGCTAGGAACAACGGCTGGCCTCGATTTTAATCTGAAATTTAATTTCGACGGTCGTTGACAACGATGTGTCTTGTAAAAGAGCCGTGGAGTAAACGTGCATCATAAAACACTTTACAAGCCTCTTTCGACTGCAGCGAGAGATCTCGGAAAAACGTCGACAAACCAATAACCGCTGCTCGTGGATCGTTTGACGACATAACAAAGAGCTGACGCAATACTTGAAGCGCATAAATACGCAACGTTTGGGACGACGGCACGCGTCGATGGAAGCGAACGTTGCGAACGAGCTTTAGACTCGTTAGCGCTAGATTTGCTTGGTAGAGAAAATGCTTCTTCCTTTTCTAAAGTAACACAAGATTATTTCCCGAAACACTACGAACGTTCGTGAATTTTTCTGCAATTTGATATGAAATTTCTATATTAAAAGCTATTTTTATGTTTTTCTAAGAATATTTCTATTGAGCTGATTTTCAGAGGTTGCAGGGTATTATCCGTATAGAAGTATAGTTGTTCCGTCAGAGAACTACCAAACCATTTTCTACTTGTATAATTCTAATACTGAACCAACGATTCGAACTAATTTTTATGCTACCAATACCTTCGTATACGTGTATGTAAAAATATCGATAAGCAGTTCGCCAAACACGTAAATCACAAATCTTAAATCAAATAGTAAAATAACGTTCCAAAAAGACTTTTCATAATTAATACCACATTTAAAAGGTATGAAGGCACTCTTTGATCGAACGATCTTCTATCGCTTTTAGTTTCAAGACCCTTACATAAAATATAAGACAAAAATCGAACTCAATTAAACTCGGTATCCGCCTTTCCCACGGCAGTAAAGTAGTTCAATTAGATATATTCTTGATACAAAGCATTATCGCGGAGTTAGGTTAATTATTCAAAGAATACTTGATGCGAAAGGTAAGTCTTTCGAGTTCATAACTCGATGCTCGTCAATATTTAACGTCTTGATGAATACTTCAACCGACGGAAAAGTTAAACGCTCGCTCGTACCTTCTTTTACTCGCTGCTAGAAACCATGAGTATGGTTTCTGGCGGTGCAAACACAACAAAATCGACGAGCTTTCGTGACAGCGCGCGGTACCGCTTTTCTATTTCAAATTTTCACTCTCGATGGATTCCAACGTTAAAGTCGAGATAATCGACTACGATCATCTACGTTTACCTAACCTGGCTCGCTACAATTTCTAGCTGGTAAACTCGATTAATACATTTTCAACAGTAACCCCACACCCCGGAACTTTTTCTTAAATCATTAAAAAACAAATTATTACATTATCGACGTACGTCTAGGTCTTAACGAACGTAGACACAAGTATAGACAAAATCTGTATTTTTAAGGAATACGTTTGATAAATATAAGTTACGATCTCGCTTTGGCTCTTTTATAACTATGAACTCATATACCTGCAGGGCTTTTTATATTCAGATGAGACGCTCGTCACGAGGTAAGGGTCGATATGTAGATGTAGGTCATCTTATTCGATAATACGAAGAAATTACAGAAAAATGATCTCGGTGACATGTGGTTAATAAATGAATATGGATACAAAGATAAATCGTTATTTTTGCGAACTAAACTTAGATTCGTAGATACTTGTTTCTTTGACATTTCCTCATAGCAAATTATTACGCTGTTTACTCGTTTTTTTTTTTTTGTTCTACTTTTCCCCCTATGATGTCGTTTATATGTCACAAAATATATACGATATTTCTTTCAAGAAATTAAGTCATTTTTGTTTTTATGAAAAATATCACACATATAAAATGTTGGGATAGATATGCTATTACGCCGACTATAAAATCATTGTTTCTTCTTTCATCTTTTTTCTCTATACCTACTGTTTAGCAGAAAACGCTGGTTAGTGACATATTTTGCATAAATAATAAACGTTGTGTCACCTGAACTAAAAATTATAATCAATGATGGAAAAAGTATTTCGCTCGCCTGCAGCCTAAGTAGGTTGATTAACTTTACTCATGAAATTAACTCATTAGCTCCTGTCACGAGGTGTTCCATAAATTTCTAGATGCTCTTGTTTGCACGTTCTGATAAGCGTTCCCGACGTTATATAATTTTGAACATTAAAACACTTCTTTTAATCTATAATTTTTCTGCTCATACTATGAACCACCCTATTAATAATACATTATGGATTATTCATAATGATCAAACAGATGACATTTGCGTTTTGCACGCTTTAAGTAATATCGAAAGTATTGAAATTTTGCGAAAAATGTTAGATTCATAATTCGTTCAGAAACATACCTCGTAAATTATAATTAACCATTAATATCGATATCGCGTTATCAATTCATAGCCGACTTACACTTTACATTTAAAGAAATATTAATAATCTCAAACGAGTAAAGTGAGGAAAAAGTCGCAGTTATAAGAACTTTGGACCTATTATAGCCGCTAATAATGGAGCACCATTAATAATAATTATTGCTAGGAATTTGTAACTGTATCGCGCGTCTAAAGAACGAGGCAATATCACCGAAGCTTCTTTCAAAAATATGGTTACACGTCACATACTGCTTTAATTCGGACAGATTATAAAATGGTAGTTCGATACTGGGGGGGGGGTCTTTCGACCCTTTAGAAACGAGTCACGAACCGTTCGAAAATTTGTAGCGAATAACGTGAAACGATCGCCAGAATACTCTCGTCGCGTACCGCGTCGTAATGCTGCTTCATTTGCGAAGTCATTCAGAAACGGTGATCCCTTAATTGTTTCGAACGTCGTATTTACACGTGTTCTCTTTGCGAAACTCGAAAGTAAACTCGACGATCACGCGTATTCCTCGAATCGAATTGCTTAGCAGGTTTAATTGCCTCAAACAGTCCGCAAACTTCCACAACGCGTAAAGTACTTACGTACGGATTTAATCCCGGTCCCAACGCCGTACAATAGGGGTCGCGTATCGACGTATTTCGAATCACAATTTCTTCGACGTTCGACCGTACTTTTTACAGATTGTGTCGGTGCTATTGACGCAGCGAATCTTGGAAAGTAGAAACGACGAAACGGATTTAATTACGCCCTGGGGAGCGTCATTATCCTATGGTTTCGTGACTATCTGTACTCTTGTAGCCAAACGTTAAGCAATGATTCGATATCAGGCACGCATCACGAGCAATTAATACTCGGTTCGTTCGTTCATGCTTATTCGTTGGAACCTTTTTAATGAAATTGCTGAAATTTTCCCGGTGAAGGTAATACGAATCATGGCCACGTTCGGATATATTTCAATTACGCGACACACGAGTTGTAACAGCTGTTAAACTTTTCTCTGTGTTTCTCTGGGTCTTAATTTTAATTTTTCACTTTATTTATTTTTCATCGAATTTGTTATTTTCACGGACAGTCAGAGTGCGTACATTGGTGCACACACGGCCGAATAGCCGTTAAATGTGAAATATTGTACGTTGAGTAATTTATTTAAGCGTTGAACGCCACGTCCTCCGTTTATTGGGTGACGTTTTTTCATCTAAATAGGCAGGTCGTTACGAATAATTCGCTAAAGTTTCCGTATTAATTCAATAGTAGCAAGAGTATTTAACGGTAATAACGCGTAAAAGCGTAGGTATACCAACGGTTACGAACAATATAATATGCAGAGTGTCCCACGCAAGTAGGACGAGCTCTATAGCTCTGAAATGATAGACGATGGAAGAAATTTTCACAGCGGGTAGTACATGGTACGTAACGTGTAAGTGGTTTATAAACCGTCTATTAAAATATTCGATACAGTTAAGTATTAAAAAGTTAACGTAAGGGGTGTATCGACCAGGATCATACGTGGCGCCGGAATACTTTCGTTAAAAAGAAATTATCGGTCGAAAATGCGGGCATTAGTGCGAGCGCATTAACGTTAAATACGCACTTTTGCTGAAATTTTATGACATCCCGAACACGAGACCGAAATTCGAGCAATCGTGTACCTAGATGACGCATGATCTGCGATAGACGGTTGCACGAACCTGCCCACCTTAACGAGGTAATCGAGCAGAAATGAAAAATTGCGACCCGGTCAAGTGGATGTGCAGGCGGTAGCCAGCGTTTTTTGTTTAATCTCGTCCGTGGTATGATTTGATGGCCGCCGACCTCGTCGAAATGGATTTTAATACGATCAAGAATAAAAGGAAACGCGTATGATGAAAAAATTTCAATTCAGAGGTGGATTTTCATTGACACTTGATTACCGAAAATGAGATGTGCCTGTTGATACAGCTAAAAATTATTCTATTTTTTAAATTTATTTCACGTTCTTTTTCCTTCGTTCTCGTGCATTTAATTTTACAAAATCGGGGTTAAAATATCTTAATTTAAATTAAATGCAGATACTTGATATTTCCGATATTTTTTTAATTAGTAATTAATAACATTCGATTAATATTTTTAATTAATCGTTTTTAAGCATAAGTACCTTACTACGATCTCCTAAAATATAAAATGGTGCATCTGCTGGTGTACAACAAGTATATAGCTCAATTTAAAAAATAGGGGTAAAGTTAACATCTTTAAAGCGTCTCCACTTCTAGAGCAGTCACATGCACCACTCGAAACCATTTTAATTCTGCCTAATGAAATTTTCGTTTATCTTCTACCGTTTGAACGCTACGGCTTGACCCACTTACCCGAGACACCTGTATATATCATAAATATCAAGAAACGTATAACAAATTTTAAGGGTATAACTCTAATGATATATATTTGAATATCTTTTACGAGCGTAAGGAGAGATTAAATATTTCGAACAGCGTCGAATATTTAGTAATCTTGTCTTATACTTCTCGTTGAACGACTGGAAGGATGGTTATAAATAATTTTGAAGATCGATCATCCGGATGATACGAACGTTGTAACTTCCAAGATTTACGTAACTCGCGCAATAACCGTTCTCGCGTGTTTTTATAAATTTTCCCTGGCGAAAGGAAAATGCTAAGTTATAACGATAAAGACTAATCGACGACGGCACAAGTAGGGATTAAGTCTTAATATACAGTGTCGGGCAAGATTAAACAGAAAATTAAAGCTGCGCAAGTTGCAAAGGGTGATACGAAGCGTGTTTTTTCATTTTGTCTCTAGAGCGTAAAGGCTTGTATCGTCTAAATCTCGATTACGAAGTAAAGCAATGAAAGCGTGCGGCAGTTACTTACATCTTCATGCACTGGCATAAAGGGTTGAAAGCATCGTAAACAGCTTGTGTTGTAACAATATTTTTCTATCGCTTTTACAATTTCGCAAAATGTTGCTCGGTATAGTAAAATTTTCTACCGTAACTCGAGCTTTTTCAACCTAAATCGTATCGACGATGCAATATGACTTATGGTACATGACTACATATATTTAGCGTAGTAAGGAGTAAATCTCCATGTAACTTTTAGACGGTGCATAATTTAAAACATTCAAGCTATTCGCGTTAATAAGAACCCCGGAAGTATGGAGATTTATTTTCCTTAAAAATTCTAAGTTACATCTTTCAATTAAACTTCTTCTGTTAATTAAAAATTTCATTTAGGATTTTTAACTTAATTAAGAGTTTCCTTTGGAATTTATAAGATGAGTATTCATTTTCCTTTTAGAACCGGTATAAAGTTTTCTCCTATATAAAACTGTAATTTTTTTTGTGTCACAAACAAGTAGGCTATATCGTTTAATCTTACGCGACGATTGAAAAATCGGCAGATTGTAACAGAAGGGCAGAAGAGAGTGGTTGGAGCGGATATGATAGATCGAGATACAGTTTTTAGCAACCAGGTAATTGATATAACTTGTCAAAGCAATTTCCGTGAATTGTGCGACAACAATTTCTATCGTCGGTAAAAACTGGTGTAATTCGTGTCGCGTCGAATCGATTGCGTTATAATTATATAGACGGTGTATACTGGTAAACGTACGTCTGACGTTGAACTGCGAATCGAGGAGTCATTAGCGAGTCATCTTATGGAAAATAATCGTCCTTCTTATCGCTCAGTTAACCGGAATGAAATGTCTACCGAACGACCTCGTATCACGGGTGAAGGGGTAATTATTGATGCTTTTCTCGCCGATGTCGCGATGATATATAACATGTATATATACTACACAGAAAATAGAGTTGGTGCAAGCCTGCAGCTGACAAAGCGTCGTTCTTGTTATTCACAATTAAGGGAAATGAATCAGGTACAGTCAGCCGCGAAAGTCTACGTGTACATCATCTACCGAATTTTGTGCATCTGACTCAGCACGTTAAGGTTTCTAATAATAAGAAAGACGTTATAAAGCATTGGGAATTTGAGCAAAACGTGAGAAACAAATTTGGATGTAGAGACAAATTTGAGCAAAGCCCAATAAATTACCCTTAATCTCCTGTTAACCTCTTACAAGTTGACCTTCTTTCTTAGTTCTTGTAATCCTCTTACCAAATTAGCAAGTCAATCACCTTGCTTCCTCGGTCAATCTTTCACCATCAAACTGTTGTAAATCATTCCGCAACAGGCACTAATTATCTGCTTATAAGTCGAACTTTGAATTCGACAGTTCTTTCGGTGCAATCGGCGAATACGAAATATTACAATTTCGCTTTGGACGTCAATCCGAATGCCTGAATGTCGTAATTGCCGATGGGTTAATAACGTATTTCCGGTAATACACGATTTCTCCTTGATCAAGAACGCGCGTCGAGAACGATTATTTATCGGAATGTCGGCCATCGTCGCTGCAGAGAACGAAGCTCTCTCTCTCTCTCTCTCTCTCTGTCTCTCTCTATCATCTATCTATTTACCTATCTATCTATCTATCTATCTATCTCTATCTCTATCTCTATCTCTCCCTTTCCCTATCTTTCCCATTCTCTCCTCTGTCTCTGTCTGGTAATCCTTTGGTCGTGGGCACCGTGAATCGGCAGAGGATCACCGGTATTCGTGTAAACGGAAAAGCAGAGAAATTCCCGCTGGCCCGCAGCCGTGGCCCGAAATCGAGCTTTTAAACCGATACTTTTATCCAGCGATAGTGGCGTAGAACGAATCTCGAATCTCGCTGGTAATCGCGGTGATGCGGTTTCAATGCGGGGCGAATCGGGCGAAGGGAGAGGAACAACGCCGACCGTCATTTGCGCCCGTTTCACGAAATTTCGGCCGACCCTATACTCCGGCGGCTGGAGTCGTCGGTAAATTTGTTCGATGTTGTTTGCGTTCCGTTCGCCAAGAGAGAGGGATTGTTGAAAGTGCGGTAGGTTAAAAGCGTTGTTTGATATTTAGGACTTTGTTGGCCTCGGACGAAACCGCACGGTAAATATGCCACGCGAAAGGGAAGGCATAGAAAACACGGGGCGAATATTCGAAAGAATTGCAAAATGATACGAACGTAAAATACAAAATATTTCTTGTCAACTGTTGATCGACGTAAATTGCGAAAAACACGTGCGAGCACTACGTATACGTGTGTATATATAGTGGATATAGAAAGTATCGGCAAGTACTTTCATCAGATTTCAAATTTCATTTTCATAAATGATGCGAAATTTACGGAGCCATACGAAAGTACCGCTAAATAATACTTAAACTCTCGATTTCGGTATAAAATCCAAATTGTCCTGTAAATATCAATCGTACGATTCTCCACAAATTATGTAATCGTAACTTTATACGTGATTCGATAGAAAGCTGTTCGATAATTGCGCGCTCGACAAACGGCTACACTAAACACAATCGCATTTTCCACTCGCATGTCCACTCGATCGAGCCACCTTGTCACCACTCGAAAAACGTGCCACTTCCGTTACTCGTTCGAGCCGATTTGAAAAAGCAATTCAAGCAGCCGATCTCGCGCCCGTGTCCACATTCAACGATAGATCGCGTGTTTTATCTGTCGCACAGTTGCTCAACTGAGATGACAAAAGAGCAGGGTGTATAGAAACGGGGGCGGAGATAAACGCGTCAAAAATTTCTTGCTCGTTTATGCGGAGATCGCGTGTCGTCGTATTGCGCGGCTTAAACGCAGCCTGTCACGTGAGAGTCTCTCGAAAGCACTCGGTAGCACGCTTTAAATCTGGCAAAAATCGAGGGTGAGTCGGTTTTCTCGCCTCTGCAGCCGCCCTCTAAACAACGACTATCGTCGGCTCACGTGACAATTTCTTAACTCGCCGCCGCGTACGCCAAGTTTTACTACCGGTCTCAGCCTGGCTGTCTCCCTTTTGCGCTTTACGACCGCCACTTTGCGCGCCCGCCCTCCCTCGCCATCCTAAAACTCTCTATCCTTCTCTCTTTCTCGGTTCGCCAACCCCTCGATCCAGCGTCTTTTATGCGCCATTGGCTTACGTGCCTCCCAAGTTTATCGGTAATTGACCTTTGCACCCTGCTCGAGAAACCGCATCGGCACGCGGTTCATTTGCAACCGCTCACCGTGATACGCTGAAAACGTGGAAATTTTACCGATACTGGCAAGAAGATGAGCACGGATAAATCGTGATTTATACAGGACGATCGATCGGTCGAAAGAACGATCGTAGTACGTTTTAGTCAAAGTTAAGTGGACGGTAAAGTACGGTTTACGGTCCTTGTCGATCGTGCGAATACACATAGATGGAAGAAAACGTAATAGCGAACTTAAACAACGAAACGCGTCAAATATGTTTTACGTTATCGTTATCCGATATCTCTATTCGATTATTCGTGCTAGGTATGTTAAGCTGCCTTTTTATACCGTCGACTCTGATTCATCATTATCATAGTCTATCACATTCCGCTTATAAAACAATTTATCCGCGTGAAATCCACTCGACACGAATCAAAAATATCAGATTAATTCCTCCCGAGTTCCAAGCGAACCCACCTCGAGGTAATCTCTGAAATCTTTCTTTATCAAAATTTTATCAATTTCCATCGCGACTGTTCGCGATTCTATTTAACCGCGAAGAAGCATTGCCGCGGGCAATGAGATCTTTCCATTCGTGCGAGCTTTCGTTTTCTCCCTTAAAACCCGGTTGCTTCATCCTTTGGTTCGTTTTTCAGGCGCAACCATCTGTATTTTCTGGCGAGGAATTCTTACGCTAGCCGCGTGGTTCTTATCGACGTTATGACTTTCATGCTCGTTAAGTTGGCCCGTCGCCAATCAGAGACACACGTATAGAACGCGCCGGTGGGCTTTGTGCGGGTAAACGGAAGTCGTCAGAAACTTCCAGTTGGCACTGAGCAGCCGAATATCGTGCATGCAATTACTCGCCGCGCAAACGACAACAGGCAACTTCGCGCGTACAAGTTGTTGTCGTCGTGGTAGTTTCACGGTACGTTGCCTTCGAAAACATTCGGCGACGGAATCGAAAATCATGGCGAGAGCGTAAAGTACGAAGGGAGACGTTATAGAACTGAAGTTAAAAATTACTGGCTCGTATACCAATGTAATATTGGTTGTAACGAAGACACAAATAGAATAAAACTTTTATTATACGACTGCGTTTTATGATTTTGCATCTTTCTTGTTCCGTCACACCTACCGCTGCCAGTGGTGCATTAATATCAAGAACAAAAAATCGATTACGTGGCAGTTACACCAGGTTTGTGAATTCTTACGTGCATAATACAACAAGGTCATAAAGTCGTTTAATATTTAATTCGTAATTTAATTCGACGTAATCTTCGATAAAATGGCCGTGAACTAACATCTTATAATAGTAAATCTGAAAATAGTATTGCAATAAAAACTATGTAATATTTAACTAGAATATATCTTTATTTCTACAGAAGAATATATTTACTTGTAAAATAACTTTACTTTATCAATGTATTCGTTAATCGGATTAATAAGAAAATAATGTAGAGAGATAATGTTTGTTATAGGTACCTACTACAGGCATTCTGTTTTTTTTTCTTCTTTTTTTTTTTTGCTGTTCCTTTCTACGTTCAATTAAGCAAAATATACGACTCGTATCAATTGCGTGACTTAACTTAATACAGAATGGGTAGCAGTTCGTGACAGGAATAAAAGAAAGGTGATTTCACAATGGCAAATCGGAAGTGCGGAACAAAGCTATTTCATGCAAGATTTTATTCTTGAGACAAATTCCCTTTTATAATTGTGACTCGTTCATTTCTGTTGATAAACACTGGCGAAACTGAAACTAAAAATAGTGTAATTTCTCTTTGTACACCCTGCTCGTTGTAAATGCACGCTGGAGATCGAAAATATCAAATTGTAGCGTTATTATTAAAAGGAGTAATCACGTGTAAGTCGATCGTGTTTATCGTTTGCTTCTAATCGTTCATTGTAATTCAAACTCTTGATTCTTCTGCCAATATTGTTACAACTACGCTGTGCATGTCGATTCTACTAGTTAAATGTTTGTTTTATAATAAATTTGAGAAATGCAGAGGCTTTGCAAGAATTAGAGAGAGAGAGAAGTTACGAAAATTTGAAACGTTTATATGAAGTTAATGAAAAGTAAAGCGTTGTGCTAACAACGTACACTGCACCAGGTTGATCTATAGTATGTGGTGTAACTGTTAACGTATCTACAAGAGACTGTCAAGCTACAACGTAGTAAATTAAAATTAAGCGTTCAGGAACATGAACTTAGATTCAAACTTGTTACATAATTTTGTATAAACATACCGAAACAAAGTAGCTGCGATTTGTTTTAAACGAAGAAATAGCAATTATTTAACTGCGAGAAAAACACTGATTAAGAAACGAGATAAAGGACAAAAATCGGTGTTACCATCGTCCGCTATTGCAACTTTCAACAACTTCGTTTTATCGAGATAGTGTTACCGATTAATCAAAGACATCGTGAAATTATTCGTACGAATACGTTCTGACGACAAAGCTACCTAAACAAATGACGCGGTTCTCGTCGGAGATGTTCAACTTGAAAATGATACTAACACGACGCGCGAATAAGTCACGACAGGTCGTGCAATTGTCTCATAGGGTCGTGGTAGATCTGAGAAAAATGGAAGAAGAAAAAGAAAAGGAGAAGGATAATAGAGGAGATGCGCTCGATTCGAAAGAATCATGATTAGAACACGGATTTGGTGCACCATTTTACAGCGAAATACCAGCAAACGAGTTGGAAGGAGGAGCTGCAAGCAGGCCGAAGAATTTCCTGCGCCGCATTCTAACACGCCAGAATCTCTATCTATACTGCTTCCTTTTAATGTTACTCGACCGCTAACGCGCGGCTAAAAGTGTGCAATCGAGGCCATAGTTCAAACGGAAACGAATCTCGTTCGATTCCTAACACCTGTATTCTTTTTCGCCCCCTTACATTCCACGTTTCTTTCTTTTCCCTCCTGTTCCTTCTCTTTGTTCTTCGGTCTTTTCTTTCGATCTAGCCGTTTCGTTTTTGAAAATTTCCGCAGCGGGTAATCGTATTCAGCGATTTCCTCGATGTATTCAACGGATGAAATCTTCGAGCAGGACATTGTCGCGAATTGCAGAGCGATCCGATTGAATCGAATTCCGGAATGGTAGAAGTTCCACAACACGATTTCTTCCGACGCGATGCCCGCAACGCAAGATGCAAGAATATAGTTAATTTTTTTTAGGAATTTGCCATTTGTCAGATATCGACCCACGATCGAACTGTATCGAAAGTAATAACAGTTACCCGGGTTTTGTATGGAAATGGGTTAAGTACCAGACATATAGAAAAAAACGTTCGTTGCTTATTACACGAATCCTGTAATAATTTGTGTTAGTAAAGGAATTTGTCAAGATGAACCGATGAGAGGTGAAATTATAAATTATAAAAGTAGGAATTTGGCAACAGGAGTTTATAATAAACCATTGAGCTTTTACAGCCCATTAAAGTCATTAGCAAAACAAATTATCACATACACATAAAACAATTGATCTACAGCTACTTTGTTCGTACTTAAAATTATATTCTTCGATCGTGCAAAAATAGATAGACGACCTTATAGTCCTTTAATTTTTGAAATCTCGACATCTATAAATATTCCCAAGCTATTTTCGAGAATGACGATGCAGTGCCAATGCTCGAACTGCGACCACTGGTAATCATATTCCGAGAAGAGATAAAACGTTGCAACACAACGTATATCAAAATCGATATGCACGATGTATCAAAATTTTATGAAAATCGATAATGCCTAAGTATTGGTAATTCCATCCAGCAACGCAACACCTCCTATCATAAATCAGCTCCTTGACCACTCGACGACTTATCGATATGTCATCCTCGTTTTAAAAACCTGTCAACCGATCACAGTTTCCCTTTCCAGTATCTTCGAAAACAGATTTATACTTTTCCAGTATCCTACCAATCGCTACTTCGTATACTCGTAATTTGTTCGCTCGTTTTCTCGTCGTGTATCGTGGAAATTTTCATAAACCAAGAGTTCGTACATTTTCCACCGTATCGCAGAAACGTTACGTAACTACGATTATATCGATACGGTAATTACAACGATACACCGGGCCAAGCTCTTCCACGATTTCGAGTCAAAGATTTTTTGCTTCTTATAATGATCCTGCAAATACGAGTAAAAAAGCACGAATTTGTGGTATGTAAATATCGATCGGTTAACGACACTGCGATAACCAAGAGACGAAAAAGAAGCGCAGGAGCGTAAGCGACGGAATCGTCATGGCAGATCGTTATCACGTATAGACCATGAATTAGAAAAAAAACGCATTAGCATTGCTGGTATCGTGTCAAAGCATTAAAGAGGCTAACTGCCGTCTCGTGGAATATCAGGGAAATATCGCCTGCTTGGAAAATTTATTTCACAGTCATTTCGCGTCATTTTACTAGCTTTATTACCGCTCAAGCAATACTGTAACAAGAATTTCATGATACGAACGAAATATCCATGTGATATTTTTCAAAATCAAAACGTTTCGGTCGAAGGCGTATTACTTTTACGATTAGGGGGGAAACTTAATTAGTCTTTTAAAGCCTGTCTTCCGCTGAATAGCAATTGACGTGTCACACTCTTAGCACTGACCAATGCACGAACGCACATAGTACCTTTGAAGAATCTTTGAAAGACCTTTCAAGGATCTCACAGAGCGTAGTCGACGGTTTTAAGAGACGCGCCTGAAAATTCATGACCTTTCAGGATTAAACAGTGCACTTCGCCGTTTATTAAAATTTCTACGAAGATACACGTGCAAAAACAGGCAGGCAAAGCACAAGTATAAAAGACCAAAGTAACTAAGGTAGAGAAATTGTGGAATAATTTTCCAAAATTAAATTGAAATATATATAAAATCGTGTGTTATTAAAGTTCAGAAGCTTTCAGAATATTTTGATGAAAAACTTTAAATTTAGAATTCCTGCGTTTCGAGCATTACACTTTGTATTAATTTTACCTCGAACATTTATTATCAGCTAGGCGCCATAGCAAAAAGTAGGAATGATACGATAAGGGATAGGAATGATAAAATAAAATTTTTGAATAAAAGAAAAGGTTAATAATAGTCGCTAAGGATTCAGAGAAGTATGGAACAGGATTTCTCTCCGTCGTAATATATTTAAATCAACGAATGAACGTTCGAAACGAATGAAATAGGAAGAAACTAGTTTGAAAGGTCGAAGGTGAAAGAATCTAAAAGAGAATAATACTGAAATTTTTATTTAAAGTAAAAGAACGAAACAATTCTTCCTCGAAACTTTTTAATATAAGTTCGTGAGACTATCCTAAAGGACATGTGTATCGATAACCTTTTTTTATTGTCATGCAATATAAAAGTATATTGTATCAAGTAAGTCCTGTAATAAAGTAAGAATAAATTCTCCGAGTCTAAATTTGATCATTTAGACTAACTTTTGGAATATTCATTTCGCATAGAATATTTTATACAGAGAATAGATTTCTGGTGTCTGGCGAGTGTTTTAAATAATATACTCGTTTACGACACACGAACATACGAACGTTTAGCCGCAATTTGTTTACTTCATCGTTTTTACTAAAATACGTGGTAAACGATTCGTTTCAATTCGATGAATAATTTTCTACGTCCTTAAGAATAGCTTTCGTTTCGACGTTATTAAAATGGTATGGTAACTGCTTGATTTCATTGCATGCATTATTGATTCAACGATTTGTCGTAGATAAATCTGCTCGCTGCAAAAAATTAGCTTACGTATTTTTAATGATAACGTGTATCTAATCAAAATCGCACTTGCCTTCTATTACATTATGTAGAACAACAATCCCATATATTATTCGCATATCTATGCACGTCGACGTGAAGAAGAAAGTTGTTTATTAACGTGGAAAGATACATGTTTAAAATAATTTTAAAAATGCTTGCAACCCTGAATATGCTTTATTTCGATAACAAGTACAGTTGAATTTGACAACCATAAATTATATAAATAATTTCTCATTTGATATTATAATACCGACATACCGTAATTTTTTTTGCAACAGAACATCTTTCTTTAGTCAATTTGTTCATTGAATTCGAAAACATTTATCGAAGCACTTTCTTCGCTGGAAATTTACGAATTTATACAACTGACGATCGAACGTTACGGATAAAACCAAGAAACCAACTGGCACACGAAATCTCTTCTCCTTGTCCAAAAGCGAAGACACAAGAGCGAAAACGCGTTTCAGCAAATACTAGTGCAAGGCAACTAACAATCGCTGGCAAGTCAAATAAGCGATCGAGTTCAGCAAATATTGCACGCCGTAATATTTGAACAGCGTGACGCATAGGTGCGTCCCATCCAAGATAACGCGATCAGCGTTAACGGAAGCTCGTCAAAGTGCACGAGCATACACGTTAGACGAAGCAGCGTTTAATCCGAACCGATTCATAATTGATAAGCTGTTTAGAATTTCTTCGTAAGCAGTAATTTCACGTAGCCGACCTTTGTTGGTTTATGGCAGGCAGAGATATCATGGCCCCTGATGGTGTGCTTCATTGCAGCGGTTATCGGTTGCACGCCAAGTTTATACGCGCGGATTGCAGGCGCGTCATCGGTGACAATCTATCATAATGTCATCGCATTGCAAGACAAAGCCGCTCGCATCTCTGCCGACACTTTAAAATACAACAGCCGAAAGTCAGAAACGTATATACGTTGACACCTTTCTATTAAATGAATATAGAACACAAAAGAGTATGTTTTATGAAACTGAAAAAAAAAAAATCGAGTGAAATAGAATGTCGAATGCAGTTGGACGTAGGATCACAAAGGGTTAATGGTTGTAAAGATTTATCTCTGGTTGGTGTGAATTGGTATAACTCATGTTGTTCCCTATAACGTGAAAGGTGCCTCTCTTGGTGCATGAAAATCGACTGTATTTTGAAAAAATAGAAAAAAAATTGTATTTTTTCAAAAAATAAAAAATACACGGTGAATGATTTGAAAAACTATTTCATGGAAAAAAATCCGTTGAGACGGCTGAAGATAGATTGCTATTAAATCTGTTGGAAGTAAATTGCTATTAACGTTCTAAAGCACGAATCTCTTCTATTAAACTGACACATATACATACTTATGCATGAATATTCCATATACACGTACATAAATGATATCAAGGTCCAATGATACTAACAGCATAGCCAAGGTATGTAAAAGGTAATGCAGGTTTAGGTAATACATATACATGTTAATGCGATATTCGTAACAAGTGTATCACCTAGTAAATCGTCCTAGCGTTGATTCACGAGAATCAAAGTTCGACGTCACTCTTTCCATCTCCGTAGCATTTAGTTACTTTCGAGCGTTATCGTTACACGAACGATTATACATGTATTTCTTCTATCTTGCGTTATTTTGATAAAAATCTTTACTGAAAAGTAGCTTCCTCTATTCAGCAATGGTGCGATTAAACAAACGATGCACAGCTTTCTACTAATATTCGTTGATTCAAGATATCTGTGATTAATACGAGATGTATTTTACCAGGCGGAAAGTTTTGATCGTTCAACAAGCGTTAATTTCTGATTCGTGCACGTACTAACTTGGCCGTTTCGCACTTGCGTTTCTTTTTACCAGTGAATTTATTCCTCGAACGTGGCCTGCTTTAGCGACAGATGTATACTGGAGACTTACGTGACCGTCTACGGCTTCTACGTTGATTGTGCGCGCCAGCTCGATAATTAATGGTTACTTTTAAGACGTTCTAAAACGCGTCAAAAAGCCGCCGAGATATTCCCTATGATTTACGATGTGCAAAATGTAGCCGCTGCTAGGAGTTCGTTCCGTGACGTGCGTGTCTTCGACTCTCATTTGCATGCGTCTATGTATTCACACGTATGTACGTATATGCCAAGATCACCTGGCTACGCGAAGCTCGAGGTATTTCGTGAAACGCTGCGAAAGCTCACATTTGTAGAGTGGAAGAGGAAGCATCGAAGAAAATGGCTAAGACAGAAGACGTTGAAATTGAGAGATCGTTGATTCTTCTATCGGAAGAATAGTGGTAAAAGCGGAAATAGTGGTTCTGAAGAAAAGCGTGGTTGTAAAGCCTGTTCTAGCAGTTTCGAATGCGAGAAACGTAAAGTTCATAGATCTAAACGCGAAATAAATACGGTTTATAAATTATTTCATGTAATTACAGGAACGAAAATTATCGTATCCGTGGACCATTTCGAAGACGATGTAATTAATGTTATTCTGCAAAATCGAAAGAATGATACTAGTTAAATAGTTACTTTTTGAGCAACTGTCTTAATAGACCTTCGTACACTGTGTAAAATTACGTTAGAACTACCTGCCATGAAAATGTATGACCATATTTTACAACTATCCACGGACACGTAGAAATGCAGAGAACATAATTTACACAATTTCATCTTGACATTTCCCTCTATTTGTAACTGTTTCAAAGGTCTCGCTCGTGGGAAAATGTATCGCTTCGACAAATAACGAACTATGGCTTTGTTTCGTGATGTCATTGGAAAGAAATTCTCGATTCGACAGTTTATAATCGAAGAGCGCTTTCGACGCTGTGGAAATGTATTAGTCGAAAGACGAATAATTCACGTACGAATCGTAACGGTGATTATTCTTCTTCCCCTTGTCCTTACTTTAGAGACGTTTCAACCCCCTCTATTCAAAAGTATTCGCCCTCTCGTAATCCGGATCGCCAGATGTCTTTTCACCTTTTAGGTTAGCAGCAATAATTATTGTACCTTTATGTCTCATTAAATCTATGTCTTTTCTCTTAAATCACTCGCCTGCTTGCTCGCTCGTAATTACGCTTCCCTCTAATCATTCTTTCGGATTCCCCTTCCACCACCGCGCCTCTCTTTTCTTCTCTTCTCTTCTCTTCTCTCCTCTCCTCTTCTTTTCTCTTCTCTTCTCTTCTCGCGTTATTCAGTCTGCTCTCCGCAAACAATTGTTTTTTTCATTTATTGCATGATACGACGATCCATTATTTTGAACCCCTATCTTGAATTTGAACAATAAATTAGACGATCTACTCAACATTTACATTTGCTCATTCGTTGCATACCCAAACGTATATCTTTGTCACTTTGACTAGCTCGTTTTTAATTAACAACATCTCTCGCGGATTTATCGCTAATGCGACACGAACCTTTCGAATCACACTCCAAGTTATATAGTTCTGAGCAACGAAAGTAACCCTCACTTTTTTCCTAATGGAATGATGTTTCTTCTTCTATTGAAATTTATTGCGCACGCTGGGAGAATTCCACCGAGTACCTTTTAAAGGGAAATAAACCTGACCCTTATTGCTTTGAGCATTAGGATCCTGAACAAGATTTGAAATATACGTTACACGCGCTCTTTGATATCGAGCAAGTTTCCTGCGGCAACGCTAATTCACTTCAACTAATTTATCGCAGTTTATCGAATTAAGGATATCCAATTTATTTAGATTTTGATAAATTTCATACGTTTCTAATTACCCTTCTCGTACTAGTTGAAATACTATTAAATATTCCGTTAATTATAAAATAAAAGATCATTTTACACCTCGTAACACGTCGAGTACTTGTTTGTTACGAAATATCGTTTCGTTGTTCCCCTTTTCCCAACTTTTAAAAACTTCGTCGGCACAAATTTACGTTAAACAAGTCATATTATATTCATATTATACGCGTTCCTTTTTTTATTCTTTGTTATCAAATCAAGGTAGTTACCGTTTATCGTTCGGAAATTTATCGTAATTTGCTTTTATATTTTCTCATTTTTTGATAAAATCGTCCGATTCGCCACACGTGACAACATTTTGCTTCTATCAGGCATTTTCCAAATATACATATACCGAGCATTATCACACGATTGTTTAAATCATTTCTGCAAACTCGTTTGGCTATAAGAGTTTCTTACATCGCACCGTGAATTTTCGAAGCTTTACATTTCCAAGCGATGCGTTTCGGAACGAAATCTTCCGGCAGAGAAACCAATTCGCTGGCTCGTTCCGAGCGATTCGGGTGAAGATACATAACGTGTGTATGCGTGTGTATTCGGTATATACGTGTATATTCTGGCGGACAAGAACGTCTAATGATAAATTTCGTCGGAAATAAGATCTTCGTCGGAAAGGGCATTAGCTAAACAGTGACAATTCTCACTAGGCAGGTGGAACCAGGCAATGAGCCGAGTATTTCGGTACAAACGGTTTAATTATCTTGCTGTCTTAGGTCCCGATTTAACGCGATGAAATTATATAGTAAAGGGAATTTAACTGAACGTAATTCGCCGACGGAACGAGAATTGCACGTGACACACTGGCACGTGCACACACGTAGCCGCAATTGTGCCGGAAATCTAGCAAAACAGACTCGTTATCGATCCTCCTGATCAAAATTTGCCAGGGAGCGCTGAGTTTCCTCGTAAATATTTACGATCACTTTCCTCGGCAAACAACAAACAAATTCGCGAAGATGATCGGAACGCACTGGCTCTTACGCTTGAAAACCACCACTTTCCCAGATGGCCGAATTTAATGGATCGCTTGTCACGCGCGCTATTTTACGTTCCACTTTCTTTCTTTTTCTATTCGAGTTTAAAACAAGGTTTTCAGGCACACGTATTAGACTATGTAAATACCATCAGGAACTTACATGCCAGCGCACGTACGCAATTCAAACATGTCAGCGGTAAGTGTGAAGACCCGTTCGTCACGAACTACAAGAGAGCATCAAGAATCGGTGGAAAATTCGCTCGTGTAAATCACTTTCGCTCGTGTTACGTGCAAATTAGACTCGCCCGCGGCCGCGAAGATAAGAGCGCTAGCAAAGTAATCAGGAAAATAGTTGCCGCAAAGTTGCTTCCAAGTTATCGCGCGATTATATGGATTTTTTAAGCACTTCTGCCGCGATTACAGGACTCTGAGGTACGACCGATCGTTCATTCGCCTACTTTCCCCTTGGAAGATAGGAAAAACGCAGAAAGAAAATGGAACGATTAATGGCAAGCTTATCTTTCACGATAGACGAGATGACATAAATATCAAGATCTAACGTTGTATTGAATCAGAACGCCGAAAGAAAAAAGAGGCGAGACCGTAGCATCAAGATACAACTATAATCTTTTAAGATGAATCTTTCCATATTTAGAATTCCGTAGAGGTATGTTTCTTCGATTTTTCGACGATGCAAGTTTAAGAGCTCCTTCGTTCGCCGTCGCTTATCGACGAATTTTTAACGTTATAGACACAAAGGGGTATTATCCACGAGCTATCGGAAAATTAATCAAGGATCAAAGAACTTAGAATCTCAAACAGCAGCAACGCGGAGATAGTTGGGATATTTATCGCGATGAAAGTGACGAATAACTGAGATTTCGAAACAGCTAGCATACAATGCTTTTAGCGACGTAAGTTCCTCTTATAGGATTTGATATCTTAGAAGGAGAAAAAGCTGCTTTTACGCGACATTTATTATTCTTTGAACGATGGATCGAAACAGCTTCTACTAATAACAATAACTAACAACGTTCCAAAACTATCTTTGATTAAATTAATACGACGATTAATACGAAGATTGAAATACTCCAATATGCATTTAGCTAGGAAGCTTTACGATAGTTACTTGACGATATTCGAATATTGAACGTAAACATCAGGTTAATCAACTTGATAGATCTTTATGCACAGAAGTTGTATACTATGATATTCATAGGAGCGAATGAACGACAAGCCAGTAAATAATTAGTTTTCGAACAATCTTTTCATTTCTCCTAGGATTTACAAAAACAATTATATTTCTGCGTAAACACTTATATTCGTCCATCCTGTGCATAATTAATTTATCGTGAAACACAATTAAAACTATGTAAAAACGATATATACTTAAAAGGCGTTTAAAATGCAAAATATAAAATGCATTGGCCGTTTCATCAAGATATGCACAATTAATGCATACACCGTGAAAAAATCGTTTTGTCCCGTCCATTTTTAATATATACGATTCATACTAGCGCAAGTACACGAGCATGCAATCGTATAAGTTTTATTTCGCGGAAAACTGACAAACTTCCTCTCTTATAAATTTCATACGAAAACAGACAGTAGCGGGGCTCGAACGAATGAACGAAAGACTACACCAAAATGCTGACGCACACACATATACGTACATATGTTGCTGTATATGCATATACACAAATACATATCGTATATTCCGATAGGGTCTCGTGACTGTCTCTCTTCTTACACCATTTTGTGTCGATCCGTCGATAAAAAATTTAGATTTCACGCGATCCTGGTTGACCAACGGTAAAAAACGAAATCGTCGCATTGCATCCAATGTCGCACGACTTAAAGCGTAGTTACGGTGGATACGTATCCGAATTAGCGTCCTGACGAATTCAATACGTCGATGTAATCAAATACGTATGCAAAATATATATATGTATGTATATAGTGGCCCAAAAAGGTATTCAAACGCGTTTAGAAACTTTTCACGTATAAATTATACAAACGATTTTGAAATCTCGTCGATTATCGTAGTCGAAGTATATTGGTAAAAGTCGAAACGCATTTGAAAATATATAGAGATTCGTTGAAAGTGTACGTCTCGCAAAGATCATCAAAGTATTTGGACAGTCGATTCAGCGAGACCATTTGTTGCACTAACTGTATGTTTCGGGCTACCATTCATGCTGTATATTTTTTCTACTAAACGTACATTCCCTTTTAGCGTCTTCTAACTTGTATCTTTTGCGTATATTTTCAAACTCGTTTCAAATTTTACTACTATAATCACGGCGTTTGTATCTCATCACCATGAAAGTGAGCCACTGTAGATTTCTATAAGCGTATGCATCGCGGTTTCCGGAGTTTTCATTCGTCGGAACGGCATCCACTGGAACCACGACTTAACGTCACATGCCAAAGGCAACCATCCTCTGTCAAATATACATATAACATCGACGATGTTCAAGCGACGAGAAACGTATTACAAGGGAATTAAACTCATCGACCGACGCGTTTTCGCCAGCCAGCAAATCAGGTTTATGACGCGTAATATCGTTACGTCGAATCGTAGGATTCCGTACGCAACGTCTGCCGGATAACTCGAGTATTCGTTTTCGGTCGTTCTCCCCTTTCCTTGGCCCTCGCCATTCGCTTGCATACGGAAGGAGAAGGGATACGAAAGAGAAAAGGTGAGGCGAGCAAAACCGTAATATCCGAAGGAAAATTTGTTCGCCGAAATGAAATTATCCAGCGACGATCTTGCATTATACTCGCGGTCGTACGTGCTCGGCATAACGCGTCGAGCTGCTACGTCCCTTTAATACGTGGAATACGTATCGAACGATCGTATCGTAACTTCCGTTCTCGAATCGACGAAATACCTTGGCCAAATTGCCTGGGATTCGATTTTACCATTTTTTTTTACAGCGTACAAATTGATTCGTCCCTGTAACACGACGCGCGATGGTGAGCTTCGCTCCGATGATATGTAAGAATAATTGGTTACTCGATACAGCGTCGATCAAGTCGAAAGACAAATAGAGAACGTTGAAAGTCGAAGACAAGCGCGAGCATTAAGCTTATTTCGATCGAATGCAAATAGCACAGAACGCGATATAGAAGGGCGCATAATTAAACGATGCCGTGCTCCTCGGCCGACATGGACTTTCTCGAACACAACGTCCACCAATGAAATATGGAAGAAATGGAATTAACGAGAAAAAGTTCGACGCGACGCGATACCGGTTTAATTAAGATGATGACGTAAACATTGTGCACGCGGAGCTATATTTTAACGCATCCCGTATTCTGACTCGTTGGAAACGTTCTCGTTTCTCTTTTTTCTCTGCCTATCTCTTGGAACAACTATCGACTCGCGGCATCCTCTTCGATTAATCGCTGCCTTCTATCCGAAGAGCAGATACAGGCGTGATTTTGAAACGTATTTGAGATAGATAATGCGAAAATCGTTCCGCGAGATGAATAATTCGACTATCGTATGAAACTCATTTGCGGTTTACTTATTCCTCGATGGAACGCACAGAAGTTAAATTCTCTTCGAGCTCAGCCATGCGTTAAACATTTTCTGACCGCACGAAGAGATCCTGAGATTCTAATCGTTGGTCGTTCACCAAGAACCAGAGATTCGCAAGTTCCAACTTTGCCATTACCACGAGCGTTAGTAAAGTATTCGTTTAAGCAACGCGATTTGACGGTTTTTCCTTTTGACTTCTGCCTTTATCTCTGTTAAGAAACTAAAAAGAAGTAAAAAAAAAAAAAGTATAATAGAAAGAAGAAAATGAGCGAAGCACGTTAAAAATATTTTACACACTGATATTTTTCTCCCCCGAGACGGAGGCTTAGAGTTAATTGGCTCCGGGAGAAGCGAAATTTGAAATTGCAATATCCTGCACCGCGATACAGAAGCTGCCGGCTCATTTCCATCCGTTGTCCACAAAATCCCGCATAGAGGTTCACCGTGTATACGGCTCATCGGTCGACGGAAATACGGAACCCAAAACTCGCGTATTATATTCCGAGAGCCGCGACAAAGGCAACGACGATTTCAGAACGGTGGTGCACAAAATCGGACATAGAACAGATGCAATCAGCACTTACATGTTCGTCGGGCTGCTATGTAAAAGCGTGGCAAAAAAAAGTGTCAATCGTGGTGGGTCATATCGGGACGCACACCCATACGCGCACGTTTCTCGATCCCTCGATGCTTCTTTTACTCGGAAAAGATACGATCTGTTAGGGAAGGATATAAAGTTCGATTCAATGGAATCCTTTGAATCGTTCCGACTGATACGTTCCTCTACCGTTTGATCACGAACAACTACCGATCCACACTTCCTGGATCATTCTTTCACGTACGAATACGATAAGATTTCTTCTCCGTCTTCTTGGTTTGAAAACGCGCCACCTCGAGGCAGCCGGTTGCTTCGCGGTCACGCGACCAATTCGTCCGTTGTTACTTATTCACAGAGCTTAATATGCATTTAATAACGAAGACATCACGATGCTAGATCACAACGAAAATCGACTTAGTTAGGCGATCACCTTCGAAACCTACCGATCGACACAGCTGTTTTTAACGTGGGAGCGCGCGTTTACGGGAACGAAAAGAATGACAAGTTCCGCGAGCACGAAACGTACCGGAGGTTCGGCGAACCGTGTGCGGCCCGCACCCTCGCACGAGACGTACTCGGTTTGTCCTCGAGCAGGTAGGATGCTAACACCGACGCCGGCGCTGCCACCGCTGCCACCACCGCTGCCACCACTGCCCGCCGGGGGTCGAGGATGGCTCCGGCTTCGCGACTGCGCCCTTTCGCCTCTCTTCAACCCATTACGGTTCTCACCCGTTCGCGCGCACAGTCATAAACACACGTACACGGAAAGACCTTATCATACAGAGGCGCACGGTGTACGACGTAAGACCAACACGTTGCCACTCGCGCGCTCGTACTCGCCCTATAATAACGTTTCCTCCTTTGTATGGGTGCGTTAGTTCTTCCTCGCAACCCGCCTCGTCCATCCTGGCCTTCGTTTCATCCCCCATGGCCTCGTGCCGCGTCGCATCCCCCTTAGCCGCAACACGTAGCCGAGCCAGCTACTCGGCCTGCCTCCGTCTACACCCCGCGATACATCATCGTATCGCTTTATGTCTCGCGTAACGTTTTATTAACCAGAAATCAAGCACGCGAACCTTCTTTCGCGCTTGATCCTGCCAAACCTCCTGTTCTCCCAATTTTCCAGTTACCGGTATATCTTCTTCCTCGATGATCCCGGACCAAAGAGACAAATTGTTTGCAATCGATGTAAATCTGGCGATGTGTTTCATCCCGTCAGCTACTGCCGATGCGAACAGTTGACGTCGTAATCTTTAACTACCTCCTGCGAAGAGGAGAGGGAGACGGAATAACGATCACGGACGTTATGGTTAATCCCTTCCGTACGATCGTCCACTATAGCCGATAGCCGCCAAAAGCACGCATGCAGCCTAGCGTCTGTCATCTTTGGATGACTGTTCGTGTCCAATGCTATTTATTTGCTCCAGGCGGTTCGTTGTAAGTAGCCGGTCGACTCTTGTATAATTTCTCCCGGTCACAAGCGAAGATCTCCAACCCACAGGTTCAAAAGATTACGAAGCTTTGGCGAAAGGTAGAGTATATATAGATATATGCGTTACGTAACTTTTTTTGCTTCCCAAATTCGCTCTAAGAGGATGCTTCTGGATATCATCTGGCTAATTTCCTATCTTGCGTTATAACCGCAAGCCGTAGAAGATAGAAAGAAAGCTTTCAAAGAAAAGTTGCCTTTAAATATAAAAAAGGTTACTTTTAATTAGAACTACAATTTGGTAATGTTGCCAAAATTTACCAACGTTACGGCAAGTTGTAACACACGATCGGAAAATAGCCGAATTCTATATAATAACCGGATTTTCAAGGATCGATTTCAGTCCCCTAGAGCGAATTTGAGGAACAAAAAAATTTCCTGCTACATGGCTGAATATGCTCTGCATATCCCCAAAGTTTCATAATTTTCTGAATTTGTGGATCGGCGATCGTCTTCCTTTGTCAGTTTGAATAAGTATGGCGGTTGACGTCGAGTGACGCTACGCGGTGAACGATCGTCGTACCGAAAAGGTTAAAAAATCAAAGTGCGCCACATACTCCGACCAACGCTAGTTGTCAAACTTCGTTTCGTCGAACTGGGTCCAAACAACGAGTTTTCGAAAAATCAGTTTAACCGGCGCGAATAATTGACTTTTCAGGGACATAACACGACACGAACAATCGCGTGTCCCCGTCGCTAAAGCTGGAAGCAGGAAATGGGTGGCCGACCACGTGCTTGTCGATTCACAAGATCGCGGAAGAAACGTGATTAATTTGCGAGATAGTTATTCTATTGCTTATTAATAGCGAAACGAGATCGTCCTGGTTATTGTTGTTTGAAAATGAGAATTGGACGGAGCCCGATACAAGGAGCAGGTATTTCTCGATTGCCTTCGTCGATTGTGCTATCGTTTCCTCGTCGCGTAATTGATATCGCGAACGTGGAAGCCAAAATCTGTAGAAGTAAATCGTGAAATTGGGTTTAAATTGTTTCGAATGAATCGAGATACGGCGGTATTATAGAGAATGTCGAGGAATTATCGGGATGTTGCGAGGACGCTTGCAGAATGATTAACGTGTTTAAGAAAATAATCGAGTTTGCGTGTTTGAATATTTTTGTTATTCGATGAAATTTTCCACATTTGTATTACGTGCTATCCTTTTGTCCGCCAGTATAGAATGGCATTGCATTTCGACAAAGAAGGTTTCATTGTACATGTAGTTGCTCGAATTATTGCGCATTAATTATGCCACTTTGAGTCTCGATAGATTTTGAGAAAATGTAATTTAGATATTTAATACTTTCCGATGCCATTTTCACGACCTGAATTATCACGTTGAACGCGTTGTCACGCTGTATACCGTTAAGTGTGCATGACGCAATGCGCGTAGAAAATTGTACAAACAAGCAATCTAGGAGAATCGTTTCTCAATTGTTCTTAAAATTTTACGGAGCTTTTGCAATATTGGGCGCTTTAATAATGGAGGAGTATACATCTAAGAGGATTTGCCTGGAAACGGTATAGCCCGATGTACGGTGAACCAACAAAGAATAGAAAAAAGTTTCAACGCCTTAAGAGCTGCTTTTAAGCTGCGTATAATTTTATTAATTTACAAGCGAATCGACTAAATAATTTTCTACGTTCCTTTTTCGTTTTCAAGTTCTTCGTTTCTCTCTCTCTCCCTCTCTCCAAGTGATTAATTCAAGCATGTACATTTTGACTAGTACGAAGTGATTATTTAAATACGTGCATTTTTTACACAACGACGAACATACGAAAAAATTGATTTCTTTCTTTTTAATCATTCGCTGAAAAGAAATTCGAAGAAGATAAGAGGCGGAACAATAATCATAGTCACAATTTTTTGTAATTGGACACTTGAACGATATTTAAATACACGGCATAAAGATTCATACGGAAATTCGTACATTATCGAACGTTACTTAATCGTTGTAACAGAAATTCTATGATTTTGTTTTCTTGCAAAGAGAAATGCAAACGATAGCGCACCACGAGTAGAACCAAAAAATGAAAACTCGCGAATGAAAACTAGTACGTATTTACATACAAGCGCGAACAGCGTCGAATCGATCTAATCGCAATCGAATTTCGTCGCTGGCAGAATTTCAATAACGCCCTATGAGGTTGGCCTGAAAATACGAACCGGAGATTCCGCTTAATACGACGCGATAAAATCTCGCCCGTTACTTCGCTTGCCTAAATAACAAATTTCCTTCGGTTTATAAAATGTTTTTCTCTCGGTAACGAATTACAGTGGCTGTTAGTCTTAATGCACGGAAGTGAAAAGACACGCGCTCCGTGGCGAAGTCGCTCGCGCGAACAGCCGCGCAATCGCGCGGTTACGTTGCACCGGCAAGCGAGAGAGTGGCGTCGACTGGCTCGGAAAATAAATGTCGGGGCGTATGATCGTACGCGACTGTTAGTACTATAACTGTCTGTTAGTTATGTACCCAGGACGATTCCACGGACGAGTTTAGACGGCCGCTGGAACCGCTTTTCTAAAATATGAACATATGAGATATGAAACGGAAAGGAACGCGAAGCGTTGTTCGGAGTCCGAAGGAATTTTCCCGAGTGAGATTCGAATTCATCGAGCGAGGCGAATCTTCTCGAAACGAGAATCCACGAGGGACGAGTTTTCGCGACGCGAGATGGCGCTCTTTCAAATTGTTTTCCGTCCGAAACCGAATACGACATGTCACGGTGAACGTCGCGCGAATTCCTGACAGAGCTGCGGCGAAGGCGAGCTGAATCGATCCCTTAACGAGAGCTCCGGTTGTCCATGCAGAAATCAAAGTCACTTGGCACGGCGGGTTCAGAGGAATTTCATTTGCCAGATTCTAGCAACGCGACGAACCTTCTCGACCGACTAATTCGCGCGACGCTCTAGATACGGGCTAGAACTTTGTAACACGGACGAGCCACGTTTTACCTGCTCGCTATCGATTCTTGCCGTCGCGTCGTAACTGGCGTAACCGGTGTATCCAGCCAGGCGATACGAAAACGGATACGATCTACTTGATGAAATGCTTTCGTGCAATCCGTTCGACGATGTCAAACTCCAGACTTTCCTTCCTTTTTCAGATTTTTTCCACGTTACGTGCCACGATAATTCAAAGTTACTCGGCTTTGTAAACCGGCGTTGTGTTTATCGGCAAACGTAACCATGCATATAATATACCTAATACTTATATACTTATTTATACCTCGTATAATTATATACTAATTTACCGTTGAACTCTGATACTCTTGCATACCTCGTCCATTGACAATCTTCGTAACTTTATCAATGACTTTAGCAATTAATTTCAAAGGATGTTTCTTACATCTTCTACATTTGCACGATAAGGATCGACTTTTCTAGACAGAAATACCACCCTAAGACCAAATTGTGGCAACTAATCACGCAGGTATTATTTCAGAGATCGCTCTGCTGTCATCCGATTCTAATGAGAACGGTGAACGATAAGAACGAATCACGTTGAATCTTATTCGGATAACGATCAATGTCTTTGTCATTGACCCTCAGAAATTCGTTTCAAATCGATCAAATGCTCTTTTCACTGCCGCTCTTTAAAATCTCATTGTACAGGAATAACGAGAATCGCAAACAAGAGTTCCAGCAATGTGATTAAGAGGATCTAAAACCTTGAGTTTCCTTCTTCGACTTTTAAAAATTAGCCGAGTAATCGTAGGACGATTGTGTTGAACGTGCTTTACCGTAGCTTCGTGTAACGTATGTTGAAAACGCTAGAAATCTTAGCCAATGGCGCACAACCAGGAAAGGGAGATGGATTATAAAATTTAAGCATTCTCCTAGATCGAGGCGCCAGTATTTAAGCTGGTCAAAATCGGTCGCCGGTCCCCAGCGACAGATTTGCTCGTATGATTTACACGTGGCTGGCGCACTTGGTCGACATGTGCATATACCATATACCTTGCGAAGAGGAAGGAAGAATCGATCTCGCAGTGATATAGATAAATTAACGACGATACCGTATATCTTGACGCCGGTAATTCCCCGGACGATCGACGTAACAGCTTCTGAACCTGAGTGCACGTGTTCGTCACTCGTTATCCGGCACAGTTGCCCACGAAAATACACCAACATCGTTAAGAAGCAGAGTAAGCAGAGGGTACGCTAGTTTTGAGAATGTGTAGATGAGATTACAAGTATATTCCTGTTTAAATTAGAATATAGATACGTATAATTTTTCTCGTATAAATCAATTTCTTGGATTATTCTACGTTTAAAAATAAACCATTCATTTAGCGATATTTAAAGATGTACGTAGTCGGTGGTTTGTTTGTTATTTTGGTCTTAAATTCTTAGACATAAATAGACGATTATACCGTTCTAAATTTCTTTATCGAATAATTTATTTTCCTGATTTTAAGCTACTCGATAGGTCTATCTTGTTTCGTTCAGCCTCTGAAAACTGCTTCCTCTTATTTGGTAATGCTCTCGCGATTAACAATACCATCGTAGTAATATTATTTGTATGATTATAAAACAAGGTAATTACTAGTGTTAAACACTTTCCAATAGTAATATCAATTTACATGAGATTATGTAAAATCGTCGATTATGTAACTCGTTTATCGAGTTCATCCCGTGACGTGACTGTTCGATAGGATTAACATCTCGTGCTTACTTCTACTATATATCTTGATATATGTGCTTGTTCTTGACTATACCGGAAACTTCTGCGAAATCCCCTACAAATTGCACAGAGATAAAAGTCTGTAGCGATACTTTGCTTATCCCAAGGAATAAGTTAGAATTTAAAAATTAGGTATGACACGATAAATTCGCTCGATTATCCTTCATTTGTACTGCTTTGTTGCTCTTTTATGAAACAACAGATTAAGGAGACAAAAGCGAAACGCGCAATTTCCCTTAAGTAATAAACTCATCCACCATATTCATCAGTAGACGCAAACACCTTTTTCAAGGTATTCCTGCCAAATCACCGTGACAGTTACAAGCACGCTTGGTTGCTCTGGGAGGCTGATAACGCCGCGTTGGAATCATTAGCAGTCAACGTTTTTAGAAAAAGAAAATTTCAATAACACGGAACGACCAGGCGAGTTCAGTTCCGCGATCAACGTGCTCCTCCGTCGAAATTATTCCAGCCGCGGGCAACGTCGAAATCGCATTCAACTGTTTGTAGATCGTAACTTAATAAGCGTAAGAATATTTCCTTTCTCTTGACTTATTTCGATCTTTGCTCCTGTATGCCATTAAAAATCCGCCGATAACAAACCTGTGCAAGATAAAAATTTCGTCCGTGATTTCGTAGAGGAAAACATGAAAATGGTCCGCCATTGGAGAGGGTTAATATGCCAAAATCTTTATTTATTCCGCAGACGGTTGCCGATCGTTCGCTAAATCGGCTGCTCTATCGAAGGTCTCGTTATTTATGCGATTATTATTACGCCAGGCGAATACTGGCGGTGGTTAGGTGCCGAGAGTGATGTGTAGCCCTGCGTGTTCGACATCGGAGCCGATAGGGCGGGACTGAAAATTCCGAGGACGTGCTAGGAACGTCGTCCCTCTCGGAGCAATTGTCCAGTTCCCTGTTAGAACTTGACACACCGCTCACGTATAATCTTCCCAGGTTAGCCGATTCCTCGTCAGTGGAAATTGCGAATACACGCACAAAACGCGCGTGCAAATACTCGATCCATAGACGCATCGGCACGTATTTGCTGGGCGTTTTGTAGTACCGTTTCTCCGCATTGCGCCTCGACATCCGACATAATTGCTAGCGTCGGTGGAGAGTAGACCATTGGCTGGAATTAATACCGATTCACAGCAGTCGCATTCGTACGAACAAACGAACGAACGAACGAACAGACGTGCCGCGGCTAGGACCGATAGTTTGTCGAACCAGCGAGCTTCCCTCGCGGCGTTTAAGAGCGCCTAGCATTGAGCCGTAACCGCTTGATATAACTAGCGATCAGCGAATGCTAATAACTATGCTATAGACGACGCAGATAGGGATAATCGGAGGAGCAACTAAGATGATTACTGCTTATTGTTGTATTACGAGATAACTCCTAATGAATCGCCATTACGCGACAAACACGCAATGATCGTATCGTATGCTTAGTGTCGAATCTGTGTTCGGCTCGCTCTTGTTGAAATGGATGAATTTATGGAGCGATGTTGGCCCGGAATACGTATATAAAACGTGTTGGAAAGCGACGATCAGTTTGTTTCGTAAGAGGAAAAGAAAGGTAAAAAGAGCAACGATCCAACTGAAAACTGGTGCATTGTTCCGTCTTATTTCCTTGTGCTGTTTTTAACGAATGTCAACAATTGATTTATCGTAAGAGACGGTGATTTTTATTATTCGTAGTTTATCCTATGTATATGGATTCCCTTTAATCCCTTTAATCCCTTTAATCCTTTAGTCCGTCGTGATATAAACAATACCTTATAATACCGTAATATAATAATACAAAACCGTAACACGCCGTTAGACTCAAATAGAACAACACTCATCGGGTTGATTTTAAAGCTTACCTAGCCTTTCTTTCGAAGAAAGGAAGATTAATCCCGAACGCTTTGTTATTGTCCGTCGTAAGTTCTTTTTATCTCAAACTAATGAAATGACATCGTTAGTTTGCACTACCTCTAAAACTGCCGTTGACAATATAATATATTATTCCTTGCTTTCCTCTTATCATATATCTCAAGAGCAATCAATAGTTACGGAGGATCAATCGTAAATTAAAAAGGAGGATATGTACTTGAAAGGAACGGCAATGAAATTAAAACAGTTTATTCTTCGTTTAAAACTGCGATCGAAAGTTGCGAGGCTTAATTCGATTAAAATCAAATTCGAATAACGAATTTGAATAATTAAAACCTTTTTTATCGTCATTTTTTCAGAAGAATGCTTCTTTTTACAGGAACTCGACGATTGTATCGAACCATTTGGAAAATTGAGTCGATGGAAATTTTTTCGATATATATCGCGAGAACGGAGTGGCAAAGATTTATGGACAGCAAATGTCTAGAGGGGAAATGGGAGATGAAGCGGTTGCAAAGACTTTGAAATAGATGTATCGTTATATTTTTCCAAAGTAGTAGATCGCTCCAAAACATAATCGTTTCTTATACAAACTAAGAAGCGTTTTAAAAGCGCATCGCTTACTCGCGTATTTTCATTTAATATACTAAGAAAGTTCTGGCGTATAAAATAGTTTAATCGTTTAGTTTTCATCGCAAAGCCAAGTCTAGTTTCTAGGTTATCAGGCTGAAATAAATAAATACACGCGTGCGTACAATTGCTTGGCCTTCGCATATTATATATTCTACCGTTTTATATTCTACCGAATATAATCAAACCATCAGTGATACAATTTGAATGACAGCGGAAGAAAATGCCAAAACGTACCTATTCTCCGTACGTACCTAAACTTAAGTTTATGGTAATTTAAAAATAATAAAAATCCACGAGGCTACTTCTTCTCATAGCTCCCGCTGAAATACAAAGCATTACGTCTTCCCTGTTATTTAATTAAGAAGCATCCCGACATTAGTTCACTAACTTTACCTCAATGTCTAGATATTAATCAAGAATAGTCGTTTAAAAGTTTATCGTTTCTACCTTGCCGTAAGAAAAGTTGTTCAAACTCTTCGTTTACATTCTTTCCCTTCAATAATTTCAATTTACCTGTACAATTTGCACGTTTAATCGACGAATAAGTTGGACCGTACGATCGTAAGGTTCGAATCAATTTCACTTTCTTTATATTCGAAGAAACTCATTTCGATTAATATGTGTAACCACACGGTACGCGATATAACGTAGAAAACGTTAAGTAACGTGCGAAACTATGTAAAATATCGAAAGTGGAGTACTCGTGTAAATAATTCTTGCAGCAAATTTATAGCAAAAGATCTCGCGAGTGTAAGATCTCTTACGCTTCTCTCGTATCTCTTTAATTCTCTCTATAAAAATACGAAACTGAAGATACGTAATAAGAATCTGCAGTGTAGTCGTCAGTTACGCGTAATTGCGTTGTTCGTCGCTATTTTCCTTATCTACAAATTTATATTAGATGTTCAGCGCATGAAAGCTGTTCGTAATCGGCGAACTTCGAAACTCGCGTCGGCAATACTCTTGCATGACATAGCCGGTTCAAAGACTTTTCGGCCGCGGTCGTGGATCAAAGTAGCGCGCCAAGTGAACTTTCAAAGGCTTATGAAATTCCAGCAGTCGCTTTTATACGCGAATCGTTGCGCGGTCGCGGATGGTAACGAGCGAATCCGTAAGTTTTTTTCTTTCTAATTAACGACACGGAAAACGTGGTCGCGCGGCCTTTTCAGTCGCGAACCGTTTTCCCGTTGAAGCCGTGTGTAATCTCGCAACCGAGCGTCGAAGGAAACAAAGAAAAACCAAGAATTTTACGTTTGTAAAGGAGGAAAAAACGGGAAACCAGTCGATCGACGAATTGTACGTTGATCAATAGTCAGCGACTATTCTCTCGCGGTAATGATATCTATTCGTTTCGTAAAAAGAGTAACGAATGTTTGATCTGTCGAGGATCGAGCTATACGAGTTAACCAAAATGGAACGTTAACCTCGAATAAGGGCCTAAAGCACATTTGTAACTGTAAGTTTCGCGAGAAAGGTTGGGAAAAGTTTTTAAGTCACGTTATATTTGACAAACTGAATGCGCTTAACGAACGACTATAAAACCATACTCTACCGCTAACTCGATTTTGACTAAAATGTGTTATACGATTCCTGAATTTAAGCGCTCGAATCAAGAAATAGATACAGAATGTCGTTAAATCAATTATATAAAGTCGATGGCGATGATCTAACGAAATATTCAGACAGAGTACCGCTTCCGTTTTAATCGAAACGTATAGGATGTCGTAGCTATAGGATTTTGCATGTTACTCTGTTAATTATCCACGCAATTCGAGGATTTGATTCGCAACTGCTTTGCATTTCTTCCAGCTACCTAGTTTACATATGTCGTGATGCGGGTTTGATGAAGCGGAGGCTTAAAATTCCAGCAGGCCCGTCACACCGGATATGGAATAACAAGCGTATCTCGTAACAGCCAATTCCCTCGACAGCGGAGCTCAAGAAAGCAGACGGAAACTAACGCGTTACCTGCAAGACAGTTCGTAACTCTGTGGAACTCGTTGAAACTCGTAATATCTTTGCTACTTCTCCACTGACAACGAAGAGAACAGATTGGAGATGTATAGAAAGAGAACGGAGCTATCTTCCGCTGGCTGCTTTCGTTCCTATACATCTTCCTAGTTGACGTCATTGTCGACGTCCTGGACTCGGCATAGCCGTGCTGATGGTCGCTGTTAGTCAACGAAAGCCTTTGATCCTTTACCTCCTACCGCTTCCCTTTCGAACAGCGTACATGCGAACACCGAAATGTTGCGCCACTTTTATCTCATCGATTTTGATTTCATTAACCCGGAAACCTCTACCAATATCGCGAACATCGAGACACAGATTTCTGTTCCGAAACTTATCGATCAACGGAGCCAGAGCAGCGTGCAAATCTTATTAAGGATCGAGAGACTCTGAAGGAATTTTAGCACGCCACGAGGAAAAGCAGCTGATTCGGATTAAGTTTCGACCGATGGAAATGCGTGGAAAGAGACAGAGAAAAGAGGAACTAACATGGTTGTATAATCGGCGGCCGGCTGGTTTAAAATTTATCACTTTTGGCTGGAGGCCGTGCTCGTAAAATACATCTGGCCTTAACGGGATATCGATGAAAGCGATCGGCGTGTGTTTTCGTGAACGGCGGGCGACCACCACGTATAAACCAGCCCCTCCCCCTCCTGCGATGTGTAATAAAGTGGATCAATTAAGGCGGGCAACGATGGAAATTTAGATGTTAATTAACCCACGGTCTAGAATATGGATGGTGTTTGAATGTAGCGATGGATTAATTTCGCCGAAACGTTTACCCCCGCTTAAGCGGAAAAGCAAGAATTGTTGGCGAAGCTGTGCCACTAATTAGATGAAAAAATATCGCGCGTAACCGCTGGTTTCGTCGTAGAAAATGCATTTCGGTTCTTGTTGATAAATATAACGTGGAATTAAATGACACGGTCTCGCTTTAATATCCTTTAATTGATATTAAAAAGTCCAACAGGCTTTCGTTTCCGTTTGTTTTAGCATTGTGCCATTTACATGTAACCCAAATGAAGGTAAAATTAAACGGTTCGGTAATTGCTAGCGATATGCGTTGTAATATTTACTGGCATCTGACATCTTCGTGCACGTACAAACGGTTTGACGATGATCGTGTCAATAATTAGACAAGTTTCTACCATTAAAGCTATTTAATCGCTGCAATAATTCACGACTCAGGCAGCAATATCTATGTTTGTTCGAGCGAATATAACGCGATATAAACATTCCGTTGCCAATGTGTGAAGCAACGCGTTTGTTGTTCAGAATGCACCGTACAATTAAATTGATACTCGTACGAAGTACGTTAACGATCATCGTTAAATATTTATCTAACTTTAATCCCACTTTGTGAATTCACTTGCACGTCGTAGTAAAGAACGCGGAAATAATTTTTTTTTTTTTCAAAATACCAAAGCAATAAATTGAAAAACTAGCATGCGCAACATCATCGCTTTTTTCTGTGGCTTCTGAACGGCTCGATTATCGGCAAGCCATATTTCAGTTCGTAGGCAGTTCGCCGTTCACAATTTCCTGAAAAGTACTTTACCTTTCTTAATGGTGTGTACATACACGTACATACATACATGTATGTAATAATAATGGTGCTCGTGCGTCGTGCTACTGGAGACACGTCGAATGAAAGACGCGGCTGAATTTGTACCGCGCATCGTCTGATTTAACTCCATTTAGTCTGTCAATCATTCGGAGAAATGTATATTAGCAGGCTCTGAAGCGTGTCGTTTCAACAACGGCGACTAAACGATCTTCGATGGTATGCAGTTCCAAGCGTCATAAAAATTAAACCAGGCTTTCCATCGAAGTCGTCGAATTATTCATAACCTACCGAACAAAGCTATTTCTACAAATGAAATATTCACGGGGACTATACAGGATTCTCAGTGAAATCCAACTACCAATGGTATCTACTCAGGCTTCGGTAACGTTACGAAGTAACGCTAATACCCTTGCATACGGACAAGTCGTTGGTGAAAAAATAAATCTGCAAATATTGGGTTCGTTGGGGAAAGAAAGCAGTCGCCTGAGCCGCGGACAATCGACTATTGACAATGGTCCAGGCGATGGCGAATTTCGCGACCTACGGCACAAACGCAACGTTCCAACGTTACTAACCATCGATTGTCCGTATCCCGAGCGAGAGAAGCAACGAACAAACGTGGGAGAGACGCACAGCGAGAAATACAGAGAATGGGAAATTAACGAAGCTAGAAAAGAGGGAGACGGATCGGGTCGGCTCGACTCGGGTAATCGCAGGGCGAGCGTCAGAGTGGGAACGAGGACTGAAACGAAAGGGCTAGGCTATCTCGGCTAGATGCCGCATTTCCATGACGGCGTCGATGAGCCGAGAACGATCGCGGCTATTCCATTTTCCATTCGAGTGGATCCGCTCGCTTAATCGATAGTTACAGCGCAGACACGCCCGGCGCTAGCTGCGATAACTCGGTCAGCGTAAGCACGAGACTCGACCAGGTCAGCGAGCCAGATGCAAACTCATTTCGCGACGTTATCGACGGTCGGCCAGACGCGATAGCGGTTATCAGTACCGTTTCGTGAGATTTAACGAGACACGCGGAAAGTTCGCGCGGAACCGGAGGAATCGCGCGAGTCGTGCACCCCGAAATTATAAAAGGGTGCATGCTGTCTCTGTCTTTCTGTTATCTCGCGAGTACAACCTCCAAAACAAACGCGTGGAATTCGATTTTAAGATTAACGGTGATATGCTCGCGACGATCTTGATAATCGGTAGGATCACGTCGATCCGTGGTCAAGTACAGTAATTAAAGGATTAATCGTACCAGCGGTAGGTATCAGATCCGCGCCGTGCTCACGGCATTATCGTTCGTCCCACTTCCGCTTCGTTACACCTCCAACGGATCGAACCCCGTAGCATTTGTCAACCATATGAATAGCAACGCGTAAATAATTTACACGGTCGAACGATTGATGTATATTACAGCTGATTCGATGTGTCGTGCTCTAAGGACGGACTCGCTCAGGTGGTCGACGAGGATCAGCCAGGGGACAGATGGAATTTCTTTCGCGTGAATTTCATAAAAGCATACACGTACGAATAGTTACGACGACCATTGCGATGAAAGCATTCGGAACGTCTTCGAGTTTTCAGAAATTGGTTAAACTTTGACAATTAAATAGGACATAAATTATGCGATGATTGAACGCGGAGCAAAAATAAATCGCTTGATATTTGTTTCGCGCTGTTCCACAGAAACGGAGACATTTTTCTGTGGATGAAATAGCATAAATTGCGGAAGTTGTTTGAATTTGCGGAATTGCGAGATACGTCGATATTTTTATTGTTCGATCGAGAACGATACCGTTTAAAGATAGAGATGGCAAAATATTTAAAAGATTGGATTAAAAGGTGAGGAATTTCAGAAACAACGTCAGTTTGGAATTATTCGAGAATATTAAAGATTATCTCTCAACGCATATGTAGAGTGTAAATGGTTTGGTAGCTCTACATACAGTAGCGGTAGTGAAATTTATCGAGCTAATTTCGGCTAAATAGCCATTTCACTAACTCGCAACGCACAAAAATCAATGTTGCTACGATTAAACTCGGCCGATTAAACCCCTGTTTTCAACGTGAACTTTTAATTCCTTGGTACAGGATTAATCGCCAAACTTAAAAATCATTTTATCTAATTCAAGAAAAATAATATTTTGCATAAAAATACGTATTACGTTCGTCGATAATTTTTGTAAATCAGATGCTTGATATTTCTGTTATACTCTATTTGCACGTTTTGCTTGCGGAAGATGTAAAAAATATACGACACAGAATAAAGAATTGCTGGATGGAACAACGTATTAAGCCAATGGCTACGATTAGCGATCGGTTGACTGTAACAAACGAACGCGAATAGTTTTCAAATAGCAACGAAATAACGAGACGAGTAGATTGGTAACGAGAAATGAACTGAAAACGATCGAGCTTGGTACGTTCGATCGTATAACCGGTTAACTTACTAAAGTTATTGTAATCATCTATATATTTGATACCTGTCAACATATATTCGCATATTTTCGCAACGATGCTTTCTCGCATCTGCCATTTATAAATTTCGTTCGTGCATTGTACATTGAACACTGAACACAACGAATAATCAAACCGTGCACGTAGCATTTTAAAATTCGATAACTGTAAAGCAAAATAAAGGTCGTGAATTTTGATTATCGAATTGAAAATTAATAGCGGTAAATATTGGAATTTCTTACCAACGAATAACATAATGGGATCTGGTATAATAGGATACAAGATATCGTTCCGAATTATAATTACGATAAATGAATCAGAGTGTAAACGAAATTCTTCGCGTATCCTCGCGTTAGAAATTCTTATCCTTATAATAGGAATATGATGCCTCCGTGGTGGAAATGTTCGATTTTTAAGGGTTAGAACGACTGTATACTTAAAAATTCGAAAATATTCGTCCTCGTACGAATTCTATGAAAATTCATCGTAGTACATGTAAAATCCGCTGCTCGTTCTAATTTACAGCTCAATTAAGTTCGATCTGTTAAAAAGAAACCGAAAAATTGATTATCAATTAACATAATGGATGCAAATTGATCGTTGTTTCCACTGGTAGAAAATATCGTGAGTTTCGCTAACGTGAATGGACGTGGTCTTTATTTACGGTTGAGCATCGGTTGATAATCGTTTAAATGGCGATTAAACGAAAACTCGTCGCCGGGGTTGTACGCGAATAAATTGAACGAGGGCGCGGCCGCACGCGGACGCATTCATTCGCGACCAAATTACATGCTCGTTCGCCGAATAATCGATGTTTCTAGTTGTCCATGACATCGTTAAAACGACACGTTTTGCTGATGCTCCGACGGAGAAATAATTGGCGCGCGAGAACAGTCCACGTTCAGCCGTATGAATTTATGAACAACCTAGCGGAGCGTTACAATGGCGCGCGGTTATTCTTACGCGCAGTCGCGATGTATTTTCGCAGCCAATTAAAATTATATCGCAGTAACAAGTCACATGTAACTGTCCGGTAAAATGAGATCGCACCCCGGCCTCCCAGGTGACGACGATAATGAAGGAAAATTTATTGAGATGAACGAGCGCGAACGTTCGCGGGAACACCGCGACAATCCCGCGTACGGCGTGCTTCCAGCTTGATAACCAGTATCCTTTTAACAGTTATCTATCGCGAAGTTTCTCGAACACGACGGAGCCACGATGATATCAAGCCTTAATTCTTCTTCCTTCTTCTTCGTTCGCCTTTTCCTCCTCCCGCGAAATACGATTATCGACGGCCAAAAAGAAATTTATCTACGACAATGGATTATTACTGGCGGTTTTCAGCCAGTGTACCGTACAAATTTTGGAAACGTGGAATATTTGACGACTTAGTTAGAGGCACCGATCGCTTTTCCTTTAAATCGTCAAATGGAAACAAAAATAATCGTCCGATGCGAATACCCTGTATCGAAAGACTAGACGACTACAAATTACAAAAAACGATCAGAAACCTATATATTCGTTCGTGTCCTGTCGCAAAACTATCCATAAGTCCGCGAAATTCGTTCGACGAACACGCGCCACTGAAACAAATGGTGTGTCTACGCCTGCTAATTAAAGCCATTGAAAAGGGCATCGTTGCTATAAATAATATCCAGTCGAAAGCTCTATATATAAAACGATAGAACGATTCGCTGCAAACATTTGCCTACGATTTGTTACGCTGCAACCCGTTCATCGTAAAACATCGTGGCTGTTTTGGATTTCAATCGTAACCGCCTGCAGCCTGCAACGAAACGTTGTTCGTGGATTAATACGATTTTCCCTGTCGTGGCCGTCAACATTGGTCGACAACGTGCACCAGTAACCATAGTCGTACCTGCACCTGTATCCGTACCTACCCGGTGCTCGTATCCATATCCGTGCCAGCACCCATACCAGCTTTCACAATCGCCTCCGCATCCGCCAACCTATCACGAAGCGACGCGATTACTTTTCAGTTTCAATCGCGACCACCCGAGGCTTGTTTTCATATCGATCGCTACCGATGCAGCCTTCGAACGCGTCCAGCAATATCGTCGTTACACTTTGACGCTTATGTTTGGCGTTACGACATCACTATGGTAACTTGATGTACCGTTCGACGTTATGTGTTTGCTTTTGCTTCGTTGGACGTATTCGAGTTCTATTCGCGAAACCTACGGATTTCCTGCGGTGTAGCCGGTTAATCGGCGAGAAACCTGCGGTACGTTATTTCGCAGTCAGTTACTCGAATGATCGATTAGGAAATCGTTAACATATGCACGCGTACGCGTATGTGAAACAGTGTAGGTTCTAAGGTGGTTCGTCACTCGAAAATTGTTAAAAACGTGTCGTCCAAATGAAAGGAAATAAGAACAAAGGAAAGTATTCTGTCACTTTGCGATTAATGCCGATTAACGTTGCGTTTAGCAATATCGTACGATGTGAATTAGTACGAAGGGAAAAAGTAAATTCCTTACGTCGAGCTTCTCTTATTTCAGAGTGATCTTCCTTGCGCTATTTTGAATACGCTATTTTGAAATAAAATATCGTATCGTTTGATCGATGCTTGACGTATAATATTTTACTCTGTGTATTGTTTTTCTTAATTTTATCACACGAAGGATTCGAAAATACCTCATAAATCGAAGATAATGTACAAAAAGTTGTCTGAAAATGTAATCTAAATTCTCGAAATTCTCGAGTCATGAGACACGTACTTTCACAAACTCAACCCGATTCGCATTTCAGATTCTCGCACATCTCCATCTACCTGATATCTTACATCAGTTATCAGAAGAAACGTGTAGAAAGAATATTTAAAGAATATTTAACTTACAAATAACTATAACGATATATTTTGTCGAATCTTTCACCAAATAAATTTAGTAATTTAATATATTACGCACGCGAACATAGTAATTAATAATTTCGCATCGTATTTCCAGTAAATTCGTAACGATAAAATAATAAGAAATAATAACAGTTCGTCTATCGTTTTAAAACGCCATTTGTCCTGCCAGTCTCTCGTTTACATGATCGAGTTATACTCTGAGCGACCGTACTCTTCGAGAAAGATTTCCATAAAAATCCGCACGATCTGGTCAATACCCTTCCAATCCATAGGATCTGAGATACGGTAATCATGTGAATTTGTATGCGAGCCGAGGTACATGTGGATGCAAAATGTAAAGATTCGAAAGATTCTTTATGTTGGATCTACTGTATAAAAATCTCGTTTGCGCGCAATGACATTTCAGAAGCAAAAGAAAGAAGAGAAAACCACGTTGACACGAAAAAGGTAAAGGAAGATCGAAAAGATGCCAATTGATTTATACGGCCTTGTGTATAGTCCGCCATGTCGGTCAGTTCTACTACTGGCAAAAGCGATTGGAGTCCACTTGAACCTGAAAACGGTTTCCCCCATGGACGGAGAACATATGAAGCCTGATTTCCTAAAGGTCCGTTTGATTTTGTAATCATATAACGGTAGAATATTTTTGGGAAAGATTTCTCGCGAAATATATTAAAAATTGATGATTTACTATAACAAAAACGTAAATAATAGTTATATTCGAAGCGCTGCATCTATTTAGAACAAATAGAACAAATTGAAAATGTCTTACGGTTTCTGTCATAAAATTAAAGGAAAAACGTATGTAGTATTAATAATATGCGTAACTAAATCATGATTGACACCTAAATACTAATAATAGTAAGCTGATTTTATTTAATCGAAGAGTCGTCTATATAATGTTATGTACTTCGATAGGATTTGCATTCCCATCTTATCGATGAAACAAAGACGTTCGTTTTAATAATGCATGGCTTTCTTATTCGCCGTGTATTTACACAATTATTACGCTTTTTAGCTAAATCCTCAGCACGTGATACCGACGATAGACGATAACGGATTCATTCTGTGCGAAAGGTATGCAACGATTATTTATCATCCGCGTGAATTCGTTCGTAATGTCGTGCTTACAGTCGGCCAATTATGGGATATTTGGCGAGCAAGTACGCCAAAAATGACTCTTTATACCCAAAAGATCCGAAAAAGAGAGGCATGGTGGACCAAATGCTATACTTTGACGCCGGCTCGCTTCACGAGAACATGATTAAATGCTACGTACGTATACTCTCTAATATTTTTATTGCCGTAATTATTCGTATCATATATATATTACATCGTAAAATATTAGTATCCAGTAGCGTTACATGGAGCACACTCCCTGAACGAGGAAGACGTACAAGCCGTAGAAAAATCATGCGAATTGTTGAACACGTATCTGGAGAATAGAGAGTTCGTTGCCGGTGATACTCTTACCATCGCTGATTTTGCCATCCATACGACTATTTGCATTTTGTTGGTAAGTGTGTAGGCATCCGAAAAAGCATCACGTAATCGAATAATCGATTTACGTAATGAAAAATAGAATTAGATATATAGCGTGTATATCGATAGTGGGGAAATGAAAACAAAAATGAAATTTGATATTTAAGTAACTGGCGAAAGAAAACCACGACCCCTTACCGATTGCTTTCTGGAGCAATAGCGAATTTCTACGTTGTAGAAAATGTACAAGTAACAAGTAAAGCAAAGAAAAAAAATGTCTCGACAAAAGAGACTCGCAGGGTTGAAAGTGACTCTTTGACATCAAACGGTTCGTTTCACGTTAATTGACGTTGAAGTTAGGATAAAAAGCAGCAAAAAAAGAAACATAATGCACTCTGTCACACGAGCTTTGATCGTTTAACAATACATCGAACTTTATCTTGATTCCCATTAAGCCGCTATAACAGAAAGTAGGTTATTCCGAGATTACGCTAAATTACAAATCTCATTGTAATTTATAACTTAGCGACAATTATAGGTAACGAAATATGTATAAATAACTTGAAAAGAATAGTTTTACTATTTACATTTTAATATTCAACGAAAACGTATGCTTCTTTGTGTAATGTAACTTTCAATTCCGTTAAATGATATTACGTGCCAATAATGTTTTCATTCGACAGAGTAGCGATTCTGTTTCAGTTAATAAATTCCGTCCGTTTTCATTTTCTTGCTCCGTCTAACTAGTCTGTAAAAAATATCGTAACTATCATTTTACGGAACGTTATTCTCGCTCGCTTTTAAACGTCTGCTCATAGAAATGGAAGTAGAAACGCGTTATATCGTAAACGTAGCTGGAACCGTACTAACAGTATACGGTCGATATTATAAAAAGGTTGAAAGATGAAATATCATCAACAGGGTGTAATATATTTTGTTGACAGTGCTTCGACTTCGATATTGGTCGATACGACAATGTGGCTGCCTGGTACAATCGTTGCAAGCAACTCCTGGATAAATTCGGTTTCGAGGATGTGCACGCCCCTGGGACAAAAATGTTTACCGAATTGTATCAGGCGAATTTAGGAAAATCTAGTTAACTCCGTGGTTGTAGAATACAATGATAGAACCGTGAACTCGATGCTCGTATACCGATGATCGAGATTAGACATGAAACCTATTCCATCGTTTCGTAAATCATCGTTTCGTTTAACGAGAACCTTGTCTCGTTAAGAATAATTTTCACCAAAAAAAGGTATTAAAATCATCGATTATTTATTATAGCTTAAATTGAAAGACAAATATAATTAAGTAACGAGTATATCGATAAAATACAACGGTTATTTTCCAATCCTCCCTTTCTTCTTATAACTTATAATAAGCTATTAGAACTATAAACAAATTTGTTTGCGCCACACCAATTATTTTATATCTATCAATTACTATAAATACGTACAATAACGATAATTAAGATATATTACCGATAAATCAAACGCTACAATTTCATGATATCTATATCGTACAACGTAGCGAACGTTTCACCTGGTTGCCTTATATCATCTTTAACGCGCAACATCCATCAGTTATCGATTATCTCGTAACATATTATTCGCGTGCTTGTCATAACCTTTCCGAAATTTATTTATCTACTTGTCTGCAGCCTGATTTCAACGAACTATACTCTATCAGATTCTATGATTAGCACGTGGAGTTGGAACTACGATTCGTCTTCGACAATCCGGAAATCCACGTGGAATCGAGACTCGTCTTCTGCAATTAGATAAACATTTCTACTGACGTTTGTGGTATCGATCTTTCGATGACAACACGATATTCGCGCGTCGTTTATAAAGACACTCCTCGCGACGACTGACTCGGTTAGATAGTTTGTAATTATAGCGATGTGCTGTTGAAAAGTACATAGTTAAATTTGCCTTGCGTGTTCTGGTACTTCTCCCAATACCTTTATATCTATTCCGATTATTTGTCGCAAATCAACCGACTGAAGTTTCCAGCACGGCAGCTAGAGAGTTTCGGTTCATTTCAACGGCTTTCGTTTCGTAGTAGAATCCGTTTATCGATCACGTCCAAATATTGTTTTCGGTGAAACACACGGTTCGATTAGGTAGACACTCGACGCGAAATTTAATCGACTCGTAGTGAAGGATCACTCGTCCTATGAAACGTACATCTACGCTACTGATTGCAACCGAACTGAATTCGCGAGTAAAGTTTACCGAATAAGCTGAATATTCATTTTAGAGAAACTTAGAAATTCTTTTCCTTTGAAATCACTCGTACAAATACGTATATCAAATATATAAACAACAAATTAAACGTATACACCAGTGATACGATAAGAGAAAATCACCCGTACAACAAGCCTATTTTCATTTACTGTTGAGTAATGTCGAATAATTGCAATGACTTTGTGTTTTTTATCCAATATTTACATACATCAACCTTGAAGCTCGCGAATGATTTGTTGATTGATGGTTTAGTCACCAGCGCTTAGAAGTAACGCTAACAGTGAGAATGCACTTCTTTCCTCTTCTTTCTTTTCGGGAAATATTGACCGATGGATAATATGTTCAAATATTTTCCAGAATTTCCGTGACATAATGTAGTAATTTTTGCAGAATTAAGCGAATAGAGGGAACGTGGATAAATCAATCGGAAAAGATAAAAACCAAATTATCCGAATCCCTTGAAAATCAAAGAGAGGTTCTATCGTCGTCTATTTTTTCATCTCTCTTTTTTTCCCCATCCACTGATTGTTTCGTCCTCGTTCGACTTCCGTACGCGATGTTTTTCACAGAGGCATGCGTTCGCCGGTCGTGCGTGAGACTACGTGCCAAGAATTACGCAACACGGACAATAATTTTGCTGGACGATACAACCATGATGCGGCAGAAACTGCGGAATCCCGGACCGAGTATGCCGGCTGAAAAACCCGTTGCGCTTCCGTTCCCGGAATTCCTGTTCGACGGTCCACGGCATTCTCCTGTTCCTGAATTTAATTAACTCACGGTCCATTTCGCGAATGCGGCCGCGCGGATCGCCCTCGAGGAATCATTGAAGGGAAGATAATGTTTTTACCGGCGAAATTGAGAACGCCTCGGAAGAAACTCGCGCCGCGCGCCGCACAGAAAATGAACCGCCTCCCAACGCAGTTCTGCTCTCTTCAGATACGGCTTTCTCCGCGCTTTTTGATCCGCCGTTATTGTTATTTCAGATTTTTAATTCGATCGATAGATCGATTGGCAAAGTTTCTCGCAACGGGCGGACATTTCTTTCTCGTATGTTTTTCGTCGATGGTTTAGGACGCTACACAAGGATCGTATAAGTATAATATATCGTATGGCGTATACATTAGCATAGAGATACTGCACGGCGAATTAAAAATTATAGAAAAATAATCGAATGTTTATATAACGTATAAATATACACAATTTTCTTCGAAAGGAAGCTTTATTCTGCAAAATTTTATTCTTTTCGATTCGTTTTATTTACGACGAATAACAATTTGCTCGATATTTCGTTCATACGGTGTTATTTAATGCGAAAATATTGCCGCACCTAACATAGTCGTGTTATATAGGAAAAGTTTGCAAAGTATTTTAATAACGATTCATTCTTGCTTTCGAAAGGGAAGCAAATATTTAAGAAATTACAAATGCATAGTTGCTCAACTTAATTTCACTCTATTAAGTGAAAAATCGAATTTTCATTATTTCCTTGACAACGTTAAAGCCTGCCTTCGTATTTAATTTAATCATACTGTTACGTAACAAGCGAATAATGAAATAATAACTGTGAAAGAATTAACGTTAATTGACAAAGAAAACTTTCGTTTATTAAATAGCATAGTTTATTAAATGACAATACCTAAAATAAAATTAATTTTCAATTCTAAAAGGATGTTCGATGTTGTAATACCGTGAATCATCAGATAATAGTCGATTCATCCTCCCAATAATTAAACCAGATAGTGCAATATACTTAAATTCGTGGTAGTTTTTACTGGTTCGATGAAAAAAAAAATACCAAAACCGCTAAATAATTTCAATGTCAAATACCATATACCGGCATCACTCACTTTTTCAAAAGCGGAACAGATTTCATTCTGGAAACCTATTAACCGAGGACCGTACTACAATGGAAAAGCAGTGACGCTACGATACAATTGAACGTCGTAATTACAAATTTCTATTAAATATTTTCAACAACACGGAATATTCAGAAGCAAATTGAAACATTTTTATGCATCTCGTATGAAACAGGAAAGCGTTTGATCAAATATATTTATACAAGCAAATTAACTTGCGGAAATTGTAGATAGTAAAATCACTTTTGCTGTATAAATAAAGCAAAGTCAACGATCGCGATAAATTATTTTTACTTCTAAATATCTGAAAGTATCCGCGTTTTTTAATTGCTTTCAATATTGTTTCAACGTGAAAAATCACTAACAACGTTGTACAGTCGGCCGTTTATATGCGAATTGTTAACTAAAAATTTGATAATTCAATCGGTCAATTTCGGTCGATCGTTCAATATCGAATACAGCATATTCAATTTATCGTGGTGATATTGTTTGAAACAGGCTTGAAATTGCACGCGAAGCTTACGAATCTTTCGGAGGAAATTTTCCGTACGGCTCGATCTACGTGGATGAATTCAATTCTGCCGCGCTATTCGTAATTAATCCGCGTCTTCCAAAAGAGCGTTCCGCATTCCCGGTATGGCCGTAACCACAAATGATTAGAGCTACATTTCCGGTGGCGTGGACGTGCGCGGCGACGTTAAATCGAAGGATTTGCGGTCTTCTTGGATCTCGGTATTTCCACGATGCATGCATCGCGAGAATCAGGTAGGTAACGAAGGAAAAGTGGGTCAACCAGTTTACAAGCTCGTGATCGATTCTCCTAGCCCGTGACCACGCTCTGCCATTGTATTGTGTATCGAACTATTTTCTCAAAAACGAAGCAATCAATTTGTCGCATTGAGAATGTGCTCCAATCGTCTGCGAGCTTCGCGGAACCCATTACGTACTGAAACGAATGAAATATTTATTTACACGCGCAAGATATTTAATGACACTTAAATATTAAATATTATATATAAAATATATTAGAGGATTCGTTAGAGCGAATTCATTGTCAGCAACGACAAAATGTACATAGCGTTAATTTTATGTAACACGACTGTAATTTCCTGTCTATTTTTAAACAAACCATTTGCAAGTCTACGATTATATTCTTGTTTGTTACATTAAATATCGTTGTCAATGACATGACACGAGCTAACTAATCTATATTTAATCGTAATAATTACCCTGCAAAACCTGATAACATGTACCTACGTAACACCTATATGTATCAACTCTATCGTTAGAAAAACACTTCTAACGTTTGAGAATATTATAGAACAAAGTATTTTTCTGTATAGAATGCTACGGCATAATAATACAGGATTTTAGATTCCTCGTTATAAAGGCTTGTAAAATGAAATTCATTAACGGTATATTATGTTGTATTTATATAATATATTTCTATTTATATCTCTATATTTACGTATATTTTGTAGTATCGAATTCAAATACTTGAAAATGTTATGTATTAAAAATTTGTCTTTTTCTCTGAACATCTATTAGGTTGTCCTAAAAGTTGCTTTCGTTTTAGAAGAAAATAATAGATGCACAACATTTTTTGTTTTAATGAAAACGAAACGTGCCCTACGATAGCCAGAAGACGGTCGACGACATTTGATAGATTAGGTTTCACGTTTGTGTCGACGTAACCAGATAAAGCAGCCAGATAAAGCAGATTTGCAGATAGCGAAAGACATTTTTGGGACAACCTAATATAATCGGTTTACTTTAGGTTTAGTTATTTCTTTATTTTTGAAACCTTCGAGTTTGCATTCAAGGCTGAACAGAAGTACTTTCACCTCGAGCGACCAGTTTAATTTATTTGAAATACATTTGAAATACTCCTGAGGAATATTTCTCATTATGTTTCGCAAAATAAAGTCGAACAGCATGATAGAATTTTAAAAAGCTAAGTTTATTACGGAAGAAGGATTTGATTCGTAAAATAATCCTTTACGTTACATGGGATTGCATCGTTGCATTAGGCAGAGAAATACTAGATTATTTCAAAGTCATCCGGTGTATGAATAAGAGCAAATGAAACAATAGTTACATCACCAAGTAAAATGACATTACATTTTATATCCCTGTTTATCCTTAAAATGAAACCGAAAATGTATTCTGTAAGCAAATGTAACAATTCGTGCAATATCAAAAAACTTTTAATAATAAATCAATATCACATTAATCATAAAAGTTTATGGATAAAAGTTACATATTTTTCTTGATAATTTAATTCTTGATAATTAATTCTTGGCAACACATTCTATTCAATATGCTAGTTTCAGGATTATTATTATTTTGTCACGATGAGATGAGAATATTTTTATCTATTTTATAATCGCCCAACTTCTTCAAACGCTTTCTAAATAAATTTTCTCAAATACTTCGAACAGCTTCTAACAGTGTATCGTTTATTTCGGTCTGTCCGGTACATACTAAATTCTAACGAAATCTAACGATCTGAAAGTGCGACAAATATCGAAGAGGAAAAGCAAAGGAGGTGATACCTCCATACTCGTAACAAGTTGAAACCGGTTGAGCCTGCGCAGCGCTCTCTTATTCGCTACTTGAAAAGGAGGACATATGGTAGATACGCTGGCATTTATAAAGAGACTGGAGAGCTAACTCCTTTAGATAGCTCGCAGTTATCTGGTAGTATACCATTGGAAAACTCGTATTTGAATTTACTTTACTCGTCTTCGTTTATCTGCCACATATCATCCTTGTTTTCGTCGTCCGAAGATCCGACTATAACCGGTACGAAGTTTCATGGACAGTGCTTTCAGTTTTTGATTTAACGTTGATCTTAATTGTCAATTGTGTTTTTGCCGAATAAAGTAGAATCCCATTGTTGTACAGCTATTGCTTGAGAGTGAAGTTCGATATGTCATTTTGCTACACGATTATCGATTTGGTGCATGGTGGAGATAACCAGACAAGGAGTGTTTACTTCAAGTGTGCCTGTAGTCCTTTAAAACTGTGAACGAATAATACAGAGAAAATATTTAATCTTGTAACGATAAAAAGTTGATCCATAACGCAACTTGTTTGGCGCAACAGGCATGCCATATATGCTTGGCTGTTTTTAAGTTAATAGATCCAATGTTTTTAAACGTAACGTATTAATAAGTTAAACCAATGTATTACATTACATTTTTCACGCTATATTAATATATTTCTGTACACTAATTTATATATATTATATATATAGCAAACGTAACTTTGTAGTTATATAAAGGTATAGATTTTTTAGAAAATACTGGCACATTTGAATAAACATCGATATAAAAATTACTTGCGACTGTATCGAATAAATATAAAGTGATATAGTTACTAGGCTTTTTTATATTAACTAGTGTATAGCAGTAAGGAGTTCATTGAAGACGCGATGAACCGGCTATTGCATGATGGAAAGTTATTTAGTATTTCCGCTGACCTAAATAACTATCATGCGTAACTCTGAGATAGAAAGAAACTTCGTGGGACGGTACAGAGGCAAAGGAATTATTAATCTCAGTGGCCTCCACCATTTTCGGCCAATACGGTGTTTAACTTTGAGATTGTATCGAGTTGTGCGAAAAACAACTAATCGGCATTCCTTCGGGGAACTTCCTTCTATCTCCGCACTGTACTCTTTTCCCCTCTTAATCGTTACGATCTCAATACTGAGTCATGCCATTGTTACGTGCACAAATACGTGGATACACGTATACACGTAACTTTCCATCTATGTACGATATACAGCATGTCCAATTTATCTCGAACCGCTGAAATATCTCGAAAAAAACACGATGATACAAAAAAATATTTCAGAAAAAAATTGCACAGCGTTGAGGGGGACATACTATGCTCTTGTGTATTTAATCTTGCGATAACCTTGAGAGTGGCATTACAATTTTATTACGTATTCTTGTAGCTGACGTTTGTAGCAAACGTTTTCAAAATACCATAAACCCGTATCGTTCGCGCGATCCGTTATCGAGATACGAACTTTAAAATCCGATGTGTCGCCGGCATTAGCGTTATCCGATGTGCACCATAGAGAGATGTCAAGGTTATCGTAAGGTCAAGTACACGAGAGTGTACTATATCCTCCACGATATCGAGCAGTATTTTTCTGAAACGTTTTTTCGTATGATTCGTGTTCACTGTATATTATATCTATATTCAATGTATCTATAAATCGTATCGTTAAAACTTTTCTTCTGTCGCACGTCTGTTGAATAGTCGAAACGATCACATATTTCCTTATTTAAATTAACGCATAATCATTTCGCAATAAGTAAATAAATTTATTTCTAGTTTTAATATTATAGTATAATTTTATAATTGTTTAAGTAATAACCAGTCTAAATTTTATTTCTATTTTTAATTCTACACGTCAGTCCGAATCGAAGTCAGCGAGTTTCTTAAATGACGCATTACATACCGTTACAGAAATCAAAATGCCAATTGATTTTTATCAACTTCCTGGAAGCGCTCCGTGCCGTGCCGCTGCATTGGCGGCTGCCGCGCTTGGTATCGAAATGAATTTTAAGGAAGTTGCTTTAATGAACGGAGATAACTTAAAACCAGAATATTTGAAGGTACGTGTAATTGATATAAGCTAAACATAACTCTATTACACTTGTATCGAATTCTATTAAAGCAAGAAATTAATATCTTGTATCGAATACTCGAATATTTTATTACATTTATATTTACTTTTAATATTTTTGGTAATATATTTGATGTCTCCTTATGTACAGATGAACCCACAGCACACGATACCTACAATCGATGATAATGGTTTCTACTTGTGGGAAAGGTGAAATTGATTGATACATTATATTATGAATACTTCTTTAATTTCAAAGAATCTCGTTCTTTTTTCTCAATACGATGATCTACCGTTTGTATGCTATTATATAAGTATACCTGCACCTAAATACCCATACGATTACAGTGCGTATGATCAGGCGAAAATTATTCAGATAACAGACTGGCAGGAATTTAATAAATTGATCATTAACTAACATTTCGTTCCAAGAAATAGAATCCTATTATCGCTCTAACGCTATTTTGTAATTCTGTTGCGATTGCGTCTTTCCTTTCGGTAGATTTGCACTTTCTGTCTTACAAGTCTGTGTTACAGTTTTCATGTATAGAGTATTCCAGTAATCTAATACGAGCGAGCAATTAGAATAATTAACAAGATCAGGAATAAAAACGTATAGACGTTATGTACATTCTTTTTCTTTCAGTCGGGCTATTATGACATACCTGGTGAATCAATATGGTAAGAATGACTCCTTATATCCAAAGGATCCGAAGAAACGCGCGGTCGTTGACCAAAGGTTGTATTTCGACGCCTGCACTCTGTATAAATCTTTCGCAGACTATTACGTAAGTTTAAAGCCATTTAGTGACTTTTTATGGCGCATTGAAAGGAATTTCTATGTTACATGATGTTGCTAGATTTTTTTAAATAAAAAACTAACTTAATAGATTCTCACATATTTCATTATGCGTGGTATTCGTAAATAATTTCTTTTATTCTTATAAAAGTAGACAATTTAGGTGATATATACATGATTTTCTCGTCGAATCGTTTAAAACCGCTATTTAATCTTTTATTTTAGAACGTGTATGAAGCGAATAATTAATTAGCGATCTTAACATTTTTCATTAGTATCCTATAATCTTCGCCAAAGCCCCTAAAGATCAAGCGAAATACGAAGCTATTGGCACAGCCATGTCTTTCCTTAATACATTCCTCGAAGGACAAGACTACGTGGCAGGAGAGAACATGACTCTTGCTGACCTGTCCATTGTGGCCACCGTGTCCACGATAGAGGTAATTTCCTTGAAAATATTATCTTATCAAAATATATGTTATGTTACATTGATAATAATATGACAGTAACGCCACTATCAAGAGACTTAGAAAAAAAGTCATAAAAAAGAGTTTTAGAGAACTCTTTTATATAAAGTCACATTTATTCGTTACATCATTTTAACAACAGGCCATGGACTACAATCTCAGCAAATACAAAAATGTGACCAAATGGTATGCAAAGATCAAGTCGGAAGCTCCAAAATACGAGGAGTACAACAACGCAGGCGTAAAGGCATTCAAGGATTTGGTGCATAACATGACGAAAAAGTGAAAAGCGAAACGCAATAACAATATTCGAAACCATGATTTCTTTTATGTGAATTCTATATGAATAAATTTTTTATCGTTCCCTTTTACAGAGAGGAATTCTGCTTACGTATAATTAAAGAGTCTAAATGATACATATATAATTGCCTTATATGTACTGTTATTGTTTTATATTTTGCAAAGGTTCTATTTATTATTATTAATACCGTCAAAAAATGTCTCGACATTATCAATTACGTCAACTCCAACTTCGCTCAATTTTCAGAAGCGCTTCACACGAGATCATCGTCCACCCAACTAATTTAATTGTCAGATCGGTAATTAACGTAAACGTAAATAAGAATGTTGGGCCGAAGTCACGCAGCCTTTCGTTACGACTGAAATTTTTCTTAGAACTCGTTCATTTTCTCGACACCATTCGAAAACAATTTGTACGTGGCGTTACTCGTTCATCGTCGAAAGCAATCAACCAATGACACCAGCATGGCATCATCAGCAGTCAACGTGTTACAAATGGAAACTTTACCAGTGAATAAGCACCAGCCAATATTCGATTGTTTTAACGAATATTATTTCACACATGAATATTTTCCTTCAGCGTATTTACAAGCGAGAAATCGAATTCGTTAATGCTCGTTCACACTCGTTCATGCTCGCAATACTGGCCACGTTTGTTCGTTCATGTTCGTTCATGCTTGTCCGCGTTGTTCGTCAAGTGTAGATCCGGCTCAGAATGCTCGTAAATGCTATTGCGGAGTCGTTATAGCAGCACATCGACGCGTATACACTATCGAACCTATTTTTCTCCTGAAATTCTAAAAATTGGCAAACATTAAGTTCCAAAAATATTAATACATTGCATATTCATATCGCCATATGTGTATACTGAATTTTACATAGTTTCATGTTAGTTTTCGTACGAATTGAGGTAACCAACAACATCGTTACGTATCTAATTCTGTTTAATTTGATTGTCTCCTACGGTGACGTTGTTTTAATATAGAAACGAACGAAAGAAATAATTCTACATGAAGAATGAAATAAAAAATATATCGCAAATTTTGAGAACTAAAAACACGTTGTAATAGTCGTCAGCTTGACGTTCACATACGGTGAAAAAGAACTGTTTCGAACCCATTTAAGGTAAAATTACCATTACCACGCACGATACAGTAAATAGTGGAATCAGCATCAAATACGTATTAATGAACCCTGTAATTATAGTAGCCACTTGCTGTTCGCAGTGCGACCAATTTACTTCAGCAATGACCATCCTTTTGATTCGATGTTCATTTGCTAATTATCCTCGACCTCGGTTTCACGTACGTTTTAATTACACTGCAATGATCGGTAAAACACTTTCATCGATAGTTGCTTTTCTTTTTGCTATAACCAAACGGGAAAGATCTTTTCGTTTCCACGAGGAAACTTTGAGTCCTATCGTAAAACATCCCCTAATGAATAAAATAAAAATATCATTAAACAAGAATAAATACTTTTAATAGTTTTAGAAGGAAATGATATTTACATAAAAGTGTGATCATTTGTGATTGCTTCTAAGTTAAAACAATTTATTTAAATATGTATTACGCGGTCGTTGAATCCGCATTAATTTTAACTGAACCAGGGATTTTTATACAAATTTATATTTTTACGAACACAAGTAAAGAAATAGAACTTAAATAGAGACTCGTTTTGCTTATTAAAGATTATAACGAGTACTTTACTTTGCGTATTTCCGATATTTTATATAATTTTACGTATTAAACATATTCTATACACTTCTGTCTCTTTAACGAATACTTTTAGTGTGTAGATACTTTCTACAGCCATTACATACATGTACATACATATATTATTATATGTATATGTACATCGAATGAGTCAGCGCACAAGCTCTACTCACAATCAATTCACCTGTACGAATAAGATAAAGCATATTCATACCTTTCCTACCGTTCACAAGGAACGATCGCACTAATATTTCTCGAGACAGTGATAATAATTATTAAAAAGGAATTTGATACCACACGCCAGTTGTAAAATTATTACTATTACGAAAAGGTAGCAGTTATTTCTTTGCATGTTCGTGATCGTGTTCACTGCTTCGTATACCGATTATAAAGGGCACCAAGATTTATTGATAAATTAAAATTTGTTTATTTGTTAGATTTATTTCTAAATTAAGAAACTCTCGACAAGTAAGAAGTATGATTTTGAATTTATCGTATACATATGCCCAATTCTCGTTGTTAGACAGTTCAATGAGTCGCCTTCTTTACGTTGTTTGTACGTACGCTTGAACTGTTTCGCGTGTATCGATTGCTTGTTAATGGCGCACGCACGTAGCAGTACTTTACTACACATGTAGTTCCAGATCACGTATATATAGGTTCGTCGTATGAAAAATAGTTCTCTATCGATTACATCGATTGAAAACAAAACTGTGGCAATACGCTTCAATCGGCCAAGAGATGAAACCCTTACTTGCCGCGCGCTTCCGCGCGTGTTGCGCTTTGGAAACGGTTCCCATCGAATTTCAGTTCGGCAATCTCGCCATCGCTCGTTCCATTCGTCGTAAGAGCAAACGAATTCTTTCCTCTTTCCAATTTTTTATCGCTCTTTTCTGTTTTGTTTCTCTTTTATACCTTTTTTCGATGCAAATTCTCGATCTTTATTGGACTTCAACTAAAACCGAATATTCATGGTGCAAACATTGGAAAATCTCACAATAACTCTTGGCATTGTTCAACAATGACGAAAAGAATGTGCCATAGGACGTATTAAATGCGAAGTAAGGTACACAGGATAGTTCTGTAACTTTCGTATGTGTGTATATTGATTTAGTTAGCGATATTGATTCTATCGAAAATCGTTGTGAACGAAACCGGCGCCGCTGAAAAAAGGGGGCGTGTAATGGAATATTTCAATACTTTTCACTGACGGTCTCGAAAGTTTTAAAGTTGCAACGAAATATTTTTTCGATAACGTTGAAACGATACTTCGCTAGCATGTGATACGCGGCAAATGTTTAATTGCATTGAGCGGCAATTCGCAAGCTACACGTGTGTTTAAAATGTTCAACCAGTTAATTATTGTTAATGATTTCTATCTATCCTTTGCGAGGAATTATATTATACTTTCAGTCATACTGCGTGCTACCATCGTGAATTTTAATTACATTGTAACTGATGTTGAAATATATTCTTTTAGTTAACAAGCAATCATGTCAGTGGATCTGTATTACACGCCAATGAGTTCACCCTGCAGAGCGGTTCTCTTGACTGCCGAGGCCATTGGTATTACTTTAAATTTAATAGAAATCAATTTATTTGAAGGCGAACATCTAAAGCCAGAATTTGAACAGGTCAGCGTGCTTAAATATGTCTTGTGTTATCTATTCTTTACGAAGTTTACTATATTGCATATTATTGTAACATTTCGTCTCTTCTAGTTCACCCTCGGAAATGTACTGTTCATAATTTAGATAAATTTTCATATTTTCGGAGCAAATAACATATCTATATTGGTATATTTCCATGAAGTTAATCCATAACATAAAGAAATACGTTTTATACATTCAATTGGCAATCGATTGTGATAGCATGTCGAATGTGGTCAACATAAAACCGCAAAAGGTTAAAAATCTTAAATAAATATCAAGAGTCATTTACGTAATAATGTCAATTGAAATATTATTATTATCAATACACTATATTACACGGACCTATCAAATTAATAATGTACGGTCAACGAAACATTATACGCTTCCTCGATTATACAGCATTCGCAACAGTTAACTGAAAGTAATTAATTAGAGGACTACGTTTATTCTGTTTTATTTCGTTCTTCGATATTTCGCTATTCGTTTTATTCGATACCTACACAGTATGTGTTAAAATGAAATTTTACAGTAATGCGTAAAATAACATATGGCGATTATATTCCTATTATAGCTGAATCCACAGAAAACTGTCCCGTTTCTTGTAGACGGCGATTACAAACTATCTGAAAGGTTTGTAATTAATTAATACGCAATGTGTATCATTTTCGTTTCTTATCATCCTTTAATCTCTTTCAATAAACGATTGCAGTCGAGCCATCATGTCATATTTAGTTGATCAATATGGTAAAAACATTCGTCTAAATCCGCAAACACCGGCTGGTCGAGCATTGGTCAATCATCGATTACATTTTGATATTGGTACCTTGTATAGGGGCATGAAAAATTATTATGTAAGTTATTCAAAATTAAACCACTTTTATATCTTTCTTGTGTTTTCTTCCTTTTTGAAATAGGAGAAGTAAGGTGAGAATATAAAATAAATGATTATATCCTGAAACCGAACGAACTTGTTACAGTATCCAGTTGTGTTTAGAGGGGCAAATTACAATCCAGAATATTACAAGGTACTCGAAGGCGCGTTTGATGTCCTCGATAAATTTCTAAATGGGCAAGATTACGTCGCTGGACGCAATTTGACCATCGCCGATCTCGCATTGGCAGCCACTGTATCAACATCGGAGGTATACATACATCATGAGAAAAAGGGAACGTTAATTGGAGATTTAAATGATGGTTACTGATCGTAGGTTTTCGGTTTCGAGGTGGAGAAATACGTGAATGTTGCTAAATGGATGGAGAGAATAAAATCATCCGCGCCAGGTTATCGTAAAGCCAATGGTGAAGGATTAGAAATAATGAAAAAATTGGCCGATAATGCAAAAAAAGAGTAATCTATGCCACTATTGATATATTGGCATGTTATTTGTTAAATTTAGTAAAATTGTAGAAAGTAGAAAGTAATAAAGTAAGCCTTCCTTAGAAATACATTGAGACTTTATGATCACTCTGTATTTATCCATTTAAGGAGAGAAATAATCATTTAAGGACTTTACGATATCGTCCAACTCTTTATACATATTTTATCTATCTATCGATACATATATGAGAAGTATTTTATCTAACTTTATTACTTGAAATTATTAAAATTTTTCCAAAATGTTTCCTACAACAGTAGTATATTACTGTAGAGACCGACCAACCTACACATCATAAATTATATTTATAACGATATTATACAATATATTTATACAAATATTATACAAAAAATATGTATTTCATTAGGTATCCTTTTTCGCTCTTTCCCCAAATATAGCAGTACCAACTCTAATATTAGTACTTCCCAACTCTACCTGCATAAAGATAATATCATATTTTAATACGTGTCTGACATTTTTAAGAAAGTATAACAATTTCTAATAAAATTACCGCATGTTCATAATCATTTGACATTCCCATTGATAACTCTATCTTATTTAAGTCAATACCCAATTCTTTTGAAACTTTTTCTCTACATTCTTTCAGACACAAAAAATCAGGATTTGGTCCTTTAGCGAGATCATGTCCAAACGTGCCTATTGTCATAAGACCTACAAATTCTAAACTTGTACAGTTATCAATAATATGCTGAACAAGAGTACAAACATCTGTGATTTCGCAACCACTCTTTTCTGAAAATGTAAATTTATAATATATTTAACTTACTAAATTATAAAATCAGAATAATCCTAATAACTAGAAGCCAAGACATAGTTTACATTTATTTGAACTTTCTTATTTGAAGATGAAACAAAAATTTTGCATGAATTTCATATTTTTAAGGTCGTATAAATATTATGTTAGGAAGATTGAATATAATAAAACATGCAATATTTTTGTTCATAATATTTTCATATAGAAATATACACAATAATCGTAACCAATTACTAGAATTACAATATGTAATACCTTGTTCGTTGCTAGTATTCACCTGTACCATTACTTTTAATTTCAAATTTTCATGTACTCTAATTTTAGACCAAGACGTATTTAATGCTGATGCAAGTTTTTCATTATCTATTGTTTCAATAATATACAAATTTGGAGTAGTTAATAATTTGTTTATTTTATTACGTTGAAGATGGCCAATAAAATGCCAACGTATATCTGTACATGTTTCTAAAATACTTGAGTGATTTCCTTTTTCAACTAATTCATTGACATAATTTTCTCCAAAATGTCTTTGACCAGCTTTATACGCATCCACAATTAATTCAACTGATTTCAATTTACTCACAGCTACTAAACGTGGCTCAAAATACTTGTATTCCTGTGAAAAGGAGGTTAAATATACAAATTATTACTATTAAAACATGTCTCTAGTGTTTTATGTTTATATTTTTATTTAATCTATTTACATAATTCCAAAATAATTATCATTATATAAATTTATATAATATTTATAACATACGGGTAGCCTTCTAGCAGAAGCAGCAATAATTTTATCTTGCACTACTTTTAAATTCGTTACCAATTCGGCCATTTTGACTACTTTTTAATCTTTTTTTTATAACATTTTTTATCACTACGAATAAATTAAGATGATATTATACTATTATATAATACTTAAATAATACTTTATCTATGGTTTTTAATACATATAATAAATATGTATTACACATTTTATTTAAAAGAACTGTTCCGACTAAGATAAAACAAATTTGTTATTAAATTACTGTGTGTAGCATTATAAGAAACCATAATCAGTGTTATAATCCATATTCAACGTTACAGGTTAAACTGCAGCGGTAATTATATGTTATGACAGCAAGAAAATTTAAAAAACAATTAATAAAAGTAATATAACGATATGACTTTTCCCTTTGTTTCTATTTATATTCTAAAATGGAACACAATATATTTGACAATTAAGGCAAACCTATAAATTCTACATAAATTTATCAATAAATGAAATGTATTGTTCACTTCTTCCTCTAAGGAACAATAGAAATATTTTAATTAATTGTTTTTAATACTGAAAATTAATAGACCAGATTTTAGTGAACGTTATTACGTAACCTAGATGCCGCTGATATGTGGGAAAAGTTTGTATATTAGATTTATATAAGCTGATGTAAATAGGTATAGTTATACCCATTGTCTATTATAAAGTTACTTATTATATTTATACGACCGTGCACTAACTATAGTATATACATACATATGTGTATATGTATACTATAGTTTTATACGAATACATGAAGTTCAATTTTCAATGCGAAGAAAATTATTCTTAGTTCGCGCATAGCTAGAACCAGATTGTATCTGTATAGTATATATCATATATATATATATAGTATATCGTGAGAAGAGTGATTGCACGAAGTGAAAGCAATTATTGAAATTTCAACATGACATTCTTGAAAACTATACAACCAGGTAAATTTAACAAAACTATTTTCTGTTTCCTAATACGATTTAATTGATTAAAGAATCAATTAAATCGTTTCTATTAAATGTAATATACAAATATCATATAACCTATAAAATTATTATTTTGTCTTAATTACACATTTGATTTTATGAAAGTATGCTTTTTACAGGTTTAAAATTATTTCAAACTTCCACGAAAATCTTAAATGTACCTGTACGAACTAAATATTATTTTATTTCCCCGGAGAAGTCAAAGTTTGTTGATAATGTAACAAACAGATCAATGTTTCTAGAAATCATGCGTGGTATTGGAATTACACTTTCTAACTTCTTTAGTGAACCTGCAACAATAAACTATCCTTTTGAAAAGGGTCCCTTAAGTCCAAGATTCAGAGGTGAACATGCATTAAGAAGGTATTGGTATAAAGCTTTTTATATCAAGAGTACATAAAATTTGTACTGAAGAAAATGTAATAAATTTATTCTAATAGATATCCTTCAGGTGAAGAAAGATGTATTGCATGCAAATTATGTGAAGCAATTTGTCCAGCACAAGCAATCACTATTGAAGCAGAGGAAAGAGCAGATGGATCCCGCCGTACAACAAGATATGACATAGACATGACAAAATGTATATATTGTGGATTCTGTCAAGAAGCTTGTCCAGTGGATGCAATCGTGGAGGTAACGATTAATACATAAGTATATATATTAGTGCTTGTTTAAATTCAAATAGAGCTATTTTGTCTAAATTCAAATAATCCAGCCTTACCATTACTTAGTGTAATTTAAATTTCAGTATCAATTTAATATAATCCAAATCTAATGCAAAGAGAATAAATAGACATAGTAAGAGTAATATATTAATTTCTAAGTGTCAATATCTATCATAAAATGTAAACAATTCTATGTAGATATACGGTAATACCTATTACATAAGATTTATATTTACCATATGAATTATTTTTAGGGTCCAAACTTTGAATTTTCAACAGAAACACATGAAGAGTTATTGTACAACAAAGAAAAGTTGCTGAGTAACGGAGACAGGTGGGAATCAGAAATTGCTAGTAATATTTATGCGGATCATTTGTATCGCTAAATAAATTGTAAAATTTAATGAAATATAGTAATAATTAGTAGTAATAATAGAAGATGTCTATTATGTGTGAGCTATTTTATCAATAAAATGCTCGCTATATATGTATATATATATATCGGATATATATATATCGGAGAAGCAGGGGGGATAGGGTTGTCGGTGTTTGAGGAGTCTTCATTGAAGGTAGCCATCGTTGCGGTGTAACGAAGATACGATTTATTGACACAGGTATGAATAACACAGGTTTGACAATCTATCACGGCGGTGAGACGTTCGCGACACTAGTGACAGTGATCTCAGGTTCAATAACGAATCCGCGGTTAACGGGATGACAGATAGGCGTTCTCGCTGAATCTAAGTCTGACTCGTAAACGATAATTGCTGAGCGTGAAGACGTTACTCTTTAGTCGACGGGAGCGCGTCAAAGAATGCGCGTCCCGTCCCGATGATTCCACAGAGGAAAAACTATGCTGGGGTGTGTCTAAGGACACGAGATCATCGGATTCGTCGAGGAAAGCCTTCGTTTAGGAAGTAAGGGAAATTGACGTTGCTGCTAATTGGTCAATCTCCATATCGGTGGTTAGAAAAAGATGCTAGCCGCCCTCGAGGGAAAGTTGCTAGTGGGAGACGCCGTTCGTTAAAAAATATGTCTCCCCTATCTTCCCATAGCTGGGACAAAGACTGTTTGTCTGTTTGAAGGACTTTAGTTAACTAAACCTTAAGATTTATTACGGGCCCTCGGGCTAGCCGAACATGTACTGCGGAGACGCATCGACATCTGGCAATCATCTTACTCGAAGAATAGGGTCTGCGTGTGGCGAGCCACGGGACAGAAACCGTTGGAATGTTTACTGTCGCGTGTCGCCACGAATATTTCTTTTAAGGAGAGCTATAGAATTATTCCATATGTTTGTTGGGCAAAGCGTTCATCCCTTGACCGCGGCTACGTTGGGCGACAGACTGTCGCCTCGAGCCAAAGCTCACCGTCACTAATCTCGAACAATTACAATCGGATTGAATAACTACAATAGTTTAGTTACAGTTATAGTAGACTTTAGATTGCAATGTTGCGGGGCTATCCGAAGGTTCCGGTGTCCTTTCATCTCCGACATATATATATCTTACATATTGTTAATTTTATTGCAAAAGAAGTAGTAATAATGAGACACTACTGATGCTACTTTTCCTTAGCATATACTTACCATATAAATGAATTTAATATCTGCGTTTTTTCCTTTCTATATATTGGTCACGTTACTTCATTTAAATCAATAAGAAATGAAATATTTATGTAAATAAATCACGTTATAAAATCACATGAATATCAATTATATTTGATGTTAATGAACAATGACTTAAAATATTATAATTTTCCATGTCTTCATATAAATTTTACACATTAAGTATCTCATTACTAATGAAAATTTTGCATATTATTACCTGTTCTTTTTATTAGTTTCTATACGTTTATTATTTACAAACATGTTTTAATCATTTTTAATATGTTTTTGTATTTATAATATTCTGTTTCCCCCTAAAAAATATCTTGAATAATCTTCCTACAGTAGTAATATAAATTACAAACTGTTATTCATATACATATATATATTCAGAATAAAAATGTATAACTCTACACTCATTATTTATAAAGGTATGGTTCTCATAACATTAAATTTTTAGTTTATCACATGAATGAAAAAATACCAACTAGTTAAAAATACAATTTGTACTTATCTCTCCGAAAATATCACAAAATATTTTGAAATCATTCAGTTTTATTTAAGTTTTATTAAAATATAATAAAAATATATTAATGAAATATGTAGGATATGAAAATAAATTATTTTATCAATACTTTCCAAATAGAAAAAATTCAATGTAAATAAAAAATTTTCTTCGACAGCAATTTTAACTCTTTTAAGACTAAAAACATTGTATCTTTCATTTATATTTTTCTTATTCTCAAAATATTTTTAAATTACAAGTAATATTACATTCATTCCATAAATATAAATGCATTACAATGAAAAGTGAAAATGTCATAAAAAATGAGTGACAATATATAGTTAAAATATAAATCAATATCGGATCTATCGAAAAAACTGAGTAATTTCTATGAAATCACGAAAAATCACTACTATTTATTCACAAACCACCGATGGATATGAACTTTTTAGATCTGTTCTGCAATCATATGTATTATTAACTATATGTATATATTTCTGACTTTATGGTTGGAAAGCTAATCATAAGATTAGCTTTTTGTAACTTTAGTATAAAAAACCAATAATTGAAAGCTCTTTTTTTGGTACTTAAACATAATTTATACCACTTATCTACTCAATTATGATAGATAGTACTGAAAGATGCTAATAAGAGAATGTATTTGTCAACTAAGAATATTTAAAATAATTATATTTAAATGTTTATAGGAAGAATGCATATCTCAAACAGTTTTATACTACATTGGAACTGATTAGAATCCTAAATCATTTACATTATTGAGTATAATATTATTAACATCATAAATCCTAGGAAGAGTTCTGATATTATAAATTATGACTGTAATAGTGAAAGTAAAATGCTCATAATATGTATCATACGTAATATGCCCATAATTTATACTACATAATGTATGAAAATCCCCCCTAAGATATACATATGTGTATGTATATTGTTAAATACATACACACATACATGTGTAATATAGATATATGTGTGTGTATGTCAAAAATGTTTTGTAATATATATACATATATACATATATATTACGAAACATTTTTGACGTTTAGAAGCATCCTAGAAAATTAGAATTAAAAAAATTAAATTTATATACTTCATCCTTCACGATTTATTCATATTGCAAAAGAGAAATTGTGCACTTAAAAATTCGGCCACAATATTATTATTATTATTTTTAGTACCTTAATTATACTGCACTTTAATAGCAACTTTATCTGTACGTAGTTTTTTAATTGATTTTATGTTTACATTGTATATCCTATATTCAATAACTTTTAATCAGTACATTCTTTAGTTCGTTTACGATGATAATTCCTTGCTAACGCATGAATAATTGTTACTAAAAAGTAACATATCATCAACATTACAAATTTATCAAATAACCATGAAATTGTTGTTGCTCCATCCTGAAAACAAAATAAATATTTAGAAATGTGTAAATACATTGCTCACAATAAATTAAGATCATACCATCGACGTTTTATCATGCAATTTTTCTTTCTGTTGAATAAGATACTTTTTCAATGGCTCTTGAAATTTCGAACCAATAAATGGTACAATTGCCAGCAGTTTTATGAATTTATCTAAAAGTTCTTCATTGAAAGCTATAATTACTGCAAGTTGTTGAATATGCATTTTTATAATCGCCTTTCCTATAAGTGTAGCTCCAAAAAATGTCCAAAATGGAATTAAGTAATGACCACATGTCAAGCCAGCAAGATCAAACAATGGATTGGGGATCTAAAAAAGATTTTTGTGTAAAAAATATATTGTAAATGTTTAATTTAATTTTAATAAAATTCGAAGATTATATAAAAATATTTTCTAAAAATATATAAAAATAAAACTTTTCCAATATAATAATAATAATAATAATAATAATAATAATATTATTATTATAATTATAATATAATTTTCTAATATAATAATAATATTTCTATATAAATAAAATTAATCTTTAATATTTAGAAAATAATTTAACTTACTGAAGCACAGGCAAGAATTCCCCAGAATCCAGCTTTTTGCACAAAATGTTTCATAATTAGCTTTAGTCGAATTAATAATGAAACATTTTCTCCATTTTCTAAAGCTTCTAAAGCTTCTAATTCTTTTAAATCTTCTTGATCAAATTCTTCATTTCTATTATTTTGTCTGCTAGTTCGAGCTGCCCTAGCCATAAAATATGGTGGTAGTTCACCAAGTGCAGTACCAGCACCCCAAAGCATAGCTTCTATGCGTACTTTTCTCATGATATTTAATATTCCTGCTGTCCACATTGGATCAATTGTTGTTGGACATATTATTTGATCAGGATATGGTGGTTCAGGAAAATTGAGAGCGCCACATTCATATGCAGCCATTGTGACAGCTGCTATATGTGGTCCTAGATACAGTACAAAAGTGTGTAAACCTGTACCAAGACCTACACTGGAAAGGACACCTAAACCTATCCAATATAACCACCAAATTATTTTTGTCTCCCATGCTTTCAATATCTGAAAATGTACAAATATTTGATGACTTTAAATATTAAGAAAAACAAAGATGAAAGACTAATATGCAAAATTTTTGTATAATAATTTACTATACTTTAATCATAGAACTTACCTGTTGATGTGGACCAGAAATTCTACTCAATATCAGAAATAATGTAATTATTGATACTATGCTCCATACTGTCTTTTTGTAATGCAATGCCTTTCTCCCTAAGCTAAATATATTATTAAAAAGTTCTCGGAAAAAATAATTCAATGTGGTAATTGGATGCTGCCACAAAGTTAAATGTTCAGAATCTAAATATAATTCATTGTCCAAATTATTTAAATCTCCTGAAAATGGTGCAGATGATTTTTTCTCTTCTACATTTTGTTGAGCACCATTAACAGGTGCCGAATCCTTCACACGTCGAATGGCAGTGGTATTTTCCAACATGATACTTCCTAACTGATTATTCTGCAAAGATAATAAAACAGATCATAAATAAATTTATGATTATTTAATAAATAAAGCATTACAAAATATGTAATATATTAGAAATGAATAAAATATTATAGTCATGTCACACATATTGTCATATATGTTACACAATTTAAAGCAGCAAAAAATTAAAAAATATCACAAATTTGTTATTACTGTGTTCAACAATTTATTCCCAATACTTCGTTTTAAAAATATGAATGGAATATTATAAAATTAAATTAATGGCATTGATTACTGTAATATAATAATTTTAATAATATATGCTAAAATATTATATTACTTCATACTGATACTGATATTGAATATTAATAAAATCATTAAAAACTCATTGAAGCAATATTAATGTTATAGTTAAGTATACAAAATGATCAGTAATAAAATATTTAGCCACCATGAGTTTCACATGCAATATAAAAAAGGAATATATTATATATGAAGATTTTTTAAAATTACAAATAGGAAAATACTTATGTAATGCAAAAATGTAATGTTAAATTATTAAGACATTAAAAAATGATATAAAAAAATGATAATTCCAAACACTTCATATTAACAAGATTAAATTAGTTTGCAGCCATGTACAAAGTGTTTAATATAAAATCTTTACTTTATTGATAAAGACATTATACGTAATATCTTTATCATATTATAAAATTGAACACTACTTTCATGCTGTTTCATTTCTGGTAGGTTAGTGTTAAATTATTTACTCTTACTATTATTGTAGTTTCATTAAGTTATTTATTCTCATTAATTTTTCAAAATATTTATGACACATAATGTTAATGTAACTAGTATTAGATTAATGAATTTATGAATCAATAATTACACGTAACTAAATATGTTTTAATATTTGTATAATAATAAACAGCATACAATTATTTGTAGAATGGATACATTCTATACCATATTTGCGCTGTTCCCTGAAATGTGCAGATGGTGTTTTAACGAGCCATTAAATGATTTCTGCTAATTCGTAAAACTGGCTTCACTGTAGTAGAATTCATTGAGTTTCTGCTACCCGTATGAAAATAGTGTCTTCAAAATTCTGTATAATACTGGTAACAGCTACATTCGAAATAGTGCTCATCTTTGAATCTATTTTCCATCATGTCATCATCAAGCTGCATTAGTTGTATTATTAACTAATTACTGTTATAATCATAAAGGAATAAAAATATTCTAATAATTATTTTCTATTAATACTGATTACCAATAAGAAACATTAATTTCCAAATAATACAAATAAAACAATGACAAATATAATTTATTGAATTAAGATATGAATTACTTTTACAATCTGTATCATATTATATAATAAAAACTTTAAAAAGAAATTTTACATAAGAGATTAACAAAATTATATAATTTTAACAGATAAAACTATAAGTGGACAATTAAACAATCTGATTTTGTTTTCTTTCAAAAAATTGAACATTATTTAACAGTATTTATTGAAACATTTTAAATATAAATACAGATATAACTTTATGTACATTGATTTGCATATACATAAAACTATTAAATACACAAAATTATTGTTTAAATTATTATAAAAATTGTTTGGAAGTAAAGTTTTTGGTGAACAATTTAAGTACAAACGGTTGTTTCTAATATATTTAATTTTTATATAATCTGCATGGTAATACAGGTACAAATATTCACTATAATTCATTGTTGATTTTAATTTCTTTAAATGTGTGCCATAAATCAGAAATATACTGCAATATACAAAATAACATATACAAATATTCCATTAAAGTTAAATTTAAAATAAATAGATATATATGTATAAATTTACTTACTGTGCTGACAAATACTTTAAAACTCACATGATTTAAAACAGAAATATTATTACATATTTTCTAATAATTTACTTTTAATTGTAATTAAAAAACACTGTGATTTTCAATAACTATATAAAATAAAATAGTTATTAATCTATCCTGAACATTAAAGATGGTTTTATGAATTTCTCACTATTATTTATATTTCAAATATTTAATTTCACTAATCTAACATATGTATTCGCGAGTTAATTTAACCTGCAATTTTTTATCTTATACATTTTGTACACGATTAGTATTACATGTATAAGATTCTAATTACTAATTGGGATTAATTATTGATGTTTTATCTAAATAACACTTAAAACTGCATATTATGTTGTCTGAAATTGCGAAAATTTATGCTACTATACAGAAATCGCACGTGAAACTAAGCCACGAAAACATAATTTGAATGCTGGAAATTTATTTCATATTTTAATGTTTCTCAAAGAAATACGTACAGAATATTTTATCAAAATGTGTTTTCAAAATACAATATTTCTTTTTATGAAATATCGAACATGATATAATATAATACAATCTGATAACATAAAATGTAATTGAATTACCTTTTAACCTTAAAATACGAATATGGCTAAGTGCTGGATCAATCGAAAATGTTTTTTTTCAAATCATTATGAAACACACATTTGAGTAAAAAATAAAGTGCCTGGTGATATCTGAAGTGATCGATAATTAGCATATGCACTTAAAAAAAACAATGTTTTTATTCAACTTAATTAATTAAACTGTCAACTCGACAGTAACACATTTATATTTATATACATATATATGAACCCACAACACTTCCTATATGTATATTGTATAAGTGCAAGTACGCGCAAGTCTCCATGTATAAAAGTGCCTAATCATTAGTCTTTTAGGTAATACAATTCCTCTATATAATCATCGCCTTATATTGAATACCTCGCATATCTTACACTGACATAATTCTAAATTATTACTTGCTAACACAATAAACATTGACCAATCAGCGTTTTTGTAAATAAGTATTGACACTTTAATTATACTTCACATGAATGATTTTAAAATACAAGACATGTCTCTTGCCTTTTCCTTCTTCATATTTTATTTTAATGAAATAAACAACATGATATATAAATATGAAATTTCTAATAGCTATAAAAATAAACTAGAGTTATAAGCACGTGGTTCAAGATCTAATATTTTTAAATTTAGTGATTTTTATCAGATTCATGTTTTGTAACTTTATTTAATTATTAAATTACGTAGCATATTCAACAGTAGATATGTTGGTATCATATTATGAACTTAATTGTTAATGGCTGATATGTGCAGTTCTTACATTTTCGTGTAATCAAAGTCAAATGATAAATCAGACATTATTAACTGTAATGTTGACAGTGGCGTTCGTTGGAGTACGAAATTTTGTGTTTACATCGAATAACTGATAAATTTTTATTTACAATGTTAAAATACAATATATATAATAATGAAAATTATTTAAAAAATAAAACGATACATCTTTTACTAACTTAGAACGAAATATGTACTTTCAATATCGATCTGTTATAACAATAAGCCGGATAAAATTAACATTTATAGAAATATAAAATGAAAAAATGGCAGATATTTTAACTCCATTTGTATATTGGGCTCAAACAGAGCAACAAATTACATTAAAGGTAGACTTGACTGATACTTGGGTATGTAATTTCTAATATATAAATTTTATTGTTTATCAGCTTATATATATCAAATTATATTTTGTAGCATGTTAAAGTTCACATGAATGAGAACAAATTAAGGGTTACTGTTTATGGACAAGGCGCGAGAGGTCTTAATGAATATGGATTTAGCTTGGATTTACATTCATCTATTAATGTTGAGGTAACTTATATTGTTCAAATAAATTTTATAATTATGATTTATTACATAGACACATATTTGTGTTTTTAATGGATAAATGTGAGTAAGCTTGCAATTTATATTCACATTTTTTTTATAATCTTAAATGATAAGTAAGATACATTGTCATTTATAGGTAAATTATTTTTAGCATGCTTCAATAAGTTTTACTAAATTTCTTAAGCTAAGATTTTTTACGCATTATAACTCAATAACAAAATAAATAATATGAAATGTATAGTTGTTAGAAAAGATCCCTGTTTTTTTGTAACAATTGTAGCAATAATATTTTACTTTATCTTATGGAGTAACTTGGGGTTAGGATGGCAAGGCTAAAAGTGACAGAGCTATCTATAATGATTTCCAACTACTTATAATAGAATAATGATAATGTATAATATTTTACACGGATCAGTATGCTATGAAGTTCGGAATCCATGTAAAATCCATACATCACGACAGTGTGAATCCAATATTATATTTTATTTCACTCGTCATGTATAATAATGCATTGTCTTTTAATATGTAATATAAAAATAATATGGAAATATTTATAATACCATTTGCTTTATGGCATATCATCATTTCTAAAATTTGTATATCTTTAATTTTTAGTAAGAAGATAACATGTTCTATATTACAAGTACAAATAATAAAAGTAAAATTGTTTATTATAGGAAAGTAATTACAAAGTAACAGCTCGACAAGTTGATTTTACATTGGGTAAAAAGTGTCCTGCTTGGTGGCCAAGATTAACTAGTCAACCACAAAAGCCATCATGGCTGAAAATCGATTTTGATAAATGGACAAGCGAAGATTTAGATGATAACGAAGATGAAAGACGAGATGTATGCAGTGATTATCCCGACATGTACGATAAACTTCATGAAGAAGAGTTTGGTTATAGAAAAGGTATACTTTATTAAAAAATGTTTTAATATACATAATAATTGAAATACATTTCAATATTAATAATATTTTACAATTATTCATTGCGCAGAAGATTTCAAAAAAGTGTATCTAATTATCTATAACCTTTGTCAATTTGTTGGTTTTATCTATATTCTAACTGTAATGGGAATTACGTATTCGCGAGATGGACCAGGTTAGTAACTGTATGATATATTTAAAATTAGTTAAATATAATAATACCTAAATTGATTTTTTTAATTAGTAAATTTCTAATTGTAGCATCTATGAAAGAAACTTATGTAGCTGTTGGGAATGCAATGAAATTTATACAACTTATACAATTTTTAGAAGTTATGCATTCATTATTTGGTTACACTAAGAGTAGTACATTTGTAACATTTGTACAAGTGGGAGGCAGAGCATTTATTTTATTTATTATGATCGAGGCTGAACCACGTATGCAAACGAAACCAGTTGTCTTTTATCTTTTCCTTGTATGGAGTATAGTAGAAGTATTTAGGTATCCTTATTATCTCACGCAATTACTTAAAATCGAGATTTCATTTTTAACATGGCTAAGATATACAATATGGATGCCTTTATATCCATTAGGCTTCCTTTGTGAAGGGATTATAATATTAAGAAATATCCCATATTTTGAAGAGACGCAGAAGTTTACTGTTTCTTTACCAAATTCTTGGAATTTTGCATTTCATTTTCCATCGTTTTTAAAGATATATTTACTCATATTCTGTTTACCCTTTATGTACATGCTGATGTCTCGCATGAACCAAATACGTTATAAAAAGTTAGGCAAATCTAGGTTGAAAAAAAAGTATGCGTGATGTAAAACAAGATAAGATAAAGAAATTAAAGTATTAGAAAATTTCATCAATGGTTTAATTATTACAAGTACAATTTATCCCTAGAAGTAGAATGAAATGATTAAACAAAAGAAAAAAAGCTATCTTTACTGTAAATATATTTATTTTAAACATACGATATATAACCATGTTGAAGAGATTTTACATGCAATATTTAGAAAATACATTAAAGAGAACATTTTAGTCTCTTTGTATTTATAAATACAAAGCTAATATGAGTAGATCTTATGTATAAGTATGATTTTGTAATTATAAATAAATCAAGTATTACTAAACAAATTTTATTTTTATTTATATCTATTTTAATATCTTCATCTCCTTGTAATGTTTCAGATTTATAACAAATATTTTGTATAGTTTCATATTATTTGTCATATTACGTTTTATTTTTATGTGATTGTTTCAAATATATTGCTAGTTATATTTTAACGCCTGTAATATATGAAATATTAGTTAGAAGTGTGATAGTGAGCAATTTGATCAGTATCTTCGATTTTTTCGAACTTTAATATGTTATAAAATGTTATTTAAGTAAGCAGAATATCACAAGAGATGTGTCGCAAAACTAAATCTAAATCTAACCTCAATCCAGGAAAAACACTAGAAAATTTGCGATTCTCCTGCTAGAGTTAAACCGGTAATGTTGTCGATTAAAGGTGTCTTTAATTTTAGTGATCTTAAAATGTCATAAAACTCAACATTTTGAACAACTTTTATCTGTACATATAACCTGCGCTCGACCTTACCTTTTAATATATGGGATTAGTAGCAATATTAATTCGGCCGCCAGCATTTCGTTGCTTAATCAAAGTAATGCACAAAACTTTCTGACAGAAATTTTTATTAAGTTTTCAAAATAGTACATGATGAATCTTTTCGTAATTATGAATAATCATTATTTTAAATATTATATAAATTCTTCTTTTTAAGTAGAAACTCTTTTCTTTAATCATGTTATTGTCATGTATAAAATAATGAGTATAACCAGCTATAAGTAATATCAAATTGGTGAGAATGTCCAACTATGTAATTAACATGACCATGATATAATTAAATGTTTATTTTTTAAATGTTTACTTTACAACTTAAAAAGTAGAGATGATAGAGTTTTTTTAAACCTTTACTTACAGATAGATTGCAGCAATTTCTAACGAATCAATGACAACAAAAATTTGTCAAATATACAAAAGTTATTATATTCTATATAAATGAATTATGTTTTGAATGTCGTAACATATTATACACAGTATTTACGTATGATTAATTTGTCTTTAATAACAACAATTTATATAAATAATACATCTGATTTAAACTACAATGCCAAAAGAATATTACAATGATATTTGTGTTTTACTTTTGAATATTACAATACTAAACAGACATAATGTCAATAGATAAATACTTCAAAAGTACTTCCTATTGTTTTCTTATTTATATGAATTATATATATTTTTGGCACTTACTATGTAAGGATTGTAAATGACATTAAATTTAATATATAGAAAATTAAGAGTTTTATCAACGAATGTTTAAAGTTTAATAATTTAGCTTGATCAGCCTTACAATAGCCCTTGCATATTCTATAATTTAAAATTAAATTAAATTAAACGTCTTTTGCATTACTAGGATGAGCGTGCTAGTTCAATATGTGGTGGTACGAGGAGATCTTCTGGAGACAATGAAGTGGCCCATCGGCGCAGTTATAGCTCAAGCATGCCATGCGTGTACTGCTGTTACTCATCTTTTTTATAATGACAATTACACACAAGCCTACCTTGCCAATTTAGATGCTATGCACAAAGTTGTCTTGGAAGTAAGTATATCCAGGAACTATATATATCATAGGTATTAAACGTCAATTCGAATGTATTATTGTGCATAACTATTGTGTATACAGTTTTTAAAACAGCGAAGGAGTATGGTGACATTTATAGTATACTCGTACATGGATATATTTATATGTATATAAATGTTAGATTCCAGATGAGACCAGTTTAAACAATTTATGTTTAACATTGACAAATGAGAACATTGATCATAAGATCTGGATTGAACAGCCTGATAATATTCCAACGTGTTTGGCAACAAAACCTTACCCAAAGGATAAAGTAAAATCATATTTCAAGAAATATAAGTTACTTAAATTGTAAAAGGATACAATTTTCATTATACAGCTACATTATCCTCTTTTATATTGTACATCAATTGTAATAAAACTAAATAGTAATATAAAATAAAATAGTATTAAATATAGTACTATATATTTTAAGGAATAGTCAGTATCAAGTTTTAGTACCTCAAACATTGTCATTTGCAATGCTATAAAACGAATTGAACTCTGCTTAGGAATATGTCAAGAAAAATCTAGTAATATGTTTCATATTGTATTAAAAAGATAACAAGTCGATCTTATGCCCTTGTGAATCTCTTTTTGCTTTATTTTTTTATATATATAACAATAAATAGGAATTATTTCCAATTCGGGATTTACTATACGCCAATATGAAAACGATAGATATATACTTATTCTTTATTTAACAATACCTGACAGTATTGACAATGTGTACACGTTACTCCTTTGCTTTACAGTTGATATTATTACTAATCTAGATGAAAATTATGTCGAGATATGCATTATTAACTGATATTTGTATAAAAATCTTCCCTTGCGATCGCGCAGAAATGTGCACTTTTTTTATTAGACGTACCGAAGGCAATAAAATGGCATAGGTACGCATATATGTATTGTGCACATAAATGACACATACTGGGAAAAGAAATTTTCAACCGTTCCTCGTTAAAATAATCATATGGCATTAGTTTTTCGATAAAAATAAAATTCCAAGTTTCGTAGTTGAACTTATTATACAAATTTTGATTAAGCGAGAAAACTAGATCTGGCGAGAATAATATAATTTAAATTAAAAAAAATCTTAGAAACATAGTAATGTATAATAAAGGTAATAATTAATAGCAGCTATATAAATACATAATATTATAATTATGCTTAAATGCATTTGGTTGCATTTTAGCAAGCAAATAAATAAACAGAAAAATAACATTGACTGAAATTTACGTGAATATACGTTCAATTCATCTTCAGCTAAAGAAGGTAGAGCAAAATGATTAATGTTTTCAACTTTTTACATCTTGTGCTTCCACGAGATATGTCCACATAAAAAACACGCAGAGAGAAAAATTATTTCTTCGCATAGAGTGCAACGTATTTTAGCAAAGAAAACACGTTGACAATAATGTTAATAGACCAATAAAATTGTTTATTGTTTTAGAACTTTGCTATCGCTATATTACGTTGTGCAAACGATATTTGGATAATTCGGTCATTAATTTTACTCTCCTTAGAAATAAAGTAATTTATAAATTACTGATGTTTACGTTTACATTATAAACAAATTGTCGATAAAATTATGATGTCGTTCTAACCGCATTTTCGGTAGTAAGCTCTAAATATTTATGTACACGCACTATTTGCGGACGCTAAACACTGTAAGTACACTTATTTACAACACCCGATGGCAAGAAGATTATTTCGGCATACATGTATTTTATATGCCAAAAAAGAAAAAAAAATATATATATGTAAAAAAATATATATATTTCTTTTTCTTAAATACATAGCTCGATTTTCTTCGCGTTAAACTGGATGAATTGTATTTTTACGATGGAGTATACACAGAGGTCTTTGAAAATATGTACTATCTTCTTTTAAAATACTTGTATCACTGCCCCTCTTCTTTTTCGGCTTCCTCTTCTAGCCAATCATGAAGAATATTCCTTCTTCTCTGAAAAAACGAGGCGAAAGGGAATCTGTTGTAAATATTTGTAGAAATATTTTGTAAAGCTTAAAGCAAATACGATAGATTTGTATACATTCAAAGATGAAGAAGATGATCGCTTTGAAATATACAAAGTAGGTACGATGCTTATACGTACAGGTCTCTATCTATTCGAAACGAATCGATTTTTCATTGTTTATGCATTTCATTAATCATCAATTACGATTACAAATTACGTTATCGTGCCGATAAGCAAAGCAAACGAGAATGTAAGCGGATAATTTTACAAAGAAGCAGTCTGGAACGTTGCTTTTGACGTTAATCTACATATTTTGCGTTCTTCGTTCTAATTAGAAAAAAGAAAAAAGAAAAAAGAAAAAAAATGCAGCTACAAGCAAGTCTTTGAACGTGTTAAAGTGTTATTAATTTCTTGATCGTCACCTTGAAGCTTCAAGTACAAAGAAGTGGCAAGAAAGTCGAATTGGAAATTAATTTTTACGACTGTAAATATATCTTCTATCTCTTAGTACTTTTTTGATATATTATATACGTATCATTTGTTACTCTATCTTTCTTGGACAGGAAAGCAAAATAACCGTAAGCATTGACATGAAACTTTAAGCAAGACTATTGCCACGGACTTCTACTTAATCAACATACAGGTAATATGTAAGTAAGTAATACAATAAAAGTACGAAAATGTAAGGAGGAGCAGAGTTACAAGACTTCTTTCTAAATCATTTTTGTTATTTAGGAGCGTGGTGTTTTGCTGATTATGCATGCATACAACGTTAGTATAACTACGGGACTTGCAATTACCAGGACCACGTTAGTTTGGGAGAGCAAGGTGAGACGAGTGATGAGGGCGATGGCGGTGGTGGTTTTGGTGGTTGTAGTGGTGATGGTAGTGGTAGTAGTTGTGGTAGTTGTTGGTAGTGATTAGGGCAGCGCACAACGAGCAATTATTGCTCGGCTAGATTTGCGTTCGGATCCGTATACTCCTCGTAGTCCTCTTCTGGTTCTTCGTAATCCGTCTCTGAAGTTTCAGGACCTTCGACAGCTGGTATCGAGGTGCTAGTGATGTCCTGCTAAGCATATACGAGAATCCAAGCGTTCGTTCTACCTACTTCTAATTCTTTACAATTCCCTTTCTGACCATTCGTTTCCATTTCACTCGTTACAGCTTTCTTCTTTTCGCATTATTCTTCTCGATACAAAGATTTTTTTAAAGAATAGGAACGACCTTATCGACTAAATCGCTACATACGTATATAGGAAATTTAATTAATATTATGTTTATAAGAATACATTTGTATATATAAAAAATATTCTGCCACGGTGAAGTATGCCAATTTATTATTAATTAATATCTTTTAAAGACGAAACGTCTCGAGTATTGTGGGAATATCTGATCAATTATAAAGACAAAGGGGGAGAGAAAACGTGAGAAAGAACGTAACAGGAAGTCGTCTATTTCGGACTTGTTCAAGCCGACAAAAGTTAATTGAAATGAATAGGGAAAATGTGAGATACCTGGGGTGGTCTCCAACCGCATCCTGCTAACGGAAGTCCGTCGGCTCCTAATGGACATGGAGCATCTAGCCCGGGTACACCCTGATCTCCTTTGTTGCCTTTGTCGCCTTTCCTACCGCGTTTCCCTGGCGGTCCCTGTATTCATACGTAAAAATGTTTCAACGTCTAAATGGCGAACAGGTAGATATTTTCGCGAACGTGCAAAAAAGGCCAGGCACACAAAAAGAATCTCTTTATGCATAGTAAAATATTCGATTGATTGTGCAGAATACGCAATTGAGCATTAACGTCCATGAAAAAGGCATCGAGAATATTCTCTATCTTAAACTCGAGACCGCGTACTTTCGATCGTTTCGACTGTTCTTTTCGTTGGAATGTACTAATTTTTCGTTTCAACATCATACCCTTAATTGCAACTAGATTTCTAAAAAAAAAAAAAATTTATTGACTATCAGCGAGTTTATATACGCGCTTTCACTATACGCTGGTGGCAGCATATGCACGTAGTATATGTACATGTATGTACGTACGTATCACTGAAGAAAAGAACGTGACATTACGTTTTCATACGAACATTTATCTCGCGAATTCGATGATCTTTTTTCAAGGGTTGCGACATGTTACAGGACATGTAGAAAAGTACAATACGAAGATACCAGAGTGCAGAAATACAAATATGTGTTTCTGTTACATGCGTTATGCATAAACACTGTACTGTGTTAAACCATCCCTAAATTCGGTATTCGAATTTCATATAATTTCTAATTAGAGATTAATTATTCTTTATGCTAAATACATTTCAGATAAAACAAGTCAGTGAATGTTAAATTGGTGCACTTCTTTGGCATAACTTCCGAATGACGACACATTTGGATTTAGTAATATTAAATATCATAATACTACTAATGATAATTAATTAGTCTTAGTAATGAAATGGTAGTACACGTTTATGACAATGATATTGCTGATAACGATGATAATGACAATACAGTAAATATGAATGAAATATTAATAATGAATTTCCGAATAAAAAATTTTTAGATCTGGAACGAGGAATTATTCGTCCGTCAGACATTGTATCGTTAAACGTTTATGAGCTTTGTTCGCTCGCCAAACTACGAATTTCCTTGCCCATTTATTTAAAACTGATAGTCGAATTTCATCAATACTCACAGATTCGCCTTTAGCACCTTTCTCTCCCTTCGGTCCCTGGAATTGGTACGTCAAAGAATTTATTCGTTAAGTGACGGTCGTGCCTCTCTTCGTTTCTTTTCTACATGCACGATACGTATTGTGGAAAAGAACTTTTTCAATATTATACATTTCTATGCGAAACTTGCTTTCAAAGGCATAACATGTGTCTACGATCACAAATGCGTGAACTAGTGAAAGAAGCAAGCGATATAAGCTACAATATTAGCCCGTTTTATTTTTCGGTTAGTTTATGCTCTCGGTTTGTACACTCTTTGAGAATCTAATTATCAAAATAGAGAGGATTGTGCGCTTCTCCCTCTCTTCGAGATTCAATTTTACAACCAGTTACTTTCGAGTGGATTCTCGATATTCTTTAATCGTAGGTATTTCTAGGAATTCTAACATTTCTGACGATCTTACGCATAATTTTCTTTTTCTTTCATTCTAGATCTGAAAAATAAATTGATAATTATAGTTGTAATAAACTTGATAGTTTAACATTAGCAACGATGCTTCAACAAGGCTGGAACTGTCGAAAGATATACTATTTCAAAAAATATACTATTTGGCTCTTCGACAAACAATTTTCCGACTCTTAACTCGACGTTTTATATCCATTATTTTCTGACATTCTGCTTCTCTAAATTGCTTTAACCGACAGGAACCAAAAGAAACGATTTGCGATCTTAAAGCGAAATATTTGAGAGTAAATAAGCAAGTACTATATAAAATAGAAGGAATATTTGCAATAATGAAGAAATCGTGCAAACTATCGTCGGTGTAAAGAGGGAGAAAGGCGCAAAACTTAATCTCAGCCCCCTCCTTTTTCGTGCAAAAGAAGTAAAGAGACGAATTTTGGGGCAGTCCCCGGGGTAGATCAGGCAGATGTATCGTCGTTACCCCGGGCTGGTTAGACTGTGTCGCAGTCACACCGAGGGGCGAGCGATAATCGAATGCCACTGTACCTCCGCGCCAGGAATTCCATCGGTACCCTGGGGATAAACAGAATGTGTCGTTGGTGTCTCGACGACGGTGTAATCGAGTTTCAGCAGGATGAAATATCGTTCGGTACGGTTAAATGGTTAGATCGACACAGTATGATTCGTATTGAATATCGAATGGTTTCTCCAAGCGAAAGCAATTTTTGAAATTGTTAAAAAATTAGTAGAAATACTATTTGAAATTCTAAAATTCTAAGATTTCTAAGGAAGTAGTTTTATTTCGACGAGTCGAGGTTGGTCATTGGTTTAAATTAGAATAAAATAGAACGATACTTACAGGTAGGCCAGGATCCCCTCTTTCTCCCTTTGTGCCTGGTTCTCCTTGTGCACCCTGTAAGTACGAAGAACCATAACGGATACTATGATCTGTACGGACACGTTGAAACAATACCGTTAAGTTTGCAACTGGCTTAATCTATGCCTGAATGATGAAATCGTAGTGCGAGCGTAGTGATCGAGGATCCAAAAATCATAAATATAATGTATGGTTAAACGGGTCTCCCCGAGGATTGCTCACCTTCATGCCGTCTAATCCTGGTGGCCCCTGAAAGGCAGAGGAAACCTTGTCAAATTCATCGAAGTCACCTGATAATTGATATCGAATATGCCGATTCAAATGTAATTTATTATTAAGAAATTTTATTAAGACGCCCTTTGCCCCGTCATTCGCAGCAATATTGCACCTTGCCAAACTCTCCGGAAATGTTTGAATTTTAATCCTAAGTAGAGTATATTTGTGTATGTATGTTGATATCCTTATCGGTTAGTTTTTAACAAAGTTATCAGAAAGAATATTTTTTTGTCTCGATCTTCTGCAAATAATTGGTAGCTGATTTTTTTCTTCTTAAAGCTTAATGTTTGAAATAATCTTAATACGTTCAAAACATTTTTGCCTATTTCAGTAAAGTAATATCACTGTATTATTTATTTACATTATTTTATTGTTTCCCTCGATGTGAGATAAGATATTCTACGAAATGTGACGCGCATAAACACTTCCTAATAAACGTATCGATACGACGTACAACAGATGGAACATGATCTGGAATTAGTTTTAATAAATATGTTTATCCTAAAAAATTGTTCAACCGATATTTAACGATAAAGAGCAAAAATTTGGTTATTCGAGAGCGAGGCAAGAGTACAATCGATGGGCGTGTTAGGCAAAGGAAAAGATAAAGAAGGAGCTCAATTGAATTCAAGAAAAACAGAAAAATAAAAAACCAGCGGTATTCACATTGATATGCCAATTATGTCTTAAAACACCTTCGCTATGACGTATTACGAGATGGCATAACGATCCAACAATTACGTTACCGTCGTGGTTGCAGCAAATTAACACGTGTTAATTTTTCTCTTACGAGATCATGATCTTTTTTCTTTTCTTTTCATCAAAAAAAAAAAAAAAAAAAAAAAAATTGTACATATATACTCGCGATCAGAAGAAAGAAGGGAAAAAGAAACAAAAGAAGTGTAAAAAGTGACAAAAGTAGTTTGTACAATGATCGTCGGATCGCAGCCAGAGCAAAATGCAAAGCGGTAATTTCACTACAAGGTGTGAGAAGCGTTAAATTTCGAAAGGGCATCGTATAGAAGCAAAGGACACAGGCACATGCACATTCTGTTTATTAATTGGGACAATGTAAAACAAAATTGTTAGAGTCAAGTATTCTTATACGCAAATACGCCGTCGTATTCTTCTTCTATAATTTTCTTTTGTTAATTACCAAGGCGCGCCGCTTTACAATACACACATACGCACGCACGAAATGTTATGTGCTTTCCCCCGCATACCTTTATACTCGTTATGTCATGCATATGTAGATATATGTGTACGCACACTTGTACACGTGTACATATACACATGTATGTACATACGCATGCATACACATGTCGTATACACACACACATACTTCTCGATCAGTTACTTTTTCTCTGAAATTGTGTGCATATGCACGTGTATGGATCGTTCACTATAATGGGCGCACATTCACACATGTATCATTATATCATATGCTTAATTCGCGCATTAGCGTTACCGTTAAAGTGCTTTCACGATACGAGAGCTTCATATTTTTACTCATTCCGTTTATCTTATTAAAAATCTACTCGCATTAATCTCTATATATTTCGATTAGGATATGCACAGCAAAAACGGTAGCTAGTACACGCTTTCTAATTCGAGGCCAGCAAAATATTCTTTACCACATTGATAAATCCCATTTCTACAATATCGATATTATTCTACATTGTACAACTTTCTGGTATCTTTTTATTCAATTGTATCAACGTTATAGGTAACTAGGATCACAAATAAGGATGCTCGTTTACACGTATTTTCAAATCGTTAAGTACATCGTAAGTCATTGTAAGTATCTTTCTCACTCTGTACTATTTCGTTTCTTAGGCCTTTATCATTTGTGTCTACCAATCTATATTTTGCATGTCTTTAAGTCATAAAGTTCTTTCGTGTTGCTCGAATTTATTAGCATTCGCAATTGTTTTGCATTTGTCTAAGACGTCAATTAACTCCCCGTATATTGTAGGTAATGGTAATTAATAAAAATTTACGTCGGGTTATTTGTAAGTAAACATACCATGCACTATATTGTTAAAAATTTGGCAAAATTAGGATTATTAATGACGGAACACGTATAGATGTTAAAAATATTCGATGTAACAACGCGTTATAAAAAAATAAAGCTAGAAAAATTAGTGTAAATTTAGTACATTTAAAAAATGGCACTTTTAAAAAATAATTTGGAGCGGTAGAAGTTGTAGGAAAAAATCTAGATTTATGCAATGTAACAAATTTACCATAATACGTATTTCTGATATATTAAAAATAACAAACATGTTAAAAAATATACACTTCGTGATTATACATGTAACACCGATTCCAGTGGAATATAAATTATACTATGTTTTTGATTATCGAAATATAAAATTTATGTCTCTTATTCCCCAGATGATACAACTATGTATTTCGATCGCATCGAGATAAGTATGGAAGTACAACGAAATAGAACGGTCGTAATAAATAGTTCTCTTATTATCACGTATAAAAAATATAATATGCTTTCGTTAAGTACAAATTAATACCTTAATAATTAAGAAAAGAAACGAAAAATAGGATAGAAAAAATCGTAGAAGGCCGACTATGAACGTATTTCACAACGAATAAATAGAACTACCGAATGAAGAAATAATGAAAACAATGAAATAATGTTACGGAAGTACAAAGAAGAAATAGAAAAAATATACCCGAGCGAAATGTACCTAAATTTAATCGAACTATCGATAAGCGTTCAACAAATTTTCGTAGTGTTCTTCGATAGCTTGTAGAGTGTAATGTTTTATACACAGTAATCTATTATCTTAATCTATAGTTTAATTTAAAAATATTTTAAGGCAAAATTTGCTTAGCTTTCGTACCGTGTTACCACGTTATAACGCTAAAGCTTCGTTATTTCGAACTTAACATTTTTCCTTCGGTGTATGCGCACACACGTCATACACAAACATACACACACGTGCGCGCGCGCACGCACACACATACGCACACATAAATGGTTGTAGAGATAAACATATAGAGTATGTTAAAAAGGACGGATGGTAGTGCGATCATCCGCTAAGTATTACGTTGGATAAATAAAAACGTATAGCACCGACGTAATGCGTATCTGTACTTCGATATCGAGAAAAAGAAAAAAAAGTAAAAGGAAAGCATCGAATAATTTACTCGTACACATCGAATATCTATGGAAGACGCTTTGTTTCTCCCGAAACTTCACTCTTGTCACACATCGACACGAAAAATCCATAAATCGAAATTATCAATTATCCTCTATCAAGTAAATTATCTTTTTTTTTTTCATATTTTACGTCCGCTACACTTTGCACACGTGAATGTACCCACTATGTAATACAAGTACAGTCACCTTATTTATTACCACCGCACACGTAAGACACGATTCGTTACGTTCTTTGTTTTGCTCGAATAACGATCAATTGTAGTAAAATCCTTTCTCCTTTACCCATTTGATACGGGTTACTATGTTTGAGAGCATGATATATCACAACGGTGCCCGCAACCTTTTTGCAACGGACGGTCCTTTAAGCTCCCTACCATTATTCATCGTTGAGGGATATCGTTAGTAGTAGATTCTGATCGATAACAAGCCGATGAAGCTACTAAAATCCACCGAGCCAATACTCGGAGACATTCTTTTGTTTTTAATAACGACTCGAAAGCGATTTACTAACATTTATCCTCGCGATTACACTTTATCCAATAAATGCTAACGATATGACTTGTAACATTGAAAACTTCCGACAACTTGTTAATCCGAGAAGAGATCCTTTCGAGGTATATATGTACTCGTATCGCCTATGGTTATCTCGTTGTCCCTCGAGTCGCTTTCTATCATTTTTCTTTTCTTTTCTTTTCTTTTATATGTATCTTGAACGACGACGATGATCGAACCGTGATCGTTCGTTTTATGTAGAGGAAACGACACGGAAGGCAACATACTCGAGAGGCAATCAAAGGATCTCGCTGAGGACGCGAAGAAGTACGACATCTTGCCGAATGAGCGACAATCGATTACACTGGTCGTTAGTGAATGCCTAGTAATGATTCAGCAGCGAGGCCAAATAACGATGACGTTAGGAGCGAGAGGTCCGCGTTCTTACCATGGCACCAGGTTTCCCGGCATCCCCGGGTTTTCCGGATTCTCCTCTCAGTCCCATGGGGCCCTGTAAAAAGACAAACACTTCGATCAGTGATTCGATTACAATACGATCGTCGAAGCATATACAATGACGATGAATTTGTCAATGGATCGTGTATATATGCTGCTTCGCTTCCCTCTTTTTTTTCTTCCTATATATGGCGCACATTTTTCCCCGTTTCGTTTTCTCGTATCTGTACTTTTATTCTAGTAATAAGTAGTTATTGCATTATCCTTGTAAATCGAGTATGGGTTGCTCGGAAGTTTCGTAGCGTTTTTCATAGTCGATACATTTTGTTGCGTGTATTTGTTACGAACATCTGTGATTCTATCTTCTACGAGGTAATTTCTAGCGTTTTACTGTTAAATACAGCAATTGAGAACAACGGTATCGGACAAGAGATCGTTTCTCAACGAGAAAACGTTAGGCTTCGTGTATCGAGGAAGAGCAAGCAATATGTTCAAATGTACAGTACAGCTCCATCCTTTTCATTCGACAGACGCAACATCGTTTTATTTGCTCCGATCTTTACGAATCTTTACGAAACTTTGCGAAACTGTAACGCTAAAAAATTGAATGGACTTATCGTTAAGAAACTATTTAAAAAAAATTAATCGCCGCAAAAGATAGAAAGTTCTTTTTGAGAAGCTAGCTAATAAATGATAAAAAATCACCGAAAGAAACGATGCGTCGTTTAATAAAATGCTAATTCCATACGTTTTATATTTCGTTACGCACTTTCCAAACAACCCAGTATCAAGATCTATTTTTCTTTCAAGCTAATACCTTTTCTTAATACCTTAAGATTAAGAAAATTTTTAATTCGTCGATGGATTTCCGCCTTATGCGTTCGATCGGCTCTATTTCTGGTATTTTATCGCGTTTTATAACCTACCTAACCTACGAACCTAATCTTGAGAGGAAAATACGTACGGGTAGTCCCATTGGACCAGGATCTCCTTTGGCACCCTTCTCTCCCTGTAATGTAAAAAAGAACGACCCGGTGAAAATAGGTCTATTGTACGTCGTAACGATTCGTTTCTCGCCCTCGTTCATATTATAAGTTAAATACATCGATATCTCAATTATTTTATGAAAAGAACAAACACAGAATCAAACAGTGCCGTGTAGCATTTTCTAAAGGCTTTCGTCGTTTCGATCGTGTACGTAATAAAATTTGACACTGATCGTGATTTTAACGAACATCGTAAAAATACGTATCATAGGCACTTTAACTTTCTTGTTTCACGAAATTATCTTAATGGAATGATTCTTTGTTGTTTTTTAGTATACAATGATTACTGACAGGATCGCCCTTTGCACCATCGTGTCCTCGGTCGCCTTTTATGCCAGGTGGACCTTGAAGCCCAGGAGTACCAGCTGGACCAGGTGGACCCGGCGGTCCCATTATCTGCAAACACAATTAATTATCTAATTTCACGAACGTAGTTCAAAGTCTAAGGTAAAGTATTAAACACGGCAATATGTTTCCAGCGCGACAAGACGTTGAATAGAATGAAAATTTCAAATAGTACATTTACTCACCACTTCGCCGGCATTCACTTCGAAAGTACCGTCTCCCTGTAATAAAGCGAACGGGTATAACGTAAATATTCTTTTACGATGCTTCATCGATAATTTCGAATAGCGATGGTATCGGATAACAAGCATACTACGAACGAATATGAACGAAAATGGACGTACCTGCCTTCGCCTGAGTTTCTTGTATTTCTGTCAATGGAAGCCCCATGTCGTGTCATGAAAAGAAATAGATTTTATCATGAAATTGCTGAATACCTGCCGTTAAAATACCGTATACTATGCTCCGGCCTTTGATTTCAAAGCAATTGACACGGCGAGTACGATATACTTGTCATAGACGTCGAAATCAAAGATCCAGAATTACTCGCAGTGAAAATTGATGGATATTCAACAGCCCTCACGTTCGACGAACGCTATTCTATGAAAAGAATCAATTATATCTCATCTTCGCTATTGAACGAAAATATAATGCGAAGAGATTTGATACGAGAGGGTTTTGATCGTCCATCTGTTGCGTGCAAAATATTATCGAAAGATTCACTCACCGATTCACCTTTCTCTCCTTTTTCACCTTTCAACCCTGGATAACCCTGTTTAAAGAGGACACGCGTTATACGTTTATTCACTGGAATTCGTACTCGATAATTTAACAAATGACACGTTGAATGATTTACATACCGGTGGACCAGGCAAACCTGGTGGTCCCATAAGTCCTGGAGGTCCGATGTCTCCGTAGTCACCTTTCTCACCTTTCGGTCCAGAAATACCCTGTACAAATATTTAATACTGACGACGAATGTACGTAACGTTCGTATAAATTTGATCCCTCCAAGACCCAGTAATCTGTCTAGTGTAAATTTATGAAGAGAGAAAGAGAGAGAGAGAGAGAATTTATTATTCACGATATTCGTAATAAAGATAGCTTTCAATTTTGAAAGAGACTTTATAGAAAAACCTACGTAAATTAATAGAATGTAAAAATCGTTCCTTTCGTGTGCGTGTACGAAAGTTATATGTTAGTAAGTGCCATATACGATGAAAATCCTATCGGTAGTGAATATGTTTATCGTCGCTATAAAATTTGTATAAATCTGCGAAGAAACTGTGAAGAAATTGTGCGAGATCAATTTTGTTAGATCAATTAGAGAACTTTATTGTTGCACTACGAAGTGGCATGATAAATTAATTTTTTTGACTACAGCTTTACTTGTACGATTTACTTACTGGCAATCCTGGAGGACCCTGAATACCAGTTTCCCCATCCGTTCCGTTGAGTCCAGGTAGACCAGGTAGTCCTTGTTCTCCCTTTGGTCCTGAAATTACGAGTTTTTACTAGTACAAATAAATAACGATTATTATTTATGTCGACTCAGTTCGTTTACATAATCGGTTCCTATAGACCAACTGGTTCGTCGATTAGCATCAGCATTTTATTTTATTTCACTCACACATATACACACGTAATATTCTCACTCATTTATATTACGCGAACGAATGAACAAGCAAGTTATTTTCAAAATTTGAGAACTCTTTTCAGGATAAGATAGATAGCATTGACAAAAGAATATGTAAAGATTTTTGATCGCATCGGGATGATAAAGTCTTTGCTTAAGGTGGAAAGAGAAACTGATATGGTTTCTAAGAGCGTAGAATAGACAGCCCACATCCACGCATAGACAGTTTACGATATAGTCTATGATAGTCTATGATATACAGGATACGAATAGAAGATCCATTAGATTGGAAGAAATGCCAAAGAAAACGCTTTGTCGCTGGTAGCAGTCAGGAGAAAAGATATCGTTTATTTTCATCCGTCTTTTTCTTGAATTTCGCAGAGGAATGGCTCTTGGAAATCTACCTGGTGAGCCCGTGTCTCCCTTGGTGCCTTTTTCGCCTCGGTAACCCCGTTCTCCGGGTTCACCCTTTGGACCCGGTAGACCGGGTGGGCCTCTCATCAATGCCACACCGCTTTCACCCTTGAAACCCTATAATGTAACACTGTAAGGTCAGGTCCAACCAGGTCCTCCATCTTTATCTAATCTTTGTTTGAAAATTCCTTTTTTTTTTTACGGCGAAGCGTTAATCGGTTCCATTTTCAGGTGAGGATGGGGTGTCGGGAGAGGAATATTGGTTTTATCGGAAATTATCTATGATCTTTGTGATCGATCTTGGCACGGATCTCGTAGTCTCTGTCATATTAAGCAGATAATTTGGAAATCTATGCCAGAAGAATTTAGAAACCGCTGACGATTGTGCCAAAGTCGCTCGAGTAGGATTTTCTATTACGATTAACACACGAAATCTAGACACACTAACGTTTAATCGAAAACACAAAAATGTTCTACGGGTATCGCATGCAATCGACTACGATGGGAACGCTTGTTAGTGGGATCAAATTTAGTAGAAACTGGAAGCTATTAGAATTTATTTTCTTCCTCGTTTCCTCTCAGCAGCGTGTACGAAATATTGCTCCGTAATCTTTTATCGTATTTGCTTTCGAAACATTTTGAAAAGATTCTGATATACCTATCAATATACAGCATTCTACGGCATTTTATTAAGTCACATGTTTGAAACTTTTTTCGATAGAAAATAAGAATCCAGAGGGAAGATATTTAAGGGAGTGAAATTTTGTCAACGATCCAGTTTGTTTACAGGGGGGAGAGTGGTATATTAAGTGGATTTAATAAAATAAGACGTCGATCGTACAACGGCTGATAGAAAATAGGGAAGTTACGAATGAACGAGAAGATCAATACATTGACTAACAAAAATATGTATCTATATATAAAAGACATCGGTAGTACATGTGAATTAGCTGCGTATGACACGATGTAGTTTTAATGACGTATCGATAGTAAAGCTATATAGTAGTTTTTTAGGGGCTGTTTGATACTTACGCGACAATCGCAGGCTTGCATCGATCACCGGTCGATAAAGTTGCGAGAGCCTCAAAGCCGGGGGTAGTAGTATTAGTTATTAGTGATTTGAACCGACACACAGGGAAGAAGTAGTGTGGTGTTACTTGCTACATTAAACACAAATTAGTTACACAAGCTACGTACACTACGCCAAAGACTACTGACTAAAGATTAAAGCGATTAGTCTCTCTTCTTTCTTTCTCACTCATTCACTCTCTCTCTCTCTCTCTCTCTCTCTTCCTCTCTAACTCACCCTTCCTTTTTTCCTTACCCTTGCCCAATCTCTCATTCTTTCGCTCTGACTAAAATTTCGCAACTGTTATTAGTACATAGATGGACGTTTGTTAGCTAAACAAGTTGACTTTGCAACGTAGGAACTAAATAGAGGCATTATATAGAGCGCTGCAAACTTACTAGAGACCGTTCTTCTTTTTCTCTTGCAAGCTAACGCAAATAAAATCCTCGACAAGTGATATCACTGTCGTATGAAGAAGTTCGGTGCTTAAGGAAATTCAAAGTAAGACGGTCCAGCTCGAAACAAAAGTGGCTCGATTCTCTTTACGATTCTCGAGTAGTATCCATTCGTTCCAGACCACCAATAAAGTTACGATTTAGCAGAAATTTGGAAATTTTCTTTCTGGAAAGCTCGACGATATCTATCTTTTCTGTATACTTTCGCGAGTCTCTTGAAGCGCCTTGTTTGTATCCACGATCGTATACAGTATGACCTGTTTGCGTTATCAGTTCCTAGTGTTTCTCTTGGAAATGGCAAATTTGCGAGAAAAATAGAAACAACAATGTTTATTATTAGTAATAGATTTTCAAATTTCTCCTAGTTTTTTTCATGGCGTGTGGATGTTTTAAAACCGATAGCTATACGATTTTATCGTATTGTATGAAATTGAATATTGAGACGAGTTAAACAACCTGTAACATGTAATACCATATTCGATATCACTGAAATATGAAAATGAAAGAGTTTTCTGCAGCTTTTATTGAATTTGACAATAGAATCTCCAATGATATCCGATAAATGTAGCGTTATAAAATTTTCCAAGTATTTGCTTAATTTTTATATTTCAATGATACGGTTATAGAACTCGTCTCGATAGTCGCTTTCTCTCATATAACGTAACAAAAATTATATCCCTCGCTTTAAATAACATATCGAAGCCGTGGTATTGCATATACGAAAAATAGGAAATCTCTGTTTCTTTCTATATTTCCCACAAATTTGTCACGTATGAGAAAAACAGTGGTAACTAATAGCGCGAACACCCTGTATGCTAGAAATCCCGATTGCATCTCGTTTGTTAGGATATTCGCAGTATAAACGACGGAGTACACAGTGATTTTATTGGCGTTGCACTCGACCGCGAACTGGCTGACTTAATTAACGATTCAAAACGAACGAGGATTCGTGTCGCGAAACAACGACGAACATTGCTTTCTACAATTCTCTTTGTTTGCTCGATCGTTGTTCGAGAACCGATCACTTTGATAAATATACGAGCATACTTACGGTTTAAACCTTAAAATAAGAATACGTTAAAACACAGGGATGAAGTCGAGTAAAATCTTTTTTAAGCCGTGGTTAGAGATTATTTAGTGCGCAGGTGTGTAATTTCGTCGCATCCATCAGAAGAGAACTTAGTTTTCGTCCTTACTGCGAGGAAGACACCCTTAACAACCGCGCGTCTCTTCTGCGACATAAATGTAGCGGCTCCAAAAGTCGAAATAACGTATCGAGCAATGTCTCGACGTATCATGTCCCGCGTACGTGTTATTTGCTGCCACCAACGTTTCTCTTTTCTCTCGGCAACTGGACAGTCACCAGTTTTCTCGCGATATCTGTTTTAGTTACGTATCAACTTTATAACGACGACATCAGGACTACATGAGAGAAGGTCCTTTTTGCATTAAGGCAAGACATAATGATTTAAATTTAAGTTATACATACTTATTTTTTTTCAGAATATTTTCCCTGAAGAAGATACCTTTTTCTTTGTAAAAAAAAAAAAAAAACTCTAGAACGATCCACTTTACTTTCAAAGTAGAATGTTTACTATTTCAAAAAAGAAGATAAGATATTTTAGCCATCGAAAGAAAATACTTTCATCTTTTTATCTAACTAAATAAGGTCTTTTATTTTCGTAACATTCACAAGGGATTCCATGACCGTTGAAAGGTTTGCAAAGCATTCTTTTGTTCGCCTAATCTTTCAGAATTTTTCTACTCTCGCATTTGTCAAATCTGCCTTAGGTACAAGAAGAACGTTATCCATCCATCATCGTCGGGACGACAATGCAATTTAACGGCTACTTGTTTCAGTTTATTAAATGAAAAGAGGCAGGTGATCGTATTGTGCCATACGTGTTGCATGCTCGCATGCGTGCGTGATAAGATCATGCATGTGCTTTCTCGTGATTTCCATGCAGGTGTCTTAAAAGCGTGAATAACCGTCACGTCATTCCAAGGGTGGCATAACGACGTTTCAAATCTTGATCTCGAGCTTTACATCAATTTCAATTTCAATTCCGGAATTTAGACGTTAAAAGACACTCGACGAAAAAAGTTCTTCCCTTGGACGGTAGATTTTCTTAAATAAAGAAATAAAACACGAGCCGAGTATTTTGATAAAACTGTTAGGCGAGAGAACCAACGATTTCTCAGAAATGAAAGGGGAGAAGTTGAAACAAAAATCGACAAGTCTATCATAATGGATATTGAGAAATAGAAAATTCTAAAATTCATTCGATTCTTGTTGAACGATGACGGTTAAGCTGTATATCGACTACCAGAACGTTCAGTGTCTCGTTCCAAGATATTAACGAAACGTTCACCCAGAAATGTCATGCATCTGCTTGCCCGTAAGAAGCTATAATATGCTTTAGTCGTGCATTACATATTATAGAAGAATTTCTAATTTAAAAAGAATCTCTGGGAGAGGTAGTTGAATATGGATGTTGAAGATGGAATAACGGGATCGTGGACGTACGAGCTATACATCAGGAGGATGTTCTTTCGTTCCAGAGTTTCGATGGAAAAGTTGGTCGATTCGATGATCGGTTATTAAGGAGGGAATGGTTTGTACGGTCGATTTGGTCGGTGGTCGTTCGCTGGAGGACCTCGCTGAAGCTTACCCTCTTCCCTTGCTTTCCCCGGGCACCCTTCTCTCCCGGCAGACCGGGTGGTCCCGTCGGACCCAGCTCCCCCTTCTCGCCCTGGGGCCCTGTGTGCGTGTACATCACGTGCATAAAATAAAACATGACATTCGTTCGTTCGCACACGCACTCTCGTTTTCGCGCAAAAATCATGCATAGTCGCGGCACTCTTTTTCTCCCGAAAACGACCCTTCCACGGGGATTCTTTACGTATTTCTCTAGACTAAACGTTTAACCTGAATGTCCATATTCGATAAATTTAAGTGACAGATAGCGATAAATTTAACCTTTACGCCGCGATATTTGATTATATTATCGATTCGCTGGAAGAGGAGTGACATATGTCAAAAATCGCATTTATTTCGCGCGATGAGAGCGTTCCCTTTAAACCCGATACTTTGAAAAATATTTGGAAAAATCGAGTGCATAGTATGCATCGTAAAGGTTAATTTCAATCTATAGTATGTGCGTGTAAACTTAATGACATATATGTAGAGACGCTTAGAGCGATTGATATCGTCGTGTGCGAAGTAAATAAGTAGATAAGTATGTTGTATGTGATTGATTTACGTACCGTTAAAACCTCCGTATACAAGAGTGAGTAGAGGATATCGTTATATATTTTAATAAAGAAACGTGTTATATGATATGTGAATAAAAATGGTTTATTACTTATACCTAATACTAGTAATTGCTCCTTCGCGAAAGTATTTCTTAAAGTAGGATCATAGAGAGAGAAAAATGTTCTATAATGCATTCACTGACGTTGCAAAATTATTTGAAAAATTACAGAAAATTGCATGAGAGAAAATTTCGTGTTAAAGAAGGAAGAACAAAAATGAGTGGTTTTGCAATTTCTACTACAGCGTTCTAAAAATTAAAAGGTGTACCGTGATCCTGTGCTTGCTATATGTAAAGATTTGAATTTCATTGCCAAATATAAATAGTTGGTTATTGCATTATTATCATTACTTTTATCACTGCGTTAATTTAACACGTTTCATCCCGGGAATAAAATTTAGATACGATGAAAAAGTTACGTTAGAACATTTCATTCGAAAAAGATCACTTGCGCTATATTAAGACCATACACATCGATATTTTGACCTTTTCTTGCACGTATTTTACAATTAAACAGTATTTTCTTTAAATTTTCCTTAAAAAGCAAGTTAGAAGTTAAAAAACCCGGAACGCTACGCTTGGAACCTTAAATACATTTCGTTTCTAATTAACTGACATTACTCGCGCGTTCAAAGAAAGAATCTTCGCGAAACGACATATTAAATTTCAACGTTTAAACCGAATTTTCCTAAAGTACGCATTTTTTTACATTTTACAATTCATATTTTATAGCTTTTCTTTCGTGGGTATTTTACGATTCACGTTTTATAGCTTTTCCTTTGTAGATATCGACCGCTACAAATTGGGCGCACTTCCAACTGAAAAGTGTTTGTCTGAATTGCGATTTTCCTCTGATAATAATAAAGCCGATAATCGACATTTAGAAAAGAAGACGAAAATATTTCAATAGTTTGAACCCCCGTCGCAGAAAATATAGAATATAAAATATTAAAAATATCGTTTGTGTAAGAATAATGACGTGCGAAATTAAATTCCACTTGGACATTTCAAAGTAACCTAAATTAATAAAAATCAATAATTTATATGTATACCTATGTAAGAATAAAAATGTATCCTATTTCCATCGAATATCGTAGCGTACACGAATAACGATGAATTCGTTAGCTGGCAAGCAAGTTAACGACATTAAGGAAATTTTTTAATCGAACTTTCTCAATCAAAGAATTATATGTAATAAATATTTTAAAGTGGATACCGAGAATATGATATCGATACTAGCGCGTCCTGTTGCGATATTGAATTAGTGATAAGTCCGAGACGTGATCAATTTACTGACTTGCGTCCACAGCAGTTCCTTTACCCACGTAAACGAAGATTAAAAGTTATATTAAATCGATCGATGAAAGATAAAATTATCTGCTTCCGTTTTATAAAAAATAATTCGTAATTTCCTAAACAATTATTCGTCTTATGCCAAAATAAAATCTCTACTCTGTATTCATCGTTATTGTCTACAACGACTTAAATCCGTTAATCCTATTACTAATGGATACGTATATCACGAATGAAGATTTGGTCGCTGATATCCCAATGTACACGTGGACTTGGATAACAGTTACATCTCTAATGCCATTAACTGTACTACATTCCGATCGATTGAGATCCAATGGAAGCACACCTTAATGCGAATCAATTCGAGTGCAAGAAGATAGAACCTTACGGTGGTTAAATCAACGAAATCTGTTCACATGCGGTTGATATATATGTAATCATTCGTATGAAACGTGTTTCTTCGTTCGCTTACTAATGTTTCTTTTATCGCTTGTCTAGCGCCAATCGATGTAACGTTACAGTAAAACGTGCTAAAACGCTGATATAATCAAAGCTGGCGCTAGGCAATGTAGTAATTCCTAAGCCGAATTATCTTTCGATGTCTCCTGTTCCCTGGTAATTTTGTTTTTATCGTACATTAAATACCGAATTAAATTTACATCGAATGTTTACTCTTTTTACGAATATTAATATTTTCTTGATTCTTCTTTTTCATTTTCTAATACGTTTACTACCCAATCGACGATGATAATTGTTTAATAGCTAATATGTATTGCAAGTTTAATAGAATTAGGTGAATACTAGGAGCACAGAGATAGACTAGCTTCTAGTTGCTATAGAATTGTTTGTGAATGGAATAATGCGTATCATGTTTTCACTGTGAATACTGGGATATTCATTTCGCGATGTATTAGGTTATCCCGTAAAATATTACATATCACAGATTACTATTAAAACGAGAAAAATAATGGAAATATCATAAATAAAACGAAAATCTACTATGTGGTTTGAAAAAGTTAGAAAATATCAGTAATATTTTTTGGAACATCCTAACAAAGGTACCTTGGTAGCACATGAACATAATGCAACTAAATACGAACATGTTTTTTTCTCTTATGTATATACAGGGTGTCTGTTTCAATTAACGTATATTAATACATATCATTGAAAATATGACTAGTATTAAGAAAATCTTCATACAAAACTGCTCTGTTTCAAAAGAGATATCTTTTTAGTAAACACCAATTTCTTTTCTAATAAAAATGCCAGCGGATTTCATCGTTTTGTTTTCTTAATAATACCATATATGGTATTAATGGTTCATGGACATTAAGGGGTAATTCCTACAATGCTATTCAGCTACTTCAGCTGTTCTATTCTCAACCGCGTACATTCCTCCGACTATTTTAAACGAGACATATATTTTAGTAGAGGATATAAACATGGTGAATAATATTCATACAAGTACGAGTGCTATAGCTAATCTTTTTTTCTAATCTTCGCGATGATTAAAATTGAAAGTAAAGGTAATCATTTTCTCGAAAACGTGTTTTCACACCTGATGATTGTAACCCAGAGGGTAGGGTTGGGATCTAACATGTAGAGCGTGCGTCTGTGCGAAACATTTTCACCATTCTATCTCCGTTTACCACTGAAATCGATCTTGCGTTTCATGAAATTTTGTACACACCCTCTATATATATGATGTGGATGTAAGAACCTTAGACAACATAACTCAAATCGCTTTATGTGGTCGTAACACGTTGCTTTAATATATTATGCGCGCGGCTATCAGTCTTGAGAGAATTTAAATTATACCGCGTATATACTTACCAGGTGGTCCTGGTGGACCGGGGGGTCCTTCGAATACTCCAGTTGGAAACGGTTCCCCGTTTAAGGATGTTGTTACAACTCGATCCCCTCTCTCGCCCTTGTCACCCTGCGAAGAATAATGTTTCTTCAATTAATGGACGTCGTAGAATAAGATTAAGGAGTATGACAGGGCATTGATATTTATCATTCGCATCATCCTTTCAGTTTCGAAACTACTTGCTATGATTTTTAGAAGAGAGATACAGAATAGATTTAGATACGGTAGTACTTTACACAAAGATACCTTTAAGACCTTTAATAAGAATGAGAGTATGTAATACGTTAGATACAGAAGTAGCTTAATTTTAATATTTTAGAGGAAATTGAGATGGATACTGTGTTAAATCAATAACGTTAACTACATAACTGTGACATATTTGAGACAAGCTTAAAGCTTTATATGCATTCCAATTGCGTTGTTACAAAGGTTAAAAGAAATTGCTTAAGCACACCAATGAAACTAATTATTTATCGTGTTATTTATTATTTATTGTACTTTTACAAAAAGGTGATTTATAATTGGATGCTGCGTGCGATGTAAAACTGCAATATTTTAAATATTATTTCTTAGCACCATAATGGAAAGGACGCATATAGAAAACCAATTTTAATTAATTTCGCACACGTTTGAAAAATAAAAAAGGAATTAATTTCGTACGGTACACGATCCTGATTTTGTTTCCAATAAATTACCATTGACAGGAGTTAGATGTATTTGGCTAATTATGTTGCTTGTTGCTTCATTCGTGGCGTCGTTTGATGATATTATGGCATACATGTATATATTAGACAGTATAACAGCACTTTAAAGACACACGGAGTACGTGCTAATTAGTTTAAATGTAACATTATACTGCAGCAACCTTCACTGTTATCCTTTGCAAGTTCAACTTTATAAATTTTGCAAGTAGGTACACATTTTCTCAAAATTTGCTTAACTTTTAATGAATATTGTACGCGACTATTGTACATCAAACAATAAGTTTTCTTTATAGAAGCAGCTTAACGAGTACTTTAACGAGCGGATACAAAGAATGTTAATATTTCATGTGCACGCGATGCTTTAATACTTTGATATTTTACGACGTAAAATTTGCAATTCACTAGTTTTCCCTTTGGGTCTATACACTAATTACCGATGTAAGCTTATAACGATACGGATACCTCTCTCGCGTGGACACAAATACCTATTATCAGACAAATTAAGTGCTAAAATACCTATATACAAATATATGTGCTATGTGTATATATTTGATGACGAATTGGCGACGTAATTTCCGCTCTCGTAAGATCTGCCGAATAAAACTGAAGTTTCCAGAAGAGGTTCGAGTAAAGGGATTTTAAGATGCTCCCAACCGTCTGCCATTGTAAAATGAAACTTCTACGATTGCAGCCAATTAGGTCAATAAGAACAATCAAAGGAAAGCGTCCTAGCTAAAGATAGTACGAGAGACTATAGGGGGTCAGTGCATCTGTCTCTTTTCCTTCTATTTATTTGCTCTTCTCTCTGTCTGCATTGGAAGCTTCGCTTTTGCTCCATATAGCTATATGATGCTCATAGTCGAAGACTTTAGTAAGCTTAAAAAGTTTCAGAAAACGTAATTTTCAAATATTTAATTTGTTCTATTCTTCGTGATCGCGGGTCCACGTATAATACTACCGATTGACGTAGCAATACTCGAAAAATCGTTCGCTATGACGATAATTGGAACACAGCTAGGACAACGAACAGTCTTTGCGGCAACGATGCAGCTATTCGTGGTGCAATACGCAGAATTGCGAACGCGACATATTTTGTGTACACCATAGTGAAAATTTAAATTTGTTTTCACCCTATAATACACACGCGTGTTGTCACATCGGTGCACACGTCAGGCCTATCATTCTGTTCGCCTCGGTTTATTCGTCATTTTATCAGTTTTCATATGAAAAATAATTATCAAGATCGAGATATGCGCTTCCTACAAAGTTAGAAAAGTACACTAGGCATATTAGATGCAATTAACGAAACATAATATTTTATGACACAAAATATAATAGCATAGGTCTCTCAGACGTGACGTGTGTTTCGTAGAGTTAAAAAGGTATCGAATCAATTTACACGACTACCGATAACCCTGCGTTACCAGAACGATACCGAGTTTCCTAGCTTGAGCAACGTTTTTCGTTCTGAGATATCTAAGTGAATGCATATAGAAGTGATCGAATCCTGGGAGAATAACCCGAGTGTCGGTATCTGTGTTACCTTAGGACCTGGAAGTCCCGGCGTACCAGGCGGACCAATTGGTCCAGTCGATCCTGATGCTCCTTTTTCACCCGGTGGCCCAACGTCACCCGGAGATCCTTGCCTGCCTTCGTGCCCAGGAAGACCTTCGGCTCCCGGAGGACCGGGTGGCCCCGGTGGTCCAGGTTCGCCTGGCTCTCCCTGTTACGTTCCAAGAGTGTTACGTCGTTACCGCTTTCTTCCGGCGAGAGCCCTCGACAAGAGTGTCTCTCGGTACTCGTCGGCTTGTGCCACAGACGGAGAAGGAACAGGAAAGGAACATCGGAGAAAAATGTCTGGTGGTGAATATACAAAGAGGCAGACAGTAGAAGAAAAAGAAAGAGAGAGAGAGAGAGAGGAGAAGACGGCAGATAGAGAAAAAAGACAAACGGGAGGAACAGGATCGTGGACAGAGAGACAGAGAGACAGAGAGACAGAGAGAAAGAGAGAGAGAGAAAGAGAAAGCGCGTGGAGAAAACTGTGCGTGTATTATATCGTATACCTTTAATTTATATTTTCGAATTTATGCTCGGAAGTTACAAGATATAAAATACCCTTGAGATACGAAGGTAATTATCGGCAACCCCCGTGGCTTGTAATATCGGGTCAATAAAGATATTTCGGCGTACGTATAATGGTACAGAGTCAATATAACGGAGGATTGTATTTGTAAGGAAGATTCGCTTTGAAGTATCGAAGTGGAGGTTCAACTTGTAAGATCAAAAATTGCTAACTATACGATATACGCATACTTGGATATGGTATTTTAATGTCCATTTTATGTGCAGTATTAAAATCATGACTAAGTAATGTACGTAAGTAATAAAAGATCGTACGACAAAGAGTTCAGCATTAACTTACGATATAGTGAGAATCTCGACAGCGAACTATTATTGAATCTTCAATTAGTGCAAAGAAAAAGAGCATTAGGTACTATTTTGATACGAATGCTATGATGTACATAGAAAATGATATATTTAAATGGTTGCTTAATAAGAAAAAAAGATGTCGAAATGGGTGACGTTTAAGCTTCTTAGAGCACACTTTGCAAGCGAGAAATACCTTTATGACGTAAGGAGCAGTATCTTCCTCAAAGATAAACTCATCAAAACTTATTGAAACTTTCACTCCGCGCGACATATTTGCAGATAAATGCTGTTCAAAGTAAAGCTTATACCAATGATTCGATAAGATGGCAGAAGAAGAATTCTTTTACTTTAAACCCGTTTAATTTATCCCTTCCTCTGTTTGAAGATTTTTCTAAAGCTGGCCGTATTGAAAAAATGGCATATATATTTATATATCATTCGTAAAATTCAATTACGTTCCACGCATAGTTTTAGGTTCCGAGAGCATCATGCATAAGTCAGGTAATATCAAACGAAAACAGATGCAAGTAAACTTATGTACTAAAATTCGGTGAAAGTTTCTAAAGAATATCTTTGTTTCCATTTGGTATTGATACATCGAATGTAGCATAAGCACTAAACGGTCTTTAAATTCGTATCGTAAACGATATACAGAAATACGAGAAAGCTAATATAATCTATTTTAATAATTCTAACTATGTGCATAAGTAGTGTACATCTTCTTTGAATTAGTATATAATATACGTATATATACAAAATATTAAAGATTCGTCTTAGATCGTAATTGATTCTACCATAAGATGAATCTTATAATTTTAACTTATTATCGTCATACGTTTTAATCGCAAACTAAATTCCAATTGCAACTGTTCATAAATTAAATTACTTTACGCGTAAGTCCGGCCGCTTACTTTTGAACGTTGGTGTACCTACGTACACACATGTATTGTATACACACGCATTCATACATATACCTATGCAGACGATTTGATACATTCATCTAATGAAATATATGGCGTACACGTTGTACTACATTCTTAAAAACTTACGGTCGTAATAAAATTCATAAAACAGGAAAAAAAAGAACATGCAATACACGCACGTGCGCGCACTTTCGTTCGTACAAGTGCGTTGTTGAATTTGCGTGACATATTGGAGGTAAAATGACATGCAGAGAGAACAGGACCGTGTTTTCTTCTTTACAATTCGATTCAATTCTTCGTTACAATTTCCTATTTCTATACATGTATATAGGCTACGTTTATGGTAGTACAACCACTCATGGAGAATCGAGTGAGTCTACGTGCAAAAATGGATCGAAAATACGCAATAAAATCTTTTAGCGAAAAATTTCATTTTCTGAAAAATTAAATTTATAAATTACTCAGGTATGCACGTGTGCACCTGATATGTACATATGTACATTAAAAGAAGAGATTTAAGCAGGCATGCGTACCGGAAAGATGTTCGAACTCGATCAATTTCCCGATTCTTTTTCCATTCGATTTCATTTTTACATATGTAGAAACAAAATATTCTTGGTTGTATCACTCATTTCAAGGCACCCTACACGACTCATATGTATCAAGATGGTTGGAAATTTTTGTGCACATTTTATTTGGTTTACCCTTGAAAATCGTTTTAATTGCATTTCTATAATCGTTCTTATTTTATCACTATATTTGTGTTAAAAATGCAGCGTCGTATTAACGTTTGACTCTGTTAACCCTCTCACGATTACGAATTATTGCGCTTCCATTGCTATCGTAGTTCGCTTCTGTTACTTCTAATTTTTAGCTTCATGCTTGAAACAAATTTTCCAATTAAAAAGTGATCCAGCTAATCGGTTAACTCCGCTTGTAACAATATTGAATTTTGAAATGTTCAAAAAATGTTTAATATGTTAACGTTAATGCATTAAAATTTGTCTACCGTATTATTCGTTTATGAATTGGAACTGTTCTCAGCGGCAAAACGCAAAATATCCCAATATCAAAAAGTAAGAACCACTCACTTATGTAATACAAGCAGTTCAACATTTATTTCGCTACTTCATTAACAATAATCTTAAAATGCGCACGCATCTGTTATGTAACTGGTAACATAAAAGGATAATTTCAAGTAATCGTAATATAATATTCGATGAAAGTTTGCAATGAAAAACAACAGATCTATTGTACTTTTGTTATTACTTACTCTCGTCGCAATCCAGCTAGCGAATGATTCTAAATTAAATTCTTAGCAAATGTATACGATAAAAGTATTTCCTACACGGCCCTGAGGAAGAAGGTATAAAAGAATGAAACTTGGTATGTAAGTTTTAAAATAAGAAGGTGCAAAGTAAATTGTATGTCTTTGTAAGACGAACGATCATAAAGGAAAATTTTAATACGTTTCATCCGCCTTTAAAGGTACTGCTCTCAAAACTTCCTTTACGTACGTTATTGTTCGATTCACCAGGCAAACGAGGTTCCTATGTAAAAATAAAGTATTCGAAGCAAAGTTGCTTTCTTGCGTTGTTCGTTTCGATGCTTCTTGAATTTTATATTTAAGCAAAATCTTCTCTACCTTTTTCTCTATGTCGAATGTACAGAGCGCAACAGATCGTATTCGTTCTTCCGCGAGAACGATATATTTGTTAATTGAGCACATTGGCAAGCTGAAGAAATGTATGGAGAATTTGTTGCGTGAAAAATACGAAATCGAATGCCTGGAGAATCGATGACAAGAAAAGGACAAGGAAGGGGGAGGGGCTCCCAAAGAGCAGGCGCACTTACTTTCAGTTGTATGATGGTCTGCGCTGAGATATTATGCCCTTGCTCCTGAAGTCCCTAGAAGTAGGTCAACACTACGGGTAAAAACCAAATCGCTACCAGACGAAAACATAGGGGTAACGGGGGTGAGTAGGAAAACCTAAAATGGATTTTTTGGGATATCTCGTTTTCTCATTGCTCTTCCGTATCCAAGACATGCCCAGAGATATACCTAAATACTGTAACTTAAAGTAAATACCATTACCAACCAAAAACCAAATACGACAAAATGCGAGGATCGCTCTTTCAAGTGGAAGAATAAGCGCTTCGATATAAAGCGATGAAATGTATCGAGAAACGAAATACGATTTCGCGACGCACCAAATGGAAAAAGTTGTTTGTTGTATTTCGCGACCTAAATATAAAAGTATATATTTTCCGATATTAAAATTCTGCAAACTTTGCGTATGCCAATAATTCCGTGACACATCGTATATTGCTCAAGCATTTTCTACTTTGCTCGGTGAGAGCTATAAATCGCTAAAATCTCAGGCTCTTTTCTTCATCAACCAGCGTCAAGTAACATACAGCAATCTCCGAGTAACAGCAAAACCCCATTCTTACGTTCGAAACAACTTCTCCCTTGGTGGTATGTATATCTGTACGCTGTACTACCGAAGTAGTAATTCAAGAAAAAGAAACAAACGGAAGAAGAAACAGACGCGAAACGAGGCGCTTTTCTTCCACGTAAAAGTGTCGTCGTCGCACTTTAAACCAACGAGTGAACGCTACACCGAAAGCACCGCACGAGGCAACGACTAGAAATAGGATTGCGTCTAGGAGCGAGGACAGAAAATTCGACGGAGATAGATTTCAAACGTGGCGACGAAGTACAAGGTCTGGTAAGAAGGTAGGTTCGTGGACACGGTGAGATGGGTCGAGGACGATGGAGCGAACATGGAGGAGAACGGTAGATGGAACAGTGAGAAAGAGGCAGAGAAGAAGAAACAGAAGAGGTTACAAGAAGCGGGAGTAGCGACGACGAGAAGAGATTTCTGAACCGCAACACGAGCCGTGTTGCCTTCCGAAGAGGCCGGTTACCTTCAGAGCGACGATTTCCGCATAGCCAAGCGTCCCGCCGCGGAGCGTCGTCACCGACCTCTTTAACCCTAATCCCTGTGCATTGACCCGTAGGCGGAAAGATGGTTTATATTGTTAATCTGTATCATCGAAGATCGATACGTTGACGAGAAAAAAAAAAAAAAAGAAAGAAAGTGTACGTCACAGCTCGCGCCACGGAGCCATCGAGAGTCCTCTTTAACGATCTTCCGAATCGGGACGTTAACGACTTTCTAACGAGTATTTCTTTTAGTCATCGATATCGATTCATTTTTTAACAGATCGTTCACTATAACTGCATTATATTTTTTCTTGTCTTTCGCTGCACTACACGCGGGTATGGTTCGATAATCCGACATTTTTGGTAATCCGCTATTGACGAAGTCCCGAGTCTGTCGGATTAACGAAACTCTCCTGTACGTGGTTATGTAATTTAAAAGTTACGAGGCGTTAGAGAAAGAGAGAGAGAGAGAGAGTAAACGACTGCTGGATTTTAGTTTTAATAGATCATGGGAGAAAAATAATCGCTTTGTATGCAAATAGTAATTTTGTGGGTAAATACATATGTAGGTTTTAACTTTCCTGTAATCAATTTCAGCTCTCTGTACTCGCGTCCTCGATTAAGATCCTTGATTCGCACTTTTCATTGTTTATCGAATATCGAAATAAAAAATCCAATAAAGAGCATCGAAACACATTGCGTGGACTCTTGATCGCAACGTGGCAAATTATCAGCGAGAATCGATACGAGTCGTATTCGGCACTTTGAATCGAGAACGTAGGCTTCGGGTCTTTGATCCTCTCGTTCCTTAATCGTACAATTATAGAATTACAAATCAATCTTATTTGCAAACGATTCTTACATATTTCCAAATCTAATCATTTATTTGTACTTGTCACATGATAGACAGAGAAATTACAGACATATTATATCTGTGGTAGTTAAATAATTTGGGAATGAAAGGGTTAGATATATAAACGTATGCCTGTATATTATGCCAGTACCGGCTGCTAAACATTACCAAATGCCAATTATAGTTAAGAACGAAGCCGTTGTTCTCGATCGTCGAGCTAACGAGAAACATCGAGATTCACTGTCCACAAGTTTATGTAACATTTCTGGCGGAAATTACCTTGATGTACGAGTACGTGTAAAACGTTGTTCCAATCGAAAAATATGCTTTCAAAAACATTATTTTTGCGAGGTCATTCTACTTGAAATTTAATTAACAATTAAAGAAAGTACACGTAAGGAACGTCGTAAAACAGTCCGCTAATACAGAAACAAGATTCGATGGATTTAATTGTATCGTTCGCGATAAGAAACGTATGCCGTAATTTTTATGTTGTCTTGATTTTTTCTCGAGTTCGACTCTGCAGAATACCGGAACGAAATAAGAAACGCGAACTTCTATTATCCGGCCATTTTGCTAATTAAATACTGTGCCTTTCGCTCATTCGTTATGGATGAGACTTCGTTATTCCCGACGTAATACAAACTCACATTAATCAGAAATAGCGAAAGCAGGAACAGTGAGAATTGAGAATCTTGTTTCGTCCTAGTGGAGAATGAACATTCCCTATTTCTCGCTATTTAATATGGACATTCGTAAAAAGAACATCGGACACAACACAACAACAAATATCTCTTTATAAAAGCAACGCAATCTGTGTCGTATGTAATCAACGATACTACAAGTCACCAACAGAAATAAACGAATATTTTCCGATTGAAACATGTCTCTTTTAGTATGCATATCACGAGGTGTGTAAATAAATTGTGCAGTCTCTGTCGAGAAAAATACATCGTTTACCCTTCGAATCGTTTCGATCCAAGCTCCGCGTATTCCTCTCATTTTCTTGCGTTAGAACTGTTACCGGTAGAAAATTTTCACGAGATTGGTTTCTAAAGAACGGGAAACGGGTAAGGAAGATCGAAAAAGAAACGATGTACTTTCGCGTTACACGTACGTCGTTTACTAGCTGCGTAATGCGCTCTCGTGCTGTTTCTCTAGACTCTAGATAACGTAGCTAGATACCTTTACTGCGGAAAAGACGTCAAAGCCCGGACTTCCCAGTTCGCCTTTCTGTCCTTTTTCTCCGGGTCGTCCCTGAAAACGAAACATACCACGTTGTATTTGATGGAAAAATAACGTTGTGCCATAGCGAGACTGGAAACAAAACCATCGTCCGTTTCCACGAGTTTCGAAAACGTTTGTTTCGAATTTAGCCAACTGACTTTTATATCGTACCACCGTGAACACTCGAACGCTGTTTCTTCGCGAAACCACCAGCATTCGTTCGTGGTTGATTTCGTTGTTAGGCGAATTATTTATTCTCAAAATAACGTATAATAGCGTAAAAAATATCCAATCGGGTAAATTCTACAGGTTTCTTTATTCGTCGTAACGAATCATCGTTTGAAATTCAGCTCACAAATGTATTTGGCTGCGGACTTTTACACGTCATTCTGCGTTGTTTTTTCACTTAAATACGTTTAATTGTTTCACTGATAGCGAAATTGCATATAATTGCTTTTATGCCAGTTATTTTTTTAGGAAGAAAATGCGGCGTAATATTTTAATGGCTTTGACATTTTTTAAGCTCTGGTTTACGATATATTTGCATATAAATCGTAAATTTAACGTATGAAGCTTGTCGCGTGAAACGGGTTAATTAAGAGTTCCCATTTAATTGGCCTTTTGTGCAAAAAAATGTTACTTTCACACCGTGAAATTTGAATTGTGGAGATCCGTACTTCAATTAGAAGAGCGTATTCACGTAATTCATAATAGCGTGATCTACTTTCCTTCGAGTTTCTTAAGCTCCATGTTATTATTTATTAACATAAACGAACGCGTAAAACTAATTAAAGTACTCAAATAATATTTATCACGTTTGAGGAAGTTTGTCGATTAAAAGGTAAATCAGGCTAAAGAAAGAATAAAAGCACCAGCACCGAGTATCACGACTAAAAGTTTTTTAGCGGTATCCACTGCCGTAGTGGTCGCGGAGGTAACTTCTAATAATATTAACCCACTATTTTATGGTTTCTTCAAACAATTGCTTCGTATTCTAGATTTGAGGAAATCGATCGACTCCGACTGTCTAAAGAAACAGACCGCGTGGCGAACTAAAATGACGTATATCCAAAGCCCACTTTAAGAAGTTTAAGTTTAAGAAACCGATATCGATGAAACTCGAAGTAACATTTCGCTTCTTGGCAACAACTGCAATTTAAGAGATATCACTGTCAGGTATTCCGAATAAAATTTCGGATAATCGTTGATTCACTGCGATGCATTAAGAATGCTTTCGGATGGAACGCGACCGGGCAGCATCGTACGTAAGAGACCAGTTCTCGCGTGTAAGCCGATCGAAATTCTTTCAACCAGACCACCATCGACAGAACAAATATCGCGTGATATTTGCAATGCACTCATACCCTCGTATCTTCCATCCTCGTTTTCCTCTTTTCCTATCTATGCGTGCCTGTACATCCGTTCGTATTACCCGCCTACCAATTCACGTTTCACTCGTTTCGTTTGCTCTACGACAAAATGCACGTATAACACGTGTTTCGTACTGTTTTTGGAACGAGATGTTTCAAGTATTTACGATTACATGCCACGTATACGTCACGTTTCGAGAAACAACGATACTCTAACGATATTCTTACTATTAACTATTAACCCAAAAGTCTGTCTTTGATTCGATGAAATTTCTATTGGTTTTTTCATCGAACGAACATAGCAGAAAGTTTACTAGCAAATACATTTCAATTCAGAATTTAAAATCTACATTTTTTAATAACAAAAAAAAAACCGGTTTCCTTTCCCTATCAATTACGAAAATATCTTTGGCAGTATTTTAATTTAGAACTTCAGTTATTGGAATTCGTTTTACACGCGTATACGAATTAACGTATTCGCGAATAATCTTTCAACGCAGTACATTTTTCTCCTGTTTACGTTCCACGTATCAAACCGATTATTTGTTTTTCCGAAATTCCAGTGCGACCAGTTTAGTACACGTTTCAACATATTTGTAATTGCGAGCAACGTCGTTCCTCCTTTTTCTCGAATGCAAATTCGTTCCGTAACTGAATTTTAATATTATCAATCAACTCCGATATTCCAACAATTCTGCCCGAATGCATCATTTATTTCCTCCTGTCGTTGTTCTTAAAAATACACTTCCTGAAATAACGTCCGTGTAAACGATTTGGATTAGAAGATGCACGTTACACCTTGTAGGTACAACGCTCTCGTATCAAGTTGCCATTCGCGTTAGAATTCGAGTCGGGAATAATTTATTCGTCCGTACACATATTTGTATTGAATCAGCCAACAATAAACAGCGCGATTTAATCTGCAATTATATCTGCAACGTGTACAATTAACACAGAGTGCGTTACTCCTACTACCAATTATTGGCTATTAACGTCTCTTAGTTTAACCACCGATAATTCTACTATCTTCTTTTTCCATGTATAATCTATTATCTCGCTAACTGTAAATTCACCTACTCGAAGATATGCTAGGTACATAATTATCACGTTATCGAACTGTAATTTTCTCCATAGCGAAGAAAAAACGTATTTACAGAGTCTATGTTCTTATATAGGATCCAATTAAGGAAAATACAAATATCGTATCTGCAATTCATTAACACTTATCGTATTATCCGATTTGAACAAAATAATGTTTGATTGATATTTAAACGCATAAGGATGAATTAATATTTGTACAGTAACGTCGAACACTTTTGCATATCGTACGTATTATTTTATATATTTTTGCATGTACTCGTGTATATATATACACTCTGTATCCTACTGCTCTTAAGTTATGTTAATTAGGTCAAACCCAATAAAAAAATCATCTACTGCAAAAGCTACACTAAAATAAGTAGGTTATTCGTGCACTTACCGGCTCACCTTTTGGTCCATCTAACCCAATAGGTCCCTGAAAGAACACGCTAGTAAGTTTGAATAGTCGATCGAACGGCGAAGAAAGATGAAAAATCAAAAGGCTGCTGGCACCTTTCGAAAAATAAAATCATTCCTTGCGATATAATGTACGTATGCGAGCATACGACAGATAGAAGGAACATCGAGTGTTGTAGAACATCGAAATGCTTTCAGATACGACGTTTATTTTACGACACCTAGGATTCCATATATCTATTAAAATTATATTATACCAGCACATTTCGATGTGCTTCTATAGGGATAGTGGACGTAATTTCAATTCACAAATACAATAATTTTGTAATTCTCATTTAGAAGATACAGGAAACCACGCGTTTTATGGTTCCTTTATCATCGTATTCGTATCCACGTCGACGATACACGTCGTCACTTTTCACATAACAAACTGACATTCCAAAAATCGCGTACCTCTGTAATTTTTTTTTTTTTTTTTTTTTTGGTTTACTTCAAACAAACTGCTATTTTTTCACACAGAACTTTTACTTCAGTCGACGTTACGGCGAAACGTCATATCTGAAAGCAAATGTCAAACTTCAATTTCACGATCAGTATATGTATGGGCGTAAAAAATTGAGACTGTGGAGAAAAGTGTAAAAAAGGGTATTGCTCAAAAATTTAGGAAAAAAGCGCAAATTTAACGAACAAAAGATCACAGAGACGAGAGAGTGAGAGAGAGAAAGAGAGAGAGAGAGAGAGAGAGAGAGAGAGAGATAAACAAAAAGGCTACATGAAACACATTAATTCAAAATATGATTTAGTTGGTGTTACGTGCATACGTGAAAGACGGTAAATGGAGTATACAAAAGGCGACACGAAAGAGAGAGAAAGAGCGAAAGAGAAAAAGAAAAAAAAAGAAAGCAGACAGACAAAGTGATAGAAGAATGGAAAGAAAATAAAAAATAATATACCGGAAAACCGTTCTTGCCCGGCGTCCCGGCCACACCCTGTAAGAAGGGGTATAAAAAATTAAAAACTCGTTTACAGGGGACAAGGGTTAAGTGCTCTCGCGTTCATGCAAAAAGCAATTTATTCCGCTGACCAATCGTGTCCGCGGTTATCGTGATGTACATAATGTTAAGGGCCATACTACACCGATAATTATTCCAACCAATTAGATATTCTCATGGCGGCCAACTACCACACGAGTATGTACTTTGGTTATCAAAACTTCGGCCGATCGCGGGTCAACTTCGGTGACACGCTTGCTATACCGGTCTTTCGTGCAACGATCAATAACTTCATCCACACGATGAAACATAACACTTCGAGTGAATTTCGTTTAAACTGATTTTTCTCCATTACTCCAACGATCCTCGACGTTATCCGCTAATAAATAGTTCCAGCAATTTAAAAAAAAACAGAAACAACCTTCTTGCTTTCCAAACCAATATATCTTCTCACTCGTGGACTAATCGTTCTTTTTTTGGATCTTTAATCTTCGGCTAATCTTTTTTCCCTATCGATACAACGACCACTCTCTTAACGAGTAGTAAAATATTGGCGAAATATATCTCTGTCACGTGCTGCATATTTATTCAAAGTGCAAAAAATTGGAAATAAAAATTCCGTCGCAGCGAGAATATTTTTCTAAACGATTGCCCGCTGACAAAAATAACCGCCAAATATTTGACGATCTTGACGAAAAGCGACATTCATTGTCCAACTTTTTTAACTTTATGGCGTTCAAAACCTTAATATAATTAAACGTCGAGTGTCGCGTTCCTTTGTAACAGGAATGAAGGATGCGTACGTTCGTCGAAAAATACTTTCGTACATACAGTGTGTGCCAGCAGTTATGAATTCGAGGAGACTACGAATATGTATCGTTAGCAAACTACGTCATGCTTTTCCGCTGCACTCTAAAAACACGCACACTCCACGTGCGATCACGACGGGTGCGCTACGGGAAAATAAGGACAAAAAAAAAAAGGGGGGGGGGATTGAAGCGAACGGAGGAACGGATCTACTCACCTGCGGGCCTGGTTCCCCGGGGTCACCTTTTTTCCCTTTTTTCCCCCTTTTTCCAGGAGGACCTGGCTCACCGGGAGGACCTATAACAGGAACAAACAATAAATCGATACCTCGCGACGCACTTGAACGAAAAAGCAGCAGGGCGAGGACAGGAGGGTAGAAATGAGTTTTCGGCGCTGCGAGCGAAACGTGGTCCCGTGAAAGACCCGACAACGACGGCGACCACGTTAACGACGGCCACGCAAAGACCCAAAGGGGGATAAAAAGGCAGGCCGTCTCTCTTCCCGATCGAACTCGAAACGAAGTTACTTGCCCGCTCCACGTCCCGCGTTAAGGATATTTTCGAAAATTCTCGTCAACGTGTCGTACACGGTTATGCAACACGCAATCAATCGATCCTCGGGGCTACGTGCGCAATTTCGACGAACGTTTTAGGTTTCTGTCGCTGCGTCTGTCGGGTAATAAGGTTTTCCGTAACCGCATTCCCGTGTAAAGCGTTCCATAATGCGCGATAGATACAGTGTCGCTGAGAAATTGTATCTACCGGATTTCCATCGTTTTTCCATTATGGTACGGAAATCGTTTTCTTTTCGTTACTTCCCTCGCCGTTTACCTCGCTACTTTGTTACTTCAATAAATAGTTCTTTTATTTTACAATACGAAAAACTTTAAGCACTGATTACGGATAAAACTACGACGAGTTAAAATAGCGAAAATCCAACATTCTTCGCAATTATCGATGCGATTGAATCTCAAAACGGTGAAACGGGAAAAGGGCGAGAGACGTGGTCGATCGGGAATTCAACTTTTATTTATCTTCTCTATTAGGAGAACGTCGTACGCGTTATCCTAATTTCCGACAGGAAGCAGGGAACGTTCTCTCGTGGAATAATCGAATCCACGTATATTCTCGGACTGCTTCCACTAGTTCGGACATTTGCTCAAAGTCGGAACGTTTTGCTCTTCTTTCGTTCGTCGATTTGCACGTGATGGGCGATGATATTCCGAACACGACCACCAAGAAAACGAAACGGAACGAACGCAACGGGGTTGGGCACGAGAACAAAAACAAAAGGGGGAGAATAGGGTGGAGGTTGGAATGAACGATATTAGTCGGGCGTGAACTAACTTTTCGTGAAGTTTTTTACAATCCAGGACACGAATATAAATCTCCACGCCAGCTGACGAGAACCAGAGATGAAATAAGAAACGTGCTAACAAGGAAAGTTCGAGGGTCGATATCGGCAGATATTGAGGAAACTTGAAAATAATTCCCCGGCGAGGTCGAGATCTACGAAAAAAGACTCGCCAAACATTTTCTGCTAGCAACACAGTTTTATCGCGCTCTGTAAATATAGCGTATAAATAGATTTTAAGGAAAAAGCACAGTAACGACGTTGATCCGAGTCATATGTCGAGTTGTGATTCGTAGGAAGCCGATAAATTTTGCAAAGAACCGCTGGTTTTTTTGAAACAGTAGTTATCATATCACGACATTTTAGAGATTTTTATATTATCGAACGAAAGAATTGTTTTTATTAGTTTTCGATGATCGTGGTATTGAAATGGTAAATTATGTAAGTGGCAAAGAATAAAGTGCGGCTTTTGTAGTGTGAAAGAACGTAAATTCTAGCTATCATTTATTCTCCCTCTAAATCTGTAGAGGTTGCGACCGTCGAGAGTCAATAGCATTCGAATGATAAATGCCGCAAATAAAAAAATTAAGAGAAACGCGATTTGCAGTTCTATCGGAAATCTTCGTTTCTGACACATACGCCGTTTACCATTTCAACCCTTTAATTAATATCTACGCGTCGCGTTGGTACGAAATCACTCTCTAATCCCAGTTAAGCTGGCTAAAAAACAGCCGTGTATCATAGCTGCTACGTTCGCTCGGATTTATTTCTCACCAGCAGCTGTTCGTGCTTTTATCATCGTTATTCCCGACAAGTACAACCTTTAAGTATTTCCTTCTTTCCCCTCTCTCTCTCTCTCTGAAAAAAAAAGAAGAAAAAAAGAGACAAGAACAAGAAAAAGGAAGAAGTAAAAAGAGAAAAGAAAATAAAGGCAAAAGAAGAAGTTAAAAAGGGAGATGATATGTCGGCGCGCGGAACACATCCACCTATCATAGGATTATCATCAACGCAGAGAGGGCAATGAAGACATCTGTTTCATACTCTCTGCTATTACGAACATGGTAGAGCAACGGGAGAAATAAGAAGACCGCGAAAGCGCAAGACGACAGGGATTTTAAGCTAGGGAATAGCAGAGGGTGGAACAAGGACAAAAAGATGGAGTAAGTAGCTTGTGACGCAGATGACACAACTAAGAGAGTCAAGGCAATCCGATCGCTGTACTCGAAGAGAAATGAACTAAGCCAAACTAATTGAAAGAGGTTAAAAAAGAAGAATATAAAAGGTCCAATCGTATATCAACTATTTTTCTTCCTTTTCTCTATATATGCCGTTCGCGATGGTTGCTCTCATTCCCTTTCTCAAACGTTCCTTTACCTATGTATCTCGGCTCTGGCTAGTTCTTGATGTAGCCAGAAGTTTTCTTCTCCTTAGAGTTCTCGTCAAACCACAAATGACGAGCAGAAGCACAAAGTGTACTCTCCGTGAATTCCGGCAAGTAACGAGGAAAGTTGTAGGAAAAAGGGGAACAGTCAAGGGGAACAGCCTTGATCGTTCTTCTCCTCTATGTACATATATGTCGGAGATGAAAAGAACACCGGAGCCTTTGGAATTTTGGATAACCCCGCAACATTGTAACCTAGAGTCTACTATAGCTGTAATCAAACAATTGTAGTTATTCAACCCGATTGTAATTATTCGAGAATTGTGATAGTGAGCTTGGGCTCGAGGCGACAGTCAGTCGCCGAACGTAGCCGCGGTCACGGGATGAACGTTTTGCCTAACAAGGTATGGAGTAATTCTATAGCTCTCCTTAAAAGAAATATTCGTGGCGACACGCGACAGTAAACATTCCAACGGTTTCTGTCCCGTGGCTCGCCACACGCAGACCCTATTCTTCGAGTAAGATGATTGCCAGATGTCGATGCGTCTCCGCAGTACATGTTCGGCTAGCCCGAGGGCCCGTAATAAATCTTAAGGTTTAGTTAACTAAAGTCCTTCAAACAGACAAACAGTCTTTGTCCCAGCTACGGGAAGATAGGGGAGACATATTTTTTAACGAACGGCGTCTCCCACTAGCAACTTTCCCTCGAGGGCGGCTAACATCCTTTTCTAACCACCGATATAGAGATTGACCAATTAGCAGCAACACCAATTTCCCTTACTTTCTGAACGAAGGCTTTTCTCGACGAATCCGATGATCTCGTGTCCTTAGACACACCCCATTATAGTTTTCCTCTGTGGCATCATCGAGAGAGGAAAGGCATTCTCGCTCGCGATCTCATCGATCAAGGAGTAACGCCTTCGCGATCAGTGATTATTTTCAGACTTAGACTTTGTGTGAACGTTCTGTCGTCATCCCGTTGGCCGCGGATTCGTTATTGAGCCCGAGAACATCGTCACTAGCGTCGCGAGTGCCGAACCGCTGTGATCAACTGTTAAGACTGTAATAATTCTATCATTGCAATAAACTACGCCTGTGTGTACTGTATCAATGGCTAATCCTCGAGAAGATTCATTTGACGCCCGCAACCCCATTCCCAGTGAAGATCCGACATATATGTATGTATGTATATTAGTAGTATTCCGAGTTTCTCCGTTCGCCGTGTGCTCGCTTTTGTGCGACTACTATTTCCGGTTTAAAGATCGTGCTTTACGAAGAAGACGGATCGGTCTCCGCGGTGCAAGTGGGACGAGTAGTATGTCCGGAGCGGTAGTCCGAGTCTACGGGGGATACTAGAAGGAAAAACATAGGTGGGTTAAGTGAGTCGGAGGAGGACGAAAAGGAGGAAGAAACCTTGTAGTCTAGACGCGACGAAAATACTCGTCCCGCTTGGAGGTGTGCAATAAAACTGCGCTTTGCACCTCCGTTTTGCTCGGCTGGGACGGTTGTTCCCGTAGGAACGTTTCTCGCGGTAGGGGAACTCGGCCGACCCCTCGGTGAAAGTCTTTCGCGCGAATAAGAACGAGATTAACGCGACGCTTTGGCAACGTTCCGAGGGCAAGGGACTAAGGCGAGCAGGCAGTCGCTCCACCAACTTAACGACACTTCGTTTTCGTTTACAGAATAGCTTCAGGCGACCGGAAAATGAGCGACCGATACAAAGAACCTTTTACGGCCAGATATCCGACCATGCTTTTGGGAAACGAACGGTCTGGCATATTGATCGTTACTCACTTACCACGAAATTAGCCTTATTTCCTTATTACTCGTCTCGCGGGCTCGCCAATCTCTTCTACGACTGGCTACCGCCTTTACGTTTCAGACTCAAGTTTCGCGTGTAACCAAAGCGTCTTCTCTAATATGTCTGATATTTCCGATACGAAATTCAACTAGTAACGGTTATCTTATTTGTTGTTTACTAACTAGATGAAATCTACTATTAAGTATCGTATCTTAAGTCGTACGAACACCTCGAGAAACAGCATCCTCTCGCTTTCCCTCTCGTATTTGTTTTCGCATTAAGTGGTTTTTCACATTTCAGAGAACAACGGTATTTTTAAATGTAAAGCTTGCAGTTCAATTTTCAAAATACAAAAAGGTAATCCACAACACGGATGATCCGATTTCGGCGAATTGAGATTCTGCTACAGTGCATTCTATAACTCTAACGAGTATTCGATGCGAAATTGAATAGAAATGTTTATTTCATAAAGTAACGTTGTTCGAGTTTCTAAAGCGTTATAGCTCGTTCTATGCACGATTATAATTAAAAGAACGTGGTTTATGAAATAATTTCCTCGTTAGCGATATTATATTCTATGGCTTAATTTAATGCAGTACTTTCACTTGTACGTCGCGATAGATTTTTTTTACTTTTTCGTTTTTTAGCTCTCAAGTGGCATCTTGGCGCTTTGAAAATTTGTAAAATTTGTACAACAACCAAAGGTGTTCCGTTGAAAAGAAAAAAAATGACAAATGTTTGTAAATTTATTTATAGAGTATACGCGAGTATAAACATTCGTCTCTGTGGTTAAATTTACGACTTTGACGAGAGTTTATCGCAGAATTGTGTTTTTGCACTAAAATAGTGTAATATTCGTTTTACCATGGAGAAAGAAAAGTTGGAAAAATCTATAGAGCAAACAGAATCGTATTTCACGTTTGCTTCAAAATTGTCCCGGAAGTGCAACTGCCGTTTTTCATTGGACGAATCGATAGTCTAGCATTTTTGTTTAATATATCGTCAGTCGAATATTCGTTGTCTAATTGCAGTTTTACGCGTCCGCGTTCATTGAAATTTGATAAATATCGTACTTTATTAAACTACCTGCGAAATATACGAGAGTTTTATATATTACCTTTTATTCACTTCCAATATGTTTAATTAAAATTATACTACTCGTCAAATTGCAAAACTGTAATTCATTCCTGAAATTCTTGTAATTGATCATTTTAACGGTGATAATACATCCTCAATGAACGTGCAATATTTATCGGATACTCATTGAATACTTACAATATAACTAAGTGATTAATGGCTAAATCGATTGGATATTCATAAAATGGCTAAATGATTAACGATTAACCCGATTAATATTTGAGAGAGAGAGAGAGAGAGAGGGAGAGAGAGAGAGGAGAGAATATTTGAGAATATTTAAAAATATATAGAAAGTGTTTTGTGCGTACTGTTATTTATTTTGTGGACACCGTATGAATTTCCAAGCGTTTATAAATACGTATAATGATAGTACACAACGTGTATTAATATTTGGAAGCAAACAGGTTTTTCTATTAATGTTTAACTTCACAGTAGAAATTTTTCATTGCAACGAAATTTTATTTAACGCTCGAGTAAACCAACTCCTGTCGATCGAATCAACTTATTTGAACGTGAATTTCTATTACATAAACTTCGATTACATACAATATGAACTATCTGTCTCTCGACGAACGACAAGAAAAATACAGTTCTACCAAACCTACAATTTTCTTCGACGAAAGATTTTATCGCCCCTTACCATCTTGTCACCAATTTGTCTCGTTCGATGATTCCAAACTATCAACGAATCTCTTGTCCAGCACTCGTATATATACCTTGCCTTACATGAATGAAAACAGGACGAAATTGAGAATCACTGAAGCCGATAGTCCGAGAGGCAAACGGAGTGCACGAAAGCAAACGGAGGGGTGGCAGAAGGTAAGACGGGGCAAAGGAAAGCGGAGCAGAAGGCAAGGTAGAAGCTGAGGACCTCACATGTTGCGGCCGCGGGCCAGTACGGTTATACCAGGCCCAGCTCCGATTCCCGCCCCGGTAGTTTCCCATGATTGAGATACGTAATCGGTATTCCCTGACGTATCTTCCATGCTCACCGTTCTCAACGGTGTTTCACGCTCCCGCACAGAGACGATGCTCCTTTCTTTCCCTTCCTGTCACTGTCTCTCTCTCTCTCTCTCTCTCTCCCTTCTTTTCAATTCCCGTTCGTTCGTGCACGCACGCTTGCTGCCAGTCCCTTTCTCTAAATCACGCTTGCGTTCTGACACGAATATGCCTACGAAGGAAGGGAACCACCGGTTATGGAAGGACGTAAGCGATTCGCAAGCCTTTTCGAGATCGTGTCGATACCTTTCAATTTCGAACTTGCCGAGCGTTCTTTAAATAATTAGTCGGGCGGATTTAATGCATATTTTTATTTGGTAGGCATGTTCGTGACGGTGCATGACGCTGGAGTTAAGTTAGTGAACTGTTAGAATTAACCGCGAGATGGATTCGAATGTCAGTGTGCTGAAGCTGTATTTGATAAATGAGAGGCGAGTCTAAGTATATATCGTTGTAAACACATGTACGAGTTGAGCTTGATGAAGTTACGTTAAATTAATCATTGATCCGTTAACGCGTGAAATAAAAATCGTAGGTATAGCGCGGTAACTTTTGTCTGACAAAGGGTAAAATTTTGAATTTCGTTCGACGATCGAACAATTAGGTTCTGATCGTTTCTTTTTTTTATAAATGTCCTAATACACGTAAGGATGTCTATTGTCGGATAAAGTACCAACTGTGTGGAAATACACATTGCCTTGAAATTCACTGTAATTCTGATCGTTTCTCGAATTTCATTACGAAGAAGAAGGTAGCAACTTCCCGTAAGATCCAATAAAATCGGTAATACTTAAATCCTCCTCTTCCTTTTGACCCAATAAAGCGCAATCGACTTCGATCCTTCTTTAACCCTTTCAGCTCCAAGTTCTTTTTAGTCCAGGACCGAAACCACTCTGAATCGAGTACTTACACGCTTTCCCACTTCCGATACGTATTATATCGATCGTGTATCAAATTCTTACGCTCGGACGTCTCTGGAAATGTTAAAAATTCAAATCGTTTGGAAAGTTTCATCGTAGCGCGACGGCTGTATTTAGGAATCTCAAAGGCCAAACGCTTTGGAGCATTTCGATGTCGGTGTCACGAGATATTTGAAACACGGGATGATTCTATTTCATCGTGTACATAAGTGTGTAAGAAAGCATGGAATGCCTATTCGTTATGCGCCGCTTCCGAACTAACAACTTTCCAGGCCTCGCGGGAGAAAGTTTGATTAGGAATTTCAGAGATACAGAGACCTGACGTGCATCAGCATGATTATATTCGTATTCTCATTGTATAGTTATCAACGTAATTATACTTGGAAATTTTCGCATAGAGCTTCTTTAATATCGAGAGTTTGACCTACCGGTAAGAGCCAGTGTATTTAAGAGATACTTGTTAAAACACCTATTAAAAGTATCAAGTCGCATAAATGTATGCGTGCGTAACAGTGATCGAGAGCTTCTCCGAATTTTACAAGTCTAAATTTGAAGGATATAGGAAACTTTTACTCGCAAAAGTACACAGAGCATGAAACTAAAGCCACGAAACTTTTGTCCGCGCCTAATACTTTGATACCCGAGTCGATCTACGCGTATATCGAATCCCAGTTCAACTTGATTCCTTCTTTTTTCCAAGCTACTTGTACACCTTTACATAACGCGCGACAAGAAAGTTGCAGATAGGCGCGCCATCGCGTACTCGGTATCACCTGCTGCTACCGCTTCTCTGGCACGGACGTCCGCCGTATAATATGTCCATTAAGCGGTTTATCGAAGGAAGATATAAGAACACTTGGGGAACAGGCACTCGGTTTCTGACATTCTACGGGACGAGTTTTAATACGCGTGCGTGTGTGGTCCGCGATTCGATTTCCAGCAGGGCCGTGGTGGCGGGTCGGCTTTATCGAGGCGGGACGAATCGCAGTAGCGTAGGCAATTCACTCGAGCGACGCACCGCGTCGCGGTAAGAGGGAATTAACGAACTCCCGGAGGACCAGCCTGTATGTGACGATAATATCGCCGACCGGTACGTGGCCGAATGTATCATTCTGATAACGACCAACTCGCAATTACAGACAAATAATGCGCGTTCTCTGTTCTATCCTGGCTATCGTATAATTGCCAATACCGCCGTCACGAAGTTGCATCGCGTTTCGTTCGTTTCAGACCTCGCTAGATAAACGCAACGCGAGCATTCGTTGCCTCGTTCGACTATTTCATTGTTTATTAGAATATTCTGATATCTTTGGATAGGATCGATAATTTGCCGAACCAATTCCATCTACGTTTTTGATAACGCGCCATACAGGGTTCTTGAATCGTTGGTAGGAATTTCGTGGCGTATAGTTTCCACACAGGAAGCAACGAAATAAAACTGTTCGAGGATTATGAAAGTGCAAGTCGAAAAGTTTTATTACCCGTGGAATCAATACTGCAGAATGCTAAACAACTCGAATACCTACGCGCGCGCCTTTCGTCTGGCTCTAAAGCCTGCATAATCTGCACTTTGTAGCCACACGAGTGAATGCAGCTATGAATAACCCCTTCGAACAGACAACCGCAAAGAATCGTCCAGTTGATCTTTGGAAGAAACGCTCGTCCGATCGATTCAGAGATACGCGGTCTTCCCGCTCTTTTCTTTTCTCTGTCTTTATCGTGATATGATATGATACGATGATATAATGTACGCTACTGTGTACCGTAATACGTTAAGAATTTCTTTCGTATTCTCTAATTTATCGTATCGTCTGATCTTAGTCGACCTCGTTTGGATCTCGTCACTTCCATTTAAAAATCTTAAGCCAGGATAGTGGTTGTCAGACTATATTTCAGAATCACTCTGTAAAGTTTCAAGGCAAAATCCAGGATAAGTTGCGCAGACTGGTGGTACGCGGTATCTTCGATTAATTCACGTAGAACGAACATTATAAGCCGTAACTTATAATCCGTGGGACAGAATCCAGGGCCTTCTGGTCCGATTCTAAGCCTGAGCTTGATTCGCTCAGCGGGAGGTCTCTAGGAGTATAGCGGGACCGCACGCGGCGAAGGGAAACGAGGCACAATAAGCAGCCACGCAGCTACGATCTCTTTTCTTTCCCTCTTCCTTGTCCCGTTCCTCTTCCTTCCACTGTCTTCCTCGTATTTGCTTTGTCTCCCTCTTCGATATGTCGTGCAGCCGTAACTCAAAACTCTGTACTGGCTACGTAGAAATGGTAATTGCATGCGCAGAAAATTATCTCTCGGCTCTTCCGAGATTACCTGATCGAACGATTCTAGGAATTTAGTAGAAAATTCACGATATTATAAAACAGGAGAATAAGTTTTGAGAGAACTGGTTTTCTCAGAAAATTTGCTATTTAAATTGTTATAACGTTAAATGGCAATTCATCGGTTGGCTGGAAAATTTATTCCATTACACCTTTTATCATATCTTACTTTGCATTCTGAATTTCTAATTCGCGTAATTTTGTTTTTTTTTGCAACGTTCATCGATCAAAGACTCGTCGGACATTGTTTAATTCTGCTAAACGGGTTTCAACCGTGATTCCGTGTGGCAGAGTCAAGGAGTTAATAATTTGTAGGAAAGAGAATAATACGTATATTGGAAATTGCTCGATTGAAATTGAAAGTTCTGTACGCGCGTTTAATCCGCTTAGAGGCAATCGATCGCGCAGACTTAATTAATTTTAGAAATACTGTTCGTACTTTACCGCTTGAATTTGCCTGAAATTCCTCTCGAGAACAAATTTGTATATATAATTAATCCCCGTACAACAGGGGTACTCGCTCCTACAACACGGATTCGCTCTAACACCGTTCGAGAATCGAGAAGCGTTCTTAGATGTGCATACTCGATTTTCTGAAATTTTTCATTCGCGTTTAGTTCGTAGAATGTTTGTGCCTTTGTACTCTTTGTACTCGAAAGCTTCTTCGCTGTAGGGAAGTAGCAACTCGAAGGGTCTTTTATATTTTTTACAACATGAATTAACGAAGCTCCAAGGATGAGGTAGATTTTATCTTGTTTAACGGTGTTTAGCGATGACGAAGAAAACAATTACGTAATATTAATATACAGTGATGAATCGTTAATTATTTTAATAAACATATTTCTCTTAGTTGTGAAAAGAGATATAGTATAGGGACTTTTCTTAACTGTGGCAGCGCAATTTTTTCTACTAATTCTTCGTTTCGTATGAGACGGCGTTTTGTCGGGACATGACTATCGTGTTGTACGGCGGATATACCCGTATATTATTCTCAAAGTTGCGAGAAACAAAATTTTGAAGTTTTTTAGAACTGAATGTAATATAAGTAGCTGCGTATCGCGTTGCCCAAAGTATTCTCCAGATATAAGAAGTCTGTGAACGGTTGTTCAAATATTCCGGCGACTTTATTCGTTCTTCTTTCGTCTTCTTGTTTACCGGAGACCAAGAGAATGCAAGAGAATCACGTAGGCGCCCTGAGGTTCGCCCACGTGTTTCACGAGATTCTGCGGGCCATTGCAATCTTTTCTTTTCTCTTTATTTTTACGAGATTTACACTCGCGACAAACGACGATGGGCTCGTTGTCACACGGATTCTGCGTTACTCGGATGTTGGATTACACGTGCGTTTACGTTCAGTCGCGATTAAGTTACATCGCGGCAGAAATGTTCCAACTCGAGCAAGCAAATTCGACGACAAGGGATGAATGTTGCGTCTCGATAAGTCGATTATACGGTATACACGGTACGCAACGAACGAGTATGTACCTCGTATAAAAGCTATTTGAAAGCGGTCTAACTTAACGTAAAAGTTTCGTAAAAATTTATTTAGACTTTTGAACAAAGGAACTTCCAGTGGTGGAAATAGTTTTACCGTAGTGAGAACAAAATTGATGTTTCATCTTTTACAAGTTATCGCAACACGTAGAAAATCCCAGTTAGATTAAATTAAGCCGATCCTGAAATATCGTGAATTTCGAAGATACAGAAGATCTCGAAAATCCCGAATATTCTTATGTCGCGAGATATTTTTGGGCCCTCGATTCTAACCCACGAGCAAAGAAAAAAATTTTAAACTCGCCATTTTTGGATTCTCGTACACCCTTGATACTTGTATGTATGTACTCATGCATTATGCATTACACGTGACAGAGATTTTTCATATAAATTGTGATTCTCGGTTCTTTTACTATGCCAATAAAATAAAACAAAGCATATAAAATACAGGGCGGACAAGCCTTTAATCTCCGTCTCGTTTTTGGAATTCGAAACGAATTTAGTATGTAGATGTATCGGATTCAATCCATTTTTTGCAAATTTATCGTTTATTCTCTATACCCAAGATTTATGTCGTCGACCTGTCGGTATTTTGGTATAACTTCAATACTACTCTATACAACGTATTCTGCGAAGCTTCAAATCATTTCAAGCCACGCCAGGTTTTCATCGCGAGATCTTCGATAACGTATTGAGAAACCGAAGTCTCCTTAATCGCGAGAAAGATTATGAAGTGGACGAAGCTTTTCACAGGACTTAATCAAATTTGTTACGTCCCGCCCATCTATTTTAACTTCGTTCAACTCTCTCTCTCTCTATATATATAAGAGAAAAGAAAAAAAAACAGAATCTACACGTCAATTAAAAGTTTCAGATCAAAGTACAACAAACGAACCGATTTTATAACATAGAATTTATAGAACGCCGATGTAACAACTAACAACCACAAAACATTAATTACAAGTACAAAATACGCGTTTGCTATCGCGATTGATCAAGAACGGTGCAAACTGGAAAACACGGTTTCGTTTAGTTGGGTAAAAAAATCCAGAATATTTGTCATTTAGAAGCTTCAGGCATAGAGTATAACGAGCGAAATGATAAATTTAGGTATTACTGGGTGTCGAGGGTTGAAAAATATTAGCGAAAGGAAGAAATGGAACGCGCCGGTTCCGAGAACGGCTGGCATTGTTCGGCGTTCCGGCATGTTCACGCTCTTAATCCTTTGGATTTCTTCTGAACGACATTGAACCCAATTAGACGCATCCATCCGAGCACGCGCGCACCATGTGGAAACTAGGCATCGAGTCGTTCCGTTTAACCGGAACACGATGCTTTCGTTCTTCGAACCGGGGGCAGGGGGGTTGTTTGTGACGACCTGCAGATAAAAGAGCTCACGGTTATAGCGATAATACCGAGAGCGAGAGAAACCAGCCAGTTCGTAGGTGGGAGGTATGAATGATACGGGGTGTGAAGTTACACGTCGACGAGGAGGGACGAGCTCGCGAGGAATGGTCGAGGGAACGTCGTACGGCGAGAGGAAGAGGCATAGAGAGAACGGGAAGGAGAGATAAGGAGAGGGAAAAGGAGAGCGAGAAGCGAACAGATAGGAGAAAGGTGGAGAGACTATTTATGCGTCTGAGTCGAGTTTGGTCTCGGGTTCTCGACTTGCGAGGAGGATGGACGAGTGGATAGGTAGATACGTTTATTAAGCAAAAGGAAACAAAAAAAGAAGAAGAAGAAAAGAAAAGAGAAGAAAAGGGAACACGCATAATGGTAGATTGTAAAAGATGGTGGAGGAGAGAAAAGAGAAGGTAGAGGCAACGCAAGGAACAGACAAAGTAAAGAATCGAAGGGTAGCTGGTAATGGTGAGAGTTATTCGTGCAAATTATTATTCGTTTCGTTAGACGGATAATATTTCCATCGTTATTCCTGAATTCTTCTTTATTTACGGTTATTAAATTTCTCTGGTTCATTGTACCGTCATTGTTTGCGCTTTATGCCTGGTCGTTTAGACGGTTAACAATCGAGCCTGTTACTTACGGTAGTAAGTTATCGCGTATTTCTCCTGCAGTTGTTATTTCATCGCTCAACAAGTAGGAAATTGTATCGTATAATAACGGTGTCGTATTATAATGTTCTGTGAATCGTCGGACATTAATAAAGTGGCCATTGAAAATGTTCCGTCGATACTCGTTCACTTTCTACAGAGAATAATAACGCGCATAACGAGATTTTGGTCGATTCTGATTTATATCTGAAACGTGGCAAGGAAAACGATGGAAAATTGAATTCGGGAGTAGATATCGAAATCCGAAGCTTTTGTCTTCCAGTTTTCTTTAAACTCCATTTATTTATTCTTCCACCTGATTTCGATATTTTATAATAATTCTTTTCTTCCAAATGTGAAAAATAAATCGCTTTTCTCAGATCGTTTCCATTTATACATACGTAGGATTCGACGTTTTCGAAGTTTCATCCACGATAGAGCGGACTCCCTGTACGTATATTACGCAAAGACTAACAGCGATGCTATAACACGTACAAATGCGTTCCACGGACGAAACGCGTTATAGCTTTCTAAAATATAGGCTCTAGCTCCCTACGAAACGGCTAACATAGATTTCCCGCCTCTACGAAAGTTGGATAAAGTTGACAGTTTCTGGTCGTTCCCATTCTCTGACAGTTCTCTTCTTCCTTTTAACACGTGCGTGAAAGGTGAATTGACGAAGAACCGGTTAATGGACAGGATCCTATGGTGTCTATACTTGGCTGCGTGGCTGTTGAGAAATCACAGGAGAACGACACCGTACATCCGCACCTTCGCCATAGTTACTACCTCGCTGAGTCTGTTTGTTCGCATCTAACTGTGATATTAAAGAGGAAGTTTCCTCGCGTCGTCGATACCCAGTTACCACGAAAAGAAAGAATATCTCATAAAATGGTTTAACTGGTTAAAACAATTAGTCAAAAAATATAGAGCATCCATCGTTCTCTGATACCTCTGCTTTACTTTTCACTCTTTTGCATTATATTAGATGTAACTGCTTTCAAGGTACGATATCTGAGAGAAAAACCCTTCGAACTTCTATCCTTGTCGTAATTGCAGAAACTCGCAGGTTTTCACTTTATGATTTCCTGTGTCAAGTAAGAATAGAGCAGCAAAGTCCACTGAAATCTATTTACCTAAAACGACATATTTAAACACAGCGTGCACGACAAAATCGTCGAATCGGTTTGCCTTTGGCCACGGTTCGCACGTGGAAGTTTTAATCGTGAAAATTGGCGTTCGCGTTAAATAGAAATCGGCGCAGAAACGAGGAATGACGTGGGAATAGCAAATCAGTGGTCAAAACGTTTTCCTTTGAGCAGTTGCCTGAATCGCTATGCCGCTATGCCTATTCATCATACCGTAAGTGACCTGTGGATTTGCTATGCGGGATATTGCCGGAAACCGGACCCAAGGGTTGCAACTCGGTTAAAGCGACTGACTGCACGTCTAGTGTCACGCTGTCGGTTATGACACGTTGTTAGGAAAATTTCTGTCAACAGTCTGTATTACTCTAGCTCTGGGCAACTGGAACATGCTGCTTCGTGGCAAAGCTTATTGCTACGTATTTCTCAAACGATGGACGTTAAATAATTTATTACGTCAATCGAGTTTATTACACGACAGTTGTTCCATAATTAAGAATTAACAAAATTCTTTATGGATTTCTATTGAATGAATTTATCGCCTGTTCGCAATGTAATTATCCAAGTATCGCATCGAATGGAAAGAAAATATTCTGTTTCGGTGAAATTAATAGTAGAACGATGGATGACCGAAGTATAGAACTTGTATCAAAGAAAATAAAATGAAAGATATATTAATTATGTAATAAAATGAATTAAAAAATTTCTAAATATTAAAAATTAGTCACTTTTAATATTTCAGTAGGCACTGCGTTAATTATCTGGTCTTTAAGCTATAAAGAGACACGACAGAGCAAGACAACGCTGGTGGAGGACGAGAAGCAAGCGGAGGCGTCAAAATACCCAGAGAATTTAAATACAAAACGCTGTGACACCCTGAACAGTCATAATGCTGTGTGCGGCCGTCCCCTCGATGACGTTCGTTCGTCTCGCATGGTAAAACTGTCAAAGTTGCATGGTTAGCCGGGGAATCGAAGAAGGAGAGGGAGCGGGTTGTGCGTAGCGTAGGATAGGGTGAGTAGGGTAGAATGAACGCGTTAAAAATATGTTAACAGAAAATTCACACGGTATTCCTGGCCAGGCGCCATCAGGCCGATACGTATCCATTTTGTTCTATCCCGGTGACGTTCTCTCGAAAACAGTCCAATACGAAAAGCAAGGTTCGTTCAGTGAGTCACGATACTTCGTCTACGAACGCACCGTACGGCGGAAAAATCGAGCAACTGGTAAAATATCGCGGGGAAACATTCATTATAGGAATGCGATTGAAAAAGCGAGAAAAAGCAGAATCGAATAATTTCAGTCTGAGTAATTTGATCGGAACTATTTTTCAGCTCTTTTCCGTTGTTGTTATTTCGAGCTACGCACGTTTAGATAAATGGAAATGTTTAAATGTTGCCTGCGTGTCTCGAATATTTCATTGCTCTATGTTATGTTTTATTATTTGATTCGAAATGTTTTATATCATCGTCGGCGATAGTAATTAATTCCGATTGAGAAATTTTTGAATAGATCCGTTTAGCAGGTTTACGCGATTACGGTCGTGTTATTTATATTTTGAGAATTTCTGTTATACCGTATAAATATCTAATAAAATAGGAGACTGATATTCGTTTCTGTAATACCATCTCGTAAGACAGATTGTACGTAATAAATTACTAGTATCGTATGATTAAATTATGCAGAGATAGATATAATTGGTTTCAAGGACAACAAAGATAAATGATCGAAATAACTGTAGAATTCCTGTTGAAGTGATCGTAAAGTTTCGGATCTACTCAACTAGTGTTCGAATCTATCCGAAACTCGTTTCTTTCTCAGGTCTAGCAAAGAGTTTGGATCTATCTCGTACACGTTCGATTCTACTTGAAAGTATCTCTCTTTTTTTTTCGAAATATTCATAGATAGTTTAGAATTTAGTGGGTCGTTGTTCGTATGTACTTGCGAGATGTTCGTGCCCATCGCTAGTAAAGACATAACCATAAAGGCCAAGGAAGTTTGAACACTTGGATGCAGACATCTTTATAACACCCAAGTGTCGAGCAGCCGTAAGAGCTATAAGAAATTTTCACGTACAACCATGAGGAAACCGACAGTCGAGTTCTCCTGTCAGCTGAACTTGTCAATCCACTTCCTCCTCCGTTTACTACCATCTCCGCGCCTGCAAGCACGCTCCAAACCGAACATTTTGTACATCGTTGGCGTATAAAATTCTCGAATTCACAGATCGAACCAGAACTACCATTCGAGTAATATCGGATAACAGAATCAAATAAACCTTCCGATCTTATTCCCAAGGAAATTTTCGATACTTTTCTGTATGTATATCGCGTCATTTAGTTATCCAAAAAGTCGATGGCTGAGACAATTTAATTTAAAACAACTGTCGAAAATGTTTTGCGATTTTTAAACGACTGCGACAAGATATTATGGTGCAACAACCTGATACGAAATTACTTTAGTCTTATATATTTAAACGAACCGAAACCTATTGGAATAATCTGTTTTTTACCTAATTTCTAAACAAAATTAAATCACGATATTACAGAAGAAAAAAAAAAGAGAACAGAGTGACATTCGTAGGAGCGAAATATCGACAGAAAAAAAAACAGTAAGAGAAATGACAAAAAAGAACAACGTGTCCTCACACGTAGCCTTTGTACGCGCGTGCCATTTCGATGTGCTAACCGCTAGCCTTGTTCGTCAGCTTGATTGCCTCCGTTTGCTCGGTCGGTTAAAACGAAGTTTTAAAGACGAGCTGAATAATGCAGGAAGGGAAGCGAAGCAAAAGAGGGAACGAGACCGAGGTATCCGCAGCTGCTACGCTGGATGAACCACTCTATACCGATATTACGCGAATGGATTGATATGTAAACATTTGCGAATGCTATTACACGCGATTAGACACTACGAAATGAGGGGCGAACGCTTTCTTTTGTGCAAACGTACGCGCCCCGGCTGAATCGAGCGCGCCACACGCGCTCTCCTATTTAAATGTCGGAAAACGAGGTGCGTCATTGTACATCGTATACAGTACTGGATAAAACTATACCAGTTTTAGCTCGGTACGAATCTTTGTGCTCGATTTAATCGACAATTCGGTAACTGAGAAAATTGCACCACATTTGCAGAAATATTCGTCATTCAATAGAAAAGATAAAAAATGGTTTCTTCGACGTATGTTAACCTGAAATTGTAATTTTGCCCCGTACTTTACATTCATTGAAATCTGGATGCCTCCATTTCTACTGTCTGAAAGGAATTCGGTTGAAAAGATCACTCGAATGCGCTGCTAATTCATGCGATTTTTTTTAAAACGTTATCGGTATATTCTTTCTGTTTCGGATGCAAGCAGAATATCGTACAAGGGACTGAAATACTACGTGATTTATAGAACGAACGATGCAATCGAAGCTACAAAAGTGTAAATAATAATTTCTTTTAACTCGGTATTTCCAATCTTAATTCCTGTCCTCACAAAACAGAATTGGCGTTACCTTCCCAGATTTTTCCCTCATTTTCACGTTTATATCGCGATCCATTTTCCACACCTTTTACACCTCTCTCTCTCTCTCTCTCTCTCTTTCTCTTATGTCATAAACAAAAAAACAGAAAAAAGGGGTCGAAGGAAAAGACGAGGAGAAAGGAATAACAGAACTTTCTCGGCTATCCGATAGAAACAAACGGCCTTCACGGATGAATGTTTCTCATCCATTGGCATTGGTCAACGGGACGGTCGAAAACACCGTGTTAACCGACTCGTATTTATCATGTCGACAATTCACCGGTTATGTATTTCCACGAAATTAGTACGGTCGTCCGTTTCCGAAATTCCGCGAGTGCTTCCACAGAAGTTCGCGCTCGCAATTAGACAAGCGCCGGGCGAAACGCCACCCTCGAACACGACCCACCCCTCCATCTCCCCTTCTCCCCACCACCCCGAGTTATGCTGATTGCTGCTTGCCACGGGGCAAGTTACAGGTTTCGAAATAATTTTGTGGAAACGATAAAATGTCTGCGGAGAAGCAAACGTGGGAATCAGCGTCGCTTTGTGAGCTTCGGTTGAATTTCGGAGCTTGCTAGTCGTGTGCAATTTTATTGCGTTACAAGACCACAGGACGGGATTGCGCCGCGTTCAGCCACGCCGTGGTCTACGTACGTAGGTGCACAGGGTGTCACCAACGCCGATGGTAAATGCAATTGTACCGCCATACGTTCTACACACACACACACACACACACACACACTTGCCGACACATCGAGCATCGTTTTTATAATCCATCCGTAGATACGAACGTTTGTGCAGCGATTCACGATATTTCATAACGAGTAAACAAACGTCAATCTCTTCCGGTTCTGTTGAAAGTTTCACTGGTATATGTACCGGCAGAATCTTGCTTATCGAACTTTCGAATTCCGTTCGTCTATAATCGAACGTAATTGTTCGCTTGAAATTTCCATGCTCTTATTATTATTATATTACGTTTATTTCTTTTACACGGACGTTCCGCGGGTGAATAACGATCAAATTCATTTCGACGTCTCGTTTAAAGCTATTAATATCGTAATCGCATTTCGATCATTAACTCGGTGATTTCCACCTCTCGTTGAATTTATTATTTCGTCATTAGCGTGTTGTAATTTGACAAATGTAAATAAAATTGTATTATCGATATTAACTTCCGTTTTTCTTGCTTTGTAAATCCTTTGTGAGTTTCTAGTAAATTCTGTGAACCGTCACGAATTTTAGGAATACACGCGTCGAGTTTCAAAGGTATAAAGATTTTTTTATTCGGTTTCGGAGAATAACAAGTTAATTTTTTTCGATAAAGATTTTTAGTCGCGATATCCATGCGATATCCATACGATATACCGCGCGACATGAATTAAAACAAAAAGTTCTTGTTTTTTTTAACTGCACGACAGGATTCGCAAAACAACTGTTACGAAAATTTGACAAACTTTCCATGACGCGTATATGCAACCTTGTGAAAAAGTATCAAATCGCATCGCTTTTTCTTTTAGACAAATTTTACGTTGAATATACGCTGCAACGTGCAGCAACACAGGGCATATGTAAAGTTCAATTTATTAATTCATTAATAACGGTATAGGTTTTTCGAGATATTTATAATCAAGCAAATGTGTTGATATTTTTGAACGAGGCTGTGTGCAGAGACGCATGTGTAGATGCAGCAACCTAACTCTGAATTAGAATATCGTGCGATAATTTAGCGAACCATAGAATTTCCAAAATGCTAACGGCTGACAGAATATCAGCCACGTGATTTTCGACGGGCACTCGCGAAACCTAATTAAGCTGTCGTGAATGGCCACCATCGATCTCGCTCGAAAATCCAATTACATCTGCATCTCCTCTGGTGCAGTACAGTCGTCTCAATGAGTAGGCAAAATCTCTGAATTGCTCATCGACCTGCATTAATCGGTAAATTAATTGTACGTCGATTACGATGAAATTCTTTCGGTGCAGACACAAGCTTTATCGAAGTTGATCCTCGAATCTAATCTCGTTATTGTTGCATTTATTTGCATCCTTTAATTGGGAAAATACCAACATAAAAATAAATAAAATGAAATAAAAGGAATAAGAGACGCCGTTCGATCATGTAAAAGCGAAGCGACGTATTTTTAATTTAAAAGAACCACTAGCGAACTTTGCTGTTTTACTTTAATTTTATACTTTCGGTATTCTTAGTTTTTGTATAGCTTCTATGCTTTCTTTCATGCCACGAACATGTGATATTTTTTGTTATTTTTTGTTATTTTTTAAAATAGCAGGAACGAGAAGGGTCGAACTTGAAAATCAAACGAAAGAAAATAAGAGAAGAGGGAGGCAGCTAGGTATGTATATTTAGAATATCGAGTATTTTTCGATACGAAGATATCTTAAGCGTGTTCCAGAAATAAGACTCGATTAGTTATTAAAAAAAAAAAAAAGAAAGAAAAAAATAGAAATAGACTTTCAGCGTTTTGAAGTAAAACTTTAGGATAAAATTGAGACGAGAAATCACTATCGATAATGATTCTTACATATTTTCTTCGGTATTAAGAAGTTTGTCGACGATGAAAAAGGACAGCGATTGCTGTGTGCAAGGTGGACAATGATTTTATCGAAAATAAATGATTTGATTTATTGCTTGACCGTTCTCTTTCATCGACACGTGTAGCTTTTCACGGTTCACCGTCGTTCAACGTACACCAATATGTCAACGAAACGATTCGAAAAACGAGAATTCTAACAAGAATACGATTAATATTCCAGGTTGAACAAACTGCACTGAAAATTACGCGATGAAATGGCTCGAGTATGATAAAACGAACGATGTAAGTGACGAGGAAATTATTTGAAGGATTAAAGGGATTTCTAATGAAAGGACCAATTAAGAGGATGATGTAAATATGTGCCATATTCATATACGCGAACACATTTATAGCGGTAGAGGTGATACTCGAATGGTACGAACAGTAACAAGAAAACTAATTTAATTTCGTTCCTGTGACACTAGCGAATTTTTTTTTTACGAAACCGTGGAATTTTTTTATGGAATTTCCTCTGTCCATTTATACACGTTTGGCGCTTTAAACGAATTTAGAGCGAAATAAATCGGTACTCGTCGACATAAAGCAAATTTCGAACGCCGGAAAACGATTTATTTAGCCGGAATTACTTAGAACGAAATAGTTGTGACGATCGAAGATTTATAATTTATATGTTATCATGATTTCGTACGATATTCATGCACGTAATTTCGGTATGATCTATATCGTGATACGTTTTGGGGCTCTTGTATATCGATATTTGCTTGCGTGAAATCAAATTTTCGCTACATATGCTCAACGCAACGAGCTGTAAACTGGCGTTTGAACGGAACTATGACCGCGATTTTATGATTGATAAGCGTATCGACGTTTATCGGTGTTACCTAACGTATCTTTTGAGAGACAGCTGCTAGAAAATATACCGTTTAAGCTGTTGAAAATGTAATACAGTATACCGCTTAGTATCCGTAATTTACCTTGGAATATTCAATACCGTTACAGTATAGATAGAATCTTCGCATTGATATTAGAAGAATAGGATATTTCGAGCGGTTTATTTAGATTTCTAGGTCGTCAATCTCTTGGACGTAATAATTTCTTTATCTTAAATGTCGGAGAATAATAACGATCATCGTATCGCTTTATCTTTTGATATTAAGCAAAGTGAATTCGATTAAATCAAAATCGAGCTCTCGAGCTTGTTTGCGCAAGCGGTAAATTTTCGCCAACAATATATTCATTCGAGGAGCAAAAATTTATATCTGCAATGCCGATAAATTTCTGATAAATTTCCATGGAAAATGTCGCGAAATTCGGTTTAATTCCAAATATGTACGCTGATTTTCTACAAGACTGGAAACGTTCGAATAAGCTTGACATTAAACGTGCATAAATTACATCATTGGTAATGCACTCGAACGTATTCGTCAAGCCTATGATTCACGTTCCAGAGCTAACGGAGTCATCCTTTCGTTAAGCGCCACGTGAAACGATCCAACGATATACATTTTCTATCCTTTTCTTCTGGTCCTCGGATTATAGGATTACATCCTCCTTTTCACAGCAACGATTCACGATTGAAAGAAGTATAACAGAATCGGACGCGTGGTTTCGCATTATGTATACAGGGTGGTCCGTCTCATATACGCACATCGAATATATAACGTGAGTTACGTATTGCACGAACAACTGATACGATGATAAAAGTTGCGTTCCTTTTTGGAGTAACCTATGTATACGGTAACTGTACACAAGATGTCTTAAAAATATCACAAGTATCGTACAAACGTAGATTCTATCCTCGGTGCTTACATAATTACGTCATCTTAAAACATTTGAAAGATCGTCTCACATCGGACCTGAAATTGTCCTCTACCGGCAATAAAATTTTAATCTGTTACCGCTACGCGAGTATACCAGTAGAAAATCCAAATTTATACCACGTATTCTATTCGATATCACTTTCGAAATGATTCCTCGAGGTTTTTCACGCCCGTTCTAGACGCTTCGCGTAACAATTTTCTATCGTAACGTGCAATTTAGAAATAATTCAGGATGCGCACATTGGCGCGGAACATCCTGTACAGCAGAGAAGGGATTTCAGCGCATCCAGAGGTCCTTTTCAAAGCGCATAAGTAATGCAGGTATGCGGCATACACCGGCTCGCGCCTACGTCGAACGCGCGCGCGATCATGCTGAGCCAGCCAGCCCGATTATTCGCTCAAGTTTATGAACGCGTGAGCATAATAGAGCAATTATCCCTGATAGGATATGCAGGTAGCAACGGACGACTCGTTCTGTCCTGGCTGCGTGCATGGAAACGCGTAGTCCATTCGAAACGTTTATTTTACAGCCAAGCTTAATTTAATGGTAGGAGATATATACGGGTTTCTTGTCGCGATATTATATTCCTGGCGTCCCACGTTCGACGAGAATTCGCCCTTCTCGTCTGCATCCAAACTCGATTCACGTCCAACGCATCGTCATCGACTACATTGCCATCAGTGTCACCGACTATGGAGGAAAATGGTCGGAAGAGCAGTTGTGGTTTCAACCTTCCACGGCTTCGAGAGCGTCTCGAGAATATCATTGACTCGATCAATTTTATATATCGCTGTTTGGTGTAGGTTGCGAGTGATTTGCGCGCTTTTTGAACGTGACAAATTACCGAAAAATCTTGAATTTTTCAAAACTTGAATAAGCAAGTCGATTACATTTCATTAATCTCTCTTCGTGGCACGATTTTTCGGTAAATAAAATTCTTAAATGACGATTTTCGAAGGCTCGTCGACGCGTTAAATATCCAGAGATAACTCGAGGCGCAAGTAATTAAAATCAGTAGAACGAGACGCTACGTATCAGTAGTTACAGACAGTAAAAGTCAAACATACCTCTATACTTCACGAGCACGTTTGTTCAATCGAAGCACGTAAGGGCCAACTCGATCGACAAAAATTCAGGATAGGACAACATTTAATGGATGGTATTGGTTTGTCAAAACTCAAGAGAAACGATATTTTCTATGCATCGATACAATATGTATTCGATCTGCGATGTACCGAGGCTTTTCTATCCTCTCTTTTTACTACATATTTCGCATCTCTTTACTCCGTATATCCTATCCGCTTTAAGAATTTTTGACTCTTTCGTCGAGCGTGGTTTTCACGTTCTTTTACTTGTACGTTACAGAATTTCATCCTTCTTCGGAGCGGATCCGGAGGTTACCATTAACTAGACCCTGTACCGGATACAGCAAGCATCGAGCATTTCCCGGAAATCCTTTCACACGCCTGACGAAAGGACCGGTTGAAATTTTCTATAGCCCGCTTGAGCGCTTTACATTCATCGTCAACAGAATTTTTGCAGCACCTCGTTCGCAAAAGTGGCCATCGTTAATGGCGAACTAGGCAAAATCAATACGCTCGTTTTAAACCGACCATCGTAATCTACCTTTTTACGGTAATCGATCGTAATCGCGGATTCGAGTTAAGACAAGCGTACGATGATAATTTCGTAATTATTTTTATAAAAATATTTCCTCTCGAATTTAATACGATACCGTGGTAGAGAGAAACGCGGTTAATTTCTACTCTCTTCGTTATACAAATTACGTAATCTTTATCAATCGCGTTATAGCCGCCGCAACCTGGTTCAAGCATTGGGAAAAATTTCGTCCAAAACGTCGTCCTACATCCAGAATGGCCCACATAATGAGAAAATAGTGAGGCCGTTTTATACGCGAGGGCTGATCGAAAATGTGGAATATAACGTTTTGTAACTTGACGCTTTTGTTTTCGAGAAAATTGAGTTTGAAACTAGTTAGAGGAAACGGGGGCCACGTAATTAAGTTTCGATTGTGCGCAGTTCCTTTGAAGACGATTTATTACTTCTGAAGGAAGCGAATAAAAATGGAAACGGCAATAAATCCGCGACGTATTGCAAAGTTTTACAGGTAAAAACGCCCTTTAATAACAGCACTGTAGTCAGTTCGGTGAAACAGCTCGCATTCGTTTCTATTGTTACTACTCTGACACCGTGACACGATGCTCCATAAATTCTCCGTTCAGTGCAGTATTCCAGGCACCATACACAGGCGCGCACACTTCCACTATCATATACGTTATCGTTTAGTTTTATATTACAATTTTCGCATGCAAGAAGCTTCAACGTTGCTCCTTTCTCCGCTACGGTCTCATCATTCAGCAGCAGCAGCTCTTCCTTTTGTTCCGCTTTATCAGCTCTGTCTTTCTTCACTGCAGTCGTTTCCAAAAAACGTGTGCGTTGCTCGTTATTTGGGTCTATTCTTCTTATGTATGCGAAACTCTATATATAGTGGGTCTATTCTTTATAAGGAAATAAGTTGAAAGAGTAACGAGTGGAACAAAACCTTATAGAAAGATGTTTTCGGGGAGAAACGCGAAGTAACTAATACCTTCCTACTAACGGAAGTAAAATACAGTTTTTGATATTTTTGTATTATATCTTCTCTTGCGTTCATACGCGTAAATAAGAATTTCGAAAGCTTGAAAATTCGTAACAAAGTTCTTCGGATAAATACGAACGTCGGTACATCGTTTCATCGTATTTTACTTGCTCTTCTAGAAAGAATGCACTCGCGCCGCTTTTCTATACAGCCGAATTTCTTTTTCTCAGAATTAAACAAAACTGGAAATTTCGGTGGGTTAAGGAATTCATCCGTAAAGAATTCATCCGTGGTCTAACGTTTCTACGATGCAGAAAGGATAATGGAAACTTGGGGAGTAAAGTTGAAAATATCGAACGACGAAGACAGACGGAGAATTTCGTGGCTGTACGGCGTCGTTTTATTGTCCCGATTCTCCGGAGCAATATTTCGCAGAGCAATCTGCTGCGAAACAGATTTCGTCGCGTAAGGAGTTAAATAATGTCTTTCGAGTAGACGCCATCATTTATTCGGAAAACCAAGGGACCGGGAGCATCTCGAAAGCTCGAGTTTGCAAAGAACCAACGATTCGTTCATCCTCCTTTTCTCCGTCTTTCCACCCTTCTCTCTAGTTCGCGTCATTTTACTAGGCCGTCGCCTTTGATCTGCTTAAGTATGTCCGTTTATGTACTTAGCTTATTTCTTTGCCCATCTACAGCATGTACACAACGATGCGCCAAGGAGTTCGTCGAAGCTCGACTTGACTTTTTACTTGGCTACGCTCATTAACGTATTCGCGTGCATTATGTAAATTCATCGTGCCTCGTTGTCCTAGAAATTACACGTTGCAACTGAAAGGTAAGGATTACCTGATTTAAGCCAAGATTATGGTACAATGCTGTGTAAACCGGCAATTATGCAAGTAATACTTTCCACTCGACGAAGTAGCATCAACGTTACAGTGGTATATATGGTCCAAGTACGCGTGTCATGGATAGCACACGACATAAGACAAACAGTCTGAAATAGCATTTTAATTCGACAAGATGTGAAACGTTTACAAGCGATAGACAAACATAATGCGAAACGACGGTGATAACTTTTTCACGTTTTATTCTAGCGTTATGCTATTCCAAGTACCTGCGAATAAGAAACACAAAGGCATAGAAAACATTTTTTGGCTGAAACAAACCGGTACACCTTCAGGCGGAATATTCTGAATGTTTAAAATTGATAAAGACATAACACGCGCGCGAGACGAACAAAACGTGGCGACGCGTCGACAGGTAGAAATTCCGCGCGTCTTGCCAGAGTAGAATCGTTGTTACACTGTTCTAGGAAAACGACAGCATATTATACGAATAGCGGAACGGTTGCTGCATTTCCGTGCGCGACAGCTGCTACATATTCGCGAACGTTTCTCGGTTCTCGTAACGTTTGCCGGCAATACTAACGATGAGTTTTGTCTGGGTACGGAGAAACGCAGAATTCGGGACAGTTATCACGACGACGTTGATAGATCGCGCGTATGCTATTTTGACGTGCAGCGCACACTGTCACCCTGGAATGTTATTCTCCGTTTTATGATTTCATAGAACATTGAAAAGCAAATAGAACGTGCTCTGAATTTCCCTCGGACCGTACCATATTTGATATCGATATTTCCAGGCAATAGCGACAGTCGTTATCAAGGCGTTTCACGGCAGAAGTTCGTTGACAACCGTTTTAAATTTCGAATTATACGTTCCATTAGCGCGATATTCAAGTTACAAAGAGCTTTTTTAAACGACGAGGAGCACGTTTCTGGATTAGAATTGTAGGAAAGTATCGTGGAAACCGTAGTTCATGTACGAGTTTACACGCTTTCCGCAAGACACGCAAGAGCAAGGCAAAGATGATACTTTGAAAATAATCTCGTTAGATGTCGAAGAGACCGAAGATCGAAGAGATCGACGTCGTTCAAAATATCAGCTCATTTCCCAACATAGAAATGTATCTAGTAAATAACTGTTCAACGTCAAATCTACTATAAAAAGCAACGTAAAAGATCGTAAAGTTGGGTAGTAAAACTCGGCAAACAGTAACCCTTAAACTTTCTAAAGTACATTAAACCGTGTAGAAGCTATAAAAAAATACCTGTACGTCATTTTTTACCCTTTGGTATTCGACACGTTAAATTTATTATTATATGCAGGTACTCGAACTTGATCTCAAGAAATTAATTTTTAAATGTAAAATTTGACCGGCAAAATATTGTGTTTATCGTGTTCGTTGTAAAGAGAAGTTGTAAATTTAAACAGAGAGAAGGAGAAAGGAAGAAAACGTAGGACGAGAAACAAGTGGAGTTTGAAATTTTAATATTTTCATGTATACAAGAAATGAGAATAACGCAGGATATGCGCATAGCATCGTTCCTCTGTCTTTCGGAAAATGTTACGTCGCTTCTCTTCGCGCTTTTCCGCGACGTATTTCCCGTGGTACAGCGTCACGTGATTCTTATCATATTTTCCTCTTTCATGGTGCAGGAAAAACCATCAAACGGAGGCATATAAATAACCATTCCTTCGCCGGCGGCAGCCTTTTAGCGCAAGCTCGTCTTTTCTTCCCTTTAACTTTCCTTTTTCCCCGATGTTGGCGCGGCTAAAACCGTATCGCTATCTAGAGAAACAGATTCCACGTCGAAAAACGTTCAGCTGAAGCAAGCAGTCTCGGTGCAACCTATACCGAGAATATGGAACAAATTTATTCGATGGTACGTTAGAGCCGCGTTGTCGAAATTCCAAGCTGGATTCAGAACAAATATACGATCGTAAATTCTGAATAAGAAATGACAGATTGAGTAGGACAAATTTTAATCGTTTGATTAATAGAGAAGATATAATATATACACGTTGCTAATGACGTTAGTGGCCGTCGTAATTCAACTGCGATTAAGGTTATACTTTCTAACGAAATTCACAAATCGCAAATAGAAATTTTGCATTTGCAGTTAGCGGATTATGCACGATTAAATTATCGTTACGCGACTCAACGTATACAAAATTTGCATACTATATTTGCATAGGATTGACAGATTTTTCGCTTAGCTTATCATGGCGGGTGCATCACGAGGTTTAGATGAAAATTTCAAATGTCAAACAAATTGTATTTGAAACATAGTGCCGATAGGACAGGGTTTAAACGGCTGTCACGGGCACCTGTATTGGATGGGACTTAATTCACCCATCCAAAGTAAACTTCGCGGATTCAATTCACTTAGGTAAGGAAAACAAGTTGGACTCGACTCACTTAGCGGAGAGATAAATGGACGGTCTTGGAACTCAATCTATCGACGTCTATTTGAACGGTAACGCACGTAAATCTTTGCCTGACAGATTGACGGCGATGACGAGGCCATTTCTGATTCGTATGAATATTTCATTTTTACGTCTCTCGCGTTGTATCTGTGTAATTATTTTACCGTGTATATGTACACGGTACTAAAGAAAAAGCATCTAGAAGCATAGAGTCTCGTAATATCTACCAGGAAGAATAAAAAATGTGTAATCAACATCGACTTAAAAATCATTACTTTAGACGAGAGAATTCTCTAAAATTTCTACCAAGAATATAATTTTTTATCTCGTCAGGAATAAAGGAGGTAGAACACTTAATGAGCTTAATTTGCTTGTTCGTACTAAATAACGTAGTTAAGTTATAACAGCGAGTGTGCGAAGAAAGACGGAAATATTCGAAAAATATACATACGGTAGTCCGTAATTTACACACGAGAATAAAACGATCGGAAGAAAGACATACCAGATACCTCTTGTTATTTAGCTGCAAACAAAATTGGAAATCCATAAATCTGTTTTACCCGCGAACGAATCTATCTGTTTTTATTTTCATTTAACACCTATACAGTTAGAACGCCGATCCTTTTTTATTTTCTGCTAAATACACAGTTACGTAAAACGAAATATGCAAATATTACAAGTAAACCCGAATGTTTTTCGAACGTTCTCTCTTTTATTATGCGAAAATTCCACTATAAAACGCTTTTGTTCTCTTAGTAGTTCAAATAACGCGTTCTACCGCACTCGCGGACACCACTATCGAGCTTAAACTTTGTTCCATCGATCATTTCGCGCGTGATTCGTTTTATAAAATATTCTGCTATCCCGAAGCGCCTCCAATCTATAACTCGTCCCATTTGCGTGGGACAGCCTGTATTCGCCATGTCCCACGTTGTCGAACCATACGGCTCGGTCAAGAGCATCTTTATCCAGATACTATGCGAGCGGAACATTCCAATAGCCTGCGTCTGCTTCAATGGCGGTCGAGTCATGGCACGATTCAATGAAAAAAAGAAAGAAAGAAAGAAAAACGATGGTGATCATTACTCCTACCGTGTGTGCAATCGCATGAATCCGGTGGATGTTTGAAAAGGAAGAACGCGATGGAACGGAGAGGGTACCGGTTCGCGTGTTGCCTGGAGAACCGTACGAAGGTGACTTTTGCTCCTCTCTATCGCTGTCACGGGCGACAGATCGCAGTGGTCGCGGAATCGCGAACAGTAAATCGCAAAGCCAGCCGGGAACGTGTATTTTAGAGTTTACGATCGTTGGACAGCCGAACGGTGCTTCCCCACGGCGCCGAGAGTGTCAGAGTCAGGCCAATAAAACGGGCCGAACGGAGCACGTAGGTGTGTATAACGGATGGCCGTTGGGCGCGAGCAGATTTGTTTGACACCGTGCTGCGGCAGCACCTAATAAAAGATGCTAATATATCCCGTCGTGTCGCCAAACGAGAATCGAACGAGGACCTAGCCTCGCCAGGGCGGAAGCCGATCGGATGGTTGGTTAGGCCGTTCTTTGGTAGCCGCTACGATTTAAAGAACGATGGGAGACGACGATATATCGACGGAATTAAAGCGTTGACCGTTCGTTACGGACAAGAACATTTTTCCATCTGTAGACTCAATGCCAGTGATACGGGATTCGGGCATGGTTCGGTTACAACATCGACGGTATACTGTAGAAAGCAAATCGCGTGAAAATTATAGCATTTCGTTCGCCGTTTCGACTAAAGTCAACCTGAAATGAGAGCCCCGTTGATCTTTGAAGAAAAATCGACAACCAATCCACCGATCGTAAGATTCGTTCGTCTCGAAAATTGTCGATCCTGAATTCTTAAGCGGAGAATCGAGCGATCAGAAAAGGAATTGTTGGCAAGTTTCAGTTGTGAAACTACCGCCAGCTGATTGGCGCTATGAATTATGAATTAGCCATTTATTTGCTAATCGAATCGAAGCGAGCATTGCGCGAAGTAACAAAAGGAACTTACAAAGTCGCGAGAAAGTCTATGTTGTACGCTACCGTTCGATCGTTCTGGTCGAATAAATCGTTCCAGGGCTAATTAAATCGCACGCTATAACTGTGTTACACGTTTAATGGTAACGGAGTATATTGCTGTGCTGCGAATTACCGGGACTAAAGGCATTGGAAAATTGGACCGACAAAGCCAAATTGCAAGGCTAATATGGAGTTCCACCGAAAAAATGCACGTATAAACGTTTCATTGACGCTTGGGAATTGACGGTTATAGTTTAACTGATAATTCGATATCGTTCAATTTCCTACCCAACGAGAGAGACTATATTTATTCGCAAATTACGTAGAATATCGTCTAGGCAAAGAAAGAAAGCGAAAAAAGGAAATTAATTGTTTAAATCGCTGAAAAATTATCGAACGGTGCCTTGAAAAGAATTTCTACCGCGAAAAATAGCACAAAGCACGCGTTATTTCAAATTAATTAATATTTCCCGTGCTAATTACTAATTACGGAATTAATTCTTCCACAGCGTAGCCTGAGAGAGATTCGACAAAAGCGTGAAATACGCTGCTGCACCGTATTTTTTTTCTTCCACCGTATCATACGTAACGTAATTACTAAAATTTACTTCGCACGAACAGTTGAAATTACATGTATCTTAAATGTAAAATGTTTGAATATTACAAAATTAATATTCTTTAGCTTTTACCTCCTGTATCGCGCTTTCAAAGAGTCAACGATACGTTTCAAGAATAACGACAGTTTTCGCGATTAAGCTAAGAACGTACAGACAACGTTTCCTATCCCAGACTATATGACTATTAACATCTCGATTTTAAGCGCAATTACCAATCGATGGAAGAAACATTGCGCAGAAAATATTCGATAAAAAAACCAAGTCCGTAAAGATAGTTTGCCTGATTTTCCTTACATTTAGGCGCGATCTTCCCGAACGAGTCGATTTAAACGAATATAAATGGAAGAAGAAGCGGGTTTCGTTCCGCGCCGTGTGCCAAAACCGATGTAGCTCGGCGTGGCGCGGTGTAGTGGCGCGAACGAAAGGGTGGACGAGCTGGAAAGGATATTGCACGCCTTTATTCGGTGTATGATGTATGCATCTAGATAGGCGCGAGGGGATTAGGCGAGTGCGACACTGTACGAACACACTGTTAGCCCGGTAGATAGGGGTTGGGAGAGAGTGCGGGTCCATGGCTCATGGACGACCAGGATTATCTTGATTCCACGTTACGAGCTCGCGCGCATACCCTGAATCACGCGGTCCCCGTCTGCCAACCCTACGAACGTCGCGTTACATTGAAATCCCGCAAAGTCACTTAACGTCGAACGTCGCGGTTTAAAGTCGAGAACGTCGCCGGAAACTGGCCAATAAATTCTGACGATAAGCGCCGCCGGGAGCGACCCTATCGCCGAGTATATGCAAAGGAAACCTCTGTCGCGTACCATCGAGTTTCTAACTCGCGGCCAGTCTCCCCGGTGGGACCCGATAGCTCTGTTCCGCTCTATTCGCTTCTTTTCTCTTTCTCTTCTCTTCGTACGTGCCTCCTGTTCTCCAGCACGCTACTGCGTCTCGGTACCGGGCATCAAGAAATTTCTTGAGACACGCGTTGGATTCGAATGCGAATTAACGGCTGGGAATTACACGATTTGCTCGTTGCATCTTTCTCGAAATTACCGTTCAGCGAGCATGTGCCGTGGAATACTCGGGAGCGAGTGTATAGATAGCGAAAATTTGAATCGCTTTAAACGTGACACCCATGCTTAATTTCGTGAAAGATAAGCCTTGTATCTCGAATCTTTCAAATTCGACGAGTCTCCAAAGTCTCGAAGGTAAAAGTCGTTGAAAACTTTCGTTTCGAATCGCCTGGAAATTAAGATCCAAACGCCCATGACTTTGTATAATATTCGTTAGGCGACTAGGCCTCGTGTATTGTCTCCGATCAGCTTGTATCGTCGTAATTGCGTTTTAAATTTTAAATCAGCGTGCCTGGAAACAATATCGCGTATAATGCTAGATAATCCGAAGATGAAGAGTTAAATCGCTGTTGTCACGATCTCGTCTTATAAACAATTGCGACACAATCGCGATACGTGCTTTGGATCGTCATCTTGTTTGAATAACAAATCATTTCTCCGCGGCCTATTTTCAAAATCTCTTTTTTCTGTAGTTTTCATAGCTTCCTAAAGCGCATTCGTTCCCGATTACTTTAAATTTTTGAATTGATTAAGATAAATTTCGGTATTATATTACACTCTGCAATTATTTTTTAATTAAATGTACATATTGCTAGAAATATCGCTAAGAAGAAGCGAAGGAAAACCTTTGAAATATGCAGAGTATTTCGAGACGAATGTAAAGTAGCTCGGAGAGATTTTGTAGAAGATCGATCTAAATAAAAAATGCTGTATGAACGCAACTATCCTATACTCTCTTAGTAAGCGCCGTGCTTGGCGAGATATAATAGTTTAGATTTTCCGTAGTTACGGTAAAACCATAACTTTGATATTAACACGATCATTTATCGATAATAATTTCTTTGGCCGTATGCAAAGAATGGAAAGGCAACGTACACAAGTTAAACAAGTATTATATCTTGATTGCTTCGCAATCTCAACTATTAACGGCAATTAACGCAAGCATTATTGCAGCGGTTTAGAAAGCGTGCAATTAGTAGCCGTGAAAACGTTTAATTAAAGTTGCACTGTCATTTGTACCGAGCAACGTGAATATTAATGATAATACGGAGTTAAACGAGAACAAATCTCAATTCTTCCGGCGCGTGATCTTTGTTCCCAGTTACCGTATTCTTTCGACGAACCTTTTCTTTGTTCTAAATTACTTAAAAATCCGATTTTACTTTCTAACAGTTTTCGTAACGATCTTATAATTTAATGTTATTTGTTCGATGGAATACGAGCTTTGTCGTAAGTTTCAAATTTATATCGCCGCGTATTTTACGACTAAATCGCTGTACCGAAACTTCTCTAGCGGAAATGCAAAAATATCAGCATTTATAGCAGCTAGATTAATTAATTTCGCCCATGGAAACTTCTTAGGTTCTCTATACTATCTAATCGAGGAACGTACGATCGATCAATTAACAAAGTTTTAATCGAAATTCTCTCGCATAGGTGAGTTAAGAATACACACGCATTTGTATTGGCTGATCGACGCCAACTTCTGTGCCATTGTTTTACGATACAAACGAGACTGATTGCAAGCTGGCCGTAATAGACGTACGTGCATAAAATTACCAACACCGTGCAGTTTCACCGTGACTGGCGTATAAAAGACAGCTATAGGCTAAATGCAAAGAACTGTAAATTACGAACACGTGCTCGCGCGAGGAACACCGATAGAATGTATACGTGAAAAATCATTGACCGTTGATTTAAACCACCGTATCGTATAGCGCGAATTTCGCCTTTCTCCTCGTCTCGTTTCTTATCATTTCAACTTTATGACTTTACTCGCCCCGCTATTAATTCTCATCCACGTATGGATAATAATTCACAATTTCTCAGTTTACCAATTTCACTCTGAGCGCCTAACGAGTTATAAACATTATTCAATCGTGACTCTGAGCTCTCACTTTCCGGGGGTTCGACGCTTCGGTTCGACGCTTTGAGGAGAACGTTCAAGGAATATTCACGATCGCGCCACTTTCGGATAGATTACTTTATTTCAGGCTAATTTCTATCCTATATATTACGTCATAAATTTCATTGAAATTAAAACGGCGTACCCCAAGTAACTCGGGTTACTTACGAGTCAGCTGTGTAACTAACGATATTAATCGTTCAAAACGAACACTGAAACTTGTTGTTTAACGGTATTTTAGCTATTTAGAAGCAAGTTTCCTTCTTTCGGTCGAATAAAATGATAATTTACGATCTAAAGAAAAGAAGTTGAAATAATATTACCACTGAGGGATAAACGCAACCCGTGTGAAAGAACTTAAATAATAGCAACAATAACAATGACAGCTGATTCCTAGAATCGCCAAAGGGAAAATTATTTAATATCCTTTTCCACGGTTTCAATTATTAATTTCTCTTCAAACTATTTTCATCAGCCATTCTCTCTGAACCGTTCAACTTGAGAAATTTTCAGTTTATCAAAGTGAAATTGCCCTGGGCATATCGGTTTCTCATGGTGCCGAATTAATTCAGTCGGAATTATGATTGCGATCCCCGACAGTTCGTCGCGACACCAGACCCGTTTGCTTAATTAGATAAATAAATTTCAATTGTGCCTCACGCTCGATGCTCTTTCGAACGTTTCGTTTCCCTTCGCCAACCTTTTGCTACACCAACGTTACATATACATACGTATGTTCGATTTAAACTGGATATGGTTTGAAATTTTGTATAAAATTTCATCGGAAATTACATTTAAATTCTATTTCAACGGTATAAAATAGCCGAAGTTCCTAGAGGAAAAAGCACTGAGAAAATTTGTGACAATTCTTCTATAAATTTGACGTTTATCACCTCGTTGCACTCTGTTTCCGTCTTGCTACTTCTGCGGAACTCGCAGTTCTCTCCACACAACCATTACTCACACTAGGGATTCTTGTGCACATACTTGCGCAAGACCATACAGTCAATAGCGATATTTTATGCTATTTTTGACATTGGAAGTATTAAAGAGATACAAATGTAATTTATACTTAGAATAATTTACCAACGAATAGCTTACGAATAGCTTGCCATCTAAATTTAATACATATCTTTTTAGTACGTATTATCTATTTATAATGTATACGTATACATTTCGAAATGGGTTTTCCTTTTACCTGCGAACGTAATATAATAACAGTACACTGCGTAGAAAATAATACTTTTTATCGTTTGAGAAATATCGATACCGTGCAGAAACGATACGTAGAAAAATATCTTAACGACGTGACAGCGAATTACAAAATTTTAAATGCTACGAACCGATGATACTGTGAAGTATACATATACTGTGTTTGAATTTATAACACGCTAGTTAGCTTCTTTAAGAAGCCTAGTGAATAATCGGATACCTAATATAAACAGTTGGAAAGAGTTAGCCTAAGTCAATATGCAGAAGCAATGGAGGAGAAACGGCCTTGGCCGGTCGATACATTTGACCTGTGCTTTTGTAGCATTCGAGTCTTACTCGATAGCGAAAGATAACTAATTTACAAGCATTCCGACAACGCTAGATTGACGGCGATTTGGATAAAAGAGTTCGGTTTTGGCGGTTGGTATAATAAAGTTGAAAGTTGTAACGAAGTTCTTTAAAGTCGAGAAAGTCTTTGACTTTATTGGAAGTTCAGAGAGAATTCTCAAAGTCTAGCAAGAGAAATTCCTTCTAGAGAGATGAGTAAAAAAGTTTTTCTTTAAAGACTAGCAAGAAAATTCTTCCTTTTTTTTAATCATCCCGCCTCTACGCTTTTTGTTACCTTGTGAAGTTTGAAATTTTCTCGACGTCTATTGTCATGCATTGTCCAATCAAAAGACTTTGCAAATTTTAGTAGCGTCATGAAAATTCTGTTCGGTCATCTGCGTTCTTCAACGCGCACGTGTCAGTCTATGGGACTTAAAAGACCCATTAGTCTTCTAAACGTCCATGGGTGCTCGCGTGCACGTTCAGATTTTAACGCGAGGAACAAGATCACGATACGCGAATTGCTAACGAGCACGAAACATCGAGAGCTTAGAAATATTAATAAACTAATTTATCGAATAAAATGGTATCGGATACCGGTATTCAGTAGCGGAAAACGAAAGAAAAGTTCATGCCACGATTGATTGTTATTTTCAATATCTATACGCATATATCGACTTCTCCTTGCGTAGATATCGGATAGACGCGTTTACTGTGAAATTTCGTCCTCGAAAGTTTTAATTATTCCAGAGACATATCGGAGTCTAGTTGAGCGAGTTACCTCGCCGATATCGTAGCTTCGCGAGTGGCACGTGCTACCCTGACAAAGTTTCACGCGGTAGTTTGCGTTTGCCCGAGTAGATACAATATCGCAGGGTAAATGCACAATTTTATCGGCATCGGAGAAGGTTATTCGGCGAACCAAGATTCCTCGGTTATCTCTTTCCATTCGAGGAATTCTCTTCCAAGGTTTCTTATGAGAAACCATTAGTTAGTCGTTGAGAGCAATTACGCGAATCATTTCGCTGTACTCGAATCGATTCACGATTATACATAGTCGAGCTAGAACCGTCTGTTCCGTATTTTAAAACAGAGTGATTCTATTATACTGAAGTACTGAAAAGTCTGCCAGTAGACCGTTATCGTTTTGTTTAGTGGAACTAATTTTCAGAGACAAGATATGCTTGGAATTTAACGCGTTAACCAGCACGGGATAGCGATCATCGCAAAACAAGTTGATAATGTAAATATCGAAGATAAAAAGCTCCAGTTACCGCTGTAGGTTGTTGTTGGTACGTTATATCCCAGTATCTCGATTCTCTCTGTTTCTTACCTAAACAAACAAAAGAGAATAGACGATATAGTAAGCAATTTCTCGAAAATAACGAAATCTACATGCTAAGCGAACGTTTGTACCAAGTAAGACTGACGGTTCTTAATCAGGACATTTTCCATTCAACTTTTTGTTTTATCTCGCGTAGTTAAAAATTCAAGACGAAGAATAATCTTTGCGTAGGATATTGGGAGACAGCGACAAAGATACTAGAGATATGGAAAAATGTTAAAGGCTAATAATCGAGAGTAGAGCGTCGTCCCTTCCAGCGAACGGATATGCATAATTCTTCGGTTAAATCTCGACGATAGGACTTACACTTCCCGCGCTTATTCGTGGCAGGTGGTTGTGAATAATTGCGGAGAAGTAGATACACGGATATACGTTCAATATGTACATTCATCTGGTATTGTCGAGAGCTGTCGCATAGACAGTTCGTAGTTGAGAATCTTTGGCCCGTAGCCAATCGTATTCTTGGGAACTCCGCGTGCTTCTGAATAATATATGATCGATAGAAAGCCAGGTAACACCGCGAATCGAATGGTAGTATTTATACGAGTGAAAAACATGTCGAACTAATATAAAATTCGTTCTTTGCACAACTGGTAATTCGTCCGTTATTTCAGTATAATAGCCGTATACTGTAACCATGCCATTCATTCTTTTCCACTTTGTATGCATGCTTTGTAAGTATATAAGTAGAAGGAGACAAGCATTATCGTCGCGTGAAACACCGGGACAAAGGGAATATGTTTTGCACGTAGTTATACCTTTAAGGTCTGTACACTTGTAATAACATTTGTACGTATGGCTTTAAGTTGGCAAAGAAAGCTATTCAGAAGCGTTCTTTATAGTTTATCTGCTTAAAAGACTATAATATATGTATCTCTCGAGAAAAGCGTGTACTACTTCTTTGGGCACGTATCTCTGCGAAAATATAATTTAAAATACTTAAAGCTTTTAAAGTCAGTTGAATTATCCATCCGTTTCGCCGAAGAATATAATTGCTGCGACGTTTACTGGCATTTTCATGAATCATCTTCTTCCATAATCGGACTAATATCATTAGCGAAATTTAGTAACAAATCCGATAAACAAAAGTAAGACTTTATAAGCCACTTTTACAAAGTACAGGCTGCGACTTTTTAAATTATCAGAGCACATTCGTATTCTACAATTCTACAATTCTATTCGTATTCGCAACTTGAACTTTTCGCCACGCCACATTTTATATTCGTAATGTTTTGCCACAGGTGTTTGTCGAATAACCCCACGTTTCGCGTTTAAGTTGTAACGCCGACAATACGTGGTCGCGGTCACGGTTGCTGCGAAACGATCCAAAAACGTTCGTTCGTATGCACCGTTCGCGACCAATGACGCACAAAAGCGAATATCACAGTTCAGAGATACGCGTTCCTGATTTCCCTGCCTGATTTTCTCTCCATCTATCTTCTATCGCTACTTCGTTTTATTTTAATCCTCCTCGAGGATTTTTCTCCATCACGTTTCTAAGTAAGCTTGAAAAATTGTGGTAACTGCAGTCGAACGATAGTGTGGGTAGCCGCGGTTCGTGGCTTTCATACAAGATGGTTCCATAAAAATACACATTTGAACGAATCTTAATTCTCTTCATTGGCTTCGTCCAATTTTGATAAGTGTTTCCTCCTCGTTTTTATTTTACTTTGATGAAACTTAAATAAAATTGTCATACAACGAGAAAGGAATGAAAAGCGAGGAGCCTCGGTGAAAGAATACATTAAAAATGTACGATTACTAGATATGGCCACTTCACTCGGTTCGGTTCGTCTATGAATATTTTGAAAAAAAAGCCTCGTACTTTCGAGTGGATTGGAATCTAAGCAAGACAGATTCAAACCTCCGTGTGTTCCGCAGAAGAGAGAAGGGAAATCGGTACTTTCGAGTAGAAGCTGGTCGAGTACGTTTGAAACTTTACGAGTACTTTGACAGATATTCTCCATTTATTTAAATAATTTTCTTCCGTTCGTGTTTCTTTGGCTGCACATTCCTCTACTCGCTTTTATCTCACCATTTTCCTCTTTTTTTTTTTGTTATGCAGATTTACTGTCTTTCGGTTACGCTTTACACGAGCAAATAGAAAGCGGTCCCGAGTTACTTGGAATTTCTTAACATAGCGAGAGATCGGATTTTCCAGCAACAAACTTTGATTTAAAGAAATTCTCTGGTGTCTGACGTATTCCATAGGAAGCACAGCGTCTGGAGCGAAGAAATTTGCGGTCGGTCGTCGACACGGGGTAAAACCAGCCATTTGCATGCGCCCCTTGTACTCCACAGTTTATAACTCTCCGAGAGGGTTAACGACGAACATGACGATAGCATTAAGCCTTCGAAAACCGAGCAACGATTTTTGCCTCGTAAAGAAACGCCTGCGAATTGTAAATCTTCGTGCCTGATATTTTGCGTAATTAACGTTTCGGGCGAATTTAATATTTTTCCGCCCACGATGGATGCAAGAACTATCCGCGAATTAATCTCCGGGATATCTACAGAGTGGTTGGTAACTGGTGGTACAAGCGGAAAGGGGGTGATTCTACGCGAAAGAAGAAGTCGAAAATGTAGAATAAAAATTTGTTGTTTAATTTTTCCATCGAGACAACGATCTACAGTGAGATTCGTTAGAACGTACCGCACGCGTATCGAACGAAAATTCAAAGTCGATTTTCTCGAAAACAAAGCCTCGAACGAACAATTTTTATTCTACATTTCCGACTTCTTTTTTCGCGTAGAATCACCCCCTTTCCGCTTGTACCACCAGTTACCAACCACCCTGTATATGATATAGTTATCGATCGACCAGGTCTAAATACGGTGGCGAGCAAAGAAAGCTTAAATAATCATAATTTTACAAAACATAATTGTATTTAACCAGAACAGCGAATAAGTAGAATATATCCACGCTCCAGAATATCTAACTACAACATGGTGAAGAGTACCGGTTACAAGTGTCGCTAATATGTGAAGTTACATAAACAAATTACTTATTTTATTCGCTACTGCATATCAAATTGAATATTGCTCGTCTCGTACGAACATTTCCACCACATTTCGAAACATTTCGAATTTCTTAACGCACGTGATACCGCGAGCATGAAGGTGTTTCGACATTCGTCTCAACATGTTGATATGTAGAATGGGTATGAATATCTAGCGGAGTAAGGATTAAAGCTATCGTTTCAAAGAGCACTAAACATAAAGAACGTTGGTTGCACAGTGCAATTAAAGAGAATTCCCGTACCCATTTTGCACTCGTACCTTGATGTAACGACGACTAGTCGGCTTAAGTTAATTTTCCGTGAATCGTTACGCGGAGCTTAGCTTTAAATACCGACAGTCGCAAGTGGAGAAAAAAGAAAAAAAGGAAAATAAACAACTTTAAAATTCTGATTTATGCTTGTCGCTGCGTAAATACAAGTATAAAAGGAGAGAAGGTTTTGATGGTATTTGAGCAATACGTTTCACTTATTTTGTAATGCTTTAATCCCCTGGTTGGCTCAAACGTACCTTTCTACGGATATTCCGTATACGCTTATGTATTTTTTTTTTTTTACTATCGTTTAAACCATTTCGCTTTAGCCTTGGAGCTAATGAATCGAAAGAGCCTGAAAGGACGCGGAAAATATTCTTTGCGTTAGCTATGAGCGACCCCCTCCTTTCCTCTTATTTAATTTTACATTTATCATTTCGTTTACTCCATGAGAAATTTAAGCCACGTCCTCGGATATCCTACAATGGTTTCGGAGAAGATAGCTTGTAACGCTTCGTTCGACCAAAGCTATAGAATCACATATAGAAACGATGAACGACAATCGAATAACACGAAAGAAAGATTCAGCTACCTCCGACAGCGTGGCCACTTTCTTCGGGAGAATGGAACTTCCATGAAACACAGTGATAAAATACGGCCATTATCCTATACAATCTGCCGTAAAAGCAGCTATAATCGTGACACCATGTTTCAAATTATTTATTCTTGGTTCACGCGTTGCCGAATCATATTTTTTCGAAAGCGGATAAGAAGAGGTCGTAGATAGTGATTTACGATGACATTTATTCCTTTAAGGTAGATAGAGTAAGCGAGAGTAGAGAAAAAGGAAAAGCAGGAGAAGAAAGGAGAGAGAGGGGCGTATGTCGAGCGAGGCGCAAAGTCAAGAACACTCGAGCGTTCCAGGATTCGCGCCATTCCTCGTGGAAGCTGGTGCACTGATCGAGCGAAAGTAATTCCGGCGTGGTTTGCACGGTGCACCGCAGGCACAGCATTGCACGGCAAATGGAGTAGGCAATTCATTAGGACGGGTCGCGTTCTTAGAATTCTGACTTGGTCGCTCGTTATCCTGCCGTTCGCCGTGATAAAGACGTCACAGACGTCTTAAGCCACAATACGATTCGTCTCCCTTTCGCGTTTCCGGTTCGATTCAGGCCAATGGAAATGACTTTCGACCGACCGCCTATCTTTACCTCTTCTTTACCTTTTCTTTCTAACGCGTCCGAATAATAATGATTCCCAGTCGGAAGAACTTTCATCTACCATCGGCAAAAACATTCGCTGCCTGGTTATAATTGCCTGGATCATCAAAATGCGGTATCTTTTTGATTGACTCGAAACATGGAAGAATTTTAACCCTTACACAGATTAATATTGGTAGAAATAATACAAGCCATAACAATTCTCAGTTAATTTTACATTTAAATTGATTAGGGCAAGGTTTAATCGGAGCGACTTTTTTTTAGGAGAGAATTTCCATAGTCCTAAAAATTCTGAATTCAACCTTCGAGGAGTGTTCTGACCATATAACGGTAAAAAATGATCGAAGAAAGTTCTATCGAGATCCTCTATAAACTTGCAAAGTCAGAAAACGATAGGAAAAATCGAGCCTTTCGAGTTATGGAAGTTTCCCTGTTAGTAAAATATCGGTAAATTCGGTCGCAAACGAAAAAATTTGAGAAACGTTTAATCCAATTGAAAGCTTGGCCATGTTTGAGACGCTCTCAAACATGAAACAGTTCGTATTTAACGAGCGAGAACTAGAAACCGACATAACACGCGTATCATCTTGTTTTCCTTTATTTTTCTCGGAGTTACTTTGCATTTTAACGAGGGAAAGATTTCAGTGGCGAACGCCTCGCCACAGGTGAGACACGAAACAAGACGACGAAACGTAATTTTGCGAGAAACTGAGAGGAATTCCAACTCCTCCGTTTGCTTTTCCTTTTTCCGCGCAAATATAAACAGGGTTTTAGCAGTTTTTTTCGATTCAACCGTTTCCCTGGCAGCTCGGTCGCTTTCCCTGCGCTCGTTGAAATACCGCAAAATGTTCAAAGATACCGAACAATAGAATGCAATTTCTACATCCATCGTTTTATTATGTTATCCGTATTTTCTTCCTTTTTATATACAGGGTGGTGGTTGGTAACTGGTGGTACAAGCGGGAAGGGGGTGATTCTACGCGAAAAAAGAAGTCGAAAATATAGAATAAAAATTTTAAAAAAATTTTTTTATTTTTAAAAATTTTTTTTTATTTTTTTAAATTTTTTTAAAAATCTACAGTGAGATCCGTTATAACGAGACGCGATAAAGTGCAGGCGCACCGAGCGAAAATTCAAAGTCGATTTTCTCGAAAACAAAGCCTCGAACGGAAAACTTTTATTCTATATTTTCGACTTCTTTTTTCGCGTAGAATCACCCCCTTCTCGCTTGTACCACCAGTTACCAACCACCCTGTATATATAGAAAAGTGTAACATCAGTTGTTCGGGATTTTAGATTTTAAGGGTATGCAAACGCTAATCGACGGAACAAAAATAAAAAATTAATGCTTTGTACATACAGAAAGTAAGGCATAAGCTGTGAATAATAATGGAAACTTTTGTCAGATCCTCCACGATCTTTCTACAACTCTCATTGTACTTCATATCGGATCGCATATCGGTAATCGCTGTCTCGTTCTTTGTCCTCAATTAAGATGGAAATTACGCAGTTTAATTAATCCGATAATCGATAGTCGTGTTTGACGCGTGCACAAAAGAGCACTATGTGCGTATGGAGTTAAATACATAATCACGTGCGATAACGTATATACGACGTACACGATATACACGATACATAGGAAATTACATAGGAAGCGCTTTTGCGTGTCAATTTTTCCGCCAAGGTCTTTCCGGGATGGAAATCCGTACGTTAGCACGCTTCGATCGATTCCTGCGATCGAGGAATTTAATAGGGGAAACAATTTTGAATGTAAAACGTAACGATTTTACGGATATACGTAAAAGAAAACAAGCAAAGAAGCTTGTTAGTAATTTCAGTAAAAGTGTTCGATAAAATCCTTTGGCATTTCGATATAGCGAAACTATAGTTTTAATCACGAGACGATAAGATACGATCTGGAGTAGCGAAGTGGAAATACAAACATTATAATACAGCGACAACCAGTTAATGCAGTGTTAAAATCAACATAATGGGTTTGGGAATCGAGTGTCCGGCCTGTGTCGAAAGGTACGCATTATCCTACACAATTTACCTTGCAATTCATTGGAAGTAAAATCATTCACAAGCTTGTTTCTCGTGGATCGTTGGACGAGGAAACACGATAATCGGTCGTTGGGCGCCTACGTGGGATCATCGATAATACTTCGACACACGAAGGAAGGGAAGAGCTTGGTTTCTCGGTTCGTTGACTTCCGCCTTGTACTTTCTTTCTCCTCTTTCCTTTTTCTTCTTCCTTTCCGTTCCTTTTCCTTTTTTCTTTCTTCTCTTTCTTTCTTTTCTCTTTTTTTTTTTATTTTATCTTGCTGATACGAGAGCCGTTTAAAAGGTCTCTGAAAACGTTGTTCGTGGTATCGGCAGACGTTCGAGGTTTGCTTTTGTTTGCGAGAAAATATCGTATCAAGGCGTACAGCTACGTAATGGTAACTGAAAGCGCGTGGGAGACGCGATGTTTGACCCGCTACGATCCTGTATCACGTTCCGATAAAAAGAACACGCGTTATCGGCAGGTACGTCGGCATAACTAACGTACCTTCCACCAGCGAAACTTGGTAAACTCCGACGTGTCGAGTGAGTCTGGAATTCGATATTCGGCAAGGACGCTCGTACGATTCCTGTTTATTATACGACGGTTATTCGACGCTTACGCAGCCTTCGGTATTATGTACATCCTTTGTTCCACGGTGGTTGAGTTCGCGTAACGCAGCTGCGTGATATAAATTGTGTTCCGCAATTTTAATCGAACAAAGCCGGTCTTGTAAGAAAATGTGTTGTTACGATATACAGGATATTAAAAGTTTCAGCGGTGGAAATTCGGAAACATCGAATTGTTCGGAACGTTCACGGCTTTTTTCATAGTCTATGTAACTCTGTTACGTATCTGAACAACAACCTTTCTACCCGTCGAACAAGAGGAACGTCTGGTATTAAACCGCAGTCTACGGTGGTCGCGGCAGTTGATTCCGAACTCGAGTCTCGCACTTCTGGGAATTACCTCTTTGCGGTTCGACAATATTCCAGGATAGTTTCGTCGGACGATAGTCAGATATGTATTTGGATGGTACGGGGCAGGCCGGTCGCGAAGGATCAGCGAAGGGAGGAACAAGGCAAGTACTCTCGAAAGCCACGACTACTACCTTTTCGGACCGTCTACGAGCCTTTGCCACCCTGTCTCGCATCGCGAGGTGTCACTCTCGCGCGGACAGACGGATGACGAAGCGGCACGCTGACACGACAGCCACCGCAACGACGTAGCATTTCGAGGTACTTTCTGCACGAGAAATTTCACAAACGAAACCAATTTCCCGTGGTCGGTGCTTTTCATTCTCCCTCCGATATACGGTAGACGCGACGGTTCTCGATATTCGGTATTCTCCGGCCACCCCTCAACCCTGATTCCCGGCATTCATGACAGGCGTATTACCACGACGATCCTCCCACGAACTTACTGGAAACCGACGTTCATAGAATCGGCATTCAAGCAGGCAAATGAAGCTAAGGAAAGAAGATCCGATTTGCTCAAAGAGCTGATTGCCGCGGTAAGCCTTGATTTTCACTGATTCGCGGTTTGCTTCGCCGAAGCTTTCCTTCAACGACGAAGGTGATTTCGCGTAAATCATCGATATCGTAAAAAATTCGACGGGGAGGCAGGTTTTACGACGGGAAATTTAAGCTCAACGAGGGGAAGGTTAAGATGGGCGTTTCTCCACGTGGCAGGACGATATCGAATGTCATCGAGTTTCCAGCGCTTGTAATATGGATGGCTTTTAAACGTAACACTGGGCTACTGTACAGGATGTTCCATAGAAAGTTTTGTTTGGCTACGTAGACGAGTCTATCAGGTAGCTGTCGTAGAACAGCAAACCAAAGTTGAAATTTCTAAAGACTTAGTAAACCTATCATCCTAATAAATTAGGTACATGGAACTACCTTCGACCTTCTACCAACCGTGACATCATACCTGAGGCGGAAGGCCCGAGGTGAAGTCTACGAGACTTTTCAAGTTACAGGTGATTTACGCATAAATATAGAATAATAACTAATAATAAATAAATAATAATAATAGTAATAAACGTAACAAAGTAGCAGGCTCGCTGGTCAATTTCATCGTCAAAAGTTATTACGGACAATATCTTACGACGCTACTTGCTGGCTGATCTGCTGATTGATTTTTTAACAATACAAAGCTGCGATATCATTCTTTACAGATTTTTCACTTTACGTTTCAAGGGCTAAAGAGGTGTTATGTTGCGAAAGAATTTTAGTGATTACGCAGTTTAGAGAATTCTTTCAATATCTCTAACAAACTCCATCGCACACGTGTCAGCGAGTTATCGTTTCGAACAAGCTTTGTAAGTCTATTTGCATGAACGCGTGTATCGTAGTACCGTCATAAAGTAGACAAAATACTACGAATAAAGTGGTTATAAACAGGATAGGAAAGAATAAGAAAGACAGGATCAGAAAAGAATCAGCGGAGTTTCCGAGATCTCACCTCGGCGGTAGAGGGTTAACTTATTTACAACGCCGTTTTGTCCTTCCTCGCAGCCGGCAAAAATCCCTAGAGCTTGCGAAAGGATTGAGAATAGAAGAAAGCTGTTATATAAAAACATTTACCAAAGTTGCAACAGTTTTTTAGTCATTAGTTGACAATTTATAGTTCCTAATGCTTAGTTTTTTGAGGTAGAATAAGCAAGGTAGTGCAATAGAATAGAGCGGAAAAAAGGGGAGGTAGACACATAAGAAGAGAATTAGACGTAAGAGATGTAAAACCGAAAGTTCGTCCAAAGCCGAAAGGCACGGACTAAACAATAATAAATAAATAAATAAATATAAAAAATTGACAAACATGCTTTTCTTTCGGGGAAAAATAGCCTTTTGAAAAAAATCCTGTACCAAGAAAAATCTATCACCGTGATTGTATCGGGGATCTCGAGGAATTCCGCGAAAAGTAGGAAAAGACCTCTGATCCGGAGAGTTCGAAGGGGTATTCACCCTGCTTCCCAATCGTATTTAAGCATCGGCTAAAACGATCCTGTGACTTCGATCAGTGGTTGAAAATAGCGGGGAAGGTAGATGGTACGTCCCGATTCCACGTGACAGGTAGGACAGCCGGAGATTTTGAACGTGGGAGAGAATCGTTTTTATCGAAATTCAGAAACGTACACGCGGTTCGACGGTGCGGTTTAAAAGCGTTGGTCGGTAATAGGTATACATCGAGGGGCTCAAGACGGAGGTCGGCGCGAATCGATATATCGACACGGGCCATTTTTCCCTCCTCTATAAATAGCCGAACGATGGACACTAGGTTCCTAGATTACGTATACATATAGTCGAGACTCGTATATGCCCGGATGGAATAGATTAGAACGTAACCAACTGGTGCCTGATTTACGATTTACGATCGCAACCACCGCTTCCCACGCGTCGGCTTCGATACATCGCTATTTAAACTTTATTCACGTACATGCGCGTCGATGCTCACGCGTCGTCTAGCATCGCGTAATCCGCGAACAATCGAAGGGCGCATTACATCGCATCGGCTTGATTCGTACATTGCCTGCCTGTCCTGCAAAGATTCCCGTGCTGCGACGCGGTGCGGTGATTCGATTCCCTTCCTGCGGCGCGCTTATCGCCACAAGGATACGCGTTCAATACCGTTTTCACCAGGCATTCGTCATTGTTACACCGCTCGTGTTTGCGCATTGAAAGCGTGTCGAGACGCGTACTACCGATCATAAGTATCCGCACGCTTTGATCCATTTGTAGTTAACGGTATTCGAATTTGATCAAAGTGTACAAATTAATGGCGAATCGGGCTGTGGCTGCGGTACACGCGTGTTTTGATCAGTCGTCGAATTCTTGACTGGCGGAACGTTCGAATATCGACATGCTTTCGTAAGAATCTACAGTAGCTACGAAGATATTGTGGTACATATGCTCATTTTTCAATGAAGCATTTTTTATCACGTTCTATATATATATATATATAACATCGGTAGATGCTGCTTCTAGACGTGTTTATCGAATCGACAGCCTATAAATTTAAATTCCCTATTAAAAGGCACGGTATTACGGTAGGATTGCGTTTATGCGATCCAAATGTTAGCGTCTGGTTGAATAAGCTTCTACCGGTTGAATCTACTTGTTTGCCATACGATAACCACACGACACCCCAAACTTTTATCAAGTCCAACTCAAGTACTTATTTCGTAGAATCTCGGAGAAACACGAGGCTTCTTAAAATCATTTCCTAGAATTTTTAATTAACTAATATCGTGCGATGCGCAGTCTTTGAAAAAGTGGCGGCTTGTTTAAAGTGTAAATGACATTTTGTAACGGCTAAGTACGTGGAGGCAACCTTTGAACGCAATACCTTGCAAAAGCCGCAGGTACACGCGTGTAAACTGTGTAGAAAAGAAGGGGCATTCGCAATAACGTTACTGCGCCGAGCTTAAAGGGTTCTCCTTTTCACACGCAAACGAGTTAACCATTACGTCGCAAGGCATTTCCTAGTCGTCTGACAATATTTCCGTGTATTTCTCTGATACACGTATATAACGTACTCCGCAAGGGAGGCTTTCAAACCTATATATACTCTCGACTACGTGTATCAGGAGAACTTGTCCTTTTCTTCCCTGAAACTGTACGTAGATTATGTTAAACACGTTGAACGTTAAGAGGTAATTTTTCTTCGAACTTTATTGAAAATCCGTATATCATCCAAATACCTAAGATCGAGATCGATGTTTACTTGGAAATACAAAGAGGAAATACGAAACGAGAAAGTCTTTGTAAACGACTTTCCATGCTTTACGGGGTTTTCGTTTAAAGATCGTATCGGTTTTATCTTCCGTGCACAGAGAATTACGGAGAAAAAAAGAAACAACGATAAATATATGTTTATCGATATTGCGAACATAATTTATTCATATACCGGTCCTTTATCTTTTCGAGTTGTTGGATTTATTTTAAATACATACACATAATCGTTATGTCGTATGTACGTGCCTTTGTCAGAACTGAAATTTAATTAAAATTGCAGAACTGCCCGGTATTAATTTTTAAATTCGTGTTTAATGGAGTTTCCGCTTAAAGAACGAATCAGTTATCAGGTTAAATTAATTTGTCCCCGATATTAAATTATATAACATGAGATAGTAGGTATTATAATACACGTAGGTATTACGATAAAAATGAATAAAATAAAAATAAATAAAATGAAATGAAAATAGAACATATGTATATATTACTAGACTTTAGGGCACCAGTAAACGTATTATACGAATATTGTAAACTTTGTCCAAAATTACGATAAAAATGAAATAAAATAGAATAAAAATAAATAAAATGAAATAAAAATAGAACATATGTATATATTACTAGACTCTAGGGTGCCAGTAAACGTATTATACGAATATTGTAAACTTTGTCCAAAATATCATCAAAATTTTATCAACACACGCTTTACGCTAAACCAGACAACGTGCAGTTACATTGTGTATTACTTCGACTCGATACGTGTGTTATACACGCTACATTGCTACATAATGTAATGTAAACGGCGTTACTGGATCATTAACGACGCGACGTTGGCCGAGAGATTGCCTCAATTGGATCGTCCGTAATTCGCGTTCAAAATAGCTTTACTCCTGCCGGATTTACGCGTCGTCATGTAGATGTGATTTTATCCAAAAAGGAAGAACACGGATAGGTAGCTCTACGCATCCTTGCGTATGTCGAATGGGACGGAACGACAGAAAGCGGAAGGCAATTTTTGTCTCGCAAAAATTGGCAGAAAGCTTGACTTTGATTTCAAGGATAATTAATTTTTCAAATTCCACGAAATTGTTTGCACAGATACGGAAACTTTTTACGAATATATTACGTGTATTGACTATGTACGAAAAGACTTAGTATTCTAGTTATTCTAGTATTCTAGTAGACTAGTATTCTAGTTAGTATTCTAAGAAATTTCGAAATGTTTTCTTTAAACCACGTTACATCTTTTTACACAGTACCACCTGCTTCTCGTTTATACCGTGAATTACGCTTTGCCTTGCGTACTCGCGATGCCAGCAGATTAAGAGGTTTATATTTGATTATTTATTTAATCTGCTTATCGGGAGATCAGAAACGTTCCAGACATAATCCTATTGGATGCGATCCTTGTTTCCAACAAACACTTAGAAAGATGAATAAAGGCATCGTTTAGCGTCGTGCAAACACGATATTTAAACGAAACTGCCCTGTAATCGATAAAATCACCACGCCTATTCTTTAACCCGTTACTTTTCCTCTTTCACCTCGCCATGATCCTTGAATCCAATCGCGTTCTACTTTGAAAAAATTTCTTGGTTTTGAAAAAGAGCGTAAAGACACGACCCAATTGCACACCTTTCCTCTCTATATCAATTTTACACCCTGAACTTTTTATTTTCTCGTGAACTCTTGATCTTTTTAAAGAAACGAGAACAAACTTCCGTGACAAGATTTAACTTTGTCCTTCTTTATATAGAAAAGCGGCCGTAACTGTTAATTTAGCTAAAAATTTCGTTCGAAAGAGGAATTAACAGGGGAATTAGCGTAGCGTAATTCCGAGCGAATCGATCATCGGATGCTTCTACGTATACATAATATATTATGTATATGTACGAGTATATATACACGTATAGATATGCGTCGTTGAGGACAACCTACTTGAAGACCCAAACTCATTTCAGGAATAACGTTCGCATTATTCAGGCTTGATAGGAACGATAGGCTACGTTCGTCCGTAATAGGTATCCCGAGTAATCCTGTGTCTCCTGAGAGGGGTACCTACTGTGACCTAGGGAAATTGAGGTTACCCAGTGGACCGTATCGAGGCGAATCAACCCGAGAATCCAGTACGTTGCATTGTAGCTATAATACTTCGCTTTAAGGGCGAATGGATATCGCACGATGTCGAACGAAACGTATCGAACCGATCCGTGGAGACCCAAAGAAAAAAAAGAAGAAAACATTTCAATAAAATTTGTCTAGGTCAAGAAAGTAACGAAATTATTTCTAAAACGACCGGAGGTTGAAGCTTCCGGTTTAATGCTAGAAGGAACAACAAGGTCGAAATGATCTTTTAAAGGTATGTCCCATATTTTATAGCTTTGATCGGAATCTTTTTTCCAAAGAACCCGTACACCTTTCTCCATCGACGTTCTCAACATTTTTCCGTATTTAAGATAACAGTAGATACGTTTCATGCGTTATTTTTAATATACGGAAAATATCGTTTTAGCGTAATCCAAGCGGAAATTCTGGCAGTATTAAATAAATAATATATAGATATATATTTCATATATATAACTATATAAGATATAAGAATATTACGGAGAAGGGACGCAGTGCACATATCGAATGTAGAACTCGCGATTTATTCAGAATGTTACGCGGTATTAAGTAAAATGCTATTCAGCGTATTATGGAAACGGAAAATGCGTCTGTGAGAAAAAAGCTAGCGACATAAAATACTAACGGACCTGCTTTAATTTTACCGCTTTTTAGTAAAATGTTTGACACGAAATTGCGGAAAATCACGAATTTAACCATCGAAGTATTCTCTCTCGTTTTCGGAACGATCTAATAATGTTTTTCGAAAATTCTGCTCTTCGTTAAATTCAAATTTAAACGATTCGAGCCAGACAGGCAAATTATACATGTGACATGGCATCAAAAAGTGAAATTGCAGTAAATTAATAGTCACTGGTAACGATGCTTTCGCATTTGTTTTGGATTTAATAGCTATTAGCATGTCGTGCATATTTACTGAACATGGGATTATGAACAGATATTAAACGCGATAGTTGAATGTTGGTTCGGTTTACGAAAATGCGTACTGCCTAGGTATTTTCGTATAAAATAATATGCATGTAACGTTGGTATCGATGCGATCTATATATTGACTTTAACCCGATAACTGGATCGTCTCTCGATCAGAAATTCCTTTTGGGCAGAGAAATAAAGATCAATAAAGACGGATCGATTCGTTTCGCTCTTTGCGACATTTATGGAATTTTCATTCTATTTCAGCTTCAGTTCTATTTTTAAAACAAAAGTAACGACATGTTTGAAAAGCCGGGGATCATTGTGCAAAGAAATTATTAAATCTAAAATAATAGCATCTCGTGTAGCTCGTTCTTCGTAATTAACGAATTAATTGCCAAGCTAGAGACTCCCTTTCCCTATCAGATTTTGATATCGCATATCTTCGTCTGTATCGCTTTTAATTATTCCTCGTTTTCCCTTTCAAAGAGGATGAAGATATCCTAGAGCAGAAAAACCTTAAATTAAACTCGACAAGCGAAATGTTAAAACCGTCCTAATTCCGTTAGGACAAGTAGATATCATTTACTTTGAAACCGAAAACAGTTATGATCTTCGTAGAAAACGTCGATTCGTAAAGTATCGGATAGAAATAACAAATACGAGTACTAAATATATATAGATATATGTATAAATCGTGGTATCCGTCTACGCTTCGTAGATGTATTTTTCATCGATATCTCTTTGCTTTGAATATGGCAGAATATGACGGAATAAAATACAGTCGCTTTGAAATTTTATAACGCTGGTATCGACACATCTTTATTCGACAGTCGAGTTAAACGCTAGAGAATAAGAATATTATTTCGAAAAAAAAGTGGAAGTTTACGTAGTATTTCGATTTTTCATATATCGTAGATTTTCACAAACGAATCTCAGGTAGGTATGTAGAGCCAGTGAAAATAACAACAGGGATTCGTACAAACATACATATATCTACGCATTTGTTATCGTTTCGTTTTTAAAATACAAAGATACGACGTTGTTTACGATTGACAAATTGTATGGAAAATCAAATCGAAACGAACGATCGTAACTTGTCAAAGCGGAAAAAGCGTTCTCGTGCAACTTTTATGCAATTGGGCGATCCGTTCGATAAATATTCGAAGAGAAAATCGTTATGTTGCTCGTAGATGCAGGTTAAACCCGTTTTTAACATTACGATAGACATTTTCGATTCTTTTCGCCGAATTATATCGTAAATACGATCTAGCGTCAATTGTTCCTATACAAATTGAAACAAGTGAAACGACGCGTACGTACGTTCGTACGTGTAAGAAACACGTATACGTATAATATAGGAACTTGGACAAGACGGTAGTGAGAAGCATAACCAGCTTGGTCGTAATAAATTCCAGCGAAACATATCGAGTTGGTATAATTCCCTGGCCGATGTCACAGCGATAAGACGACATTGCGAGGGCAACTAACTCGTCGAGACAGAGGCGAGCGAAGGAATCGCGACAACATCGAAAGAGGATTCTTCGGTGTGCATGGTCCTCGACCTGTCTCTCCCACCTACCCGAAGGAAAACCAGAATCTGTCGGCTGTAACGTCGCGAACAAGAGGAAGAAGAATGGAAGACCGTGGGCAAGAGGAAGATCGTAAAAACGAAAAGGCAGCTGAATGCAAGTCGGACGACTGAAAATCGTGAACGAATCACGCTGGTGGCGAAGGGATTCTTTCCAGCGCCTTGCCAGAAAACGTTGATTCTCCGCCGAATTCCGTTTCTCGTCTCGAGGATCCTCGAAATCGTCGCCGAGCCGCACGACTGCACAACAACCAACGACGAGGAATATTCTGCCAGCTGGAAACACACTGTAAACCGTATCTTTTTTCATCCACGTAGTTCCCTTCTTTCTTCCTCTTTGTATTTCGCGCTTTCCATCCAACCCAACCTTTGCTTCGTATCCGTCGAACTCTTCGAATTGATTAAACGCAAATTGAATTTCCATGCTTAATCCAGTTTCGCTCTTTTCATCGTCTGGTCGTTACGCCGGACCGTATAAAGCTTGTATAAAAATATTATAAAGTCAAATTTCTGACCATTAAACAGCGAATGGTATCGAATCGGCGGAGTTGAAAAAGTTCCAGAAAGCCAGGTAGCCAGTTGATAAATTTTGCATAAATTTTATGCATAATACGGTTGTATCAAATCGGAGCCACAGTTGTAATACATAGGCAAGAAGCGAGTCTATCTTTTATTCATTCGATGCCAACGCAATTTCTCAATTATATTTAAATGTAACCACGTACGAGAGCGATGTATCGATAAATCGTTAAAGTTCCTTTAAAAAACGAAGATTCTGCCAACGATCGACACTTTACCTGCTACTTCTCTGTGATTTAATTTTACACGTCGAAACGTACGGTTCGACGAACGAGAGAGGACGAAAACGCGAAACATAACGGTGTAGCTATCCACGGAAGCAGAGAATCGTCCGTCCTTACGCGCGTGTATATATAACGGAAGATACACTAAATAGAGTTAACGTTATAAAATAATGGAATATCGTGACGAAGCTGGCCGATTTTTGAGAAACGATAACCGATGGGTTTTGGCAACGACGGTCGATCATCTTCCTTCTCGACGAAGGTACGTGCGAAACGGAGATTTAGGTTAGCCCTTTTAGCAGTAGGGTGCGACCACGCCGCGACGAAATTATACGGTGCAGCCCGATCCTTCGCGTAATACCACGTTATTATGTCGGGATTATTATTATAGACTGGCTATTAGCCGCTTAATCCGATCGAACGCTTTGTAACGCATTCTAGGCCGCGTCCGCGGTTAATGCTACGATCCTCCTGTGTGTATGCAATACTGGCGGCACCACGGCTCACCACGCGTATCGCTATTTATTCGATCGATGTTGCCCGCTCCTCCATCATACGAAACGCAACATAATCGCGCACACGTGTCTCTAATTTGGCATTCGTTTCGGAAGTTTGAAATCAAATTGTTCGCGCTGCGAGATGAAACGCAACGACTCCGATGAATTATCTTCGCGATGAGCGTGCAAATCGTGGAATTAACACTGATTTATACACCGCTGGCCAAAAGTATCCGGGTGCTCGATTGATTTGTAGTAACGCCGCGTAAGCGTTGCCAGTCCCAGTAAATTACCGTTCATAAGTACTCGCGCGATGCTCGATTCCCGAAGCTGCCAACATTAACGACGAATTAGTCGTTAGAACTGGCACTTATTGCTTTTTTATGGAATCAGCAGATTATACATTGGAATTAGTTACTAAGGAACGAACGTATATATTCGCTTTTTAAACAACAAACGTCAGAAATTTTGTCTCTCGGTTTAGTCAAACCTTTATAATTTGACTGCTAATTGAAAAATTAAAAAATCCGAATGCGAAATGCTTGCCAAGTAGCGAAATAGTTTTATAAGTTTTACCTTTGTCTAAGTAAAAAACCGTCTCGTTACGATCTCGCGTTTGGATAATATAGACCGACCTTTATTCACGTGGAAACGAACAAGATTTCCAGGCATGAAAACGCTTGTAGCGCTTTCCCGGCAAAAGCCACGTACAAAACCACGAAAAATATGTAAATAGGGTAGGGTGTTGCGTTTAATCTAAATATATTTGAAACGGGGAACGCGAACAGATACGCTAGAAAGTTTCTGCAAGGAAGAAATACATTGTTCCTATGGAATACTTAACGACACCTACGCTTCTTTGCGCATCTCGAAGAAGATGATGCTTGAAGAACATTCCCCAAGACGACGTTTATCGCCGTTTATTTATCGCTCGATACTGCTTACCAGTCGCGTTCACCCACCATCTTATTATTTAAGCGTGCATACTTACGCCTACATCTTTAGCGTTCGCGGTTTCTTTTTCGATGGCGGAAAGTGCAGCCACGAGAACGTGAGCGTTTCCTTCGTTCTCCCACGGAGGTTATTCATTTTTCTTCCATCATGTAAATCAACTATCCGCGATCGTATTCCATATTAGTTGTCGATAATTTTTCTTACGACGAGAGCTAGTCGTTGGAAGCAAATACAAAGTATAGAATTCTAAAAATTTATAAAATAAGTTCGATGTTTCGACGCTTCAATTGCGTTATACCGCAATTCTCCTGTTTGATCGTACAACCACATTAAAATCAGCAAGTCAACAAAAATGTACGTACCTTTGTTCTATGAAACTTTGGATCGTCCTTAACCATTTTAAAGACACGGTTCCAGTTTCATGGTGCTGTCTATGGAATTTCAAGGCTTAAATTACGATTTCCATCAATCTGTAGCCTATATATATATAGCCGTATGGACCAAGATGTAGGTAACCGTAGAAAATTGATCGTTTGTTTGACGATGTATCGTGTTTCTTCTAATCCGGCTAAGGGAACGCGCTTTGTAGCGACTTCATCGAAAATGTCGTTACCTTGTCCTTAATCGTTGAAAGAAATGCGTTCGGAATACTTGGTGAGGCAGTCGGAGGATTGGAACTACGATGATTATAGTCGTATACCTGACGAGAGATCTTCCAGCCTAAAGCGCTCCAAGATAGAGAGATTACCGGAGAGTGGGTAGGGATTATTCTGGGAAGAACTGCTTCTAAAAGCTGTTACAAATTACTGGGTCAAGAAGCGTGGAATCAAAAGGGCGCATTAACAATCAGACGCGGTAAAATAAAACCTCGAAAACTACAGCGAGATAATCGGTACGAGTTTCGACTTTCACGAGCATACGAATGTCATAAATTAACGTTCTTATAACGAATCTCGATTGATGGCATAAATCGGAATATAAAAGTTGGAATATTTCGGTCAACAGAGGTTGAAATATCGATAAAGCCTTGAAAAACGAGAGATCTTCTCTTTAATAAGAATTGTCCTTGTTCTCGACAATTTTATGCTAAATTTGTTTTATCGAGTTAATGATGCGTTATAAGCGATCGTCGATATTCGTAGAAACATCAAAGACGAAGAGAACATTGTAAAAGGAAAAATACGAGTATTTGATCTATCGATGTAAAAAGGAAACAGCGATATTCTAAAAGGCCAATTTCGATGCTATGGACGATCTTCCAGAGGAATTTGCCGTCTGAAACGAAATATTCTGAGGTTTTATGCGGGCAGAAATTGACAAAATTTCCAGATTACTTGGTAATCCGAGCTGTAAGAATCGATAACAGCTAAAAATGATCGACAATCGTATCGACCTATAACTTAAAACGATATCGATCGAGGATTACACGTTCCGGAAGTTAAAAATTTAAAAAGACATTACGCCTGCTTGATATAACGTGGAAGTAAAACGAAATTAAGCGATAAAAGATCTATTTGGTTTGGTTCACGATCAAGGTATACGAACGAGTGGCAACTACGAAGGACATTGCCTTTCGCTGGCGTCATTTCCACGAAATTGCTTCGTTCCACGAGCAACAGAGAGCTATTCGGTTCTATTCGCCTGTTTTCAACGTCTCGTTAAAACTGCCGCGGCAATCTACGCCGACAGAGTCTCGTTTTAATCGGCAGAGTCCGTTTCATAGGTTCATAAAGCAGAGAAAAGTTAAACGTGGCTGGTGCAAGAAGTTGGTTCTGCTCGTAGAGGAGAAGCGATCGAATCGATTGGACGCGGTACAGAACACGTTGTCTGTGCACCAACGAGATATATCTCGATCGAAATGAATTCCTTCCGCAGCGTGGCATGGCTGACTCGCCGGTAGTCTCGTCGAGGCGAAAAATCACTTAGCCGAAGATCTTATCGCCTCGGCACTCGGCGCTCATCGATGAAACGCCGTTCGGAGTTCGTCTGGCACGGATTCGCTTCTTTTCCGAACGATAAGAATCCGATTTCCACCAGCCGTACCTAGAAAAGACACGATGCCTTCCTTCCTGCGGGAGAAAACCCTTATCGAATCCTCGATAAAATGCCGCAAGCTTCCTCCTTCTCAGCTCGTCCAACTTGAATCGGGTCGCGTCTCTGAGAAACATTCCTCGAATTTTCCCTCTTTCGATTACGCTCAACTAGCGAACGAACCCTCTTTGAATTGGAATTTTTCCACAGAATCGCTCCAAGTCTTAACACTTGCTCCATTTTTCTTCTCTTCTTCTTTTAATAGCTCTAACTGTTCGGGTTAACGTGCATTTTCTTCTTTCCTCTTATCGTTCTAACCCTTTTCACCACAATTTTGTTGTACAATTTTTCCGCGATATCTGTTTTACGATAATGTTGCGCAGCGAACACCATCTTTTTGCCAATGTAAATATTATAAACACGAACATCTCTAAAACAGTAGTCGATCTACAGCAAACTGGTTATTTGCCGCGATCGTTGGGGAACAAACGCTTTTTAGCGCTAGTGCGTACATCGTCAAAGTTAAACGAGATAATAGGTTGTTCTGTTTCTACGGAAATACCTTGTACAATAACACCCTCTTTCATTTTCATTTTTTCCTGTCTTCTATTCGCTTAATCAGAATTAATGTTAAATGATTTCAATTTCACCGTACGACCCACGCATAAAGCAGAAATCTAACGAGACTGTAACGAGTCTCGTTATGCTTTGAAACACTGGCCGCGCGAGCATCTGTGTATTGTTGGGTTAAATTTGAAGCGATAAAGTACTAAATATTCGTTAATGTTACATATACAGCTCTATTCATCATGCACGAAACGCAGCCGTAAATAAAGTCGACGATTACGCTAAATTATAGTCTCTTGCTCGCAAGTTTCCGTACGTAACGGGTTAAAACGAGAACGTTATTCCCTGGATTGTTTTACTATTTTTCGCCGGTCACGGTACAAGTTTTACGCTCTTTTCTCTGCGAAAGCTTCGAAATTCCTTCACAAGCGGAATTTCTAAAGTTGGAAACTGGCGCCGATAGGCATGTCTACTCTTCGAACGAGAACGTTACATTTAAAAATGTCACCTACTTACGTTTCTTTATTCGTCGAATTTCTAATATTTTTTTTCTATTTCCTCCGTTCCATAGAGAACATTTTGTTCCGCGAATTCAAGAAATTGGAGCTTCGAGTTATTTCGCTATTGTAAAACGAAGTTACGTGGCTGTAGGTCGTAAGGTTGTTTTATAAAATTTAAAGAAAATTTGTCTCGTTAATTTAATTTAACGTTGTCCTCGTTTCGAAACGAGACTCTCGTACAGAAACACCATAATATCGTGCAAAGGATAAAAATGTGTGCCGTGTTTGGTAGCTGGATGGCAGCCACGAGACGAAGGTGTCTCAGTTCGCTCCTCCTTTCCATTCACGAGGCTGTGTGTTTGTCGAGTAGTAGTTTGCCTCGTGCACAGGTAAACTGACGAGAGTCAGGAAGGAGGCGGATGCTGCCATCTTGGCTCGTTAGATACGGACGCATACCTACCCGTTTCAAGATGACACGGGTGGGGCCCTGACCAAACCAAGCCTCAAAATTAGGCGCCAGTGTTGTACACGGGCGCACCCTTGCTCTCCGAGGGTCTTCGTATTACCACGTTGCGGTCTACCGTATGGAAACTCGATACTCGTATATAATAAATGGGCAAGCCATTTCGAAAAGGATGTATATAATTCGGTGACGCGTCCTTAAAATACTTCAAAGCAATTTAATCGCGCAATTTCTAGCCGTTCCCTTTTGTATGTTAACTTTCTCACAAAAACTATCCACGCATTTGCGGTATATCATCGTCGCTCCACCATGAAATATTCGAGTTCTGCAAAATTGATCGTTAACTCCGCTTTGCTCTATGCTGCGTTGCATTTATGAATGCATTGTCTCTAGACGAATAGACCCTAAACAATCTTGTTTGTACAATTATTCGTTAAAATATAATCGGTTTGACAAACGATGGCTCGAAATGCAATGTAATATTTCAATATTTGTGGCGATTGGTAAAACCTAAAATGTTCGAACGAAATTATGGTAAATTCCGCTTCGGAAATTCGATAGAATTAAGTGTGGTCAATTTAAAACTCATTCGTAGACTCAGCGTTATTTGTTAAAGTGAAAAATTGAATTTATCCCACCGATAGAATCTCTTACATCGCGCGAAATACTAAAAAATTGTTCCTTCTTTTCTATTTTCCTTTTATTATTATTATTATTACTTTTTTTCGAAGAACTTTAACTCTATGCGTACGTAGTAAATTTGAATAATGACATCGTGAGATTTAATATATGAAATGTACAGCGCCATTCGGCTTAACCGAGCCCCTTTCGTATTGTACTGCAAAGGGGTTAAACACACGTTTAAAATGTAAAAGTGCGACATTAGAGAGGAGAATTAGAAATGAACGATACCGCATGCATAAAAAATGATGTTTAACGTTGATATAAATTTTCTTCGTAGTTCTCCAAGCTTATTGTCTTTCCTACCTACAACGTTAATCTTTCGTTAAGGATGATTTGAATTCTCCATTTATAACCCTCGTGAATGTAAAGTGGCGATAGAGCGAGTAAAAGAAGGCAAAACGAATAAACGAAAGAGGAAACGGTCAGTTTTTCACGATCATCGAGATTATAATTATTAATAGTTTAGTAAAATCGAAAAACGACGAAAGCCAGCGGCCAAGTTTGTTCCACGCTTTTCCTTCGATCGTTAGACGTCCTCCGAAAGGAAACCGCACCCAATCGTGAGAGAAAGTCCAAAACGCCTACACGCTGGTGACTAAATTATCGATCGTGTTAAAGTTTTTTACTTCATCGAGATTGATCGTCCTCGTTTAGAATCGCCCGATGAAAATATCAAAATAAAATTGTATATAATGGAAAATATACGATAGGAATGTGTATCGTGTATGACTAAAGACAGAACGAATGATGTCCGATATTCTATTCTTCGCATCCGTCTTATAGCTCTCTGAAAATCTCTACCATTTCCTTGTTTTCTAACCACTGTTCGATAGACGGCGATTTTACGGCGTATCGTTCGAAATTGTTCGATGCAGGAATATTTTCTACACTCGCGGTATATGCTCGTAAAGGCTTGTAAAATTTACGCGAAAAGCCTTTACTAAACAAACGCAGCTACCGAACGTAGTTTCCTGCGCTTATCTCACTGTTTCGTGCATCACTGTTTCATCGAATGCCTGGGTAGAAATCGATGCTCGAGAACGGCTAGAACAAACCGATATAAAGGAAACGTATCGACGGAACAGCGATATTCGGATTGTAATTTAAAAGCGAGCACATACGGACGATGATCGCATGCCGTTCCATCGACATTTTCCCGCAGTCTAGGAGATTTGAACGCCCAGTTTTTCGTGTCTTCCATGGCGTTCGCTCGGGCGAACGTTAGCGCGGACGAGCGCGTAGAGAAGAACCGGTCTCGGGCGACGGCGAGCATGTCGCGCTCGTTTGGTGCTCGTTGGGTTGCTCGTAACGTCGAGGAATGCGAAATGTAATTATAGAAGTCTTGCGCCGGAGGGGTCAATCCCCAATTGAACTCCAATTCACAACGAGCTCACCGGCTGTGCGTCGTGTAAAAGACGCCAATTCGACGATACCCAGCTCGACGACGTCCGTCCGTTCGCCAAACTGAATTTGGTCAAGTTTAACACCGTCGAGAACGTTCTTACTCTCCTTTGGATCCTCCCCGTGAACGCCGTTTGCGAACTACCCGTTCGTTATGTACCTATGCAGCTCCTGTAAATATGTACAAGATGCTACCAGCTGTAAAACGACGGCCAACTTGTCGGCAGACTCCATCTAGGCAACATCGTAATAGCCGAAAATCGACGCTTTGAACGTTAAACATCTTTGACCCGACTAACGCGAGTTTAGTGAAGTTTAACGTTGAAATGGAGTTCTTCGTAGCTTCCAGACAAGACGTACTTTCGGATATATGTACATATATAGATGCACATGTATATATATACTTGACATAGGTGTGTGTATGTGTGTAGTATATCAAGGTGATTGCAAAAGTCTATGTTATATCGGATCTGCGGTAGTGCTCGAATAGAAGCCAAGTTTCCACGGAATGCGAAGTCAATTTATCCTTTGTGTGTCGTCCTGCTACTGGCGATCTACTGTCCCTTTTAAGGTTATACGTCGTTTCTGCTGGATAAATTCCACTTGGACATGTAGGAATAAAGAAACCTATCTTTCCGCCACGATCTACGATATCGCTTATAGTTATTACAAAACGTCGATACGCGTTGATCGAATAATTTACATTTAAAATATAACTTACACGTGTATTTATTGTTTTAATAAAGAATCTTTTTTCGCAATGCGACACCTGCTCGGACATGACACGCGAATTAGAAAGACTTCGTAATAATTCGTATAATCTGCATGTTTTATAGTATAGAAATAGACTTTATACAAAAGCTGGTCGGTAACATAGGTACGTGTACAGCACGCATAATGAAAATCCGATCAGCACTGAATACGTTAACTCGATAGTTTGCGTCTCCTTATTAAATCATTATCAGATTTCGATATCACAACGATATTCACAGCTACGTCGATGCGAATGTGTACGTATGCATCTTTTACAGTGGGTTTATCTGTATGCAATTGACTAATAATCACGCTATTAGCTTAATCATGGCTAGACAGGAAGTCTCATTATCAATCGCATCTTCTTGTTAATATTGATCGAGTAACTTCTTCTCCTCCCTTGATATACGGTTCGGCGTGTAATTTATGATTCGAACGGCAAGAATGCGATGCTGTACGATCAAATAAATAAAAAATAAATGATACAGTTTTTCTGTTCGAAGCTGCGTTTTCGATTCGACCGCAAAATATAACGATTACCAACTAAAAAATGAGTGGAAATGCAAAACAAAATCCAAGCGAAAACGGTCGTTAAACAAATTCGCGATAGCCGTTTGTATTTTTATTTTCGGTTCGTACGTAATATTTTACGCAATAAACGAATCGTCGCGAGTGTTTCGCAGGCAGACATCTCGAGTGACAGACTGTACGTAGTCTAACTGAACTTACGTAGTTGGTCTATATATAGGGGCGTTTGAAATGGAAGTAGAATTTCTGGAAAGCGACAAGTTGCGCCACATCTTCCGTCTCTCCCATCACTTTGAAACGACATAACTTAAATTAAGATTTAACAGGGTGAATAGCAACCCTCGAGATGCGCTTCAACGCTTCTTAGCGAACGTTTACTTAAACGAAGAAGAGTTTGCATTGGTTTATGCGTGAAACATAAGTTTAATGGACAGAACGAATTTTGGGACGTTAACGTTTTCTAGCAAAGTAATCTTTCGCTGGTTTTAAAACACTTTTCCCGAACACACATTTTTTAATCGCTTGCTTCGAGCATATAATACGAAGAAATAATTTAAAAGCTCCGAATATTAATAATGAATTTTCCGAGTAATTGGATCTAGATATTTTGCGAAGCTTGTTACACAGGCTTTCACGAACTTTCATAATTTCGTCTACGAAAGAGGTTAATAGTTTTTTTTATCGACTTAACGATTTGTATCTTTTGTGCCTCGTTCGACAGAGTACCAGTAACAAGAGAGAAATATTTATTTATCGGGATATTCCATAACCTTCCAACGGCAGACGAGCTTCACGCGTGGACGATAAGATTTTACAGGCGAAGCATCGTAAAAGCAACATTAGGAAAAATACTGCTGTGTATTTCGGTGTATGATTGGAAGACAAATAATTTATAACAATAGTCGTAAACCAGACGCGAACTAAATCGACGATGACGCGACGAGAAATCGTGTCTTTGCCTCTGAAGGATTAAAAGTAATTTTTCGAACGATAATTCTCGAATTGATATTCCACTAATTGTAAATAACTGCGGTAGCTCGCGTCGCTACATAAAAGATTCGAAAATATAATTCCTTGTGGTCAGATGATTTAAAGGCTGTATCCTCAGATCCTTAGCCGAATGCACTGATTAAATGGCGACGATGCAATTTATCCTGCTTGTCACCCTCTTCTAGATGCAAGCTGGGCAGTAGAACGCTGCTTATGAGGTATTGGCTAAAGCTGTAGGTACTCGTGATAGTTTCGTTCGAGCGCAACAATCTTTAGAGCAACTACTATAGACGTCGAGTAAGAGAGTATGGCAAGATAAAATTGATCCTCGAATTATATCTCGGGTAAAGGCGATTAAAGGCGATTAAAGGCGATTAAAGGCGATTTAAGAAAGGAGATCTACTAAATTCTTTCTTATATATTGTATATATTTTATTGTTTACTAGGTATTTCACTATTGTTATAATAAATTTATCGAGCGTTATAAGTCTCGAAGTATTCAACTTGTTTATGCGATACTTTATATATTTAATCACTATACGGCGACATATTCGCTACAATTTGTCCATTCACCGCTAATCCATATATGCATCTGTTCGAGTTATATTATCAAATATTTTTTAGAATCTTCGAATACGCCATCGGAACGATTTCGTATATCAACGATAGGTATCACTCGCTGAAATGAAAGTGAAAAAGTATTTGATTCAACGTTCGGTCTTTCACTTCGCGGAAACCATTTTCAGATTGAAGAGATTAGACAAATCTTCGTAAAGACGATACACGTGTTTTAATCAAACAAAGAGAAAGATGGGAACTTTGTTTTTTCTTGAGAAAATATCATCTTGATCGCATATTTTTCATCGTTTCTGGGCCATGAAAGAGGAAAACGAATGGTGAAAGAAGAAGCGGTGAGGTTCGGTGTCTCCGAAGCTTGTCTTCGATCTTCTCCGGCTTTGTTAGGGCCCATTATCCTTCTATCGGCGACAGATGTGCCATAATTCGAAGGACAGCGTCAGCTCGTTGATTAAATATGACAAGGTATGTGTATTCAGAAAGCGGGATAACCCGCGTCTCGTCGGACGGATTTAATCACCATATTAAATTCAATTTCCAAAAGCCTGCCACGGTTAATCCGTTTATACGGTTTCGCGTGGAGCATCTGTGTCTAGCGAAGATGCACGTGTGTCTCGAAGAGAAGTATCGTGCGCGATGTACAGACAAGGTGAACCTGGTGGATGGAAGAAACGTTGGAGTCTTACGGACGATCGATAGTCAACCTGGATCTTGGCACGATAGAGTCGAGGTGGATGGTTCCGAAATAAAGTGTCGGCAATATAAGCTATCCTGGGTGGAGGCGGGCTTAAGCCTGGGAGCTTAGCTTGCGAATGATCTTCCGCGTATACCTTATCTCGCATCGATATACGTGCACGCACACCTACGCATTCCTTTCATATGCCTATGAGAGTCGGAAATTTCTCCTCAACCACTTTTCTTGATAGAGTTTGCCGTTAGGCGAGATTCGTCAAGTGGTCAGAAGCAACTGCTATATCTTAGAATTTAGATACCGTCCGGACGCCGATATTCGGATATCGTAGTTGGCGAAAACAATATAACGTAATCGTAAAATATCCTGTTAGTAAATGGACGTGGATGTTACGTACCAATTTCATATATATTTCTATAACTCGAACTAGAATTATATGCAACAAAAGACCAAATTTACCTCGTCTATTAAATATTAGCGGTAGCGAGTGCCATGCTTTGAATATTTAACAATTTTTTGCATATTTCTCAACACAAATTTTCTACAAATGCATCAATATCCGATATCCACTTCCTGACAATCTTTTTTATTTAAGAGCTGCCTGTGTCTTGTTTTTCTTAACGCGATTCGAACATCCGTCGATGGTTGAAATGGTCCTTCGTTTTATAAGACACGCACGATGCAAATACAGCAACGGTATAGCAACGATCAAGAGCAATTAACACACTCTGTCTTCCTCGCTTCCTACACGTTTAGTCAGGAAACTTAACGACAAATCAGCAATGTCGCAAATGGCGAAGTTTGAAATTCGACCAAGGAAACCTCTAATTGGGGATGAAGGATCTTGATTATCCCGAACGAACTGACGATAACTAGGTAAAATCACGCACTAGAAGCGAACGAGGGAAACGAGAAAATTGCTTTCCTATAAATTCGACGAGAAAATGCGCGATCGAGAAAAATCAGGTTTCACGGGGAATATAAATCCGTTTTATCTTGTTTCAACATCTTTCATACGGCTTATCTATGAGCGAAAGTAGGGAAAGCACGGAGAATGGATAATAGAACGATGTTTGTGGTTGCTTTTTTAAAATTAGGGAAATAAGAAGGGATATCGTACGTCGAACTAACGGAGAAGACTGTGAAAAAGTCTCACCACGACCATACGATATCTGCAAGTGCGATAAAAGAACTATAAAATTATTCCCGGAATTTTCCTTCGTAGCGATCTCACCGAGTCGGTGTCTATTATAATATAACGAATTCATAGTATATGCGATATAAATGTCCAGGTTTTTTGTACTTTCTCCCGTCGTTATCTCGCACAAAGTATAAATATTGACCCTGCTTCTTTAATTTGAATCAAAACACACGTACAACAATTCGTTATTATTATCGCCTTTACGCGACAGCTAACTAATAATTTATTTTATACGTTCGTAACGTATGATTCTTGCCTTTTTGTACATCAAAATATAATAACGTGTATTGTATACATATCTACAGGCTATTACGTAAAATATAAAGGGAACGAAATGTTCATTTTGTGATTACATCGCTCTTTCGCCAAACCATACATTGAGAAACCAACGACAAAATTCTATCAGAATTCTACAGAATTTATATGTAGTTCGCGATTCGTGCATACGCGAGAAAAATAACAGACACCTATGGTGATCAAGCGAATAACAGAACTCGTATACATTCTAGACACCATATATTTCGTATCTCTACGAAAAGTAGTAATCTCGGTGGTTTTGTATGTTCGACGAGAGAGGGTAGCGATGAGAATCCGCTGGTGGCACATAAGTATTGGTAACGTTTCCTCTTCCTCTTTTCAACTAACTCCGATTTCATTCCTTCCTTCCTTCCTTCCTTCCTTCCTTCCTTCCTTCCCTCCCTCCTACCTTACTTCTTTCCTATCTCGCGACGCATTTATTTCCCTCGTAACGTGCCTCGACACTTGGACAGATCGTTGTTAGTAAAACTATAGGTGAATACGTTTCGTTCTCGTTTCACGAAAAAATACGTTTCGTTCGTTTGATCGTGTTCGCTTGCCAGACGTCTGATCTGACGCTCAGGAATGGCAATATAGCACGTTGTTACGTCGACCTTCGTGATTCTCACGGAATTCACTTAAATTAAATCCTACAGTCTACAGCGTGGAAATGCGGTACGCGTCGAGTGGAAAGTGCGAGATTAAAACACGCTATAGTACAACGAAAAACGTAGTTACCCAAGTTTACAACGCACAGAGAAAAATACCTTGCAAACAACGGTCAATTTCGGTGGGTAAATTTAATAAATTAAAATACTCGATGCTAACCTTGTTCGAAGTACTTCATATTTATACTTACGTATCTACCTTTTTGCGGAGGCCCGTGATATTATTCTGGAAAATTACTATCGAAAATCTGTGACGATCTAATGCATAGATATACAGTTTTTAAGGAAACTTTCCTCCGACTCTTTGAGTCAATTTTCAACCAACGTTTACTCGTTGACGTGCTCTCTTCTCATCAAATATCGATAACATCATTCACGATGCTTCATTCGATCGAACATCGCGTTAATTACGCTTGTCTACTTTAAACTTCGAATGCTTCGTATATTTTACACGTGTGAAAAGAACCTGACAACCGCATGCTACGCGACTTTGTTCGAACGAGTACACCATAGAGACTCGATGGCCATCGTTTTGTCGTCGATTTATCATCAAGGTGGCGTTTTGCATCCGACAAAGCCGTATCTGGCGTATTAATTGGAAAATTGCTTGCAGTTCGCGCGTTCACCCTTCTGACCCTTTGAATCTTCACGAATCGAGCGTTGTATCGATGTTCAACGAGAAGAAAAAATTCATTAATGTTTACTCTGTGAATTACACCGCCCTGGGGAGAGGATCCTCGAGAGGTTTGTTTCAGTTGCGACTGAATAACGAGTGTCGCAACTTCACTTCGCCCGATTCACCCTTTTGCCGGTGTTTCCATCGAGAAACAGCGAGTTTCCTCCCTCTGCTACGTAATGTATGGAACGTCAGGTCCGTCGTTACGTCGCGAGAGGTCATTAGCAAAGTTAAGTGAGGAAAAGTTTGCGACGTCTTCGTGTTGGGGTATCGTGATGCGGCCACCTATTGCGTTCCAAAGGATTCATGGCCCGTGTAAACCAACTTTCCGTGACACGTGATATAACTTGAAAAATCGGAAACAGGGGATTTTGAGGAATCACGGTGATTGCCTCGACGCGCTACAAACTAGGTGTTTGCAGGCTTTCACGATGTTTGCGACATAAGCGACATAACGGGGATTCACGAAGTAAAAGTTGCGAGTGGTGATTTACGAAGTAAAATTTTAGAGTATAGGAAACCGAAGCAATGGGATGCGTTTAAGACGCAATAACGTTATTTATATGGATAAAAGCTTGTTCTTTGGCGAAGTGTTTCTATTATTACGCGAAGCTTCTTCCCTGCCAGTTACGACTCTTCTCGTCAAAAGCACTTTCATTCGTCGCTCTTCGTGACACAATGTCGATTCGAAAAGCTGATGAAATGGAAGATTACAGACTTCTTGACGCGTAACAACACAGGTAACCACGTAGAAGCAACTCGTTGCGCGAGCTTCGAGCGTGTAACTTTTTGCTCTTTGCCTCTCTTTTTATTTCTAACGCGTTCGATCGTGATACGTGGATGGCACGTGGAAGAGGATCTGATAGCAGTTATCTTACAGGCACGATACACGCAGCAATTCATGCGCGTGCACATGTACTCGTCAACGAGAAAGCGAGAAGGTATGCATTGGCATGACGACGAAGCACGAATCACGGCGCAGCAGCGATGTGGGAGCGGTGGCGAGTCCACCGATGGTAACACGACCGAGCTTTGACGAAACGAACGTGGATAAGTAATATATCATGTATACGTCGATCGGATTAACGGCAGATCTATGCGCCAAGAACAGGTTAACGAGCTGCAGAGAGCTCGGCGAAAGTTGAGATTATCAGGCTGATTCGGGGAACAATGACGCGATGGAAAATAATGGTTGCTTCGTAATTAATTATTTTTAATCCCTTGCTCGACTAAATAAAACGGTATCTATCTTTCGTGAATTATTACGTCGTTTCGCAAGTTCCGTCGCCTACGATCTAAAGCCCGGACCACGAGCATTTACGACGATTCGTGAATTTTATAAAGGAACTGAAACGTAGAAATAACTACTAACCAAAGGCGAATAGAAAATCGATGCAATGGTAAGAGAATAAACGTGCAAAAACGCTGGGAAATGAGAGCAACGGGAGAAAGAAGCACGTGTAAGGATACAACGAGCGGAACGTGCGAAAAAGTAAATTACGAAAGGGAATGGCTGGGAAAAAGAAGAGAAAATTAAGCAGGTGTGAGACAAAGAGCGCGAATGAAAAACCAAAAAGGAAAAAAACGACGGAACAAAAACAGAGCAGGACAAAGATAATTCGAAGGAAGAAAAAGACGCAGGGTATTAGAAGGAGAGGGTGGAAAAAGAAGCAGGGACGAGAAGCGATCAGCAGATACGAGACAAGCGACAAGGCGGCACCTCAATGTCGACGACGATTGCCGGTGAATGACGAGCATCATTAGTTCGTCGACGTTGTCAATGGATTCATTGCTGCCCATTACGACGTCAAATCCTCTTGTACGATAATCTAGCGATAATGAGAGCTCGTTAAAGACGAACGGAATAACGGGGCGTGTACCGGTGTCGCCGGGGGATCGATGCCTCGTACACGTGGCACACTCTGCCTTTTCTATTTCTCTTCCCTTCTAATTTTCTTTTTTCTCCATCTCCGTCCCTCGCCCTGCGCCACCATCTCGTCACTCGTTTAGACCATTTATACCAGCCGTTTTCTCTATTTTCGTTTCTTCTTTTACGACGATCTTTAATTCGCCTCCCACGATACAGGCTGAGTCGCAGCGATCTGCAAGAAATCGTCGAAGGCGGAAAACCTTTGTGTTTTTCTTTGTCATCGTTGGCAGCCGCACCGTTTCGCGATTATTAATCGGCGAGGTTCTGGCCGGAAACGCACACCTATATTTCTACATAAGTAAGCGACGATATCGAATATTTGTTCGTTGTTTTGAAAACCTAAACTCTGTTCGTTTCGCGTTTTCGCAGTTTAACTCGCGCGTTGATATCGAATTAACACGGATGGGTGAGAAGTTAATATCACGAGAAGATAGTTGAATTTGTAAATTTTTCCATCGAAAATAACAAATGAAATTTCCATATATGAACAGAGATAATTCGCTCTGTTCGGAGATAATAAATAAACGAAGCATTTCACATTTATCGCAAAGCGTCGAATTGACACAAGGGACTGATGAGGGTTAAAGCGGTTTCCGTGCAGTCGCTGCCCTATTTTGCGACTCGAGTACGCTTCGATGATACGTCGGTGTAAATTTTAATTTAAATTATTTTAACGAAACGTTTTCTTGCCATTGCACGTATTCCTACGTTCGAATTTTTAACGAACACGTACGATAGACATATGGAAATACGTAGATTAACGAGCGGAAGTACAAGCGTTAGGAGACGGAAAGTCGCGATAAAAACGTAACGGCAAATGAAAATTGAAAACAATTTTGTCCCGATATAATCGTGGTGCTTTGCTCTGCTCTTGCACGTATACTCGGCAAATTCTCTTCTAAAGATTCGCGATAATTGGATGCCGCTTTAAGCGTAAATGGAAGTACATAAAGGGTGGTCGCCAGCGAATGCGAGTACGTGGAAAATGAGGTTTACTTGTGTGCTCATGTAGATACGAATCGACAGGCTGTTGGAAAGGCTGCTAGAAAGGCTGTACGATGCCTTTCGACCTCTTCTGGTTCACACGTCGTTACTTCACTCCCTTTATTCACAATTTATTCTCGCGTGTAATCGAAGGTAGAGTTTTTTTTCCTTCTTTCTTCCATTCTTTCTTTTTCCCTTTCTCGTTTATTCGATTTCGTTGTTAGCTAAACGTATTAAATCGAGAGACAACGGTTAATGGTTTGCCGGAGATGAGGGAATGCTTAAACAGTAAAGTCCTTTGTCTTTATTCCCGTAGAAAGGAAATGAGCGACGAGCTCGAGCGTTTAAAAACACGCTCAGACATCGTCATCGATTCGAAGATAACAGAGAACCAAGAGTTTTAATGGTCCCAACGGCTCACCCTACTTTATGGTTTACGCAACTTTCGTGTCACCTTCTTTCTTTCTTCTCTCTTTCGTATGTACATTTTTCCTTTTCCCTTTCCCGCGACCTTTATCCCTCGCGACTTACTAATTTATTTTTTTACCAGCCTTCCGAACCGACGAAAAAACGGCTGACTAATACGGTCGATGTAATTTCAGAAAGCATCGTTGACGGATATAATTGGTAACATATGTTTAATTGGAGACGCTAACGATGTTTGACACGAGGAATGTTCTCTTTTACCGAAGGGATATATCGTTGGTTATTTTACCACGAATTTTTTGTACTACGTTGAATAGCGCGTTCGGTATAAATTAAATTTTCAAGCTTCGAATTTCCACTGATTGAAAATGTCGATATTATAAATTCGATTGCTTAATGCCCAAATTTCAACGTTTGACGATATTTGACGTTATTCCTTCGGGACAGCTGAAACGAATAGCAAACGATAATACAAAAATTTAATTATCCGATCCAACGTACGTTCCAGAGAGAACGACTTTATCTCGACAAACGCGATAAAGATGGAAATTCACAAGTACACAGTATGTATCTGCTTTGACAAAAGGTACTACTAGTCGTCTACTATCGGCCAGCTCACGCAGAATTCTGTACAACTGGCCTTTTTACGAGCTTATTCGCAACATCGCGAAGCACGACGAATAGTGTGTACTCGTTTGTGGAAACGGCCTTCGTTCATCGATTTTGCTCGACAAACGGTGGCAACAAAGAAATTCGATTGTCTAGATCGATGGTCCGATGTAAAAACAAAAAATCTCCATTGCGCACACGCACGGTTCGTTCGTAGAACGTGGTTTATAGTCGAACGACTTCGAACGAAAGCATAGCAAGTATAGTTTTCGCCGAAGCTACGAGAAGGTTGGCGCCACTCGAATCTCGGAGAACATTCAGTCCCGCAACGAACCAAGGTATCTACGGTTTCGTAAAGTGAATTACCCCCGTTAGTTGGTACTGGGTTAGAGATAGTTTTGTCGCTTGGACTATCGAGCGTTCGAGATTAAACGCGTTTCGCTGCAATTAATCACGTTAAGCTCATCTCCTGTTGGCGTGAAAATGCATTTTCCACACGGGATCTGTCCACGGTCTTCACTGGCTGTTTTTCACTGCAGATTGACGAATCGTCGGGAAACTTGTTCGAATAATAAATATATCACGTTCACGGATCGTATTCCCCTATTGTTTACGATACATTGAATTCTTCGGATATAAATCATCGACGGGGAATGGGATCGATATATAAATCTTGCAAATATGCATTTCACAGCTCGGTAATATTCAGTGGACTCGTATATTTTCCAATATTTCATCGTTTGCAAGCGGTATATCTATGTTCGTATAATATCGTCCCTTTGACGCGAATATGTTAGAAAGGGAACCGACGCTGAGGATGTTTCTTCATATCTAAGATATCGATTGCCTCTACAAATAGCTCTTCCTATAGATCCTTCTTTTGTTATCTTGCTGATGTAATCGAATCGAATAGACGAACATTTATATCTATCTGAAACGTTAAATCGAGAATCTATTTCATTATGGATAGACTCGACTGCTTTGCATCGTGTGAAAAGTAGGTTATTAGCTATTGAAATCGCTGGGTCGCGGCTATTAAAAATACCTGTTTTTACCTCAAAATTGATACTTTCTTCAAAAATTTCACTCTAAATTATAGGCACTCTGGAGTTTAAATTAACCCTCTGTTTAATGGTCGCTTAATTCGTTTTTATTCTCGACACATCGATCATGAAACTTTTCGATGATAATCGTTAACAATGCGAAACGAATCAGTGTTGTAGCGACTCTCATTTTTACAGGCTGCTCCAATGATCGCTGCTAACTCTTCCTTCGCAAAGGATTCTTTGCGTTACTATTTGCACGATCGTGGCGAACAGCATTCGTCTCTTTGCTTTTTCTTTTTCTATCGCGTCTGTAGAATCGCTTTCCAATTAACGTTTGTGTTATAGGAAAAGTAACGTTAAACGGGGCAAACTTTCCCTTTCACGAAGTTAATTTGTCTTTCATTTACGCAAATGTCGATAAACGTAGAAAATGCATAGTGTACGCGCGAGGAGAGAAATTCTACGCGCAATGCGGTTCACGTAGGCAAAGAATGTTCATTCGTGCATCGAGTGACGATTATGAGTTCAGGTTATTTGTTATTTGCATAATATCATCGATCTACTCGTGGGAGTAACACGCTACGTACTACGAAGTAGATCTAATTCTACTTTAAAATAGAGTGCATTGAATATAGATGTACACCCTCGTACATCGTTTAATAATTGAGTTCTTAAGCGATAGTACGGTCTCCCGTTCTTTCTAAATTTCATATATTTTATATAACATCGCGTCTTCGCTATCGCGGTGATTTACTACCACAAGATAATCAGTATTGCTGCTACTGCTCAGAATTTACAACCGTGTAATTTACCTTTTCTACGTTATGTACGGTCAGGTAACAATTCCGAAAGACTTATACGTATTCGTGATAATCTTTTCGTTTCGTACACAGCTTTTCCATTGTTCCAGCGTAAAAAGGCATATATGTATATAAGAAATACATACTTTTTCATAAACAAGTGTCGGATATTTATCCGCAAGTAACAAAGACATTCGAGTATCTACAAGGAAATATCTTTGTACGCGAGAAATCGAGATTACGTTAAAAGAATAGACGCGCGACTAGAAAAGAGCAGCCACGTACTCATAATAAAGATAAACGCGACAATTTTATCGAAAAGTATCACGAGAATTAACGAGAAAGCTCATCGAGCCGGTAATAATATCACTTTGTTTGACGATATTCGTATTCGGTAATCAGCGCCGACTGTAGAGTGAAACCGGCAAACGAGTTTCCTTTGGCTACTAGAACCGATGTTATATAAATGCGTCTACGTATACGCGTGTACGTGGGCAATTCAAGCATTCCGACATGGCTACATCTCTCCGTTCCTTCGCGTCAAGGCATTTTACTCGGCGACTGGAGTAGAATCGTGTTCCGCGAACAATGACCGCAGTCAGATGAGTCGGTAAACGATCGAAGGTGAAATATCATGAAACAAGTTTCACCCGCTATACGCTTATTTTCGCAAAAAATCACCCGAAATGTGTATATATTGTTTTATACGATTATATGCGACCGTAACGTATAGTGTACCTAGTCTGTTCAAATACATTAAGTGGCAAGCGATGAAATACTGTCGTATAACGCGCGTTATACGAAATATTACAAAACACTGTTTGCATCGTAATGCAACGAGGTTGTCGTGGCTATAATTGTCGGTCAAATTTCGTACAAATACGATCCAAACGGAACGAAAAGATGGTTCCTTTCGTTGAAAGTATGTTCCCTCGACATTAATACAACGGCAGGGGTGGTCGACTAATAAAGGAATAGACGTGTTTTGAGATACGCTACTCTTCTAGGAAATAGACGATATGCGCGTGGATATTTTTGTCCGAGAGGAGTTATTCCGTTATCGCTACGTGTCTGAACGCATAACATAAACCGAGCATCGCGCGTTACTTCATTTGACTATAAGATTTTCTCTGTTCGTTAGATACATCATCGGCGGAGGTTTCGTACTTTCTCTGCTTTTCGTCGAGATCATTTCGAGAATACCGCAAACGAAATTATTAGCTTGGTCCATCCATCAACTTCCAGGGATATACAAACGTTCGTTCGCGGTTCTCCAGTCTCGTGGCACATATTTATATCCACGGACAGAAATACCATCTTGGAATGCACATGCTAAACAGAAGATCACGCACACACTTCGACACACTTCTTGACGTTCTGTCGAGGCAATAACAGGGTTTCACGGCAAGCGAGTAACAGTCAAGTCGAATGGCAATTGATCGCGTGTAACCATAGAAACGATCTCTCGTTATTGAAGATCGACGACGTGGACGGATTTGAACGGTCCATTACACGTCAGAGCTTGTCAGTATGTAGCAGCGTGAGATGCATCGCCGTGCATCGTCGCTATCTGCCGTGGAGAAACTGTTATGCCTTGAGGATCGCATCGCGGCCAGACACACCGACTAGATACGTCTTGCCTAGACTCTACTGGCTAAAGGCTACGGAAACGCGGTCAACGGGAAATATTTCTCCTTTTTATGACAAAGGTTATCCGTATTAAGGTTCATTTGTATTATCAGTTCGGAAGTGGAACGGTAACGGAACGGTTCCGTTCGGCAAAGACGTTTATTCGACCGTTCAGGAGACGCATCGATCGAGTTCGCAACTTGCAAAGCGTCGATGTTACTTACGTAGTTGTATACTTATACAACGTATAACGAATTTCGTTTCTTTTCGATACCGCGGGATCGTGAAATTCACGAGACTCGGCGTATTCAGGCATTTCGAGAAACGTCGATTCAACGATTTCACATCGTCCTGAAAGAGAGCGAGCGAACGGGAGTAGGAAAGGGTGCCACGGTATGTATGTTTTTACGGAACACCGAGCGTACACAGCGACTTTCGATTCGCACGTACTTAGATCGGAAATTATTCCCACCAAACGTGTAAAGCTATATTTCCGTTCCGAAAGGAAACCCCGACGCATAAATCAGATCTCGTTCCCATTCGTCTCTTTGTAATCAGCGCACGCGTGTAACCAACTCGTTATATTCGTAACCAATAATCTATTCGTTATTCACGAGAATGATAATATATTAAAGTTTTATCGGAATCGGAAATTGTTTCCGAACGTTGTAATTAAAATCGTAGATATTCAGTTTGTTAACAGCCGTTAAAAGGCGAGTTGCTCGTTCGAACGTCTCGGTCAACGTTATTTAATAACGCGTAATATCTTTCGCATTAACGAGTGCGGTTGGATAAAGTTTAAGAATTTCAGAATCATTATCGGAATGTTAACCCTTCCGTCTTCGATTACGTTGCTGGCACGTTGTGTATTTCCCATGCGAAAATGTGGCAGCACGTGCCATAGACACGTTAGTCGATGCCAAGAAATTTTATTTATTCATTTTATACAAATATTTCGATTTGGGGATTCTGGAAAAATTTACATCTTACGACGCGTGGCGATGAATTGTCGGTATCTCGATCAACGTTGACGATAAATGTTATTTTATTCGTAATGGAATTACAATAATGAGATTAAAGGATGCCATTAAGTCGCACCGATACACGCTTTTTTTTATTTATTAACACGGTTCTATTCCATATCTCGGAAGAATACGGTCTTCTTAGCTATTTATTGATAAAAAAGGAAATTCATTTGCCTAATGAGTTGATCTCAGAAATAATTAATAGAATCTTATCTCTACGAAAGTTTACGAGTAATAAAATCGTAATAGCGATATAATTTATGCCAAGCGATTCAAAAGTGTTGGAATCAAAGCGATAGGTATATGAATGAAGACTATTACAATTAGTCTTATCTAGGATATTATTATTCTATTGTACGCAGTACAATAATCAGTAGCAGATATTATTCGAACTTTGCATTTGCCACCAATATTCATAAACATACCCGATAAATTATTGTCCAAACATACATTTCATAATGCCCTGTCGAATTCGCTTTGAAATGAGTAATAAAATGGCGATAATAGAAATATATAGCATCGTTACAATGTTATTGAAATAATCATAAATAATAATTCATAAAATCAGGCGCCTTTCGTATGAGAAATTGTTTCGCATTTGTAATAGAGAAATATCGTTATAGCGTAAATATTTCATCCTGGAATTACCAAACTTTGGATGTCCTATTTTTACAATTATCGAAAAAATGCAGTTGACAATCCCTGTTGACAAAATTGATATTAACTATTACCATACGTATCTATTTGTTCCGTCTATAAAATTTTAGTTGTAATCGTTTACGATAAATCTTGGTATACATTAAACGTTGATAACGACTGACGAAGGCTTTCGGAAATAAATAAATAAATAAACGATCGAATAACGAAATAAGCCTAAGATCGAAGGACTAAATAAGACGCGATTGTTAATTGGAACATGATTAAGCGGAACGCGGGCTATTACTCTTTCGATTAAACAGCGAAAGTTAGTCAACCATCTCGACCTGATCGAAGCGTTGATCTTGGATGTGGATTAGTTTGCACTGGTCTCAAATTCGTTATCGGGGAATCGCGAGCACTTGTCCGTCGAAACGTGATTCATTCGACAATTTCGGTACACGCGGTACACGTGCCCGTACATTACCCTGCGCGATGTATGTACCGTGCCCTCGCACACGAATCCCGATGCATTCGAATTCAATCAGACGGGAAATAGCTCCGTGGCCCTCGCCTTCGTCCTCTCCTCGTTCGATCGCGTTCGAATTTTGCCAACGATTCATCTCTAATTATGCGGTGTGCCGTGTGCTTGCTCCATATCTCTCTCTCTCTCTCTCTCTCTCTCTTTCTTTCTCTTTCCCTTTCTCTGTTCGTCGATCGAGCGCCGTATCATTCGATACACGTTCCCGATTCGAACTCTGACGGTGATCCGAATGTGCAGATCCGATATGTGTTTCGTAAAAAGTCTCCTGCTGCCCGCTCGAATCCGTAGCACCGCACCGCGCGCCGCGCTGCGCCGGTCACACCTTCATTAACATACACACCGTAATTCCGGCGATTGATCCGACAAGAAAAGAGTTGTCGGCATGCTTGTACCTTTTAATCCGTTTTGATATACCGTCGCTCGAACGTAATTAATCGTCAGTTCCGTGTATATAGCAAGAAATAGCTGACATTAAGGATAATTTAAAACGAACTATACTCTATTACCACGATGAAATAGCAAGATCAAGAGCTTTTTACACGCTACGTGACGACCAGACAATAACAAGTAGGCGAAATAAGATTCAGAAGACATAGCGATATAGATACGTGACTAGAGGGGACTAAATGTGCCACTTTTACGTCATATCTGAGAAAAGGAGAGAAACGAAACATCGTATCTTTGGATTTTATTTCGCGAATCGCGAATATTTATTGCGTTCCATCTAACCGTGCTGTCTTCTCCTTTCGCGGCAGAAGCGAACCACGTACTTCCATTAGTAATCGTGCATCAAACGAAGAAAATACCGCAGATTGGTCGACCGTCGTAAATACACACGAATAAGCCGTATCGACTAATTAAACAACGTTTAAGCGAGCGGAAGGCAGACGGATAAGCATAGAAACGTAACGACCGCTTACGATTCATGCAAATTCAACCACTTCCGAGTTAAGCATTTCCGCCACTGCCGCATCGACAGTTTGTGCCGTTTCCCTTTTTCTCACATATAGAGAGAAACGAAAAAGAAATTTTCTTCTTTCGAAATCCTTTCGCTTCGACTTAACTTTTTGTACTTTACCCTCCTCTCTTTATATCCCCTTCCGCTTTTCTCTTACACGATTTCCTGCTTTTTTTTGTTTGTATTCTCCGCTGACTTCTATTTTCGTCTTCGTTTACGTTTCCACTATTTGGCTTATTACTTCCAGCCCTTAGCTTAAAGTGCGGTCTCGCATGGTCCACCATTTCCTCAGCACTTTTACCGTCGTTTTATTTTTCTATTTCCCGCCACTTTCCGTTCACCCTCGAACGCCAGTATATATTCGTTAAAATTCGTTCAAAGGGTGCGAAGGAAAACACACTAAATGCACGTTACATCGCACAGCGGTCAACCTCAAACTAACCGAGCGCAGAGGCAGTACCAGCTACAAAGCTTCTGGTCTATTTAGCTCTTAACTCTTAACCCTTGCGAACACTTCGACCCGAAAGGGAATCGTCTCGAATAACATCCAAGTTAACCGAAGATCCCATTGATCAACCCAACTTGTCGATACGCGTCGTAATAGAATCTATTGTTCCATTATCCGGTATTCAAAACGACGAGGAACTGCGCATTCTTGCCAACTGAAAACCCAGATCTATAATGTATCCTAATCTTACGCGATGCTAGGTTGATAATTCCTATTGAAATCGTGATTGGTTTGAAACGATCGAACTTACAAAAAATTACATAATTCCTTCGAATTATGTGATTCGTGTCGGTGAATCGAAAGTCAAACTATAATAAGCTCGTTTATGAACATGGCGAGATTCGAATAGACACGATCCGAACAACATTAGTTAAGATAAAAATTGTAAATTTTATGTAAATCCGTGTTTTTCTAAATACGATTAAACTAACGGAATCTAATACCTAAGAATTCAACTTGTTCATATCTTTTGATATTTTGGATATCTTTCTCCGCGTTTAAATTTCCTCTTGTCTATGCATGTCTCTTGTCTTGAATCGCAGCTACCAATTTTATTTTAACTTCGTTAAAATTTTTAATTCGTCGTTTAAAAACGTAATACGGGAAGAAATGGGGAAATATCCGTGCAGCATAAACGACTTCAATGAGAAAAGATTTCGAGAAGTCGTGAGAAACAAGGGCAGCCATTCTTTTGTATATAAGCTGGCTGTAAGTTTCGCCGCTGGTAAGAGAGGTCCTTCAGCATAAACTTCTAGTCTAGGCAGCTGCACGGTTGACGCACGTGCAGCAAACGTAAATCGCACCTTCTTCCGAGAACTTTCGAAGTCAACGTCGTCGGTAGAAAATGCAACATTCAATTTGTTACAGCTTCTCCGCCCTGTTCTGTTCTGTCCTTTTCCCTGCTATTTCTATACGAAGCGTGAAGTTTCGCTTAAAAGTTCCGGAAGGTCCGTTCCGCAACTATATTAGAATATAAATTTTTGTGACGCATTTGTCAGAAGCGAATATATCGATACGACGAATCATTCTTTCCTTAGTTCTCTTTCATGTTGCACGGTGAATATTGTCCAACATTCTTTCAAATACGACGAAATGGTTTGAAGAATTGTAACAAAATGTTGTAATAGTTTTGACGCGCGAAGCATTCGGAAAAATCTCTTCTGTGAAAGAATTAACGGTAGATCGTAAACCTGATTCGTTCGAGGGGAACCATAATCCTGGCGTTTATCTAGGCAACTAGAAAATCCCATGAATTCCAAGGATTCATTTAAAGAACAAATTTAAAGAAGCAAACAAATGGTCTTGAATTAGGCAAGACAAGCGGGTCTTTACATCGATTTCGAAGGGAAGAGAAGGCGTTTCCTCGATAAAAACTTTACAACGGCCATCAATTTTCCAAGACAGCGAGAAACGGACTGTGCTTTTACCCTTACACAAATAGTAATTCGCCTCGCATTAAATCAAAAGCGTCTACCTAGCAGTTAAGCAACGATATTACGAGTTTCTTCTGTAATTCGACGATTTTTCCTAGTTCTTCTTAATACAATCGGAGATAGAACGTATAACGTATGATATTTAATGACTTCTAGGTTGAACGCACGTTGTTTTTTTGACTATTTATCTATACGTAACTTTTGTATCTCTTTTTTTTTACCTTTTTTTCGTCTGTAGCAAGACGAAGATAAAGGTAATGATTACTTGCGGCGAAACAACATAATAGATAATTCGTAAAATTTTTTATGACCGAAGTTTTCTTCGCGCGAAGAAACGCCCTAAAAATCATACCATTACAATCAGCGGTTCTCTGAAAATAGATTCTTGAAGAACGTCTGGCTTTCAACCTCTAACACCGAGCAGTCTCTCGAGATCTATTTAGAAAACAAAATCCTAACTCGAGACATCGAGCTTTCCCCTTCCAACCGAAAATTTGCCAATTATTATCGTACACGCGATAATAGATTTATCGATACAGTATCTGCTTTCGACCTGACCGGTTTTATTGTAGCTCGACAGGTTGGAAATCGGGGCAAGGATCGAAAATCATCCGTCAAAAGAGCAAAGAAGAGTCGAAGTTCACAGTGTAACGCCACGTAGCTTCAAAGATACTTGGTTGGCAGAATGTTATAGGAAAAGGGAGCGTATATACAAGAGGGGGGAGGGGGGAATAGATATGCCATATTCTACGAGGGAGGGAAAGATTTATGATGCTCGTGCGTCAGCTCGCACATCTCAATTTCGGGATGCCGCGAGTCAGGAGCCACGGCGCTCCCTTTGTTGCTACCAGAGACGACCATGGAGGACGAAACGATAAGAAAGAGGCTGGCACAAAGAGGAAAAAAAAAGAAGCTTGGAGATAGGGATCGGATTGGGCAAGAAGACAGGGAAAACGGTGCGTTCCTTTCGCCCGTCTTTCGGTATTGTCTGCTATTTTCAGGGGTCGAGAACCCCTTCAATTATGACCAAGTATTTTAATTAACAGGTATTAAATCCTGACTATCACGTTCAGATTTCCTCGTTCTTGATAATATTACGTTCATTTTTTTATTGTCTAATAACGCGAACACTGTTGATTAAATCTTATCTATATCCTATGCTACACGAGTCTAGTAGAAACAAAACTAATTAACTCCACTTTTCATTGGTATCTTAATTTCATAACGTAAGTTGATAATATCGATATTCAATTCTCAAAAAACGATCTACTTCCGTATGTCCTTTCGTTGCAAAAGGGTAACATAAATGACACAAATTCTGGAGTAAATCTAGAAAACAACGTTAGTAACATCTTCACTTTTCTCTGCTTTTCAATTTGCGGGATTGATAAAAGTATATAGCTTCCGAACGGTTTATAGAATTAACTATTGCGTACAATTTGCATTTACGGTAGAATTTTAGTTATTCGAACTAATAAGCATAATCGTAAGAATTTTTGAAATACGATATTTCTGAAAATTGGTAAGACCGTTACGAACCTTTCAAATTATTCGCTATATATTTTCTATTACTACGATTACGTAGGTAATTAAACGCAGAAATTAGAGGCGTTCCAACGAAACAGAGTCGATTTCTGATAGGAAGTGCCGCTCATAACCGACGTTCGTAACTTTATAATTTAGTCTGGATACCGTAATTCCGTGGCCACTGTGTCAAAGTTATATTTATCGGTGGTAAACTCCCTTTCCGAGTTCGATAGTTTCATGGCAACTCTCCATTCTCGAGTTGAATCCGTCCTAAGTAAATTCTTCCTTTACACACCTACCCCGCGGTTTCTCTCGTTTCAAATTCATTCGCCGGAAAGCAACCGTTGTCTCCATTCCCAGGAAGAAACAATGTTCCTTCCGCGCGATGTTGTCTATGTTTGCAGAATCGGCCAAAAAAAAAAAAAAAAAAAATAACGTTCATGAATATTCAAAATGTGGAGGATCGAACTGGATAGATAACAAGCGTTTGATGCTTCGCAAGATATTAAAACGGTCGCATCCAGTCTTCGTTTTCGAATATTCAACGACATATGCGATATTTTCCATACGCCGGTAAGCAAAAGCATTTAATCACCAGCTTCACTTTGATAAGGGAAATTTATTACGCTCCGACGCTATTTTTTAATTTTGACTAAATCCATAATGAAAAATTCGGAGAAAAAGAACACAGAGAAACGAAGAAAGGTAGAATTGTAAATTAATGGACGGATGAATTGCAGACACAGGGCTACATTTTATGTATCCCGATGAAGAGTCGGCAGACATTCCTAGTAACTTTTGGTTACTTCTAATTATTTCTCTATCTAATCATTTCGAATACGGCAATACAATTTTGAACGTTATTCCCATAAGCCAAATTGGCATTATTTCCAAATGCCAAAAGAAAGAAAGAAAGAAAGAAAGAATATATATATAAGTTCCGGTTGTAGAGAATTAAAAGCATGAAATCTTTGTTAGAACAAATTTCAACGTTGTCCGTTCATTTGAGAATTGGAGAAAATTATCGTCGCTTACTGATGTCACTACACATCGGCAGTTCGATGGCGGATGCAGAGAGCGTTGCTCGATCTTTGATAATGGCCATTAATCAATCGGCGAACGTGAGACGAATCGTCGTATCGCTTCGCGATCTCGTGCTCGCAGAAAGAATGCCGACTGGCGAAAACGGGGAGCGCCGTGGCGTCGTCGCATACTTCTCGAAGTGTACATTGACATTTCGTTGATGTTCGATCGACGCGACGGCATCAAACCTTTGTACGATTTATCCGAAGAAGATGTACGTATCTTGACGTACGCCTGCGAAAACGGCTACCGTGTAGTGTGAAATGCATACAACTCGTTTTATCTCTCTGCATTCCATTGACGTTGTTGTCACAATATTGATAATGTATACTAAGTGAAATTGTTGATTGATAATGTTTTCACGCGATAAAGAATAAAAAAGAGGAGAAGACTAACGCGTCTAAATAAATTCATAGTCATTTATACCTATTTTCTTCTTTTTCTTTTTCCTTTTTTTGGGGGGGAGGGGGAAAGAATAATCCTAAAATAATCCTATTTTCAAATAAATTGGGAGAAAATTCAGCAAACAACGACGATAGTTAGCTACGGACGTGATAGAAAAATCAACGAATCAGCTTTAAAACCAAAACGAATCTTCGATTTTCGATTTTGCATCGTGTAATAGCGACCAGGGTAACAGAATGCTAAACTTGGTTGTGCATTAACGCTAGAATTTCGGGAATTTCATTCTACATAATACCCCGCTGGCGGTTGTTTCGATCGTGGTACGACTTTTTTCTATTTTGTGCATGGTTTTAGCAAATATTGTTCGTTTTACGATTAATTAATTAGGCAAGGTAAGAAAATTACAATTTTCGAGAAAAAGAAACTTCAAAGGATGCTCGTTGCCGTTAACGCATACTTCTCTATAGGGTGTCGTTATTCGCAAACTGGCCAGACAATTGATACAAATGCGCGGTAGCAAGTTGATATCTTTTCTGCGGATATGCAAAGTTTAAATTGCGAAGGCGCAAATTCATTCGAACGATCCCCTCTCCATATAGAGTGCAAAGAGTGATCTCGGAAAAAAGACGCTCTGTCGAGCATTCTCCAAGATCGAAATACTCAAGAGATCGCAGATCCTTTGTCCGAGAGAGCCGAAGTTGCTCCATCCCAAGACAAAGCTGGGTCTTCTCTTTCCTTTTTTACACGCGTATATATTTCCTTCCGTGCTCTTCCCTCTTTCAACACATGCACATAGTTGACTATAGGTGCACGAATACAGACATACGTGTATATACGTATACGCGATGACAATCCAACGAGATCTCGGTACGACCGCTAGCCTGGGCTTTGTACTTACTTACGTACCACGCGTGCCTTTTTCTCGCGTCAAAGACCGGGAAAAGACGCGCGGAAGAAGATAAATGAATACCAGAAAAATGCCGCATAATCAAGGAGTTCCGTTCGGTGAAAGCAGTCAACGAAATCGCCAACCACCCTCGCTTGGAGAAGTTTGAACAACATGGAGTACAAGGGAAACAAATATTAACCCTGCGGAGATAGCAACCAATCCGATAGATGCGTGCAAAATCCTTTTGGGAATGTGTATTCTTAAATGACGCTGATGCATCGTAAAGTTTATTGACAAAGAGCATCCTGTTCAAAAAATAGCTCACGAAACAAGGAAAGAATTTCTATTATTTGGATAAAAATACATTATCGCGATGCTACGAATAATACAATTGATTGTGACGACAAGAAGTATTAACATAGTTCTATTTCATTATTGCAATGTTAAAAGAGACAAGCACATTAGAAGCACATTAACAGAAAAAGAATCGCGAATGGAACGGTCCTTGACGGAACAAGGACGAGTCGACGATTAATCGGTTAACGGAGAAAATAGTAGAAAAACGAAAGTGGATCTATCCGTGTTGTTCGAGACAATCTCAAAATATTTCTAAAAACGTCTGCAAGATATTATTATGCCTCGAACGCAACTGTATCACGTGTGACGAATGTTATGACCGTTTCCACAACAAATACATCAAGCGAGCATTCTGAATAGTTCGTGTTAAACACAACTTTTTACTGTTATCATTTTCTCGCAACGTATATATTTATCGTACTCCGTGTGTTACAAAGGTATATTTATAATTTGCTTAATTATTATAAATCGCAGCTATTTCAACTACACGGTAATGCCCCATAACTTGCAAGTTACACAACTGTATATCTATAAAACTTATTTTACCTATTTATCATTGTTTCGCTGTATTTTATTGGTATATTTTTCCGATTGCCAACTAATCTATCTATAGCAATCGTTAGTTTAGTTTCGAATTAAAATAAAACATAATTAATTTAATATCCATGTCCGAAATATCTCAGACACTGCGATTGGATAAGAAATTGTTAGACTGCGACGACCTCCGCAGGATTAAACAGAATGGAACCGCGTTCGCGGCTAAGAACACTTACCTGGTGGACAATTGCACTCGGAAACGTCTCGTTTGATCCGAAAAACGTTCGACTGGAACGCTGGCCGATGCACCTCCAACTGTTCCTGAATTTCTCTCTTGAGCCTCTGAATAAGAACGTCCGGCATTTCTTGAATTTGACAACGAGCCTCCAAATTGGCGATCCGCGATTCCAATCCTATTTCCCTGTACACGAGTAGACTGGACACAGCCAAGCTGGTAATACAGAGGGCGCACATTGCCCAATTGAGTATCGCACCCCCCGTCGTTCGACACGAATCCTTACGGAATTTCCATGGCATCGATGTCTCGAGGGAGCTCTTTCTCGGCGACGGCCAGTCGGTCGCCGTGTCGGACTCCATGTTGTACACAGGATCGACACACGTTCGCTTCTATTCGTGCACGCAGCGCGTTAAGCGCGCGTCATAACCCACCCGACGATCGTCGATACGTCCTGACACGACAATCACGGACAAACGCGATAGAACGTAGAAACCACGCGAGTCTTACAGACTGTGCGGCGTCATCGTCCATCTGGAATGCATCTCGTGCGCCCACTTGCCGTTATTGCTTACCTCTCTTTCTTAGCGATCGTTCTTTCTTCTTCTATCTTCAACGAGCACGCGTTCTCCTATACTCTACCTCTCTCTATCTTTCTCTCCCTTTCGCTATATAGCTTGAACGAACGTGTTCGTTTCGCTCTTTCACCTTTTTATCCGACCCTCTCTCCTCGGAGTAATCGACGTTCCTGTGTTTGACCACACACAGACGTTGGTAAACAACAAAACGGTCCCACCAACCAGAACCGAGTGTTCCGCTAAACCGCGCGCTCGTTTTAAATGTTCGAACAAGAAATGACAGCGTCCCCCTACCGGTCGACTCGAGTCAATCACGCTGCTATCTAACTACGCGCCAGTTTGTTCCTTCGGTAACCTTTCTATCTTGCTGTCGGAACGTCTTGTCCTTCCTGTTGCCGCTGCCACTGCAAATGGAGCATCTCCCGGCGCTGTCGCATCGCGATTTCTCCGGCTTGCGCACTTTCCACACTCTCCGTTAATTTCGGAATTAGATAAATCAGCGAGGAAACACTCGATAACCTCGATCACCGGTTTTCGCCACTCGGACCGTACCTTCTCGTGTGGCACACGCTTACGCTAGGTTCGAACTGGAAAAAGCAGCGCCAACGGTGCAACTACAACTACCGTTGAAACAACGAAGAATCCCGATTTCTACAAAACATCGAGTCAAATCTAACGACCTATCGTTCACGCGGATATCGTCGACGAAACGGAAACACTGTGCCGTGACAACGAAGTTCGATTTATTGAGCAAATGAAAAGTCCCGAAATACCGCGAATGCGAAGCTCACAGCGTGGCATTCGCAGTACGACTGGATGTGGTGGGGCGACGCTCTGCCGAGGGCCGAGGGTTCGTCGCTTCGGAGACATTCGTGCACTCTCGGCCGTCTTCGAGCCTCGACTCATCCACCGGCTGCCGGACGCGTGGAGGACGATCGCTCGACCTAACGTCCACTTCCATTCGCACTGATTCGACCCTGCTTCCCTTGCCCTTCCATTTACCCCTCCGATACGCCCCTTCACCATTCCACTGGATTTCGCCAGAGGATTTAACTTTTTGTTTTTCCTTCTATCTGTTAACCGTTCGAATCGCACGGCTATCACCGTGTGCAAAATTGTACCAACTTATTTTAAATTCAACCCTTTCGTTCCTCTATATACGAGGACCAAGTTAACGGTACACGGCCTGACAAAAAGTTGATCGAGTGTGAAAATCTCTATCTTTTCGAATTGCTATTCGAACCAACCTCGATTACCTCGATTATTTCATCGCGATTAAAACTATATGATTGCATAATTTTGCAGTACTGATTTTGGTTTGTTTTTTTGAAATTATTTACACTGGAACACACAAAATATATTTGTTTGATTCTATGAATATTCTGTAAATATTGAGATACTATATTTAGATACTTTTAATAAATTAATAATATCGTAATAATCTAAATTTCTTTGTCGTCTTATTCCTTCGAATTCGAACTGTGTTTAAAAAATACATATTTGCTTACGTAATTTACGTGTTCGAAGGGTCAATCTATTTTTGATCGAAAGATTAAACCAATTAAACCGATATCGAATCACGAATTTGAAGTAGAATGGGATTGGAACGAAACGAATCGTAACAAAGCAGTTATATTAGGAAATATCGATCGACGAATCGATCGTTTCCCTTGAAACACATCCCCTGTGTGTATACGTGACGGATACGTACAATCGACCCCTTGCTACCGTCCAATCGCTAGCACAGGAAGCGATTATAGACTACATCCTGGAACGTACGTTCGGCGTGTTCGCCCTCTGCGCGTATACTAAATCGAATGCTGTAGCAACCTGCTAATCGTATAACTAATAAGCGGACAAATCGTCGATACACGATGAGAAACCATTATGACAAGACAAATACGATTGATGTTTCATAGAACTGCCGTTCATCTGTCGAAACGCTCTTTGCAACGCGTATCGTTTCTTACTAGCAATTTAGAAACAGGAAATATCGGAAGTTAAATACCACGAGATACTCGATATCGCGTTAAATTTATTATCGTTAGTGAATAATAATAAAAACTTCAGTATCGTGAAAGTTTGAAGACACGAATGAAAGGGAATTGATTTTTGAATTCAAAAATATGCACCAGCCGTGTGCATCGTAAGTATGTCATTTCCCATTTATCCTTATATCCCAATTTTAAGAATGAGTAGTCGAAGCATTTCGAGATAAAGCATAAAATATCAAATTACGAAGAACAGGTAGAAAGCACTATATTGGGCAGTGTTCTCTTCACCGAAGTCCTAGCACGATTTCTCCAAATATGTAATACTACCTTCACTGAAATCATCTAGACATACTTACATTCCATTAACGTTATCAAGACAACATGAGTTAAACATTCGAAAAAAGAAAAAATGTAGTGCCTAAAATATACCGCAACCGATCGTCTCTGTAAAGTATACGTCGCATTCCACTCCGTTGACGTCCTGAATTTAATCGAGGCCCTTTCGACTGTACGGTTATGCTATATCTGTATAGTTTCTCGTTTTCTTGTTCAAAGACAGTACTAATCAGTGAAAACCATTCGGAACACACACAACGATGAAGATATGTCTATCTTTGGTGTCTCGCCAGTTTCTACACAGGACTTTTTAGTCCTGAATATCCGATGTTTTTCTTATCTCGCAGACTGAAGGACTAGGCTCAAGTGCATTCATTATGACTCGAAGCCATCTTTTAATGTCTACCGTGTTGATACATAAAATTCCATGTTATTTTATAAGTCCTATTTGTTGAAGTTTTTTCAAACGTCAAATTATATTAGCCGATAATTTCGAGCATCAATTTTAGCCAAATATACTCGAAATTGTTAAGCGTATATCTCTATAAGATGCACTATTATGCTACGTAATAAGAATTTCATTAGAGATACTTGCGAGAACTTTGATTTAAAAAGAAGCTGTTTGACGTGATAAAATTAAAGAGAAGCGTCTTCTTAAAAGAAAAGTCGCTCCGACATAATCGTAGACGTGTAGTAATTTTGTACATCGATCGAAGGATTCTTTATAAAAAAGAACCCGGGCACGATATAAGGGTACTTGTCCCATCTGAGACTAGTTTTGAATTGACAATGGACCACGTTGAGAGCCTCTGAGAACTGCAAACCATGGTTCGAGGGGTGAACTTCTAGCGTGCGTCGTGATTAAAAAGTCATCGCGGCCGATGCCCTCTTCACGGCACGTTGGTCATCGTTGGGGTGCGGTACGAGGCGCATTATGTCGCGTTTCCGCCAGGAAGCAGGCGCAGTCGGGACGACAGCCTGCACCTCGTTTCCGTGCACTCTGAGAGAACGTGCCTTGCGGACACTCTGGATAAGGATAAAACTACGTAACAAGAACGCGTGCGAGTAGGACGTCACGATGGAACGATAGCTGAACGGAGGACGGAGAAAAGAGGATAAAGAGAAACCAGGAGAGAAAACGTCGGAGGAGGTGGAGGCGACGGGTACCTACGGACACGTTCGCGACACTAAAGCAGACTCTCATTTCGGGGACGAATCCGAAGCTACCCCCGCAAATGTGTCTGCACGTGCGAGAGGGTGAGTGAGCCACACGGTGTAAAGGGGCGGGGGGCCAGTCAATGTGTAGTTTGTATTCCGCTCGGCAGAAAATACTCGTTCGTTACAATGTATACGTACGGACGCACTCGCCGAAACTCGTCCTTGTCGTCGTCGTCCACGTCCTCGACCTTATCTTCCTTCTACTTGTATCCATCTCTTTATATTCATAACGATACTTTCACGCGAAAAGTACCGATGCGATGCTATGTATTAATTCGCCTCTCATCTAAGATCTTGACATATATTCCGATGCTGTTGTTATTTGGATAATTGGAGATCTCGTATATTCGACGACTACATAATTGGATCGGTGTTTTCTTTTTAGAAAGTAAACGAATACGTTTTATTCTTTGTACAATATGTAACGGAGTACTTACTCCTTTAGTTTCCAGCGTAAATTTGTGAATCATTTTTTTTACGAATACTTTTACGTTATATAGACGTAATTATCGAAATGGCTTTAACAAAAATTTTAGTTTCTTTATTGTTTCGGCCTATGGAATCTTACGATAGATAGATACGATGTTTCTTAGTTAAACATTTTACAATCCGCATTGAAGTTTGTCGCAATACGACAGTATATTTTAAAAAGCGTTTCCATCTTTGACTGAAGAAATCGTAAAAGAAGAGAGGTCCCCGGGTCACACAGATAGTAAAAAAGCGTCGGTGAGGAACGAAGGAGGAAATGGAGCCCGGAACGCTTCATTTAATTTTATGACAGCCTCGAAGCTGATCGCTATATCGTCATGGACGAACACGCATTATCGGATCCACCCAACTTTATTGGTACTCGTTCAAGGTAAACGCAATATCGTATTTGATATCCCGGTTTTCAACGACTCGCTGACCTAGCAGTAGTTTCGCTAATAGTCGTAATAAAAGAGTAAGGAAATCGAATAAGTAGGAAGAAAAGACAGAAAAATGAAAGAATTATAGGCTGGAGGGAATAATTTGATTGTTTATTTTCGTGCGAACGATTTAGCGAAGCGATGCGGCTAATGTTGGGGTGACAAGACAAGTGGATACTTCCCTCTCTGTACGATCGGTCGGATGAAGAGGCAATGAGGGGTCTCGTGATCATTATTGACTAGATAAGGAGCGTGTACTCACTAACTTGGGTCCTAGTCGGACAGTCGAACAGAGAAAAGGTGAGATTTATCTAAACAGGTAGGAAGGTAAAGGTTTTTCTTTAGAACAAATTCTTTGAAATCTTCCCTTCTATAGTTAGTTGCGAGGCAAATTATCCGTTCCGATGATTAATAGCAAATTTGACATTCGAATATATAGAACGTTTGTTGAATTTTCTACATAGATGCTTAGGAATTCCTAAGCACGAATCGTAGAAATACTATACGCCTCTGGGTTATCGAAATTTTCTAATGCGAACGGAATAAGTTAAATAAATACGTAGCACAGTTCTCGAACGGCAAATCTCACGCAAAGAACTCAAACTGGTCACGTCGAAGTAGCGTTTTATTTAGGTCAAGTATCGTCTACAGGCACTAAGCAGTCTCTTTCGTAAACCTTCGTAAGATATCGTGTTTCGTCTACGATCAGGCACCATAATCGACCATAATACCATGCCATATCGAATCAAGCCATGTTCTGAAGCAATAATAATCACGTCGAGAATTTCATTCGCCATGCGCGAGCATATGTATAAATCAGTAGCGTACTTGAAAGAACGATTAAATCCAGAACCACCGTCTCGAGAATCACGTTCGTTCAATAGGAAGCAGCTTCTTGGTCATTGGCGAGCAGCGTTCAATCCTTCATTAGACACATCTCGATAGTCAGAGATTATGATTACGATCAACAAAGCCGTCATGAGTAGCATAATATCGCAGCCTCCTCGAAGAGTACAACCGCGAGAGTCCGGATATCGTTGGGACAAGGTCTTTGTACTGTAATCGCAGGAAGACGATAATCGACGTAAATACCGCAAATCGTCGACAATCGGCGAGGGTAGTTTTCTAAGCCCACACGGGATCATGGGATCTACCTAAATCGTGATTCGCAATGGCATACCACGCGAAGAATTCGCAAAATTACTGTCGCGTATTTAGTTCCAGTTCTCGGTCAATAAAACAACATCGAACTTTTCATTGTTAACCAAGTACATATATCGCGATTTTCAAAACTAACTTACTTGCAAACAGCATCTAGTGCAAAAGAAAGTCTTCTCGTACTTTCAACTTATTTTTACTCCGAGGATTATCCCATGTACATTTGTAGCATAATATACGAAATGGGACAGCTACACTCCATACATAAAACCCACTGAATCTTGTTAAACTTACAAATAGGAAAAGTAAAACACATTTTTCCAAACGTTTTCTTTTAAATGGCGTGCGTTCGCTTCCCGTCACTTTCCTGCTTAAAGCAGGATTACGTATGGTCGTTCATATCCGTCTGCGTAATATACACAATGCCGCTTTCGTTGTTTGTTATCAAGAATAAGGGATCAGTGTTTCCCGCTGACGAAAATGCTGGGGTAGAGTTAGCGCTGTTAGTCACCGGCTCGTGTTACTGTACACCATTTCTACGCAAACCGTATCGATACCTAAAATACCTTCTTCATTTCGAACAACCGCGACCATACGATCATTGCCAAAGTATACGAAGCAATTTTTTAAATTCCTCGTCGGATGGGACAATTATTTGATTCGTCGTTTATATAATTTATAAATACCGTATCTACTATCTCTTTTACGCAAAACAATTTATTCGCACTGGTAATCTGTAATTTGCGATTTGAAGAATTTCATTAATAATACCAATTCAAGGAAGAAGCGAAACGTACTTTCTCTAAAAACTAATCTATGCAAAAAACGAAAGAAATATATTATGTGTAGAAGGTAACTAGATTTTAAATGGTAAACGCAACGAAGCGTGGTGTCAATTACTTAACGACCCTGACCGTGATCACCCCCGATTCGACGCGAATACCTCGTTGATATTTAAGTGATTAGCGCGTGACTTTCTTTAGAAACTCTTTCGACCGGCATACTGACCAATACGTAGACATCGATATGCCGCCTTTCAGCATCGCCGCAATGCTATTAACTGGGAGCTGCTCTCGCAATCTCTGATGTAGCTGGTACCGCTGTTGCTGCCACGCCGAGAAGCACGATGCTTTAAGTGGGTGGTACAGACGGCTCCGTGCGAGTACTTTGTACGAGCGAGCCGGAATTGGTTTAAGCCCATTATATGTGTACGTGTACGTGCACCAAGAGACGTTAAAGAGCCCCCCGTTCATAGTTTCTATGAAGCTTTCGAACCTGATCTACTTTTCTACCTGAAAATACTTTCGGTAACAAGGACGTACAAGTGGCGAAGATTAAAGAGATTAAAAATCGAGGAACAGGGGCTAGCGTGGAGCGAATGAAATTGAGCTATGACAATACAAATGCTTAGCGTAATGTACCATTATTGCGACTTTGATATCTAAATTATTAGCGTAAATGTACGCCATAACAGCTAAAGTGATACGATCGTCACTGAATAAAGCATCATGAGATACGATGTTAATATTTGTCGCGTTGGCCATGAGTTGCAATAGCCGAATATTAAATTGATAGGCTAATTCGCAACGAATCTAGGTAGATGCATATTACAATACGATATATGTCATCTGCTATAATGTGTGTATTATCTCATGCCCATAATATCATTTCACGAAGATATTCGGAAAGAATGAAAGATATAAAACGCGTGTTCCTCGTATTTGGAATTTTAATGTCTAAAAGTCGTATAAGTAGGTGGGACGAGGAGTTCGTTGATTCGAATAGGAAAATTCGATGCATTTGGAAATCTAATCACGTGGTACCACGGTGAGCTGCACCCTCGCAATGTTCAATCTACGTTGTTCATTACCGGAGGGATTACAAATCCAAAGTGCGTGTACATGAGACTACATGAGGCACGTGTACCGGCAAGTAGGTGCGCGTTCCCAAAGTCAAGAGTGGTGGAAGCCAATGTCGCATTATCGTATGGAAGACAGTGCATAAAGTGAAGCAAGAGCGTTCGTCAACGGTGCAATATACATGGTCGAACGAACAGTGTACACGATCAATGAAACCTATGGTTACGCGTGGGATCACGTATGTTGTCCCGTCGTGCTACAACCAGAAAGCAAAGGGGGAAAGGGTGACGACGTTTACTGGTCGCATCGAATTACAAGTCCCTTAGGTAATGGTGCGTACGTTATTCAATACCCAGTACTCGGCATTCTATGTGTGCGGCAACATAAAGAATGGAATTTCTTCGCGTGATAAAGCGTTTATGCAATTATGAAATCGATGGTATACTCGGAAAGATTATCGTTGCTCGGCTCTGTTCGCTCGTCCGTGATTTCGTATTATCGAAAGGAGAAGCGTCTCCGAACCGTGGAAATCGAGACTTAATATAGTACGAAAGAAGAATTTGTATGCTAAAATCATTTGGAAGATTTGAATATTTCTATGTAGATGGTATGCAAACAGAATCGAGTACTTAAAAAACATGCGTTTGTATTAAAATGAATGGAAATGACTTTACTAACACAGATTCGTTACGTCGAAATGAATGATGGCTTTCTACAATAAACTTTATACAGAGTATTCTACAGGTTTTCACGTAAACTTTGTTATTCAAGTTTGGAATTATAAATAATGTGGAAATAAACACGAAATAAGAGTTATCCAAAAGATTTGTTGAAAGATTGTGATAAAAATATGGAACAGGAGAGAGATGGCAGTGATTTTAATCAGAATACATAATAAAATAAGTAAATAATATTTATAATATTAATATAGAAAAAAGTACAGAAAAGGAGAAATAAATTTATTACCTTTAAGATCTTATATCGATAGAGATATCCACGTACATACAGTGCTATTTAATTTTATTCGATATATCAACCTGTTGTTGTAATTTACTTTATGTACATGTAATTGGATAAATCAAAAGGAAACACACCTATTTACTTTTGATTTGACTGTATTAAACAGTAAAATATTTCATATTTTTGTTACGATTTTTTAATAATTATATGTTTATGTGACGTTTCATTTATTTTTATTAATTACTTCTACGCTTTATTTCTCCGTTTATCGTTCTATGATAGAATATCAATTTCAAAAAAGTAATATTTAAAAATGTTTATCGAAATACGATCGTGCCTGAAATATTATATATATTTCAATACTTTTATTAAATACATTCGGTGAAATATTTATCGCGGCATTAATTTTGTTTTTTTCTTCTCGTTTATACGTAATAATAGCTTGAATTTTTATTTCATTGCCTATTAAAGGAGGATGTTGCCCGAATATTTTAGCAAAATTTCCGAGATTGAAGAATGTTCGGTTTCTGACGCGTGTAAGTAAGTATGTATTTGACCCTCCTACGCGGAAGGCATAAATGTGTCGGCAGAACATTACGCCAGAAGATTGGAAGTACGGGTGGTTTCATCTTTCGCGATAAAGCATAAATCACTGAAGCTGGGCGATGCGAGTAGTACACGATCCAATTAGTTGGATAAAGGAAAAGCGAAAATAAGAACTTACGATGTGATCAGAGGAAAGAAAATTTATATTATATCAGGGAATTATAAACGATAGTAATAACTGTTTATGTAATGGTTCGCCGAGAATCCTTTATGAAATACCGTTAAATTATAATCTAAGATGCAGGCAACGCACACGGACCAGTATCACGATGTACATATTTGTTTGATACACAAATATTCGTATCATGAGTATGGTTCCATTTATAGAAGTGGTAATATCTTTTTGCGGTAATAAAATATTGACTTACCTTTAAATACACATCAAATATTAAACTTGTACGGTAATAGTAATGGCAGTAGTAGTAGCACAATATTTACACGAGAAGTTGTCGTTTTCTACAACCTCGAAATATTCCTGTTCTCGGATTTGAAACTGTTTACGTTTTGATAAAATGAATAAAATGCATATCGTTATAAAAAAAAAAGACGTATTGAAGAGCAGGTTTATAGAAAATGTTCATTTGAGATGTTCATACGCATAATCGAACGATAGAACCGAATATTACATACGATAATTAGCTCTTGCAAGATTTGTAAATTGCTTTTTAAATATATTTCGAACTTTTATCCGAGGTTACATAATGACAAAGAACAGTTTAGTTTGGCTAATGAAACCCGTGTTAAACACAAGGATATGTGTTGTAAACCGTCTAAGGGATAAAAGACAGAAAAACTAATTCATAGTGAAAAGGGTTGAAGCAGGCATCCGTGTTTCAGCAGCAGCCAGGACGGGATATACTTAACCTTGCCGCGGCGTATTCAGGAATTGAATTTCCACATGAGACTGCGATGCATCATGCGGTTGACGGTGTTTCAGGCAACCCACGCGTCAATGAGAACGTCGACGCGGCCTCGCAGACGGAAATTACCAACGAGGAAATTCTTAGTTTCGAAGCGAGAATATCAACCGTATAACGGAAGATTTTTATTCGTTTAAACGGCGGCACTATTCCGTTGGCCAAGCGAAAAAGAATTTCAGGTCGGCGAATATGTAGGAGCACCACGGTCGAATCGTTACCGTGACACGACGAAATTGTATTCCAACGTCGACCTGAATTAACTTCCCCTCAAGTCCCAGTACTTCGTTGGGATAATTGCTCGGGCTATTAAGAAGTCAGCGACAATTACGTCGATCCAGCGGTACTGCAAACCCGAGCAAGCTCTGTCCGGACGCCTAACGTTGCATTAGCATAATTAAATCGTGAGCACCGTGATTGGCCATTGTAAAACTGTTCTTCTTTTCCTTTTTCGCCGACGAACTCGTTACAGTCGATATAATTCAGTGTACAGTTAAACTGTAATCCCTATCGAGCTTGTGGCCCTGAACGCTAAATTCAAGGTTGAAAGAATGTCGAGGATATTGGAGCATCCGCAATACTACGATTTTATCAGTTGAAAGTAACGATTATGATAATTATAGACACACATGACGTCCAATAACTACCATTCGAGAGATACTCGACGATCTCGTTATCTTGTACGTTCATGATCAAAAATAGTATCAGAAAGTATTATGATATTTCAAGATTTACTCTATACAAAATGGATCGATATGAACCGCCGGCTGAAACGATCTATCATTATTTATTCATTTGATCGAATTAATAGAAAGACACGAGTTCGAATGGAAGAACATTTTTACATGTAAAATTTGAAAAAAGGAGTTCGTTTGAAATGGACAAGGCGATGCACACCCTCGACTGAAATATCTAGATCGTCAGAATGTTATTTGCAGTAACAGCAGAGGGTATTGATTAACATTTACGACAAGCAAAGACGGATTTACAAGTCTTTCGGGTTAGGTTTATTTTCAACCCACGCTACGTCGATTTCCCAATGAATAAGAGGTCACGAAACCTTTCCGCCCCGCAAAATGTATAACGGCCGCTTTAGAATCGTAGAAGCTTTCTTCTCGAAGCTCGTATAAAGTCGCGATTCCCGGCACGTATCCCTTCGGAGAGTTCGCGTCGAGCTTGTAAAGTCCTAATGACGACAGTCGACTGTCAAAAGGAAAAAAGAAGAAAAAAAGTATCGGATTCACCAGGGGAAGACTTTAGTAAAGCCGAACGAGTTTCGCATAATTCTTCAACAATGCGTCATTCGTGGGAATAAAATTTTTACCGGCAGGAAATTTCAATTCGATATCTACCCTTCCATAAAGTGCAAAATACGTAACACACAACCAAAATTGAAGTCGGAGTAAATAATAAATGCTTTTACGCTTTTAACAGCTTTCAAACTCAACTTCAAAAAAGTTACATTAATACCCCGATAATTCGTAAACTTCGATAATAAAGTTACAACAATTTTATTAATATTAAATACCTTTCGCGATAGAAACGTTCCCCCATTTCTTCATTTTTCTTTCTCTCTAGTATCGTTTCTAACGATTAAATATTGGACAAAATTTATGGCATGTTATCTGCGCGCTAACTACAAAGTTTGGGAAAACGACATTTCACATGTACCACCCTAATGTAACTTTACCTCGCAAGTATATACTGCTATATCGCTAAAGCTCTGCTTCCCATTCCATACATTTTCGCTCCAGCACTGTACTTATTACAGTTTTTAACGAACGTTAATCCAATTGTACGATATTACAACTTTCGAAAGTGTTAAAAGGTTTAAAATTTACGGGAATAGAATCAATGCTAATACTCGACGTTTTCCTTGGGAAATATTTCTAACTCTTTTATTTATTTTATCTCTTTCATACATACATACGATGTATATCTTATTATAACTGAAGGATTAAATGAATTTTCCCCCTTTACCTCTGCGTCGTAGGATCTTCTTTTAGAAGCTTTTTTTTAAATTAAAAAAAAAAGCTAACCAATTTCTTACAAACAAATTTCGCTTCCTGATTCGTTTCACGATCAAGCCGAAATTCTAAAATAGAAATTATAGAATCAAAATCATCGTATTTAATACCGAGAAAAAGATCAATAGGCTTTGTATAGAACTCTAATGAAGCAATCAAGATCATCGTTTCATTCGTTTCTTGCAATCACTTTCAATTGTGTTCTGCATTTCGGCCAGGAAGTCTTGCTTTTGTAAGTATACGTCTTCATCACGCATCCAAGATTATACATATGTATGTACGCGCGGGGAATCCCCCTCTAAAAGTGACGAACAATGCCGATGCTGCCATTAAAATGCCGGCAAAAGCAGTGGAAGACCTTTTGTGCAAAATCAAATTTTCTGCATACGATCTGTATGATTTTACAATGCACTGTTCGATAACTTTGCATTGTGAATGTACAGTTGTTTGCTTTCGAAATTACGAAATAAAGCGAATAGCACCGAATATCGACGTTCGAATAAAAATACAAACTTTTATTATATTTTTTAAATTCTCTGCAACGTTGTGCGAATCATAGACTATACATTTGACTTAATCGTAAAATTTTATGCTGTTCGATAAATTTTGTTAAGAGTTAAGAATTCCGTGCCCTGTTTAAACATGCTAATTAAAGACATTAAAAATAAAAAGGTACGAAAGCATTTATAAATTTAAATCAAATTCTTTACCCACCTCTTGATAAAACATATATCTAGTTATTTATAATTTACAACGATACAGTTTCTCTATGCTTAAATAAATGCGAAACATTATGAAATAATCTTTTCCGTGTGTACCAACGTACAGAGGAATATCGAATTTTCGTAGATGAAAGGAATTTCGAGAAGATAAACCGAAAAAACGTTGGCGGCTATGAACGGTTCGATCAAATGCCATCGATTACATAAAAAAGGATACAGGAACGAAGGGACAGATAGATATGTAGCGTGGTAAAAGAGAGAGAGAAGGAACTGTTCGGCTCCCTCTGGAGAATTCGAGCAGAAGATCTCGTTAGATGGGTTTTGCCTCGTCCCTGTCGGCCAGAGTTTCGCGAATGAAACGAAATGGCGCAAATTTTCGCGAGAGTGCACGTACTACCATAGGAGAGTCTCCGGTAAACTGGCCAGCCAAGTACCACGCACTGGATACGTCGTAGTCTGGCTTGAAAATGACAATACACGTCCCCCTTTCGGTTTAATTAAAGGCGTGTTTCGCCCGAAATGCAGCTATTCCTGCACGCTTCGACCCATACTCCCTTGGTAGGTATCCTTCTATTCGTTTCACGGCCATCCTACTACGGCACACGTCTCTATACGGCCACGCGAAACGTACGTTGCTTAATGGAGCGCCGCGTCTGCCACCCTGTAATGGCACGACACTTTGCACTTGCGCCACTGGGACGCTAAATAGCGCTATCGCCGAGGGTAGAGGTCCGCTAGCCAAATAGCTAGGTTGGTATAGTTGGTTAAAGGGAAGGACTGACCTGTCAGACGAATATCAAGTTAACTGTCTGTGTACGCCTATGTTACGGCTATTCATGCACGAATGTTATGAGTATTTCATTTTACCTTCCATCCGGCAATAACAGACTGTCGAATCCTAAATGAATCGATCGTTAGTCTCAAATTTAAGTCAATTCCAATACGAAAATTGCAAGATGATTGCCTTCTTACTTCGATTGATTACGCGACTAGGTATTGGAGGTAGAAAGATATTTTATTTGAACATTTTCACGCAAATAAAATTAAATTGTTTGTATCAGCCTAGGAGAAAAATACGTACTAATCGAAGTGGAGCAATTTTTTCCAATATGGTAGTCAGTTGATCAATTTCGACGAAACAGGCGTTGTTTAATTTCGTAGCGGAGAAAGATTGAATTAAACACCTCTGGTTAAATTAAATGTTTGAAGCGTTCCGCAGTTGAGCAATAAAAACTGTGGACCAAGCATCTGTGGATGTATTTACTCTGACGTTCGTTGTGAAAATAACGCATATAGGGAACAAATATCGTATTAGTAAATTACTATCTCGTGGAAACATAATACATCTAACGACGATAATTTATTTCTGAAATATCTTTCATTTCGATGCAAAGTTCTATCGCACGTACTACGATAAGAATCACGAAATAGGTAATTTCTGGAAATTACCTTTCTAAAATTGAATTACGAATTCTTTCAGACGATAGAGCAAAATGCGACAAATTCCAGCGACATTTTTGCATAAAGGCGCGAAAAGTAAGAGACTAGAGAAGAAAGTGAAAAGAACGAAAGAATACGGACTGTAAGGCAAGGAAGCAGCTGAAGGCCGAGAGGGAAAGAGAGAGGCACGAACCACTTGGCTTCATTCAAAGGGGGAATCACTGCCGCCGAGTCTGTGGGATACGGTGATGAGGTTATTCCGTCCTCCTTCCCTCAGGAAATGACGTCACATCTCGACGTAATAAACACAAATATAAGTGGTTCCTGTGCTGTGTTCCGACGGCAAAATAACGTAGGCCGACATGATCGAATCGCGTACGTCGGAAGAGGAAATTTGGAGAGGGTGTCGGCGCTCTTGGTGCTTCCACGAATAAATTAGCGACGACGTTTGCCTTCCAGCGTTCCAGCGCCTTCCCTACAAAGCCATAACATCGCGATCGATCGATGTCGTCTCCTCGCATTCGATTGATAAGAACATCGTGCTTACGTGTTGGCACGCAAAACGATTATATCCGAGTTTATGCACCTTTGAGTCTAGAATTCCAACGCCCTTGTCGAAATTAACTCGCGAAATTCGAATAACGATGCGACGAAGTAATTGCGTTAATAACACACGTATCGTAATTGAAATTACATCAATTTCTCGAGTGTAAGCTTCCATTCGTTGCAGCTAGGTACCCGTGAAAAACAACATGGCTCAAATTTATGGCTGTAATAAAAATTTAATCTATCAACCCAATGAGAAAACTATTAAGGATCTGAGACAGATTAAACCGAAGTAATTTGACGGTGCTCGAGGAACAAACGCGAACTAGGATTTCAAACAGAAGAAAGAATTAACGAGGGCATTTGTTTCGCGGATTTTGTGAGAACGCGATAAGTGACCAGCATACGATTGTCGACGACAATTTTCAACGCGAGCCTCGTAGAAACTCGTTTACGACGGCATGCAGCTCCTTGGACCGCGAGACATCTTAAGAATCGTAGCCCGATTTCACGCGAGAACAATGCCGGGGCCACTTTCTTCCACTCGGTCTCTCTTTCTCTATTAAGTCGGCTCCGTGAAAACGCAGACTAATTTCTCGTCTCGCCCCGCGTCACGACGTTTCTGAAGAGTCCACGGCGGAGTGGCCCGCAACCGGGAGGGTTACGAGTCAGAAGGTTGAAGAGGCATTCGTACAAAGAGCAAAGGAGTGTGCAACAATTATAAACACCGTGGCAATTACGGTGGCATGGGTGCGTGCACTTCCTTCCAGGTCTTTCTCGCTCTCTTCCCTCCATTCTCGTCTTTCTCTCGAATTGCGCCAACCGCGGAAGAAACCGGTGCCTCTTCACCGCAACCGCACCACCCCAGCTGCTTTCACTGTACCACCTTTTACTCGCTTGTAATTGAGCTAGAATCATACAACGAAGAGAAGGAACTCGGCTAGAAACGAGTGGCTACTCGAACGCGTCACGTGTGCGATCTCGAGATGCTTTTCATTCTCCATTGCCAACTGCTTCGCGATTTCCAACCGTAGAATACCGAAAGTGCCATCGTCATACGTCATATGTAAAACGGTCTCATTTCCTTATATGTGAAATTTAAGTTGACATACGAGAAACAATATAGCTTCGTGCTGTAGAAAAATACGTGTTACGTAGAGTTTAGAAAATATTACGTGATGATTTTTAATTATTTTTAACAACTTTTCGTTAATTCGCTTGCAATATTTTGTTTACTACGTAGGAACGTATACCTCATAACTATTTTATGTTTAGGAATTTTCCATACATCGTTATGGTCCGTCAAAAACCTGAAGAGTTTAACACGTCCATTCACGTTCCTGTTGTTAGTGATCCAACAAAGTATTTTGAATAACATTTTTTTTTTTGCAGATGAAACAATATCTTTTCTCTGCGCGAATGCGTTTACTGACATTTTGAAGCTGACATGGATCGCCGGATAGAGACAGATCACCGGATGCGGATAATCGTGTTCTGCGTTGATATGGAAGTTAATGGACAAGCCCGGGAAAACAAAACGCGCGACACCAAAAACAAATCGACGCTCGCTCCCCTGAGCTTCGTGAATCAAAGAGTATCGATGTTAACCAATCAAAATTTCAATGGATACTATTTTTCCCACCAAATGATATCGGCTCAGGTGCCTGTACGTTGATTGAAACTATTCATTCATGAATCGCGTCAAGTGTCTCGAATATTTGAGAACATTTCTTTTCATGACAAGAAGCGCCAAAGAAAGTACTTGGTATTTATTGTATTTTACAGTGGATTAATATCGATGTATATTTCTTCGTTATTCGTTTAAATTGTTTCTCTATATTGTTTACGAAATATAACGTGACATATCGGGGACCAAGAAATTGCGTCACATTACATTCGCAAGATTGATTATTTATTCGTATAACAATATAATAGTATTATTATATTACATAAATCATGTTGTTACGCTATTACTACCGTCGATTACTGTATCGACTACTAATGGTGTTCGTTTGCAAAGCAACACTGGTTAATTATGTCAATTAATATGAAATTCTAGTCAATAGATAATATTGTAATACATATAACGATTGTTTACGCTAAACATTGCTCGTGTGTAAACTTTCCTAAACCGAAGGAATAGATATTATTACACGATATTACATATAATATCGAACAATAAATTGATACGATTTACAAATTTATCAAAGTTTAAAGATTTGCTTGAAAGCACGCGTTAAGGTTTTAGTCAAGTCGTTCGAGTAGATACCAACATATCAACGGATTCAGTTTCAGCGATGAACAATATGACATTAAGTAGATTCGCTTTGTACAAATGCTCGTAAATCTTGAAAACGTCACGATATCGCGACTTCCGTTCAATCAGTAGTATGTTTACGAGCGTAGTCGCAGGATACTAGAATGCGCGACGCCTACGATACAGGATAATCCAGTACCTAAGACGTAAAACCTGTTTTCGAACGAATCATTTAACATTTAACTGTAGACATAGAAATCACCAGCTAGTTCAAAGCAAAGCAACTAATTGCAACGTGTGTTTCTACCATTTTCCATCTACCGATTTCCACCATCAAAACCTAGGACTATATATCTTACTGTGATACTTGGCTGGACATAATCAAATATTACAATAAATACTTCTACACTTTTTAAATTTATATCAGGATTCCAATTAATTTGTACAGATATGCATCGTAATTACTAAATCAGTCTAATTAATATTAGAGTACTCCATACACGAGCGAGAAGTAATAAATCATTTCGATAATTTCAAAAATATTCTATCTATAATTGTATACTTAATGTTTGGCAGAGAAAGCTAGATGTTTGATTCATGCCAGATTTTCATCTCTTTACTTCCTTCGGAAAATGTGATTCGTTTGAACAAATTCTGACCAATGTCCGTTTAAAATTACACGGAGAAAGTGTAGAAAATGAAAATATTGACAGAGCCTTAGTGGCAGAAAAAGGTTTGTGGATTCCGGGTCGTTCTTATTCCCAAATGGGTTTCCTTCGACGTTTGTCGGATGAAAGGATTCTGTAGTGCGTAGTAATTTTTTGTACTTATTTTACCTGCAGGAAATTTTGGAAGCAAACAGTTCTCGAATGACATAGATATTTTTCTCCAAAATATTTAAATCAAATTCAACTTATCCACAGTGGTCCTATATTTTAGAAAAAGTATCTGATCAACAAAAATTTGAAGATTCCACTCTAAATAATATTTTATGTCTTACAACTAATATTGCGATATTTTTCATTTAGCTTTCCGTGAAACTTATACCTAAAGATAATGCTTAAAAAATAAACTGCCGGAATGGAAGCCTTTGACAGTAGTAACGCAATTTTTAAAATTAGACCGAAAGGTTGTCAAAGAAAAGAAAATAAAAACAAGTAAAAAAATGTATCGATAGCGTAGCATGAAACATGAAAGAAGATAGCGTTTAATAATATCGTTCTTTGCCATCTCGCGTTCCGCTGCAAAACATCGCGTTAATGCGGTCTCCTCTTTTTCCGAGCCTCCATCTTGCGCCTTCATCTCGTTTTCTTCCTACCCCGTCACGGAGAAAAGATCTCAACGTATTTCTCATATTTTATTCCTACAAGCTCGCTGCTTTTTATTGCGGTTCGACTGAACTGCGGTTCATGTTAGACCGAGCACCCCGCAGTTTCAGCCGTGCTTGCCAACCTTTGAAGGGTCTCGAAAAAATTCCAAAGATTACCAGAACGGAAAGAAATGCAAAGAAATTCGCGCATCACGACTGAAAATAATGACGAACAAGCCATTTCGTTTGTCCTACATTCTGATGTAGTTGCTCTTGCGAATAAAAGAAAAGAGCAGGGGAAAAGAGAAAGAACGAGGGAAAATTTGGACCGTGTACGATATTTGCCAAAACGCAAAAGATTACCTGTTTTTCCCCTGTTATCCTACGCAAACGTAAATTCCGACATTTCCGCCGAGCCCGTAAATCCACGTTTTTCTTTAGCATCGGTGTAATATTTCTTTTGAAATCTCCGTACAACTCTCGCACAATACGCAATATGCGATACGAGAAAGTTCATCGAGTCTACTCGTTCTATACAAAACGCTTCCCTTTGAAATTGTAAAGGGAAAATAGCGAAGAGAAGGAATAAAAAGGTTGGAAATTCGAACAATGCGAAAATGAAATAAAAAGGACAAGATAAAGTAACAATATTATCTCGTTCGTCGCGATGCTACTGTAGAATTAACCAGACGATTCGCAAAAGTATTTAAATAGTTTTGTGATCTGTGCAAAATCTGTACTTGCGCTAAATGTCTCGTAGCTTCTACGTACATTTTTAGGTTTGTTTCAAAATTTTCCGATATAATAATAACAACGATGGCCGAATGCCACTGAAATTTCAAAATGTTTCAATACTTTCATGACCTTGTCTAATCTTCCATTCTCGAATATCACACCTGTCATAAAGAAAGCTAATTTCGCCCGAAAAATTTGTCACGTTTTTACACGAAGCAAGAGGAATAAGTAATTATTTACGTGTGACACTCTATCGATATTAAAAATGTGTATATTTCGCTCGATATTAAAAATGCGAAACGAATACGTATAAACAACTTATTTAAAAGCGCGAACTTGGAAGGATCAAAAAGGAGAACGTATTGGCTCGAACATATCGGCTAATTATAAGAGTCTCCAAGTACCTGGATGCTCTATTAGTAAAGCTATTACTGCCAACCGATCTCCTTTGGTAAAGCTCGAAGAAGCTAATGGAAACTGCCATCCTGAAAATACAATTTTCAGACAATCTGGTTTCCTAGCGGACGGACGGCAATCAAGCACCACTTAAGCCCTCGTCGTTCGTTTTATGATCCCGCAACAAGTATACCGAAGATAGGAAAATTAAACGATCTCTGAAAATGTCCGTAACTGCAATGTTTATGATGTATTTATTTATACGCACCCCGATTCAAATTCCTCAATGTGTATATACTCGCGAGAACCGTGGTCAGAATGCGATAGAGATCGATGTGCTTAGTAAAATATCTTTTTCGCGGAAAATGATCCATTAAAATATATATGATACGTAATAATTTTATAGATGTGTAAATCTCTCGTTATTAGAGTTATTATAATTTTATAATAAATCTCCGACTTGTTTACAAGTGCAAATCCTATATACGTAAAGGTACGCTTGATATTATGGAGAAATTCAAATAGGGTTTCGATTGATTGAATTTTAAATTGCGATGTTAATAGAATTTAATCGAATATTCGATTTAATAATTATTTACTTTAAAGAAACATTTCGTTCGATAAATCTTATTTAAATACGTATTCCGCTGAGCATTAATACGAGTTTTAGACATTTTAAACAGGTAAAAATTATATCAGATGTAATAAGCTGCGTTAATATTTGGAAACACACGGATTTTCTATTAAAATTTTACTTTCCAAATTATATATTTCCTCTCTTATACCATGTTTCCTCCGATCTTCTCATGTAATGATCGTCGTAAAATTTTTGTCGATCGAACGACAAGTTCTTACTCGAAGTAACATGGGGTGCACGAGACCAAAAAGGTTTATTAGCATGTACCTATCTGATGGACGTATTCCGAACAAGAGCAATAGTGGTCTAGACTGGTACATGGCTTTCATCAATGAAATCAAGTTAGTAGTATCTAGAGAGGTTTCCGGAGAGACAGGAAGGTGTAATGAGAGTAGTTTAGTGCTTAATCGGGGTTTCTCGAGCGGCTTCTCGAACTACTCCAATTAACTTCGCGCCAAGCCCGATTGCCGCTAGATTCAAGGGTAAATCCGCATGATATTGATTAAATTTAGAATGAGCTATGAAGGAAGTGCTCTAAAGTTTTCTTTAATACCGGTATCCGAAGTGTCGTTTGGATAATTAATCAGCGTGATATCAACGAAGGGCGAACTTCGCGACTTCGATTTAGTTCAACTTGGTGTCTGTGGTTTAAGCGGTATCAATGAATGAAAGCAGATTAATTCAAGTAAAATTGAATCTATGAATTGAAAATTATACCGAGTTGGGCAATGTGCGGTATTTGCGATTAAACGTGCCGTTAACGACGTGTAAACTATTAATTAACTTCACTGCCGTTTATATGTACATTACCGGACTCCGCTGCCGAGCGAAAGTTATTTCCAATGCCGAATATGAAGGTAACGAATAAATCAAAATTATTTATTAGGTAGTTCCTATTCAGATTTTCAGATAAAAGATTCTCGATAAAGAATTTTTTATTCCGATAATATTTCCATGCTTATCGACATTTTTCGTTTTTTCCGCATTCGTTCTCCATAATTCCACTATCTCTTCTTCATATTTCTTTTCCGCTTTCGAACAATTCTCGCGCGTTCCTATGTCACACAAGTACTAACAATAAAACGTCTACGAGATGATCTAAAGGTCCAACAGGTAAGAATTTTTCCTAAGCGAGAGGAAAATGTTTATCTGCATTATCTTCGAGCGTAGGTGGGCAGCTCTTCGCGTTCCAACTTATAACTACCAAAAGGTTTGTTGTTGTGTATATTGTTTACGGCCATGTGCGCGTACACGCGAGGGTTTCGTGCTCCGGACACGTATCGCCCGTATCGAGACAGGACAAGGGCTAAAACAGGATTGGGCGGTGGATGTAGCTGGCTGTTGTAACCATCGTCGTTCAGAACCCCGCTCAGGAAGTGATCGAGGGTTTTGATGGCCGTCGTTATGTCTTGCGAATTACGATGGGGATTCGTTGTCTGAGCCTTCCCACGATAGGGCAATCCTGCATGATCCGAATCGTCCGTTAAGTACTCGTCGAGTTTTTCTACAACTTGATACGACGATCGCCGTGGAACGTGCGGATGATATTCGACCTCGGCCAGCAGCCTTGTTCCGTTGCTTGACCTCGATGATTTACCTGCCCTCGTTATCGCTTTTGTTCCAGAACTTCCCTCTTCGTTCGTTGATCTTAAAATGCAAATATTCGACGCGTTATCGAGGGTCGACATAGGGCGTATCTCGATTATCACCAGTGATTTATGATAATATCAACCCCTTGCGTTCTAATATCGAGTTACACTCGTGGCGCGGCTTATGGTCCTAATTTAACAGTGACAGGTTCTATTCGTGACAGAATCCGCTTTCAACTGTAATTTTCCCTTCGATTCCTCGATTCCGTAAAAATCACGAAATACAAATTATTAATTGTACAAACGTTCGTTTGACCTCCTGCGTAGATATCCACGTGAATTTTAAATATCCGTTTCATTTCTACAGATTATCATTTTAATTATCATTTTATCTATCTTTTCCTTGTAATTACCTAGTAGAAAGCGAACAAACGAAAACTAAATGAACCACGATCGAATATTAAACAAACGAGAACGTCTCTCCGACAATTTCGATATTGCAAATAATTACGAACGAGTCTAACGAAAGGAATAGCAAGTTTATTATAACGGTAGAACACTAGATACGCTTTTAAATTGTACACTTCAAAAGTGTATTCTTACCTTTGCTTATCATTGATTGATTTCATCGTCTGATCTTTGAATGGTAACTTGAGATCGATCAATAGAGGTTTCAGGTATGAATACCCAGCCTGTATTTGTCTTTCGGTAAAACCTCTACCTGGAGCCCCGACATCTTCTAACCCATTGTCCAAAGCTTGTTTGGCGAAAACAACATGTTGAGAAAGTTTTGGAAACACAACGTTCGTACTTGGAAGATAACTAAAGGCTGGTGGCTGTAAATTTGTTACTGGTTGGATATCCCGAGATACTTCTGTTGTCAATGCACCACTGGTTGAACAGGCAAGCGTTACCTGAATTCAACAGTTTTCATTCAATTATTATCATGCCACTTTTTACGTCTCTACATTTTTCGAAATAGTACCGTCACCGTGTTCGTGTTTGAATAGCGAATTAAACCGATGAAAGTTAATGTTTGTCGCAACTTTAATGTTATCGTTTAAAAATTACATTTTGTCAGGCGCGTTTTAGAAACAAACATAAAATATAAATCTATTTAATATAAAAAGTAAATGAAATATTAGTAGGCAATTAATTCACTTATTCCGAACTTGACGTGTATATTACGTTTGTAACTGTTATCAAGTTAATTAAATATCAATTTCTAACCTATCGTTTCGGTATTGATTTTATTGTATATAAACGATCTGATCCGATGATCTTCCTCGAGACGTGAACGATATTAAAGTTACATAAAGTTTTACCAAATTGAAAGAGTATGAAAAAAAGAGTACAATTTTACCAAGTAAAAAGCAAGAATATCTGCGACACTGACTAACATTCTGGAGGGTTTTTGAAGGAACTAAAACGGCTGTACGCACTGAGAGTGCTTTTTATATCCTACAGCACCACCTGCCTTAAGAGCGAAGTCTTGTCCGTCGCAGGAAATGTATACACCGTGTAAGTACGTATCTATTTACATACTAAAAGATTTTTCGACTTTCTCCTCTTTTTTTATGTGGTGAAATCTCTAATTGCCCTTCATTACGATTCTGCACGCGATCTTTTGAATCATGCCCAGCCATTGTGTGTATATACAATATCAGACAATATTTTTTGTGAGAGATATTACATATATATGCAAAGGTGGATACATATATATCCACTACTGGTGGATACATCGACATCTGAGAAATCCTAGGTATTACAAATTTTATACCTTTACACTATATTTTTGTTGTACAGAATTCTTTTTTCTCAATAAGGTATACGTACTACGTACAGAGTATCAAAAAGTAATGAATGATATGTTCTATTCATTCTTATTGTATATGATGTAACGTTATTATATCATACCTTTAATTAAAGATATTTTTTCGGTATTACAAAGAATATTCAGTTTTTTCATTATTTATACAGTGACAACAGAACAAAATATTATTTGTCATTACAGTCATAATGCGTAAAAATAATAATAACATAACGACATTATAATAGAACGAAAAAGATGAAAGAAACCTGAAGATACTCGTTAAGCGATGTAGGAGCACAGAGTATAGGAACATTGTTTATTCTCATGGTATCATAGAGGGCGCTGTATGACGGTTCCAACTCTTCGTGTCGGTAATTTTGCTAGGGAAAATTCTAAAAATCGAAGGGAGTCATGGCAGTAATAGGTATTTTATTCGTTAACTTTGGCAATTTTGTATCTGTTCATTATCAGAAATATATAATTAAGATTAGAATAATATTCTTTATATATTAATATATTGGACATGTGAACATTGTACAAAAGAATAAAATTTATTTTCGTTTATTTTTATATTTCTTATTGCACGCAAGGGATGCCAATTTTGAAAACGCGCCTAAACTTAATTCCCGCCAAGCTGTTCTCGCGCGTTGTTTCATTACTGAACGCCGCGCCAAAATATTGTTGTGATAAGTAATTATTAATTATTTCGAAGAATGGATGTGGGAGATACGCAAAATATTCGCTCACGTGTACCTGATGAAGTTGGGATCAAATGTCAAAAGCTGTTCCAGGACTTTTTAGAAGAGTAAAATTTTTACATTTCATTTAAAGACAGTCGATACCTCAAACTTGTCTTTTAAATCATATTTTCTTATTTTATTAATTAGCTTTAAGGAACATGGAACTGTAAAATACCTTGAACCAGCCAAAGAACTTGTAAGTCCAGAACATAGTACGTTAGAAGTGACTTTTGACGATGTGGATGAATATAATCAAGTGTTGTCAACAACCATTGTTGAAGAATATTTTAGGTGAGATATTTTAGCATGTTCTTTTTGTCACGACACTAGTTTAATCGTTTGTTTTTATTTAATAAATTGTAATCTTTTGTTATAGAGTTTATCCATACCTATGCCAAGCAGTCTGTAATTATGTCAAGGATGTTGCAGATTTGAGGAAGGAAAAGGAATGTTATGTGAGTTTTGTGGAAGTTCCGATACGACAAAAATTAAGAGAACTAAATGCCTCGAAACTTGGTACATTAATACGTATATCTGGTCAAGTAATAAGAACACATCCTGTTCATCCAGAGTTGGTGCTAGGTACATTTCTTTGTATGGACTGTAATGCTGTAATAAAAAATGTAGAACAACAATTTAAGGTATAATGCAGATGACCTCATTGATATGAATATGTTTGTAATGAAATTATTGCAATTTGGGTAATTATTTACAGTTCTGCAATCCAACAATTTGTCATAATCCAGTATGTAATAATAGGAGGCGTTTCCTGCTAGACGTAGATAATTCCATATTTGTTGATTTCCAAAAAATCAGAGTACAAGAGACACAAGCAGAACTTCCTAGAGGCTGCATTCCACGCTCGCTTGAAGTTATTTTACGAGCAGAAGCTGTAGAAACTATTCAACCTGGTGACAGGTATTTTATTACATACCTATATAATATTATATTAAAATTAGTTATATAGCTTCGTTCACTTTTTCTAAGTTCTAATAAATCTTATTTGTACATTTCTAGGTACGACTTTACAGGAACTATGATAGTAGTACCGGATGTATCGGTTCTTTCACTTAGTGGTGCAAAAGCTGATCTTAAAGCAGCACGTCGAAAACCTACTGAACAAGGAGAAGGAATAACAGGATTGAAAGCTCTAGGAACACGTGAATTAACGTATAAAACAGCATTTCTAGCTTGCAGTGTTACTCCAACAAGTTTTAGGGTATAACAAATTAGTTACATATTGTGCCATGTGTACATATACATGTACATTACATATAATAATATAGTAATGCGTATATATATGTACAAATATTTTATATGATTAATATTTTTCTAGTTTGGTGGTACCGAAACAAATATGGAAGAAATTTCTCAAGAAATGATGAAAAAGCGAATGTCAGAAGCAGAATGGAATCGTATATATGAAATGAGTCGTGATAAAAATCTATATGAAAATCTTGTACAAAGTTTATTTTCCGCTATACACGGTAACGATGAAGTTAAAAAAGGAATTACTCTAATGTTGTTTGGTGGTGTGCCCAAAACAACGTTAGAGGGTACCTCGTTACGAGGAGATATAAACTGTTGTCTTGTTGGTGATCCTAGTACAGCGAAATCTCAATTTCTAAAAAGCGTTGCTGACATCACACCAAGATCGATTTACACTTCGGGAAAGGCGTCTTCCGCAGCTGGATTAACTGCTGCTGTAGTAAGAGACGAAGAGTCGCCTGATTTTGTTATTGAAGCTGGTGCTTTGATGCTTGCTGATCAAGGTATTTGTTGTATCGATGAATTTGATAAAATGGATATTAGGGACCAAGTGGCTATACACGAAGCCATGGAGCAACAAACTATTTCACTAGCTAAGGTTTGTTGATGTCGAATGATAATTGATATTAAACTTTTCTAGTATATGCATATTAGCATTAATAAAATATATATATTTTTAGGCTGGTGTAAGAGCAACTTTGAATGCCCGAACATCGATATTAGCGGCAGCAAATCCCGTTGGTGGACGGTATGATAGGAAAAAGTCATTACAACAAAATGTTCAATTAACGGCTCCAATTATGTCCAGATTTGACTTATTCTTTATTATAGTTGATGAATGCAATGAAATTGTTGATAATGCAATCGCTAAAAGAATTATTGATTTACATTGCGATAATTGGCAAGGTTTTGATACAGTATATTCGCAATCAGAGATCGCTAGATATATTAATTTTGCCAAACATTTTAAACCTATGTTAAATCAGGTATTGTTATACCGTTTTAAATATAAATTCATTATTTGAATTATTTGGATTAATTTCCTTTCTCAATTTTAGGAAGCGGCGGAATCTTTAGTTGATAGTTACACTACGCTTAGACAAAAAACTGGTGGTGGCTCCGGCAAATGGAGAGTTACCGTTAGAAAATTAGAAAGCCTTATTAGATTATCAGAAGCCATGGCTAAATTAGAATGCTCAGATGAAGTTACTATAAAACATGTTTCGGAAGCAAAACGTTTATTAAGTAAAAGTATCGTTACCGTAGAACAACCGGATATAGATTTAGAAAAAGCCGAAGATGATGGAATGGATGTCGATATGAACGATGCTCCACCTATCATGGAGGCTCTCAACGCATTGGATCACGATACGGAAGCAGAAACTCCTACACGTAAATTATATCACTTATATACACTAAAATGTCTATGTGAATGTCTATGTGTAGTAGTTAGTCTTATACATCCGTCTTTTTTTCTTTACATTATATTTATAGAACACAAGAAGAAACTAACAATGTCCTTTGAAGAGTATAAAAATTTATCTAATATGTTAGTGTTGTACATGAGAAATGAAGAAACTCGTGCTGAAAGTGAAACTGTTGCTACAGGTATATTGTGTCTGAAATTATTATTTATATAAATATTTATTTTCTAATTTTCTCTATTCTGCAGGGGACACTAAAGGTGGATTAAGGAAATCGGAACTGGTGGCATGGTATCTTGATCAAATACAGGATCAAATAGATTCAGAAGAAGAGTTGTTGGAAAGAAAAAATTTTATTGAAAAGATTATTGATAGGTTAACATATCATGTACGTAAAAAAGTAGTTATTTAAAATTATTCGAATTTTATTATTAATGATTCATTTTTTAATTTCTTTTGTTGATTGTATTTCAGGATCAAATTATAATACCTTTAACCACAAGGGATGAAAAAGACGAAGAAAATGATCCTTTGCTTGTTGTACATCCTAATTATATTATTGATGCTTAAACTTTTTTAATACAAAAGTATTGTTAAGAACTAATTATGCAACTGTTGATAAAGTAATGGTAAATAGAGGTAAACATTGGAATTTATTTCCACATGTGAATAATACAATTTATTTCACATTGTGGATGGTACAAGATTAAAGCATTTTTATGAAAATATTTTTTACTTATTTCATGCAATCAAATCAAAATGTACCTCTACTTGCCTTAATTCATTGAAAATACCAGATTTTACAATTCAAAATCGAAAACACGCACCATTATATTTTTTTAAATATTTTAAATTAAAAATAAATATTTATATTAATATACAGTGTACTTGTTCCATTGACTGTTTATTTAACTACTACTAAAATTATTACATTATTAACAGTTTAACATAAATACGTTAATAAGGTAGCGCTAACCGTGTTAATTGTTATGTAGATTGCTATGTTAATTATGTACTCCACATGCTCTTATAAAGTAACATTCGTTTGAAGTAAAGATACATGAAAGCAATGTTTAAAACGAGTAAACACGTGGAAGTAAGAAAAAAGTAACAAGGAAAGTTCAACAATATTTTGTACTTAAAAATAATTTTGAATTGATATCTTTATTTCAATGATTAATACTCACTTATTAATTAATACTAATACATATTAATTTATAATGTGGAATAAATAGTTCTTTTAGAAATTTGAAACATTCACGATCTCGTATCACACAATTTTCGTAGAAGAAATATCAAACATCGAATGACACACAGATGCACATTGCTCTTTATCATCGACATATCTCACAAATGGTGGGGGAATTTGCACAGTGTGGTTAAAAGGATATACTTTTAAAATGGAATTGTAGTGTTTTACGTGAGTCTATCATAGAATGAGCGCGAGAGAACGATTAAAAGGATCTACGCGCCATGTGAGTACTGAAAGATAAATAAAAATATATGAGTATGAGATATTTTTCGTATGTCATAAAGTGTGAATTAATCATAAAACTAGATGAAATCAGAATTAAGCACTAGGTGTATTTCAAGTATCATATTTTATCATATTTTAGTATTGGGTATATACATATGTAGCACCTAAAATAAAAATTTTTTTTGTATTAACATGACATTTCTCAATATAATTCATATATAGGACTATTCTCGGGCCGTTTTTACTGGAACATTCACCGAGTGGCAAGAATTTTTGTTAGAAAAGGAAAGCGTTTTTTGGAGCATAGTACGCTTATTTGATTATTTATTACGAGGTTTCAGTCAAGTAAGCGGCTAATATATCTTTTATAAATAATGTATAGATAACGAAAATGTTCATAGATACAAATTTATTTATTATGCTATGTTATTTTTAGTTAACATTAGTTATTTAAAATCTTAGATTTATAAATATAAGGATCGTCTACAAGATTTTCAAAACGATATGCACATACACAAATTGATATTTAAATCGATCGAAAGATACTCATATTCAGCTTATATAAATTTACAGGTTGTATTTGCAAATAATCCAATTAGTGGATTATTGATAACGATTTCTTTAGGAGTTAATGCACCAGGTACGTTACTCCTCTCAGCAATCACTGGTTCCCTAGGTCTTCTATTATCTGTGGTACGTAATTGTTACATCAAACATTTAAAAAATGATATTTTGTTAATTATTTTTTACTTCGAAAACTTAGAACTATGTACTTCCTACGTATTCATTAAATATATGCCAATATATATATATATCCTTAGTATATATTTGACGCGAATAAATAATGCCTAATTGCATTGTTGATTTACGTGACGTATGAATCGATTATTCATGCTTCTGTAATTATTATTCGTTTGATCATCCCATGGTACCGTGTTGTTTCACAAAAAGTAAACAAAATGACTGCAATGCGGAATTTTTTGCGAGGATTAATACGATCGCGTCGCGACACCATTTGCGGAGCTTTTTCGTTGATACGCTATGTGAGAAAATTCGCACATTACGTTTTGAAAAGCATATATTTCATTCGCAGCTGATACGAGATTCACAGGAAAATATCGCAAATGGGTTAACAGTGTTCAATCCATTATTAGTTGGCGCGATATCGTCTAGTTTAATACCAAATATCTATGGACCATTCGATGGTTTCAGTCTACTACTGATTATTCTGGGAACGATCTTTAGGCAAGTTTCAATAAATTGACGAATGTCTGCTTATAAGTTTACTTTTTATTATAAAACGTTTGCTGTAACGCGCAGTATTAGCATTTTAGTAATTCTTACGAATATAAGATAACTTTATGTTGAGTTTTATGATATCGTTGTAAATGTAAAGTGACGAGTGTGACGCATGAAGTATTCAAACAAAGCTCGACAGTCAATTCTTTTATGATTTTTAGAGAATCATTTATTTTTCACCTGATAATAGAGTAGAATGATATGTAAAATTTTCGATACAATTTCAAATCTTACAGATTTACTTAAATTTAATATTAAAAAAAGAAGTTCATTTAATCTTTTAAATAGATGTTACTTTACCATTACAAAAATATTCAACAGTATATTATATTACAACGTAGATTAAATTTAAACAACTGTGATAATTATAGAACGCTTTTAGCTAATTTTATTGGTAATTAACGATTAATGTTTACAGCGTTTACTTGACCCGCTCTTTCAAAAACAATAAGTTACCATTCATAGCATGGCCGTTTAATCTGGCTGAATTTGCGTTGCTCTTGGTCCTTTATGCCAAAGACAATGGACTTGATACGTCGGAGGAACTGCAACCAGTTACGAGAATGGTAATAGATTTTGTTGTGAGCATTCAATTTTCGTATTGTTGCGGAATACGATTCTTTAAATATTGCATAGACAAACACTCGGTTTTTCGGTACCAGTAGTCCAGATTTTTAGAGACTTTAAAAGTTCTGTTAATATCATCGTAATATAATCGTTAATCGTTAATATAATCGTAAACTTTTATTTATTTGCTATAAATTTGTGTTCTTATATTAAAAGTCATAAAATTATTATTTATCGTAGATGTAAGATTTATGGTACACAACACATATCGACAAAAACATATAACCAATTCAAAAATATTCTTTTTCATAGTAAATCCAAGGTTATCATGAATTCTTGAAACAGAATCATGTAATTTTTTCCCATTTTACGATCTAATTGTTTATTAGATCTCATGATATGACTTATAATGTTAAATGTGAACTTACTCTCTATTTTGTTTCGAGTGCTGAACTGGAGACGTTCTTCTATTTATGTTCTATGTAAAAAGTATGAAAACTATCTGTCGTAAAGATATCGTTTGATAACGCAGCGTGCTCGCAAGTTTATGAAGATTTATGTATTTTGATACGCACGCCTACACGTACACTGCTACGAAATTTTTGTCATTATGCCACGTAGTGCCGTATATACGTATATTACACATTCATCAGCGATATCTGAATGTAACATTAAAATCTTCTTAACATATTTACGTTCCAAAAAGCAACAAGTTAAGCTAATGAAACGATACCTCGAAATACTTCAATTTTGCCTATTAACACTTTCGAAGTTATTAATATTTGTAGAAAATATTCAATCGTTTATATGTTTCACGTTTATACGTTTATACGTGTTATGTGTTTTATTCCATGTAATACCCTTGACTACGTGATCGCATTTTTGATTAAAGTTTCATAGAATCGGTACAATCGGTTTTTATCGTTATATCACATCAACGCGAACAGTAGCGAGTAACATTTGAGTGTTACATAATCGATCGATGACAGATGAAAGCGATAATTTCAAGTTTAGTTATGCCAGCAACGTTGTCCAACTTAAGTTGCGATGCTAAAAGCCTCTTCCACTCCGCTAGTCGTCGTGTGGCACGCACACGATCAATACAAACTTCTTACCTATTGTTGTTTGTCTCTAGAGCGAGATAGGAAAAGATGAAAATCATCTCAGATTCGTCGATCGTTTTCTTTAGACGAATATCGCATTAAATTTGTATTTCTTCGTCATTTTAGTAAAATTTTAGTAAAATATATAGAGGAAGTAAAAAATTTACGTAATGTAAGATTACATGTGCATATAAGCTACATAAACTACGAGGACCAAAGACAACATCGAGTTGCAAATACAAAAGTTTGAATGATTTAGAGGGTATAATCAACTTAACGGATTACGAATGGAGAAAACTTATTTCCTAGCTTATTATTGTCACGCGTTCTTCTTTTAGATATGGAATGAAATAAATTCGTCATAGAAGGGAGTTCTATCGATTTTTTATTCAAAGATATTTTTGTCCTGAGTTTTCTTTCGGCCGTGGATATCAATGGACGAACTAGCCCAGTTTTGAGCACAGGGTTATATGTACTCGAACAAAGATATCGCGTATACGTATACGTGTTATATGTGTCGCGAGTACATACACGATCAGTTGTTTATACAGTACATTCTTATTGTTTCCAGGACAATGCAACAAGTGATGCGACGACAGGCAATATCAGTTTCATCGGAGAAAATGCGACAGGGATACACATTGACTGGGGGATGGTAAAGTTTGCTCCACTTTTCACAATTCAATCATGTGTCACATCGTTGAAAGTATTAGACATTTTCGGATACTCGAATATCTTGGGATCCTAAGCAACATCTTGCATTATTTTGTTTCGTTAAACTGTATCATGAATGTTTTAAATGCCATAATACATTATATAGTTATCGATATCATTAACTGTAAGAAAGACATTTTTTTAACGAAATTGGGTCAATTTGTTTGTGTGCATCCTGTACATTTTTCAGATGTTTCATGGCGTTGTAGTGTCAGCGTCGCAGGTGTTAGCAGTTGAAAGCGTTATTATGGGTGCTGTGGTTTATTTAGCTTGTCTACTTTGTTCTCCGATAACGGCTGGCTTTGCTTTTTTGGGTGCACTCATCGGTTCATTGGCGGGTATTATACTATTTTTGTGTATGAACCTTGAATTTATCGAGCGTGAGATCGAGTCAACGTAGCTTGCAAATGTTATTGAGACAAAGATATTAGTATTTTCTATTTTTCTGTCATAGTTTCTTGTTATTCGTAGGTTTAATGCTTGGGATACAAATCGATGAAATTTATGCCGGCTTGTGGGGTTACAACACTTTTCTGACGGGAGCTTCGTTAGGAACTTTATTTGCGTTTAGCGGACAAACAGCTGTAGCTGTGATCGTAGCGATCGTATACACCGTGATCGTGCAGTATGGCGTATTGTTCTTCTTTAGAGATGTAATTAAATTAATATTTTTATTTTTTACGAAATAGATTTCTGTCCCTGTTAATCAATATCTTAAAAAGACGATATCAATCGTAGTGAAATCTGAGTTTTAAAAGATAAAGGTTTGAGCGAATCTAACATGTTATATGTATATGTATACATAACTTAAGAATCAAAACGAAGAATTAAATAATTTTATGTACAGCTGAAATTGCCGATACTGTCGCTACCGTTCATTCTGGTGGCTTCTTTGTTTCTGCAATTAAGGAACGACTCAGAAGATAAAACTTTTCTGCAACCTCCGCCTATTTCTGCCCCACAGGAACAACGTCGGGATTATCTTGCCAACCAACAGCTTATTCAGCAAGTATGAATTTGTATTATTTTCTTCCTTTTCACTTGAAAAAATTGTATTTGCTTAATAATATTTCGATGTTTTGCAATTTACTTTCATGGGCGTTATTTTTCTGTAAAATCCATGTGCCTGCGTTTGATACAGAGTCCATAAAAAAAATTTTAATATCATAGTTACGGAATTTTTTTAGCACTTGGAACTTTTAGAAACAAAGAACACGTCCATTGTTATTTCTAATATATTTCATATACTAGAATACAATTGATTATAGTGGGAGAAAGTTTGATATGCGTTATGATGAGACTATCGTCATGGGAACTCTAGAAATCGATTTCTGCTCTAGCCGAGGTTAACCTGCTTTTATACGATTCCAAGGAGTCGCATATGGTGAATGTGGTTTCGTTATACAAAGGTTATCGGCAAAAGCACTCGGCGACACGCTCGCCTTTTACTTTATTTGAAAGCCGGAAAGAATAATCCTTGCCAGTATAAATAAAGTACCGATAAAAACAAAAGTAAATGATTTTGTAGTTCGCGTATTTATTTATTTATATATTGCACTTTCTATTTCAACTAAAATATCGGATTAGAAAGTTATACAGTTAGCAGAAAAAATAAAGTACCGTGTATTCTTTTAGGTTTTAACGTATTGTTTTTTTCTTTTCTTGTAGATAAATGACGCAGGAAATATCGGAGACGGTGCTAAAGATCGAAAAAATATATCAACACTTGACGTTTAATGATAAAATAAGCATAATGCGATATTTTTATTTGCACGGTTCATACGAAAGTTTTATAGAAATTTGAATTCAATGTCCTATATCTGCTTTCACTCGCTATTTCTTCTCTCATAAGAAATACATTGGATTGCTACAACGAATTTTTAACGAAAGCATTCAAGAATCTACAAGTCGATCAATAAAATTACTTGGCTGCTTTTTTTAGCTTACGACGTGGAGCCCGTGTCGTAAATTCGACGGAGAATTTTCATTTGTCCTGCATAACGACTACTGCGTCTGTTCTTTTATCGCGTTAACTACGTACTTTATGTATATAAGACATTCGAATTTGTGACACGATTCCTTAGAAAATATGAAAAAAATACTTTCAAGTTTTCTCTTGTATATGATGAATCGATAACAATTTTCACGAATAGAGACCAAGTGCGAAGATACGAATAGAGAAACAACGTGACGCTGCTTCATTAAACATAAATTTTGCGAATATCTTCTTTCTTTCCTTATGAATCTATCGAGGATAGACCGCAGTCAAAAGAATTTTGACTCGTCGCAATAATTTTGTAAATATTTTAATTCCAATAATAAAATATCTATAATGCTGGGTGCTACTAACTATGAACATTTATATTTTAATTATTCTTCTAATATTTCAATATGCTACGGAAAGAACAAAGAGCGTAGATATATGATATTCGACAGTGTCCTACAACTTCTACCACTCTATTTCTACATCTAACAATCCTGGCATAATCTCATCCTGTGTTTTAGTGCTTTTCATCGACGCTACTATTGTAATATACGATAGTTGTTTCATACTTTGTAATATATGTAACTACATACATATTCATGTAATTTGCAAGCAGGAATATATCGAATATTTCGTAAAGGTGAATATTTACAGAACAACGTTATTTCCTTTTAATATATTACGTTGCAAGGGGTATCTGTTTGTTCATGCAAGATTGATTTTCCAGAGAACGGAGTAACTTGGAGGATATTGGAAAAGTATGCATGATGCTGCGCATTGAGAGTTGTTGATATCTTAGCTGTATTAAAATTTGTGAAGACAACGTCAAACTTTCTCTCATTTGTCATAATTGTGTGTACGTATACTCATTTTCAGTTTAATGTATCGCATAGCATAAGATATTCTTCCTCGAAGAAAACGTTCTTTTTCTTTCTAATTTGCTCGTACATGTAGCGAAACTTACTTGTTATAATTTTAAATCTACATATATTTCGCTTTGAGCAGGCAGACATTACCTTTTAATGATATCGCCTGAAACAATAAACTTCAAGGCTTGGGACTTGTTATGACTTACTGGTAAAATAGTATCGTACAAAAAAGAATGTTCTTTGCAGGTTGCCGTAAAACTCTGTTTAACAATTTTCTTGAGAATTATCGTACATATTTTTTACTTTAAAACGTACCTTAGAAAATTGTCTTGAAACTTTTCTCCAAGTAACGTCAGAGCAAGAGAAATGGTCTTTTAATTTCAAAATGATTCTTTTTTATTTCGATTAGTCTACATTCCATCGATACGAGGCAACAGGTAGGAATCGTATGAAGTTCTCATTTAACTTGCAGAGGTCTAGAGTAGCGTTACATTTCTATCTCTCTGCAGTATTTCGATTTTGCCACTTTTTGTAAAAATTGATCTGACAGATAGACACAATTTTACATTATATAACTCTTCCTTTCACGAAGGATGAAAATTATGTCTTCCAATAACGCGCTACCAAATTTTCACGTTTTACTCGTAACATTACTTTATACATATACGTTTTTCTGTTTTTCGATAAGGGCATAATTCACAAACACGACCCTGTCCTAGATTCTATTTTGTCGTTAAATTATTTCCACGATGGTTTTCTTGATAAATGTCTATTCTTTACTCATTCCGAATTTGTGTTCTCGAAATGTCATTTTGAGACGTAGAAATACAATTTCTGGTTGAATAATACATATATTTCATGTCACATGCGCCATCGATGACCGTCGCGACGCTAGTCGCTAGATTCAAACTCTCATTAGGCAAATATTACTGTTCGATCAATTCGATATGTTACTCCGCAGTAGCGTTACAAATTAGCGTTAAAAATTTACATAGTTCTTCATAGTAATATGGATATTTGTATTTTTGTAATATGTATGTATGTACTTTTTGGTTCTTTAAATACTTTTTTAAGAAAAAACTCGATTAGCTCGTATTCTTTCGTATAATTTGTAAACTGCAAGACTGGAATTTTAAGTTTCTGCAATGCTGCGATTAAGGTAGTAATTTCTTTCTCATAGCTTCTTGCATGACTTCGTAACGCAGAAGCAACGTTATTTGTATTTTCATAAATCAAGGTAAATTGACCCTACGACCTTATTGCGCAAATGTGTCTTAGCTATTACCATGCTGCAAAGTAGATAATTCGTAAATTATGAAAGTAGAATTAAGTATCATTAAAAGTTAGAGGTATCGGGTTGTTGCTTATATTACGAAGTAGCGTTTTTACCAGACATTACGAAATTGTAAGGATATATTATCCGACCCTTTCTAATATCAAAGCTTTCTTCCCAATTGCTGAATTTCAGACAAACAGAAGACAGAATAGAAATTAGTTCTTAAATTATATCGGACAAATTGACATTCCTCGAAGATAGAATGTTTTGATATTGACTGCATTCAAATATCGAAAAATTCATTTTCACACGTTCGTTTACGCGTGCATAAAACAAATAACGCGAGATATTAAATATCTAAATATATATCGAATAGTTATATCACTAACTTCTATTAATATTCACTCGACATAACGTCGTTTCTTTTATATTCCTTTCATTATTCACAGCGTACGAGTTTCGTGATGTGGTTAGGTATAAAGTTTATATCACGGGTTACTGCGTCTGGAGAACGCTAGGATTAAGTTATAAATAACGAAGTCGAGGAAAATCTTGGGATTCTTCGGCATGGCGGCAACGATAGAGAAGATGGCTTCTCTCGTAAAGAGTAAAACCCACGATTCTACCTACATTTTTAAATTTTGATCAGGATTGAGTCGGCACTATCTAAGAAGGTATTTAATCCCTTACGTGACCAGCCTGTAACTGTTACAGGGAAAATGACAAAATAACTGGAAGAGAAAATTCCGAGGTCAAATTTCTTGCTTCCTTTATACATGTATTTTGTAAATTCCTTAATAATTTTGTAAACTGATGTACACAATAGACTTTTATCGGAATCTACGAGATTAATAAATAACCGGAATTCATACCACTATAGTTCACGTTCAGACAAGTGGATTCAATCGGCAGAAGTTCATTTAATCGGACATTAGCTAAAATTTCATTTCAATAAATGGAGTTCCATTGTGCACGCAGATATCGGTATGTCGTATCTCATCAAAAATATGTTAATGCAGTAGAGCCGTTTATCGAAACATCGATTAAGGAAACGACAGATTATCGGAACATCAATAGATACAAAATTTGAAGACGACTCTTTGTAAGAAAAATAGGGAAAGAAGAATAGAATTTATCGCATTATTGTTCAAGATTTCTTGTCTTTCTTTAAGCATACACGATTAGTTCGGACAATCAAGATTCCACCGTGTACTTTCCTAATCGAAAATATCAAACGAGTACTAGGAATTTCCAAAGGTTTTCACAATGCTCTAATAATTTTTCCAGTTCGTCCCGTTTTCGTCAAGCGTTCTAATACTCGTACGAAGACCAGTTTTAAAGGAAGAAAGATACGCACGATGCGATATCGCTACGATTACAGATACATAAGCAAAGGTGACCGCACTATGGGCAAAAAGGGAGGTCGTCGGAGCCACGGACGCCACTGCTGGCGGCGAAGGAAAGGGATGGCTGGTGGTGGAAGTGGCAAGCGTCGGTATAGGAAGGGGTAGGGCTGAACGCATCCCTGCCAGACCGGCCACCTGCCTACCAACCCTGTCTGCTCCACGACGCTTCCCAGTATTCGAGCGATCGCTAGAACTCGCGCACGCAATTCCTTCGGCCGGGGATGTGCGTAGATCGCGCCATCGCATCGACACACATCGTACTACGGAACTACGTGCGACCTAACGTAGTGGCAACGTGCTCGAGGTGACGTGCCGTGTCTCTGTAACCGTGTCCGTGTCCGTTTTCGTGCTCTTTGCCCCCGTGTTCGGTACACGCCACCCCCAAAATTTCCACCCAACTACGATACAGGACCGCGAGAAGTCACTGTCGCCGTCGTACGTCGCCTGTTCGTAACGCCACCGCTTACCCGAGCTATGGATCCGCCGGAAGTCACTGTGCTGGTATCCTACGAGTGCCCCTAAAGGACACGATCCTTGTGCAATCGCGACGGATGTCGGAGATGCTACGAATTCTCAACTTCCTCGTCAGCAGGCCTTTTAACTTCGTATCGCAGGTTTCCACTGAAATCTTTCAGCTTCGATTTCGGTTTATGCGACACGATGCGACGTTTCCCATTTCTTTTTGCTATTTAATCACGCCGTCTTATTTGGAAGAGATGCCGGATGGAAGTTTGGATGATTCGAGGGGAGACTCGAAATCGCCAAGTTCGTAGAAGGTCAAAGATATAGGTTGTATCGTACTTGAAAATTACAATTCGAGGTGCATGTTGGGTATTTCGAGGATGATTAATGACCTTGTCGAAGTAGACTCCGTATAAACGGTATTTGTGGTCGTTTACATGAGAAAGCACGTTAACGTTTACCGGCTTTAATAGGTCAAACGAGGTGCCGTGCACTCTTTGCGCTTGACTTTCGCAGGCAACGATGCTCGTTTCGATTCGCCGTCAGCGTTTCTCTTCTTAAAGATATTACCAACGATGCGGAAATTTGCAACTTTCGACGAGTCGATCGTTGCACGTTAAAGAATTGCAATCGCTCGTTGTATGAGAAGAGTCGTTAGAGGCATTGCAGAAGATACGAAGATTTTCAACTTTCATCAAGTCGATCGTTACACGATGAGGAATTTTTATCGTTCATTGTATCGGAAGACTCGTTAAGGACGTTATAGATAGTACGAAAATTTGCCACTCTCGTCAAATCGATTATAGTAAGATAAGAAATTTTGGTCGTTCGTTATACCGGAAGACTTATCAAAGATACCGAAAGCTCTGCGAAAATCCGCAATTTTCTTCGGATCTGTTATTAAACGATTTCACGGAGATCTCGATCGGATAGAAAGAAAATCACTTTATTGGAATTACGTGTTTTGCCGCGTCTCGATCGACTTAGAAAGTATTTTTTAACCTAATCAAACTTTCGATGCAAGCATCAACCAACAAGAAACTAGTAATCAAAGCTTGCAGGATAAAGGGAGAAACACGTGCTAATCGCATTAACGAACTTCGCTAATACAGAAGTGACTGTTTACACGTACCTCGACGTTCAACCCCTGATCCTATTAAGCCGAGAAATAAAATCGTTTTCTCGTGATTTTGTCGTCTCTTCGACTGCGGTTAACGAAACCAACGAACCAAGTACTATTTGTTCGAACGATGCGATACGGTGCGAATTAGACTGGTAACGAGTGAACGTGGATAATTACCGTATTATCGAATGAATTTTTATCGTAGATTTCACAGTGATAATTCAGAGTGATAGCCTCCCTCGATCTTTGCTTCTTGACATCCGCCCCCTTCTCCTCTCCCAGTTTCGACAACATACTTGACACAAACACGGGCCACCGGTGTTTCACAGCGAACGCTGCCTGACATGGCTACGTGTTTCGACCAATCTTCGTTTCGCGCTTCACAAAGGAACGAGGTCATTAGGTACGCGAGAAACCAGGAAGGGTCGAGGGAAGTTGGTCACGCGAGAATAAGCTGCCGCAGCACTTTTGTCGGGGCCTTTCTTTTATTTCGGAAGGATGTCACCACGGTCAATCCTTCGTAGTTGGATATTTCTATCGAGTCGACGCTCTCCGAACTGTACGATCGATCGAGATCGCTCGCCAATTTCTTTCAATGGGTAGCTGTTATGCGAACGATCGAGTGGAACGTTTATATTGGAGTCAACGGTTTCGAAGCCATAGGAGAATGGACGTTTTAATGCGATTGAAACGGTTGACAATCCGATCTATCGCTTCTGGTCACTCGTAAACCGATTGCAACGGTACTAATTCTGGTAAATCGTCACCTACGATGGAGGCAGAAATCGAATTCGGGGAGCGAATTCTACAGAACTGCACTCGCCAAATTGAATACGAACTCGTCAACTTGTTAAAGAGTACAATTTTTTTGATAACTGTTGTTAGATAATGTGCACCGACGGTGAATCGTCGATCGATTAAACCAAAGGTAGAAGTTGGTCGAAGTAAGAGAAAGGGAAAGCGCTTATTAAGGGATCGTCCGGCATATTTTTTATTCGTGCTTAAAAAGATCCTTAAACGGAGATCGAGTTCGAGGTAATAGATCGAGCTGCTGTTCAAATTCCTACGACGAAACGAAATACACCGCGTCAAAATACAGAGGGAAGCGTAAACTAAAAGATAAGAATAATTTCGATCCCGACGTAACGACCTTCTTTTTTAATTAAACGAGTCGCTTATCTCATTCCCACGCGATGGTTGAAATTTTAATGTACAAGATAGAAGAATACGAAAAGAAAGTTTTTCACGGTTGCTCGCTTCCAATTGGGGCAATTAGGTTTCTCGAAAACGAACGGTCACGAAAAATGAAGTTAACCCGATGAAACAAAGGTTATTCCGCCAAAAAGGAAACGAAAAATTATCTTTATATTTATGGAAGACTTACACGGACGTCATTCGTGTTAATGGGAAGCTACTCTAGCGAATGCTACTTGGGCGAAGAAAAAGAAGAAGAAGAAGAAGAAAATAAGAAGCAGAAGGAAATACGAATAAAGACCGTATTATTAATGGTCTAATGACTTCTCCGGTGAACCCCATTGATCGTGGATCATTACGGAATTACAAGGCACGAAACGTGCAAGATTCGTGTTTTCTTTCTTCCGAGAGCTATCAGATGTGACGTTAAATCGACAAGTATAATTTGCGTGGGAAATTGCGAAACGTCCTCGTTTGGTCGACGCGTTTCCTTAGATACGAAGGATGAAAGCGAAGCTGCGGAATAGAGAAAGATAATCAGCTTCATGTTGTCCCGATTTATACGAGAGCTTTCAGTGGATAGTGTCGTGGAAGAAAGAGGAAAGAAGAAGGTGGGGTCGAACTCTAGCGTGTCGGTTTTGTGACCGTTTGCTCAGCGGGCTTTGGAAAAGTCCCGCGACGGTTCCTATTACAAAGTGGTCACCATCGAGGGTGGTGAACGTAATGTGACAACTGTAGGTGAAGAGATGACGGTGACTCCGTCGACTTCCGATGTCGCTGACAAGGCAGTCTCGACGGACGATGGTGGCAGTGGAATGGAGGTGGCACGTCTCGAAGCCGTCCTCGCTGCTCTGGTGGAAACGAAGGTGGAGGCGATTAAAGCTTCCTCGGCTTTGAGCAAGCGTTCCGGTAGCGCACCGGCTAGTCCTCGTCGGCTTAGACTGACTTCAACATCGACTGCCTCCTCTTCGCTGAATCACCAACATCGAAGAAAGGGTCATCATCATCATCATCATCATCACCATCACCATCATCACCACCATCATCATCGTAAGAGGCACGATTCCGCTCCGTGCAACGACTTCATTGGAGACGCTACGGAACATCACGAACATAATGTCCATCACGGTAAGTATCGTTAATTTCGTACAATATCTTCCTATCCTTTTAAGCTTCAATATTTTTTAAAAACGTGTATGTACCTAGGTACACTAATATACATAGATAACAGTATATATAATAGTCTGGAGTATACACGATTTAAAATATTTAGTTGTGGCTGAAGCCATTTTTCGCGTTATTTTACATTCGCGTTATTCTTCTTGGTACTCTACCGGTTGGATAAGCGATTCTGTAGTAACTCCGTAGGGGATTACCTAAAAGCTGGCACCATCTTCGCAGCTTCGAAAAAATCTAAATTTTCTCCTCGTTAGATGATAGGACAAACCCTTAAAAATAAGACGAAAGAGGTCGTGTTAGCTGGATCGTAGTAATAACCAAGTTATACTATTTAAAGCAAAAGTTTTCACAGCTTTAATGTTCCGATGATAGTGTTTGACTTTCACTTCGTTCGAGTCCTCTTTATCCCTTTCGAACAACGCGATACCCATAAAGGACGCGTTTATTCGAAGGCTAAATTGTCTTTTAAGCTCTTCCCAGAGAATGCTACGTGATTTCTGAAACTTCCTGAATGCGTAACGTTTAACATACCCGAAGCGTCTGCGCGAAATATATTCTTACGGATAGCTATAATTCTTTCAAAATTTACGTTGATTTTTCAATATATGGCATACGAAAATTGAACTATATCGCAGAGAAAAAAGCTAAATTCACGAAAGTAGCATCAATTTCGATGCTGTCAAGATGGCCTAACCCCTCGACGAGAGTACCCTGTTTCTTTATGAGATTTCGGAGCATGAAAAAGTGCGAAAGCGAATGAGACGGAGGTCTAATGACCCGGGATCGACCCACACTCGACCGATCATAAATCTAAAAAGTTATTAAGGGCATCCGACGAATCAGCTTCCGATAGAAATTAAAACATTCGTAGTTTCCATCAGATTTTCATGAAATTATTATCGATCGATTAGGGGGACTCTTTCGACGAAAATGTTTTCAAACACGAATTCGTGCGAGATATATTCAGTCACGAGTATAAAGTCCAATCATTCTCGATCTTTACAAGTGAAAATCTCTACACAATGACGATGCACCTTTCTTATTAATTTTTTATTATAATAATTATTCCTGTACGATGTATCCTTATGTGTATAATTCATGATAAACATAGTAAGATCGTGTTTAGGCTTCTCGATATTTTGTATCCGAATGCATGTTCTTTGCACCTTTAATGCCTTTGTGTCTAAGATTAACGCCGTGTTATTGTAAAAATAAATCTTACTCTATGTAGAGTGCGTCGATGCAATTTATATTTTGACGTAGGGTTAGCTTACGTCAAAGAATGGTTCGTATAAGATTACGGCGTGAATCGATAAATACATACGTTACGCTGTAATGAAAGTGTTCGTTCATAAAATTTACCAGAACGTTTCGTCCGAACCCACCGTTTTAACTTTGTGAATCGTATCTTAAAAATCTGCATTTATTTTGTGTATATCAAAGTGTCAGAGATGATAAAACATGACGTATATGTATCGTTGCAGGTAAAACGAGGCGACGAGCATCGGAAAGTCCACGACGTCCGAGGAAAAAGCGCAAACACTCGAAAAGCCCGAATATTCTTCACGGCGTAGTACAGGACGTCCAAACGGGTCTTGATTCGCGTTTAGAACTTTTTGGAATGGACGGTGATCAGGATCTTGCATTGATAAACTTCGAGAGAACTCGAGAAACTCTCAGCGATTCCTGCGAATACTCGCAGTTGCACCGAAGTGCCTCCTACTTTCCCCAAAGTACAGCTCAATTGTAAGTGTAGTCAATGATATAACGTTAAACACCTAAATTTCGAATAGATTATGTTCAACCCGCTGATCAAAGAATATGAGTTAACTCGTTACACGGAATAAAAAGTAATCGATTTTGAAAATTATATCGATAGCGCGTCTACTTAACTCTGCCACGTGCTCTGGGTCATTTTACATTTTTTTTGGTTTAATCGTATCTGTCGCAAACTTCTCGCGCAGTTTCGCGTTACGGGTTCCTTATTTCTGTCTACGGGTACGAGTATCATCTCCTTGAAGATTGCAATTTCGTGCGCTGACGAAGGGACATTCGTAGGCGTGTTCGGGAAGAAAGGAACTCGATTTTCCTGTAAGTGCAATATACTGCGAAACTGGGTCATCTCGGTGCGTAGTTGCACGTCGTTGCTCTATTCGTTAGATGTTCATCCAATACGGTTTCATACTAGAATCGCTTGGCGAACAAAGCGTATTCGACCGTGTAATGAAACTCGGATTGACGGTGACATTTGTTAGGGAAAAAGATCAAGGAGAAACGTCATTGTGCCTCTATACACGCGGAGCTTTTTTTTTCATCGGTCTGTCTCGATAAGTGTTTTCAGACTGTTCGCAAGACAAGTAATACGTAAAGTTACATATTTATAGCGACGTAATATCTGAAAATATCGATTTAAAAGTCTCTGTTGCTTAAATATTTTTTTTAGCGAATATTTTTCTCAGTGAATATTTTAAGCTTCTAAAGTTTCGATTCCTGTTTTATTTAGCACCCTGTGTGTATCTTGTTCGCTTATATCTTTTGCATCCTTTCAAAGTAATTGCTCGAGGAAACTACATACGTAATATATATGTATACGTATAATACGGGGTTGGAGTATCGGAACGGTCTGACCTATCGTTGGGTCACACTACTTACAAGCAGATTTAAAACTTATACGGAAATTACGCGTTCTTACGAGTCCAAGCGATACAGGTATTCCGCGTTGTTTCTACGTGTATAGTTGGCATGAGATCGACGAGATTTCCTTTGTTCGACGTAATGATGTGGTTCCCTCAAGCTGCTGTACACTGAAGCACTTCCATCCATATTTTTATCATGATTCTTCCAATTACGACTTTGCTCTTCCAAGACTTCTTGATTTTCCTTACGATTTAATGCCTATTTTCTGTAGGCATTACTATTTACGTTGATTCGAATTAAACGAATGACAGCGAATTTTACTCGTTCGATAAACAGACAAGTGATTTGTACACATTTATTGTAATCTTAGAATACAAACGTTTCATACGTTTAACAAGTAACATGTTCACATTGGAAAAATATAAGGCTTTCTATAACACGTATGTGCGATTGCTAGACATACACATTTTTCTTTATTCAATCTCAATTTAGAAAGTAATGCTTGAAAAATGCGGCATGACCTATATTGCGAATGCGTCAGCTGGATGTTTTATCAAGCATCTTTGTCTGACACATTTCTGGATCGAGCTACTTGTACGAAAGTCGAGACATCTTTAATTATGGATTAATCCGTTAAAGTTTAAAACGATATTGCCACAAATTTTACACGTTCATCGATTTCTGAATCTCTTAACGCGGAAAAACGCTTGGTAGACTATTTAGTTCATTTCGCAAAAAGAATTAAATTCGATTAATTTAGAAAAATCATCAATTTATCTTCTATCTAATATATTCTTTAGAAATGTATAATTCTCCAAACAGTCGTAAAGTCACACAGTTTTCTTATATGTATTTTATATTATACTCTTCGTTTGTATGTTTTTATTCTGACGTGGTGTAAAAGAAAAGTTGCGAAATGCATCGTATAACGTTGATAATCGCATAATCGCGGAATAAAATGTAGCGTGGTTACAAGATTTCCTCTTTACATGTACTCCATTACATTTAACACCACTGCCTATTAAAAGAATTACGCCTTACAAGTATTTTCACATTATACCTCGTGCAAAGAGCATACACGTAAGTCATACAGAAGTATAGAAGAAAATACATACCTTACACAAATTTTACGCCATACGAAAGCATCTAAAAATATAAAAACATGGAAACAGTGTTTTAACGAAGTAAATGAGTATAGGATATTTCATCTCGTAGTAAAAAGGTTTCCTCGAATATTTTAATGTACGTTTACAAGCAAGTAGAATTTTGTACCTTCTCTCATTCTCCTAGTATGTCGTTGTAAACATGGATTCTAAAGCTAAATTGCGATATTCAGCAATTAACGAAACTTTCTCATCTGTATCTGTCAAACGCATCTGTTTCGGGAAACATTAAATATTCGTTTTTGTTTCGTGATTCCGAAATCTTCTATGTACATTAGGATATTGTTACTTGTCTTCTAAAATCGTATCGTGGACGATCAATCAAAATGGTAAACCCAGCGCGGGAGAACTATCCGACGTCATTACAGTTTCGCATCGGTAACGCAGTGTGTAATTTGATGGGTTTATATTCCTAACGATGCATACGAATGAGCGTGTAATTGTATGCAGTTCTTCGTTAGAAACGATTGGCTAAACGTTTATGGTATTTGAACGTAACGCTATGTTGGTCCTTACGATTTTACATCGAACGATTTTTTAAAGGAATTCGCTCTGTAGTAAATGAAATCTAAGCTTTCAATTACAAAGTTAAGCCTTAAATGTCATTAGATCATAAGTAGACGTACATTAAAGTATCAAACATATATCCGGAGGATGCACATAGCGAAAAGTAACAATTCGTCTTATTCTATTCTTGCAGAAAGATCCACTACGACGACGACGATTATGTGGCGTTGAACATAGCGGACGAGCTGGAAGAAGAGGAGATCTTGAGCGGTACCGAAAAGATCGAGGCACCTCGGGCGAAATATCATCGGCCCCGCAGAAAGAAGAAACGGAAACGACGTAAAGTTATCAATACGGGTCCTCAAGAAGAACTCGTTGACCCCGAAGAACTTCCACCACGCGCTCGTTGGACGATCGTTGCGACAGCCTGCCTCCTTCTTACAATGTCTTTACTCTTAGTGGGAGTTACGCTCAGAATGGCACCAATCATCGACGATATGGGTATGTCGTTAGTTTAACTATTTAAAAAATTATGCACAAGAATTTATATTCGATGAAATCATCATACAGGAGAAAATACAATTGCATCGTTGGAAATATTAAAATCGCATTATGATTAATGTAAAGTTGTTATATATCTTAGAATCAATACCGTTTAACTGGTGGATTGAAAATCATTCTGTAAAAACGATTAATAGTTACACGTTAATCTTAATCTTGCATTAAAATGCAACGTGTCATAATACGTTATACGAGAGACATTTCGACGTTTAATGTCGATTCGTAATATAATATCAGAAGGAGATTTAGAATTTAGGTATTCAGGACACGCCTCCGGAGAAGGTTCTTTGAATTAACGATAAAATATGCAAGCAATCCCAAGAGAGGTAACCTCTAGTTAGAATCATAGCGTGTTAATGTTTCATCGTATCAATAACTTTCCTTGTCTTCCCAAGCAACGGATACAACCCTATTTGTTTGCTGTCTGATTATATTCGAAGCTAGAAAGAAAATCTCATCGAAAATACAATTATTATTGTAGTATTGTTAGAATATAGGCCAAAGGAAACAATCAGGTACATACCGACGAAATATCTTTTTTCACCTCGAAGTACGTTATTATTTTTCAGTAATAATTATCGATGATAAAATATCGATAATCCAAGTACACTCCTTATTTTTCAAGCATTCGTTCCCATTGATATTTTTCTGTATACTTACGAGCAAACGCGTCAGATTCAGCAAATAGAGTAGCTTACCAAATTCTTATCGAAGAAGGATTCGACGTTCTTTTAAACGTCATTCGGAAATTGTGCGTGTTCTAGTCGCATGCTGTCAAAAAGAAAAGAAACGAAGATCGGCTGATTTTAAAGCAACTACACGATACTACAAACAACCTAGTTTGTCTTGCGAAAACGGCTGCCGCAACCTTTGACCAATTAACCAGCGGAATTGTGTAGCAGTGGATAGTACTCCTGGAACAATATTCAGCGCGAAAAAGCACTTTTACCACGAATTCGCGTACACAGGAAAATACGCGCACATACAGAAAATTACACGTACATACATCGGACAGAATGCAGTGTGAAAACTCGAGGGCGCTCCGCGCCTCTAAATTAAAGGCGCACGTCTGCGAATTCTCCAGTCAGTCGTCGGATTTCCGTGGAGGAACCACCACGAGGATTTCATTTTCGCGATTTAACGTTCAACGTTCTCGGCCTCTCGTTCCGTTCACGGTAATCACCGAAGTTTCGAAGCGCCGATACCCGCTACATCCATGTTGGAGCACCAGTTGACTAGTGTTTCCTTCCAAGTAATGCGAGTACCTTCTTTCGAACAAACAGCTTCGCTTATGTCGATGTTCTATTTTCGATCGACGAAAGTTTCCTATGGTCACGTGTAGTTTATCGAAGGTTTTACATTTGCAATAGTCAGTACGTCGGATCTGTTAAAAATGTAAAAAATTAGTCGCTTATTATAGGCACCTTGTATAGTTTGACGCGTTAAAGTGATATTTAAATTAGAATATTCATCGGCTGTGAATCGATAGAGAATTGATAAAGTCCAGAGGTACGTAATTAACGATCGAAGTTGGAGAGGCGTGGAAGCTACTACGTAAAAATTTCTTTTTGTTTGCATTTGCTTTGTTCGATGTACAGGCGTTGAGAATGTGTTTGAGATGCTCGAGTCGTTGCAAAAATCGATCATTTTTTTTTTTTAATATTATTTCGTTTCTTCTTTCGAAGATAATTTAACAAAAATTGATTTATTCGTTAGACACTAGTATATCTTTTTCATTCGTTGTTTCATCGTTAATTTGCATCTTCAGAAGCAAAGGAGATAATTGTAAGTGTTCGAAGTAAGTGTTACTCATTGGTAGTCGCTTGTACGATTATATACATTATACAGATGTATATAGACAATCGTTTAAGTTGGCATTTAGAAAAATAAGAAATGGAGAAAGGATCGATATAGAGACTTTGTCTCAACTTTTACGCTTTCATTTATTTCTTTTGTTCTTCTACGCGGATAAAGTTGACCATTTAATTCTGTAAATATAATAATCAGAAATCTCCTAAGGATAAAAGAAAAGTTGAAAGAAGACTCTGGGAAAAATATACAGAATGCTTACATATTTAGTTATTTATATGTATTTTATATGTTTAGTTATTTAAGTGTAAAACTTGAACTGCAACTTATACGTCGTTTAATATTACGATAAATTATCAGACGCGAATGATGATAGAGATAGCTTTCAAAAAATAAATTTTAAAGGAAAACATATAATTCTCATCGGGTTTAAATATTTCCTTGATTTAAAATATTTGAAAATACTTTGAATATTTTTCAATTACATAGGAAATTGCTAACCGATCTCACAGCGATAAAATCTCGAGGTATAATTTGAAAAAAGAAGAAATAGAAAGGTCTGTGCCAAGTATGATACGAAAACAACTATAAAATACGGTTTGCTTACTTTTCAGATCGATCGCGAGGCACAGGTTGCACCTGCGAAAGCATTCGCATAACGTTTCTCGCACACGATTCGACACTTTTCCGCGATATGTTTACACGATTATGCACTCTTCTAGAATCAGGTCAAGCCTGTAGATGTCTGACTTCTGCATCGTTCGATTTTGATGTACGTCATTAAAAGAGCGTATATAACTGGGATTACCATTGCCGAGCTTTCCACGGATGCCTCTGTTTTCCCCAAGTCCAATAGGATCGCGTATACCGAGCTTCTTCTTCAATTTCTCAAATGTTCGACATCACCTCCGTCGACGCATACCGCACGCCAGAAATGTATATCGTGCCATTCGTGCGGCGAATTTACTGCTTCGACGAAAGCGTACCGATGTTCCCAGTGCAATCTTAAGAATAGTCTATTCGAAGGCTGACGGCTTTATACTCTCTGTCGTTTTTCTTCTCTAACAGGCGATCAAGTATTTTTCCACGTTACCATTGCATCTAATTATCGTTATATAAATTTTTCTATAATTTTATTTTCTTCTTTTAGCTTTTCCTTTAACGAACGATCTTATTGTCCCCACTGTATTTTGTTCTTTTCATATAATATACAAGTACAAACTTTCATATAACATTGTTCATTCAGAAACGATGCATTTAACTCGTGCAATGTTCATAATTCAACTACTTATAGTTTAAATCTAGAAGATTACCAAGGGATTTAAATACGCAATCTCGCCTGATCTGCTCAAGTAAAAGGATCGTAAAAGTCAGTCTAGTCAGGGCTAACTTTGGCCGGCAGGACCTTTTGAAGGTTTACTACATGCTGACAGACTATAGGAAAAGAATAGTATCAAATCGCTACTAGAAAATGAGAAGGAAACTATTATTCTTATCAAGACTGGTATAACTGATGCGAATTAAAATTATTCGAAACTATTAAAATTATTAAAGTTCTCTGGAGACATTTCACGCGTATTGCACGATCCATTATCGATCACGCGACACGAAGAAAGAAATTTTTCAATCTTATCTTTTAAAGGAGATAGATCGTGCCTTGAAAATCGTATTCGACTTTTCTATTTGGTTGTAGAAAATATATTTAAGCGCTTCTCGGTATTAACAACGAAGTCGTTGCATTTCCGGTTGTATTTCATGCGGTTATATCACCTGTTACGCTTGTCGCTCGGTTGTCCCCGTTTCTCCAACATTGTTGACATTATTATGCGAATGTCCTTACAACAGCGAGAGCTGCTATACGCTAATATTGGTAACGAGTACACGAGTACTATCGATTATCAATATCTGACGCTCTACAATAAGAGGAATCACAGAGCAATATGCTAACTGGGAAGAGATTTCGGATTCTTCCTAGCGATGCGATCCGCGTTCCTCTCGACAGAAATTTTCCTGGCAAACATCTACGGGCGTTCCGTCTGTGATAAATGTCACCAAGTCGCCTATCAACTTCCATTCGATAGTAAGTGATATAACGCGGAATCGCCAAATTTTCAAAGTAAATTACGGTTCTACTTTTTATTGAATTCATTTTGCCCTTTAGAAACTAACTTGGTTAAATTTAACAGCTTTCAAAAGAGATTAGAGGCAGCGTTTCCACTGCGACGGTACCTTAAAGAAAGCGAAAGAAATCTGGTAATAACGTTAGTCCTATTCGTGATCGTATTTCTTTGATCGTGTAAGATATGATTTACGTAAGAGAAATTATCCGTCTTTTTTTTTTGTCAAAATTCCGAAGTTTCCATCTTTCGCTTTTGGAATCGGAGAACGACGAAAGAGAATGGGTTAGTACGTGAGAAAGTTCAAAACCGAGGGAACGAATCAATTAAAGCCAGTTTCCTCTGCTGGCCATCAATTTCCCAAGTGAAACGTGCGACTAATGTAGTAGGCTAGACAATCTACATTAAGGCAATTTAATTTTGTAATACGCCGTTATTGTTACTCGATCGATATCGTTAAATCAATTTTTAATTTATCTTAATAAAAGGACGTATATTTCTTAATTTATATTTACAACAAATAAAAACCGTATATAGATATATCGGTGCTCAAGAGGCGAGTTAATTATGGAACAGCATATTCTTAAAAATAGCGCATTAACTTTCCACCTTTCAAAGTTCTTCATTTAACACTATTTAAAATTTTTCATCTTCCTGTAAATAGCTCGGTATAAAAATTGTTGGAAAATTACGTACATGGTAATTTGCGAAATTTTAATTCCTTTTTAAAAATTCAAATACAAAATTATGAAAATTTATTAGGTAAAAAGCGGTAAATCTAAGATTCGGTGGTACATTTTTCTTTTATCAACTTTTCTTTTTGGCGAAGTAAAATACCGTTCCGCAGATATAAATAACGAGGGAAAATGTGTAACAAAAATTTGATTTCATAGCTTACGTGCCTTTTATGGGAACGAATTCGTATTTACATAGCATTTCGGTATTCGTAAGAAAATTCTACGCCAATTATGGAAATATTACTTATTAATAATTCTATACAAATTTAAATTAAGTTGTATTTAATTCAGGCAAACTATAACAAAGTAAAAAAATAAACGACAAAAAGGACAAAAATAATTTACCACGCGACCAGAAATTTGATTGTATCGTAGCGCAGTAAAATATGGTTACTGCAATCTTTCTAGATTTTCTTCCTCATCGCACGAATATTCAAATAATTCAAACTCTGACGGTAGGCGTGGATTTTCTAAATATTTGGCCGAGTATGTTTATCGACATGTCCGTGCTACCCATATACGTATGAGCGAGTTAACAGGCACAAGCACATAAACGCAACCGTATGCAACACAAGGGTTGAGGGGAGGAAAGAGACATGGAAAGCGGATAGGTGGCCTGCTAGATCCGCCGCTAAAAATACACGTCGCAATAAACTCAAGGGTGACGTCCACTATATAGATACGACGTATTTAGCTGTCCTTAGTTATACTTTCATTCTTCTTCTTTCGAGTTGCCGTTTAAAAGAAACTTTCTTTTTACGCCAAAGCTAAATCTCGTATCCGAGTCGCAAAAGTCTTCGTAAAGGTAAATCCGCAGGAATTCCTTCATAGGTTCTGTGTTATGTCGAAATCGCTTTAGATTATTTTATAAGGCGTATTATACGTTACTCGCAAGTAGAATAGCTTCCGAAGTATATACAAACAGTTAATCAACGTTTAAAGAAAAATTTTCAAACGTTTAATATATTAATATACACAAGATATATCGTTATACCTATAAGGTTTTAGTTAATCACGACAATACGCTATTCTGACATTTAACAAACGAATAATCGATTAGCTGCGTTATAAATGTCAATTAAATTCAGAACGTAATACACGAAGCTAGGCTAGGTAAATGGATAACTTCCCAAGTATTACATAGTTTGTTGACATAGCGTATCTGGACTCTGTAGTGCGTCAGTATAGGTATAGATCACGAGCAATTAATAACAGTAACTGGAATTGTTTTCTAAGTTCAAGATTTAAACGGGCAGAATATACGTGGAAAATATGACATTGTAGCATATTTTTCAACTACAGCTATTTTATACGTTTCGATATGTCGTATATCCAAAGGATGTATATATTTTTTCGATCTTATATAGGATTTCATTCGTTACAAATTGCGTATTAAAACGTGCTCTCTGATTGGATGTGCATATGTTACCGTAGTAAAAACGTAGTAGAAACTTTCAAAGGAACAATGTTAAAGCATCCCAGTGAACGACTCTAATGAAGCTCATTTAGAATTAATGGTTGGGAAAGTAGTTTGAGATGCTCCAGGTCAAACTTCGCCTCGTTTGTCCCACTGGAATGTTTACAGGTCCCAAAACTGTTCGCTGAAGATGCATAGAGTTTATTTAAACGCACCGCGTCATTGGAAAAATGTGAGTTTGAGTACAAGATTAGTATCGTATATGTATATTTTTTTACGATTTTTATTCGCAGACAAAATGCACGTGTTATCCTCTAAAATCTTTTAAATTATTTTCTTAAGGAAATTACTAGATCGTAAAATTAAAGATCATTCGATGAAATTTAAGATTTGTAATTTTCAGTAACATTGAAACGAGCAAACGTAACTCGAAGTCTATGAGAGAATGTCTCTGACAAATCTTAGTTCCACAAATTACACGAGTTTGCATTTCATCATTGAAATAGTACAATGCCATTTCCACGTTCCTTCGACAATTCTGTACTAATGGCTAAATATGTAATCGTTAAAACGGAAAATTAATTAAAATGGAAAATGATAATTAGATGCTAAATCATCCGACAATCGTATGCTAAATTCTATATCGAAATTTTGATTAATATCTCAAACATACTTGTGAATTTTCGAAAAATGTGTTAACATTTTCGATTTCACAAATCCTCGCAGCTTTTTAATAAATTTATTATACCATTACTGTAACGAAGTAGCAATGCACGAAGTAGTCGAGTAGGATAACAGTCGACAAACAAGATACAGGTAATAGAACTTTTGTTTCGTCCACTTTTTCCCGCGTATCGAGCAACACGTTGGTAGCTTAACATCCACACCTCCAGCTTCGATATCGCCTTCAGTTTTTTCTAGAAAATTTGTGAATTTTTAAGTTCGATACGTTTAAAACGCACAAGTTCAGGATTCAATATAAAAATACGATCTATAACGATACGGCGAATAATGTGATTACGAACGAAAGTATGATCTGTCGAGCAATTGCGAAATTGTTGGAATTTATTGAATAAGTAAAATTATGTGAAATTGACGTTGACAGATACAACGAATAACATCGAGAAAGCAATTGTAACAGTATGTCGACTCGATTGATGAAATCTACGCAAGAAAACGAACGAAATCGTCGATTATCCGGCTCGTCTTCCGATCGAATAATCTCCTATGCGGACGATACGTCGATCGAGATCTCTCACGAACCACCCCCAGATTACTACCAGCGAACAGATAATTGCCACATGTTATGTCCTTCGGAAGATCGTACTTCCTTTTATCCACGAAACTCCGATACAATCGGCTTCCAGCTGGACGAACATTCGGCCTTTTATTTGTCGAGCCCTGACGACGACCAGCGACCGAATGTTTCCTGCCGCTCAAAAACCGGTAACTTGAAACAGACCAGAAACAATTCTGAACTCGATCAACGTTCCAGTCGTCGTTCCAGCGTACAATCGAGTCGCTCGAGGACAAACAGCTGCAGCAGGCCAACACCGTTAGGTAGGAGACAATTGGGTCATCAGACTCTTCGATCGATGAGAAACGCACATAGTTCGTTATCGTTCGCGTCTAGTGACGTAACGTGACGATTTCGGCTTCGATTAATTTCATTGGCTGATTAATCGATAGGATTGCTTCATACCGGAAAGAATTTCGGCTAAAACCAAATTGTTTTATCATTGTCGCACGCCAATCCATTTTTCAATTTGCACGCCTATAAAAAATTGATCGGTGAACGATAAGCTGACAGAATCGGGTGTACTTTAAATACCGGATAGGCTATCTATTTCCTTTTCTTTAAATTTCACGAAATATTTCAATGAAACAAACTATATCGAGAAATTAAATTAAAAGTAGCAAACGAAAACGTAATGACACAAAAAATCCTCAGGCAATGGTAGAAGAGGTAGCTCAAGTAGAAGAACGAAACCACGAAGAGGGAGCAGCGCTCGTAGAAAGGATTCTGTCCGACCCCTAAAAACGGAAGCGAAGGATACGCAGAAAGTCCTAGAAGATGCTGAAACTTTAGAGCAGACAAGGCGCCATCGAAGAATCGCTATGATCATCCTGGGAACATTTATTTTCTTTTTGGCGGCTTCCGTTCTCGTGGTGGTGGTTACATTAACTCACAGCACATTCTTGAGTCCGGCTACGGGCTCCAAGGAACTTGCTGAGCATCGAGCTCAGACGTAAACTATCATTTTCAGATACTATCCACTAAAATAGTTTGAAAGGAATTGCACTTTTTCGAAGCTACTGCATACGTTTGATATTGCAACGATAACAAATTCATACAGATTTTCCTTTGATGCAACTATCGCGCTATCGATTAATACAATCAGCTATAACAGTATTGATTCTCTGATAATTCGCATACGAATAGGTCAATGCAAATAATGCCAATTACAAATCGGTTAACGATACACTTTCCTAATTGGTTTCAGTGCGCAGAGAGAACGAGGAACTGTTGAATTCTCTGAACAGAGTTTTCGTGACCGAAAACTCGACAATGCCTCTCTAAAGAAGACGTTCTAAGGCAAAAGAATGGCTTGTTTTGATGCGCCTTTCGAAGAAGTTTGGCAAGACGACAGAAGAAAAAGAGAGCGGAAGAAGCGGAAAAGTATCGCGAGGAAAAGCTTAACTTCCAAGTGCCAGGATCGGAGGTCGTTTCTCAAAAGCAGGCAAAGTTTTATTACGATTCCATTTTACCCGAAACATCTTAGATATAGCGGGAAACAGGTCGAATTTAATTTGTCAATGTCGACGCGGCACGAGGCCAATTTTTCGACTCGACCGATAAAATACGAATTTCCAACTATCCGTACAATCGGATAGAGTCCTATAATTTTAACCTCGTTGTTTCGAACGTACGTCCATCTCTCTTTTTCATTCAATTATATAATTTGGAGGACATTCTCGGAAAGAGTCAAGTATAGGTATAATCGCGTCGAGAATGAAAAAAGCGTATTAAAGAAAATGACGAAAATCTGAAAAAAAAATTTACTCGCGATCATCGTACATACATACGTCGCCTTTGTTAGCTCGTTATTGTTATTGGCGCGGTAAATGGATGACCGTGTGAGCCTTGTTACGATGTATGAAACTGCGCTGTACGTTCTTTCAATGCACGAAAATTTTATTCGAAATAACAAATGTAATCCGACTCGTTTTGCGGAATAGATTTCGTATACCGACAACGAAAAGAGACGTTTAAAAGACGTTCGTGAAACTCGATTTAAATTCCTTGTTGGAAAAAGAAATCAAAATATCGGCATTTCTAGCGTTGTTCTATGGATACGTGTAAATGACAGTTTGTTACAGATTTCCCTTTACGTTTATTCTTATTTCGTTTCAAGGTATTACATTAGTGAACGAAGTTAGATAATATTATTTTCTTTTTTTTAGTTGTATAACACTAGATTAAAATCTATTTCAATCGTGATTTACTAGCTTTAAGTGTTATATAGTAATTCACATGAAATTATTAATGATTAAGGAATAAAATTATGGATTTATCTATCCCTTTTTTTAAATCGTTAGTCTTTCGATCGTGCAAATTTATTTTCGCGTAGGACTGCAATGTATTTTTAGAATTTTCATTGTAAAAGTCTTCCACTTTAGAGGAAATTAACGTGACAAATAGTTGTTAAGGAGAGAAACTGCTCGGTTCCTTTTTCCCAAGGAATGTACTCATGAATGACAGATCTTTCGAATTAAATATTTATTACGAAGCATTGATCGTTAGAAAAGTAGCCAGAGTAATCGTTGTTGTCAATTGTTTGTAAAATACAAGCTGTCGGATGTTTGGAGAAAGGGCGTTCATTAAAGAATTGTATTATCTTAATATCGCTTTAAGGGGAATTTAAACGAGATTTAGTTAACAAGAATATTATGGCGATTAAAAAATTTCTCTGCTCGACAGCATTCTCGTATTCAAAACTTATTAATTTTAACGATCAGAGAATGGTCTTCTTTGCAAAACGATTAAACGAATATAATTATTTGTTCTCCTACGCACTTATATATTTTACCGTACGTATATGCACACAGAGTTAATTTCTATAAAAAAATTCTATGAAATAATCGCGACAATTTTCTTGTTAATATATGCAATTCACCCTTGGATAATAGTATTATATCGTGGTAGATGTAATTATCGCACGCATAATTGAAATCGTGCAAAATAATGCAAATATAATGTCCGAGATGACAAATTTATCGATGATTATAATGTTTGATTTTGATTGTTTGTCCATAAGACGCATATCAAGATCGGCTGCGTACCAATGAAACAATAGCTTTATCGCAACTATATTATTCGAGGAAATCTTATGCATGTCACATTTCTTATCGTCATTCGAGATTTAGTCGCAGTCAAAGGACGAATTTGATCATTGGCAAGCATCGTTTAACTACGATATAAGCCGGTAGTTTCTGAGACCTCGCCTTTTAGAAATAATAATTTAACAAGTAAAACGTAACTCTGAATTTTGCCAAAAAGATATCGTAAATCGTGAAAGGAACGTTCGACACGATGTAACGATTAATTGATTAATTGTCGAAACGATGGATTGAAACGATGTCGTACGAGAATTCGATTTAAGAGGAATTAATTGATAATTGACGTGATGCATTACTATTTTTCTCGATCGAAGCAAATCGATCTTTCACGAATTCAACTCGTGCGAAATACGACACGTGTGTGATTCCGCTCAATCCGAACAAGTCGAAATAAAAGTTACTTTTCTAGTGTATACGCAATTAATTCGCATTGTACGTATACACCATCACTATTGATTAAAAATTGAAAATAATATCAATGAAAAAAAACATATATATATATCGATACGTGTAATTTGTTACACGAAGAATAAAACGATATCGAAATAATCGTGTCGAAATATGAACGAACCGTAAAAGATAATGTTTACTAGGTTATAATTCATACGTACTTTGTAATATCGAATAATACGCGTTATTAGAGATTAACGATATATGTTATATGAATATTTAGTTTAGCATAAAATATTAGCAATCACACTGTGAAATGATATTTAAGCATAATTCGATAAATGAATTGTTTTATCCATCGATACTCGACCAATTTCTATCTTGTCAATTCTTGTCTTTTACGCCGAATTATCAATTTTGCTAATATACTATTTCTCTTATTATTCTAAAGGCAGCCGTCCTCAGGAAATGTTGCTCTTCTCAGGAGACGGAAAGGTCGAACAGGCAAGCTTATGTCGCGAGATTCTTCGAAATTAAAGATCATATTCAGAGAATCATTTGTTCATAGAATATTTCATTACGTTATTAAATTGAGAAAAAATTTTACGTAATAGCTCTGTAAGTCTTTTCTCCACTGTAAGCTTTTTGTTCCTTATGAGATCATTTTATCACTTCTTTCGATTGTCAGTAGCAGAGCCTTTCAAACTAATAGTCAATTCTTCATCATCGATTCTTTAAATGTATTTGTTAAGATCGATTCGATATTATTTTCATGGTCGTAAAGGCACTCTCTGAATATGCATCCCAGCGCATTCTATCGAAATTGTTGAATAGATAAGTTAAATTTTTAAAGTATAGCACTCTTTAAAGAAATGTTGTATAGAAAACAATGGCCGATTATCGAGGTATTATCGAAGCTTTCGAAAATGTATTTGCGTCGCACAATCCATCATCGATCCTGCTCGTCGATATTTTCCAATATCTCGTAGGGCTAGGTGATTGTATCTCGAAAAACAAGGGATTATCGACCTCGTAAGATGATTTTTTATCTTCTCTTCTTTACGTGAAAATCGAAAATTCAATCGTGACGAGTACAATTCTCGACGACCCGTTGCACTTTGTTAGACGACGAGTAAAACGTTGTTACGAACAGCGAGTGTAATCATCGGTACTTACGCTAGCTACGTGTAGAGTTACAACTGTAATCGTAGATCGTTCGTACATTCTGGCCGGCATTGTCGAGACAATTTCGCGGTCAATATGTTTAGTAGGCCATCGCTATAGATATTTATCGTGCGTATTTTCTAAAAAAAAATATAAGACCCGTTTTTCTACTTGAAATCCATCTGGATATTTTCGCTATTACGAATAAACAACAAACGTTAAGTTATTGATTTCTGACACAGAACACGGTTTAACATCAAAGAGCAAGAAGAGGATGAATGCAGTACTTCTTGGAAAAGTGATCGTCAAGGGATCTAATTACGACCAACTAATCGGAGCGAGGTGCTATAGGCAGACTAGGTCTAGCAATCTTATGGATTTTAAACATCACGAAACGTTCTCTACCGAGCGATACGTCGTGGTGTGTAAAAAATTGATTGCTACAGCCTATGCTCTGTCGTAGCGATCTTGCACGACGTGTGTCGCAATTTCACATATATACCTATAAAATATGCTAGTTGTATAGACGAATTGAACATATTACGTTGTGTATCGCACGTGTAATACTGGTCGTTGGTAGAATATTCACAATAGACTTCGTGGCGGTTCGTGTACGCTCGCCACTAGAGGAACTCGCATCAAACCAATTTTCGAAACTATGCCTTTCATACAGCAAGTATGTCCTCTTATGTAATCTCCACCATCCAGCTATTCAAAAATTTAAAGCTCGCTGAATGGCAAGTTTTATTCCGACGAGTTCGCTAGGAGACGCTAAAGTTTAGCCTAAACGCATCTTCCTAATTCTTTCTCATTCGTTCGTCCTTTTTTCTTTCTCTGTTTCTCTATTTTCTGTTGCGTCTTATATTTGGACGACAGTTTTGTGTCCATAAAAAATTCATCGGAATCTCAAAGAATTGTTGTTCGAGCGAAGAATACCGCTTGTAGCGAAAAGGAAGAAACGTGACGAGGAAAAATGTGATCACTTATGCCAGAGGTACTGTGTACAGTATAAATACAATATTATACGCAGACGCATAACGAATGATTTTCATTTCTCTAACAAACGAGTATAAAGTTTCGATTACAATGATGTTACTTGCTTTTTCTCTTTACGTTGTTTATTCTAACAATATTTCTACAATTTATCGAACGTTAGTTATAATTTCATTTCATACGTTAAATGTTTCATTCGTTATGGTTGAATATTTACAACGTCGTCTTTTACTTTAGTATTTTATAGGCAATATTTTTAATATCACCGTCAACAGACTTTTTCCAACCGAGAGAGAAAGTATTTAGCATTGCATAGCTTGTGATATGCAACGTGTACGTGTGTGTGCGTCTGTATATACGTGGGAATGGTTCGAGTATAAAAAATCCTCCTAACGTTCTCGGTTGAAGAGAAACGCAGAGACGCAGATCAAACAATTTGGCCTAACGCGAAAAGTTTCTGCCGTTAGTTTCATCTTTTGACGAGTGTGAATCTGTAATTGAGAGGAGCGATGATGTGGTCTTGACTCACGATACGTATACAGGGTGTTAAAAAAATGAAAATCTGGAACTTTAGCAGCTCGGTAAAATTGTTAAACGGCGCTTAATAACATAGAACTTAAAATCAATGCGTGCATACCCTCAAACATTCTTGACTTCTTCTATATACGTATGCCTTTTATTTATTGTTGCAACTTTTTTATCTCTTTACAGAAAATTTATTGATCTGATACCTTGAGTCGACGAAACATCGTTTATCTTTCTTGGTTTTGGCTTTAAAATTTTTTATAACACCCTGTATATTCTCAATGCGATAATCTAGACTAGCGTGTTGTCGACACGGTGACGTAGGAGCGCTAGTCGTTAGTAGCGTGCACAACATTTACATAAATTACCATTTCAGTAAGTTCAAATTTCTATCGGAAGTAATAAGCATCTCGATCTTTAGATTTCGTTTATATCAAATTAAGCGGCGAAGAGATAAAACTGAGAAACGAAAAAACATTGAAAATTAGTAAATTAATATTGCAGGTTTAAGTATCGTTAACTAAATAAAACGTATATTTCTTTAATCAATCCTGGGAAAGGATCCTCGCTCGCTCTGGTCTCTATTCAGTTCTGTATCTCGAAGAGATTCGGGGCACATTGGAAATACGTATTACGTAAAATAAATTTACAAACGTTTATAGTCCCATTAGGCTCTGAAAACAATGATATCTTATTGTTTTTGTAATAATAATAATATAATAATAATCAGTAATGTTGCACACATACAGTTAAATAATATGGTAATAATATAATATTGTAATATAGTAGTAATATACATACTGTAATGAAAGAAACGATAATTGCTAGGAAAAGGTAACTGCTAGGGAAAAAATGTTTAGTTTTATATGTCCAGATAATCCTGTTCCTACGTCGCCAAGAAGTTCACAAATGTAAAGCCAAGTACCATTATAACAGTATGTAAGATAATTGCGATGAACTTTCGAGCCAGCAGTCTAGTCTGTATGGAGATAACGTGTGTGCCAAAATGGAAAAAAAGTCATTATTGTATCGAAATAAAATTGTATAAAGCGTCACTTTTTCCTTCGACAATCAAAACGCAGTGTATGTTGTATCGCGTGCATATTTTTGTGCAATAAATAAGAACATATGCCAATTTATCGCTCAGAATGCTTTACATATGTCGTATTGAAAAAAAAAAAAAAAAAGAAGTAAAGAAAAGGAAAAGAAAGAGAGATCTCCGCATTGTGAATGTGATGCAGGAACTGTTTCTGGTATTTCTAAATTGCGAAGTGATTAATTTTTCAGGTTCCATTGGCCCCGCTGTTTCTCTTGTCTTCTTGCCTTTCTCTAAAGCTAGAAAAATGATAAAAAATAGCGTAAAATGCAGTGGTTCCTTTATCATCCGTTATAGAAATTGAAATATAAACCGTTTCCGTTCTTTCATTTCCTTAAGATAAAATTTCGACATATTTTAGGTGTGCGATTATCCGAATTTTAATCTTTAATATGATCAGTTTTTCGTTTCTTCGAAATTTTGCACTCCACGACTCGCTGTAAAACGATAAAAATGTTTATTTAGGAGGTAAGTAACCAGCATCGAGTATCACAAGATCGTATTGAAAATATAGAAATCTAATTACCGTATGTCAGCGCATTTTTCAATAAAATATTGATCGGAAAATGGGTTTCGAAGTTTTAACAATAACGAAACGAATTGTACGATCTAATACGATAAATCTGAATTTCTTCGTTGCGATCGCACGCAACAAGCGGTTATTTTATTCAAAGAGATAACACTTTATTAAACATTTCTATCCACGACAAGAAACGAGTACGTATTTAATACAACAGGCATAAGCAGAAGGATTTATCTTAGGAAATCGTAATAATAATCTCGACAATGAGACGTGTATCATATTGACGATGTTGTAAGATGTTAATGGATGAAATATTAAGATTTATGTTTCTATATTGTAATAACATTTATGTATAATGGTTATTATAATGCAAAAAATATACATACTAGTTGTCCACGTTTGCATTCTCACTATGTTTCGTTATTTCCAAAATCCAATTTGTATCTAAATACTCGTGCGGTGTTTCGATACACCGTATCATCCATATTTATGTTTAGGAACGAACGAATTTGTAAATAAAAGAATTCTCAATTTTCTTTCAATCAATAACATTTATTGTCAACGTAAATTGCAAACTTCTACATTGTAGAAATCTGTAAGAAATACATTTTAAGTTCAAGTCTTGCACCCTGCCTTAAAGGGACTTGTAGAGAGTCGTGCAATTGCGTGAACATAACATTTTAGAATAAGAGTAAAACCATTTTACAATAAGTACATTGTGCTTCATGATATTACATAAATTCACTACATATGCTATCGACAAGTGGATAAAAAATCGACGTAACAGATGATAATATCGATTCGATCATACGGTTACTTTATGATAAAACCACGTGTTTCATATGCAATGTTCGTTGTCTGCCATTAGCGACGTTAATAATAAGAAATATTTAATTATAATCGGGCCGATTATATTCTGCGCCGAAGCTATTCTTATAGTAATATGTTTCACCCTGCCTAAAAGGGATAAATAAAGTTAGTCATGCTACGGTGCTCACCTAAATCCATCTTGCATCAGGGCCATTGGTGCGCGAAATTCTTAATACTCGCGATAATATTCGCGACGCGCTTTGATAACATATTTAATCGTATTATTATTCTTGCACCCTGCCTGAAAGGGATAAAAGATGGTTCTAATCACCAAACTAATCACAAGGAACATTTCAGAATCTTTGTATTTAATCCGTGGACTACTCTGCCACTTAAAAAGAATTGTTTCTCGTATAGATGAAAATCGATTAAATTAAAGTCGTATTTTTATTAAAATTGCGTTATAGTCGTATGGATTAAACCAATAGTTCAACTAAAAGCAAGCTACTTCGCGTTTCGTTTCTATATATTTTGATAATCCACGGATTGAATAATTTCATAAGAATTTGATAATTTCGTTATTTCTAAATCTGTCATCGTAATAAATCAGTTCAGTATTTTACCATAATGTGACGTCGTTTGGCGATAAATAAATATGCGCTTCACGATTAATTAAAATCTATCAGTCTCAACGTTTAACCCTGCCTAAAAGGGAAAGAAGATGGTCATGCGAGTGTGCTCTTTTCACAATTGGGGCCCTAAGTAACGCGCACTCATAATACGACATGATTTCTGGAAATTTTTACCAACAAATTTCCAGAAATGATGTGTAACAAATATTCGCATTTGTCCTCCGTTAAAATTGCTTCGGTTACTATTAGTACCGATTAAGAATTCATCGTACGTTTCTCGCGAATAATCGAAATAATCGATCGATATTCACATAAGTGGATAAGTAACTATAATAAACGGTCGACAAATATTCGCATAAATCTGGTTTAAATCACGTTATCTCTTTTTCATTACTTATTTTCGGGATAACGTACGATTTCTGTGTAAATGTTTGACTAACAAAATGAGATATATGGAGTACTTATGTTTGTTTCTACTAGCGTAGATGATTTTTTAAATGAATTCACCAAGAACGTGCACTGTCTTCGCTGATCAACGATGAAATCTTAATCGAAAACCTTTTTAACGATCTTGTTATTTCGACCGAAGCAAAAAGATCCTTCATGTGGAATATAAGGGCCCTCGCTTAAAAAGATAAAATCTTACACCCTACATTATTGTTTAAAAAAATACAAAGAATATGTCGTTTTTCGGAAAATTTCACTTCTTGGTATTAGAAACAATAAGTTAAATTACCTCTTGGATTGAAATTTGACGAACGGCAAATTTGACATTTCTCGAGCTTAAAAAGAAATTAATTTCAGTCTAACGCCAAATATACTTAATACATGTATGTGTCATATAGATTTCAGAAAATACGAGGAAGACATACTTAAAAAAAAAAGCTGTTCAAAGATTTTCAATATTTTCACTGAAACGATGGTTCTTTGTTCGTTCCGAATATTTTTCCATACGTTTCGAAAATTCAATAATATTTCAATTTCGTAAAGTTGGTATTATTTTCACTCTTCGTTTTCCTCGGCATCGACCTCGCCCTTTCATTAACCTTTAAAGGATTATATTACGATAAATCGAATGCCAATTGATCCTATTAATCACGTGAAATTTACCCGGTTAACTTATCAATACGAATCGAAACCATCGTTTCATCATTCACCTAATTTAAGCTAGTGTATTAACGTGGATCTTTCGATTATTTTTTCCGCACTTCTGTTGCTTTTTCTTTTTACAATTTAATTCCTCCTGTATCTCTAACAACGATTTTCCTTTAGTTTCTGGGACCATAAACAGTATAAAAACAATACCAAGGAAACAGCTGACCGCGAACCAACCGAAAGAGGTGTAAACACCGCAAGAATCGGAAATGACTTGGTACATTTTTGAAACAAAGAACGCCAATAAAGATGCCCACATATTTGCTATAGATACGGCAGCTCCCTTTACGTTAGTCGGAAAAAGTTCTCCTAGCATCATGTAGGACAATGGATTCAAACCTAATGCGATAATGAGCTCGTAAAATATAACAGAGGCATGAAGAACCCAACCAAAACCGGTCATATTCGCTAACACGTAGTGTTTTAGCAGATAAAACGTTCCGGTGACTGTTAAGGACAATCCACCGAGTAAAGTAGTGACAAGAAGCAGTGGCCTTCTACCTAATCTGTCTACTAAAGCTGCCGCACCGATACCGGCTATCAACTGAAGAACGCTTAGAACGATCACCGCTATCCCAGCGGATAAATCTGTATCAGCCTCCTCGAGAATTTCTTGAGTATACGATTCTATAGCGGCTAGACCACTGAATTGCAGAACTAGCTGGAGGCCGAAACTGATTACAACAGCTCTTCTATTACCTGGGGTGTTGAACAGATCCCAAATGTTTCCTTTATCGCTGAGATCTCGCAATACGGTCTTTTGCATTTGTTCTATATCTTCTTCTAACTGATCTTCCGTCGCGTATCTCTTAAGACACTTCAAATTATACGTCGCTTTATCTTCGCGATTTCTCATCAACAAATAATAAGGAGATTCTGGCATCCAACTAAACGTCAGGAAAAAGATTATGGGGATTACAGCGCAGCTGTAAGCTAGACACTCGTACGACACGAATGGGCCGATCGCGTGAGCGTATAATTCACCAAATGTTACCATTAACTTTATCAAAGATCCCAGAGATCCTCTGATCTCCTTATCAGCGATTTCACCGATGTACATAGGACAAACGACGTAAGCCACGCCAAGCCCTATGCCGCCGATGAATCTCGAAACGTAGAGGACGTAAGGGCACCAGGCTACGATGATTAAAATCCAACTAATAGTCAATGGTATTCCTGCAAGCAGGAGGCACACTTTACGACCCAGTCGATCAACGATGAAAGCTGCGATAATATTGCCAGGTATCGAGCCGAGAAGAACGAACGAAGCGATCCACGAGGCATCGTCCGACGTTATTGGCATATAGGACTCTGAAGACTTTAATTTTGGTAGAATCGGTGATGTCCAGCCTATATGGGAACCGGAAGTTGCCATAGATAAGGTGGCTGTACCAGGGAAAAAATGAAAATAGAATAAGGTAAATAATCATAGCGGTTAATAGCTTAATCGATTAATAAATGAAAATAGAGATATATTTAACTATGGAATCTATATTCTGATCTTGTTCTGTTATCGTACCTATTTTTGTGAGTCGAAAATAGTTCTGCAATTTATGTATGCATTTGAGAAATGTTTTGTAATTAATATTTCGTCGGTTGAAAAAAGCCACGAGCAAATATTACAATATATTATTTTTTGTTTACCAACTTTATAATTAACGACGTTTGTCGTATCTCTTAAAATTAATGTTTATTAAAATTAAAAATCTAATTTATTAAATTGCATAAAATGATACGTTTACATATGCCAGCACTTCATTAATTACACTTAATGATCAACGTAATGTCACCGGTATACCATTAATATTAAAACCTTGTTGGTTAGTGTAATCATTATAACAGCAACACATGGTTATTATTAGATAAATGTTAAGATGAAAAACTGAATTTCTTCTTTTGCTAACGGTTTGTAATTACCTGTAATCGCTGCTAAATATTGCGGCCACCACTTAATGCGCGATTTGTTCATCTTTCTTATTTCTTCTTTTACGGACTGTAATATTTCACGAAGTTAGTACATATAGTTGAATTAAATATTATAAATTATAGAATTTATAAAAAAAAAAAAAAAAAATACGGTCATTCCCATTTCATCCGATAAAATAATTTTTCATCTAATGGAAATATTTTCCTAAATTATCGATAAGAAATGTCAGTCAAATTAGATTATAGGGAACGGAAAATATTCATTAAATTCTGATGAACGATTAATAAGTATTTATTGCGATATTTACAGAGATAACGATGAAACACGACGATGCCACCAGGAAGAACGACGGTTTCTTGTTCTTCGTACCTCTTTCTAAGACATTGTGGACAGAATGGGAGTTTAATCACGATGTACTACACTTTATATGTCGGTTTATCAGTTTCCCCTGTTATCACAATCGAATCTTATGCAGACCCCTCCTTGCGACTAGTGAAACCTATTGATATTTTCGAGACACGGAAATAAAAAGGAAGAAAGCTTCAGAAGAGGAAAAGAGAGAATTTGAGGAGGTATAAGCTCGAAGTATTTATAGCTTCGGTATTTATTTCTTCGCTTATTTACTTTTTTAAATCAAACGGCCTATTAGAGATTTGCTTAACTATTTATTGAAAGTTATTAGTACAGATTTTACAAAATTTATCGAAAGACTTAAATATTAAATATGTAAAGAATTTCTTTTAATATAATTATTTGAAAAAATCGCCATATACTCGCGAATATGTTAATTTTTATACAAGAGTATCGATTAATGCGACTGCTGAATATATGTATACTTCCCCTTCTTCAAAACGCAAATGAAATATCAGTATATTTTTCTCAACAGTGCTAAAATACAGGCACCGTTGAAAAGTACTAGAGTGAAATGAAATGTTAAAATACACAGTGTTCTACTTTAAGCATCGACCGTCCTGACGTTCCACTGACTTTCATTGCATTGATGAAACTACACCATCGTACACACAGCACTTTCAGAGTATGAAATTTTAATAATACCATTTCTGTGAGAAGTAGCCGTCCATTTATAGACACAAATAGTCCATTTATAGATTATAAACTTATTATGCTTACTAAATTGTGTAATTGAGAACACGATATAATGTTATATTATTAGCAATATTAGAGAAAGAAGAAACAAAGATATTAGAGAACACAGAAATCTAGAAATTACAATGTAAACTGTACTTACTGTCGAATACAAGCATCAAGATTGCAAATATAAAGATCAAACAAGACTGATAACGAATCTAGTAATTATGAAACATTCATAGTTTACATGTTCAATGTATTAAAAATAGCCGAGACATAGCAGCTATCTGTTAGACAGGATTACGTACTATCAGAGTACTTCGTTTACAAAATATTTATCGAAAAGATGGGAACAATATGAAATATACAAAAGTGAAAGGTTATAGTAAGGAAATAGAGTAAGTAAATTATATAGTTTCTTAGAATATCTAAATTCGTATTTCATTATGGTATCTCTTATTGGAGGAACAAAAAGCAGAGAAATGCCATTAAAAATTAAATTCGCACGAGTTATTTGAAGAAGCTGAGTCATTGTAAAAAAAAACGAAGGTTGCTGTGCAAAAAATAAGAACAGAATCCAAGTATTTCCTCTTTAAAAATCGCAAAGATGATTTCTAATTGTTTTGACAGACGTCGTCCAAATCTTGTCGAACAGTTTTACGAGAGTACGATTTTCATGATGAAATTCTTCATAAGATACCATATATCAGCAAAAGTAAAATACACAAAGTAAATTTTACACGATTGAAACGATCTATACGTTACTCAAGATAATATGAATCGAAACAAACTAATATTTTATAACGAATACAAATTAAGTACTTAAAAGAAATAAGTCATTTTTCGTTGTCGGTTAATACACTCTTAAAATTATTGTTACAATTTTTTATTAGTTCATTATATTGTACATATAATTTATTACATTGTGTATTAACAATACAATTGTTTTTTAAATAGTTCCAATTATATCTTATAAATATGCGATCGTACCATTTTATTCATTTCGAAATTTGAAAGCACGACAAACAAACGACAAACGTGTTTCATTGTGATGTTTAAAATTTATGATACTGAACGTTCGAGCGGTAATAACTCAAATATCTTTCAAATATTTTATAAAAGTCTTATGTATAACGAGCAAATAAACATACATATGTATGTTATCTCTGACGTTTAATTTGAATTCCGTGTGAAGAATACTTAATCTTTGCGCATGATATCGTGATACATTTATGGTGGCTATATTTTTGTGTCATGGAAACGAACTACTCTTTAGAAACATAAAGAACATTCTACGTCGAATTTCATCTTACCTTAGCAACTACAAAACGTAGTTATTCGATAAGAACAAACACATTCGTATAAATTATTAAGCATTCTAATTTAAAGCCTATCAAAGTTTTATCAATTTATATTTATTGCAAAAAATTACTTTCATTTTTTCAATATACATTTTAGAATTACATATCACTCGAGCCTTAAAATTATGAAAACGTAACTCATTCTGTCGTATTCTGTACCTTTTTATTTTGTATAAATCTACTAGTACAGATTAATATATATTATTGTGTATTTATAAAAAAATATGTGTGATGAATGTGTTTATCAGGCGCGAAGAATCTGTTTCTGAAATTTCGCGCCCGACGCTGCGACATCGAGAGATCGAACTCGTTCCAATGTATTCGAGCCGTTGCAGTGCTAGCAGTCGTAAATTGTCTGTCTTCAGCGAAAGGGTAGTGAGGTATTTTTTCATTGTACCAGTTAACTCACATGCGATTTTCTTATTAATCCATGGTATTAACAATAAAGTATTCAAATTCTTCAAATACAGTGATTCAACGACTCAACGAATCCTCACGGGTGACTACACCAAAGGGAACAAAGGCCGTATACGAAGATGTGCGGTGGTTTTACGTGCTCTAAAAATGCTTTGACGGCTTTAAACATCCTTTATATCGTAAGCAGAATTTCCGGAAACAAGTTTACGTACACCACCGAACTTTTGAACAAATACATTTTGTTTCAATCGTATTTTACTTTCAGCCACGGATATTTTATCAAATTCTATAATATGCGAGCTATGAAATAATATTTTAGTTGCTATCATTATGAGAAAATTGCCATGTATTGCTGATTAAACAAATATAGTAAAATTTTATAGAGAGCACTTCTATATGGAAAATTAGATATTTTAATATCATTATATGCACATAGCAACACCCAATCATTTTAATAATTAATGTAACTGCAAAAAATGTGATAATAATCATAATAAATGCATACACAGAATGTTAAAAATTATGAATTTACATGATATTAAATTCTGACATTTAAATGTTTTCCAACACATTTTTTAATTTTACAAATTCTGAAAAGTATATCTTGATATTTTAGGTTGTTGCATTTATTTTAATTGGTGTAGCTGTTTATGGAAGAGCTTCTGCATTAGTCACAAACCTTCCTATAATTGGAGGTATTTTAGCATGTGGTGTTATTTTGATTCTAATTTCTATACTTGGACTGATCGGTGCTGTTAAACATCACCAAGTTCTATTATTCTTTGTATCCTTTTATAGATTTACAATATGTAAGTAATATCATACTTGTTGGTATTATCATATATATTTATGTATGTAAAAAACATTTTGTACATAATATTCTTATTATAATCCTTAATAACATCCTTATAGTACATGCTTATCTTATTTCTACTGTTCTTAATCCAATTCAGTATCGCGTGTGCTTGCCTTGCTGTTAATACCAAACAACAAGAACAATTAGCAGAACAGGTAATATTAATATTTTATATATATCATTATTCTTGATAGTAGGAAAAATATTTAGTTTATTAATTTTAGGGTTGGAAGCACGCAAATGAATTAATAGATAAGGTTCAAGAAACTTTCAAATGCTGTGGTTTCAATGGCACTGAAATCGCATATATGAATAATTCAGATCCATTTATTGAATCTTGCAAAATTGTAAGTATAATTTAACACGCAACAAATAAATTTAATTTTAATAACATATAATAATGTTTTAATCGTTTAGAAATATTGTTGCCAATATCCTACAAATACTGATTGTGAATGTCCATCTTGTATGCAAAAATTACAATCTACGATTGATTATGCCTTTAAATTATGTGGCAGCATAGGATTGTTCTTCAGTTTTACAGAGGTAAGAATTTATGAATTATTTTATATACCATATGTATTTGATATGTGTTCACTTAAAAAATGCAATGTTAAGTGCTTAAAAGCATTACATTTGTTCAATTGTTTCACTCTGTTAGAGATAACAGTGATTTACTTAGTAAGCGTTAACCTGTGAACCCATTGCAGTTTGTTGGTGTTTGGTTGACCGTGCGATACAGGAATCAGAAAGATCCACGAGCTAATCCTAGCGCTTTTCTCTAGTCTAACACCATCGCCATGTCCTCTGTCACCTCATATGATCCTCCTAATAGATGGTGGGTGGTTCCATATTGTGATTTTCTATTTTATATATCAATTTTTAAGAGAATATTTTTTATCAGCCACATTTTATGTATAACATACCATCATGTCGCATTTATGTAATTCAATATATGTACTAGTCTTACTAAATTTGAAAATTAATTTGATTGGTTTGTGGTGTAAACCATGTACATTTAATTTCCAGGTGATTGCAGCTTTCTTGGCAAAACGTTACAGAAATCAACTATATCAACATTCAAAAGCTGTTTTTCCTTAATATACTTTTTTTTTCAACATACTTTATATCATTTAAATATAAATATTTTTCCAAACTAAAACTAGATTCTAATAAGTAATAGGTGAATGAGTTGTAATCAAAGTCTTGATCGCTTTGATTTGCATTTGGAAATATTAGGTTATTTAATAGCCAAGATATAATTCTTATTTCATAGTACAAATACCATCTTGCATATAATACTTGCATATAATTCTTGAGAAACTGTTGGTATTTCACTGCAGTTTATAACGCTCAACAGGGAAAAAACGAAACAGCACAAATGAAACAGTTATAGATTTTTAGAACGGATAGATAACTAATAATAGTTAAAATGTGTGCTCTAGTCATCCATTTAGAACAATCGTACTAAGCCTCAATGCGCCTTGTAGTTTAATATTTAGATACGTTTGTGCAAGCTCGTTTCCATAAAACTTTGTTTATTTATGCAGCATAATTTATAATATGATTCACTAATTCTCATCATCAAATTTTTATTTTCTGTCAACAAAGCTTTTAAAAGAAATGATTTCAGGTATGTTCTAGAAAACGTATATCCTTTTATGTTATATCTATATAATATTTTATATATACATAAATTCTTCTAATTTAGTAGAAACTTTTTCTATTTTGATTTCCAATAATATCTTTGTAATATCCATAAATATTTTTCAAAATTATATTTTTGCATTCGCAATGCAATATACATTCGCAAATTATTTAATTTGTGAAGTTTTCAAAATAAATATTTCTTTCTTAAACTAATCAGACAAATTTAGATCAAATTATTTTTTATCAAAATATGATGAAAGAATACATTCATTGTGTATTATGAAGTATTAATAGTTAATATTTCGCTAATGAATCAAACATTAATCCTACAATAAAGTATAACATGATAATTAATAGAATTAATAGAATTCTTTTAATCTTGAGATATTATCATAATACTGCCGTATGTACAATAATGGTTTCAAAATCACTTTATTACCAATCTTTAATTTATAATCTGCTTCCTCTAATTTTTATACTTACTTCTTTCATTATAAAGATGTATTAAACTGTATTCCTAAATCTTATGTATAATGTGTTTAAAAAATATTGCAATTAAAGCTTTTGAATTATTCTACCTAAAGATAAAGTATCATTATTTTAACAAATTATACTTAGAAGCTTAAAATGTTCAATGTTTACGTGAATTTATTTAATTTTATAATTAATTCAAATTTTAAATAAAAAAGCAATCATAATTATCTATTATACTTGGAATGTTAATTATACATTGCATTATACAATAAATATCTTATTAAAATAAATGCTTAGATTGTGCATATTCACATTTGATTTGCTTTGTGCAAGTAATAACATTTTTTTAATTTAAATAAGAAATGCATGAATTTTTTTAAGTAGTAAATTGAATTATTTAAAAAATTTAGGAACAATTTAGTGAAAAGAATTATGCAGTGAAGATTTAATAAAAAAATTATCCTAACATTCCAATTATTATATTCTTTTATTTTTATATAAATTAATAATTGTAATTATGAATTAATTATAATGTATACTTAACATTCGTCATATAATTTTTCTATGTGTAGAATATCATATTATAGAGTATAAATGAACATATATATCTCAAAATAAATAATATATGCAATGATATAATTCATATATGTAATTATTTCGAAAGCGAAAACGCAATTCGCATGATATGTTTTCAAATTTCGTTAGAAATCCCAAGATGATTTATAGCAAAAGCACAGATTGATAAGAGCATGAATTAAAGATATAGACACATACATATTTTACTATCTTAAGTTTTTCTATATATTAATTATGATTATTATGGTTATTTATTATATTAATTATGTTTAAAACTACAAAAACATTAATTAAATACATTTCTTTCGAAGAAAGGTATATTTACGTTAGTATTAATATGAATATGATATAAAAATAAAGTAAACGATGTAGGATATTAAGATATGTAGAAGAACATTAATTTAACACTAATTTAACATTACTTTTAAGTGTTTCGTTCGATTTAAATATTTTTTAATCGGTGGGAATATTTACAAACGTAACAAATTATATGCTGCGATTAATTTCGACGAGTTTTAATTATCACAGTTCTGGTACTGATTAGTTATTGTTATTATTCCATCTTGTAATGTTCTTTCTTTAAATAAATATATATATAACTTGCAAATAAAATTGTCTACGGTCAATGATTATTTTAGTTACATTTTATTGGAATGTTTAGTAAATATATTTAATCATAATTATGTTCTATATAATTAAGCAATTAAATGAATTAAACTGAACTAAATTGGCATATTATTACGTTCGTATACCTGTTACATTAGCGATTATTTAATAAAGCGATCAATCGTGTAATTCTATCGATTCCTTGAATCGATTGTTCTAAATTTTAATAAAAATGGCTACTTTGAAGCACGCATGTCAAGTGGGTTATTGGTGTTGATAAACAAAGAATTTTAATAAAACGGCTACTAAAAAGTTTCGTTGTTGTCTGTCGACTTTTATCGATATAAAATTTCGAAAAATATCGGAACGGTGTTAAAAAATCGGCAATTACGACGGAGTGTCAAAACAGTAGTGACAACGTCGAACGTGACGTTGAGGTTATGGACAACTTCGTCAAGATTGAAAAAATAGGGGAAGGGACCTATGGGGTGGTTTATAAAGCCAAAGATAAGTTAACTGGAAAGCTGGTGGCACTTAAAAAAATTCGTCTTGAGACGTACGTCGATTGTAATATTTATATATAAAAATCTGGAATCCTTAATTTAATGTATACCTTTGCCGGGTGTTGTATTGTTAGCATACTACATTAACCGCAAAATGGACATATAATACTTTTAATAACAATTTAAGTTACTAGAATCTGCACGATATATATTTCGAAATCTATTAAATTATTTATAGAGTCTATGTTTTTAATCTAGGCGGATACCCACTGGTATTATTTTTTCTTTGTCAGTATAGAATAACTAGTATATAACTAATAAATATTCCTATTTCATACTTGTAGCAAAATAATTTTTCAATCAATTTTTTTATTGAATAGTCAATGTATATATTACTTGTATATATGTCGAATAAATATACATCTAATATTTATAAAAGAAAACAATTATTTTAATTACTAATATTATACGGATTGGTTGTCTTGTAATAAGGAAATAGTACTGTTTTGCTTTTTCAGTGTTCTGGATATTATATACTTTAAATATATATTCGAATGATCTGGTACCTTAGGTAATAGATTATACTATATAACCCAAAAATTGTTATTGAATTGAAATCATATGTTTCTTCAGAATGAAGATATATTTTTGTAGAATTAATAGTTTGTTTATCCTGCACACATTTAAGTAATATGCACGTATCTATGGTTACAGAATTATTGTTATGCAATCATTCTTATTTAACTATATAAATAACTTCTGGAGATAGTGAAATAAAATACCATATTGGTTAAGCTTTTGCTTATATGCATTGCTAACACATCTGCTAACTTACACATTGGGGTCAGCTGAATCTGCAGGGGCCACGTTACACTAAATTTTCGTAGCACCACATTATTCAGCTTGTCCCATTGTGTCATGCTCAGCTGGTTTTTAATTTTAGACCTTTTAATTTGTTTACCATATACTTAAATGGGATTTTCTTCTGTGTATTTGTTTTCCAATGATACCTATTTTTATAGAAATTTATAATTTTATACTAATTACACAATTTACATACTGCACTTATTATTTAGATTTATTGAAACTCACTTACACATCTTTATTAATTGCTTTATGTGTAAATAAATGTATTTATTATAATTTTTTGAAGGAAAAGGATAATTCAATATTATAATCTATCATTGGTGATCAATATATGTAACTAATAATGTAACGTTAATTTACATCAGGGAAAGCGAGGGTGTCCCATCCACTGCTATTCGGGAAATATCATTATTAAGAGAACTTACACATCCAAATATTGTTCAATTATTTGATGTGGTAGATGGTGACAATCATCTTTATCTTGTTTTTGAATTTTTACAACAAGATTTAAAAAAGTTATTAGATTCTGTGAAAGGAGGATTAGATCAAGCTCTCGTCAAGGTATTGCGCAAAAAAATTACAGTTGAAAATAAATGCATGCATTGTTCAAAGACAGGTCTCTTATGTTTACAGAGTTATTTGTTTCAATTATTGAAAGCAATTTCCTTCTGCCATCTTCATTGCATTTTACATAGAGATCTAAAACCACAGAATCTGTTGATAGATCGGGAAGGCCACATAAAATTAGCAGATTTTGGATTAGCCAGAACATTTGGTGTTCCAGTTCGAACATATACTCATGAAATAGTAACCCTTTGGTATCGAGCACCAGAAATACTTTTAGGAACTAAATTGTATTCCAATGCAGTAGATGTTTGGAGTCTAGGTTGTATATTTGCAGAAATGGTAATGATAGTTCTAATAATATAATAATTCTGTATAAAAGAGAAGTGTCATTTATTTAACCGTTCCGACCGAACATCGGCACGCCGCGCCGTCGGAAGACTTAATAATGAGTTTACTTTTTCAAAACAGTTGCATTATTCTTGCAGGCAACTAGAAGAGCTTTATTCCCAGGCGATTCAGAAATAGATCAACTTTTCAGGATATTCCGTACATTAGGTACACCTGATGAGAATATTTGGCCAGGAGTATCACAGTTACGTGATTACACATCAATGTTTCCAAGGTGGGAACCTCGACCTCTAGACGAAGTTGTACCTTCCTTTGATTCTGATGCCAAAGATTTACTTTTGGTAAGACTCGCTTTGATAAGAACTAAAAATAAATATTCAATCTTCTTATGTTAGTTTTAATATTACATATTTTAACAGAAACTTTTGACTTATGACCCTAATCAGAGGATAACAGCAAAAAAAGGATTGAGCCATCCTTATTTTACTGGAGTTACATTAGTTCCACCACCACTGCCAAAGAAAACTTGATCTAGATATATTATTTCCTAAGTTACTATGTGTTTTGTAATTCTTCATACAATGTAAAACTGCCAATAATATAATTGTTAAAATTATATATTTTTGGAATCTTATATTAAGCTGTATTTTTAATTCCGATATATTGAACGCGTTTTTTTTTTAACAAAGATATATATTTTGATTTGTACATTAAAAATCATTTATACATACTTTATTATGTCTACGTTACTTTAAAAATTGTTATACCTTTAATTATTATTATTCTTCATAACAATACATATATTCTTGATAATATATAAATATTTTTTATTCGTATTATAATCTGTAAAATTTTATTTACGACATTAAGTGCTGTAAATATTACATTTCTCGATCTTCTTCAAAGGATCCACCACTTTTGTAATAAAAGATGTGACATTAAAATAGGACTGTTTTTATTAGAAAGAAGTACGTAGAATTAGAAATATGTACTTCAAGCTTTCCCTTTTACTTCATCACTTTCGCTTTCCCACTATCTTCTTACAATAATTTATATTACAACTACTTAAAAGAGTTCTGCATCAAAATAATATAAAATCATTAATCGAAAAGCGCATATTTATTGACTTAATATTTCGTTCATATCGATTGGTTTGCTAGGTTCAATGTACGCAAGCAATCATTCATAGTTCGAGGAAACTTCTTCTCCTGAAAGATCTCGATAACAAATAAATTTACTGATTTAACACTGATTTAATGTGTAACACGTTCTGTTAATTTCGGTAAACTAATTTTAGTATTAATTTCAGAAACTATAGCAGTTTCTTGTGGCGTAGGAGAGGGTGCCAATTTCGGAAGCCGTAATTCTTTTGGCGATACTTTTCTAGACGTATGAGAGGAAGATTTGTCTGGACTCTTTAATCGAAGACTGTTAGGAGGACGCGGAGAATTAGGAGATTTCATTGCTTTATCTTCTAGACCTTTCACCGAAGTACCGCTGGAAGGACGCGGGGAAATAATAGATTCCATTGCTCTGTCTTCTGGCGATTTTAAGGAAGAACTACTAGGAGGGCGCGGAGAAGTAACAGATTTCATTGCTCTGTCTTCTGTAGATTTCAACGAAGAACTACTAGGACGTGGCGAAGTAGGAGATTTCATTGCTCTGTCTTCTGCAGATTTTAACGAAGAACTACTAGGAGGGCGAGGGGAAGTAGGTGATTTCACTGCTCTGTCTTCTGAAGATTTCAACGAAGAACTACTAGGAGGACGCGGGTAATTAGGTGATTTCGCTATATTTTCTTCTGAGCTCTTCGGACGAGAGCTAGAAGGACGCGAAGAAACCGATGATTTTACTGTCTTCTCTTCGGAAATTTTTAGTTCAGAATGATTAAGAGTACGCGGGGAAATAGGCAATTTCGCTGTACTATTTCCCGGACTCTTTAACTGAGGATTATTAAGAGAATCTAAATTTATGGGAGATCTCGCCGTTCTGCTTTTTATTACGTTTTTATCTTCTGAACTTGAATTCTGTTTGTTCCCATCTTCTACCTCTATAGTTTCAAGAGGCGATGAACTTTTCCTTGGTTGTACTGTTTCAGGAGATTTAGCCAGACTATTTCTTACTGCTTTAGGAGTTACCATAGAAGATGGTGATGGTAGCTTTTGCGCCTTTGTTGGAGTACTTGGTGGTGGTTGTGGTGAATCATCTTTTGCCTGTTCAGTAGATAAATTGATCTCTTCAACCATATTATCCTGAAAACCAGATTAACGTGTAAGTTGACATATTAAAAATATTTGCACTGTAAATTGAATTTAACTATATTTAGCGTAATTATTAAGAATTTTGATAAAAGTGTCAAATTTATAATTAAAAAAGGTAACATCCGACTAAATCGCATATTCCATAAATTTGATGTAATTCATCATTGAAGTGTTACTTATGTGCAGACTGACCTTAATTTATAAATGCGGTGATTAGCAGCGATGCTTCTGTGTCCACCAAGTATTACATGTGAGGGTGAACTACACGCTGTGCTTATTGTTATCCATATAAGAAAATTCACCGAAGTAACTCATTAAATATTTAAATAGTCGAGAAATTAAAGCTAAAGAAAATCATTTCTATCTACTTAATATTTTAGTATTAGCATTTGTGTATGCCATTAACTACACCTGTGCTTTTATAAATTACGCTGCATGTGCTACAAATTATTACTGATTATTAAGAACAAAAAAATGTGATAATACAATTGTGCGCATAAACTTATTTCGGTAGGTTCTCTATTTTTCTGTTTTTATTCTATAGAAAAATTTAAAACATTAAATGGATATTCTCATACCATGTATGAAATGGACGTTGTTTTTTTTATAAAGAAATTATACGTGTAAGCAACATTTTAAGCTCCTAATGATAACAATTTTATATTGCATTCTGCGAATACTTTCTCCTTAAACGTTATTAAATTTACTTTCATTATTTTCTGTTAAAACATTTACTTAGAATATAGGTGTATATCTACAGGTGACAATATAGTTGTAATCCCATAAAGCACAAAAAATTACCCGATTCTATGTAACCAACTAATCGCAGTTTTAACCTTTTGAGGGTTTAATAAAAATGCTGGGAATATAAATTTAAAAACAAAAATATTATTATAATGGCTCTCTTGTTATGTCTGACAATATGTCGAATACTCGTTATACAATAATATTCGTATGAAGTGTGATTATTCGTAACGATTACGGCAACTTATTATTATGTATCTAATTTTTGTGAATCATCGGATAATTAATCAAGTTGAAATATGTACTAATCAGTATATGGAAGCAATAAAGTATAAATAATACTTGATATATACCTTTTTAGCATAGATTGTATGAATTTTTCAAAAGTCGTATGATTGAGAGAGAAAGAGAGAGAGAGAGAGAGAGAGAGAGAGAGAGAGACATTTCTCTGAAATTATTTGCGATATTTCAGTTATTTTGCTTTTCCCATCGACGTTTTACTTTATTATTGATTCTGATTTTTCAACTGACTGTAGATCAGTCGTAGAATCTAAGTATTTATTCTGATGTATACAACAAATAGAGATAGTTTACGTATCTACAGTAACGATTACGAATTTATCGTATTCTATCATTTAAATACAATATGAAACGTATTCGATGCAACCGCGTGAAATATTTTTTTTCTCACTCGATGCATCGAATATGATTGCTCATTGTATACCATTCTAATATCATTTGTATTTCTTGTGTTCGACTTTTCAACGGGGTTCCTCTACCGATCTACGTAGAGATGACAGCAACTTATTCCACGGGATAAGTTTCTTCAGAACCCGGCAATTCCCAATAAATCGACGCTCGACGTCGTAAACCTCATCCATTAGAGATCCATATCTTCGAACTCTGTTCTTAATATGCATCGTTTGAATTTACCGCGAGAAAGCTGCTCATAAATTCAAGCACAAATTGGGTGAGTCATAATTGCTTCACACTAAACTCTTTCTTCTTTCGCTAGAATCGAGCATACGATTTATATACACGAGATGTGAATGCCGCAGAATAGTTTTCTCTAACGGATAAATTTCCGATAGATAAAATGTAAATTCGGTAATGGAAAAATCGTACTTGATTTAACTCTTGAACATCAAGATGAGAGCAAAGTAAGTGGATTACATGGCGCGTAAAACGATTTAAGTCTTATAGCGTGCTGCTAAGCAATAAATCTATACATGTATCGATAAATAGAAAGAAAAATTATTGAAAAGTTTGATACTCATAAACTTCCTTAGCCTTAATAACGAATGTTACGGTAAAATTGATTTCCGTTTGATATTTCAAGAGTTAAAACAAATTGATTCGGTTTAATAAGCGATGGTTAATGAAAAATGCTAGAAACTATTCAAATACATTATACAGAGTGTATCACAGAAAGTGTTACGAGATAATTCCTCTAAAATTACTACGATTAACAAGAAAATTTGTTCTACGTATATTTGTTATGGAATCTTTTGGATGGCAAAGAGAGACTTTCCGTGTTAAATTACGCAAAATATAGAACGATGTTTCATCCCAAATAAAATCTACTTGGAAATACAAACACTGTACATTATTTCATTAAAAAAGAAAGTGTAGAGTCCTCTTTTTAACTCGCTAAATGAACAATTAAATAATTTAATTAACAAATCCTAGAGAAAATATTTTTTTCTTGTTTTCTTTAATAGTTTTAAAGGAAACAACTCGTAATACTTTATCCTATACACCTGATATAGATATATCATGTACAGAGTGCATACAGGAATCTCATTTTTATGATAAAAATGCATTGTCCAAATACACAAAGAATATATCAAAAACTTGACGCAGAATGTGTATATATTTATGTGTATATTCTAAACTTAGTAGTTATAATCATTCAATGAACGTCGTACACTCCGTACATGTTTTCAACAGGTGGTGATGCACAAAGAAAACAAAGTTTTTAATTACTATTATTTTCTTCTTTCGTATCATCTTATGACAACGTGCAATTAATATCACCACTTCGAATTAATCGATGTTTCTTCGGTATGTCAGTACGTAGGGATAAAATTGATAATCAGTGCATCACCGCATTTTGTCCTGGTACTTCAATTATTTTATATATAGAGCACGTATCCGTTTTCTTGAATCCGGGAGTAGGCGAGTTTACGTAAACCTTTAATATTAGATTACATTTATAGCGTTTAATTATAGTTCCTATGTGACAATATAATTACAGCGTTTTTCATTTATCTATTATTTCATCCTTACCATTTCATTCGCAATATTCTTCCTTTTTATGTTATCACCACCGATATCGAATTTTATATCTTTTTACGTAGGCTGAGATTAATTTTATCGCGAAGCTTGCCTTTATTCGAACTTTAAACATTTTTTCTATGATATTAGTTAATTTTAGCGGGTTATCAACTGCTGCATTTTCTACTTTCCTCTCGTTTTTCTTTCACTTTTTTTTTTTCTACCGCAATTTCGAAATCGAATATATCGCATAACCGTATTTATTTACGGATACTAATGTTAATCGAATTATATGTACGTTACACAGATTGATGAACGCACCATAAAAAAGCTAAAATAGAATTCAATTAATCGTATAAGTAGCTCTATATGACTTAGCATTAGGATTATGGTTAAAATTATTTATTAATCAACGTTATATTTTGCTTTTCGTTACCATAGCACATCCAAAGCCTTGTTTAGTACGACAGTTAGCTATTTACACTATAGCCGGAAAATTCGCGTTTCCTTATTCCAGTAGGTTTAACAAAAGTACACCTACTCTCGGTCTCGTCAATTACGATATCGATCAATTCGAACAATGAGTCTGACATTATGCGATCGTAAAATTGTTCTAATTGCCGTGCTAGTGTGAAACCGTGTTCCAAGTGACTACGAAAAATGAGAATTCATTCGTTTAATTAAACTTAAACGTATCGCGTTACCGCATTTCCTTTTCAGATCGGAAAAATGCCTTTAGAAACGTTCGCGTCTTAAAATGGTTCTTATCGCAATGTATAAGCATAGTATTTTGCGCTCTTATCGTCGTAGGTATCGTCGTATCCGTGCAAATCTCAAATAAGGGAAGCATCGTGTCCTTTGTTCGAGTATCTCCTTATATGTAATATGTAAGTTTACGATGAAATCGAAGTATCTGCGTATTTATAAAAATTCGAAGAATCAGGCGTGATAATTGGTAAGCTGTTTCGATGTGTTGGACAATTACGCTACGACAAGTATTACAATGATGTACGATTAATGTAATTTGTGTTCGGTCGTATGAAAAGTTTGGAAAACACATTTTTTCAATCTGAAAAAGTGTCGCAAATTATCCGAAGTGATTTCGTGGATAAATGCGTTAACAGAGTGGGGGAAATCATTTTGCCGGTGATCGTAGTGTTATACGCCAGACACGTATACACATCGTATACGTTATCGATCGTGTAAGAGCACATAGCGACGAGGAAAAATACCCCTTTGCCTTTTGCGCTAGTTTTCATCGATTAAACGCCAGAACTCCGTGCGAAAAACTCTGTCCCCGTATGGCACGTAAAAATGTCTCCCAGTCGTCGTTCACTCCAGACGATCGTGATGTTAAGCGCGATGTGAAATAGAGCCGGATCTGTCGTTAATCTTAAATCTTTTATTAATCGATTGAAAATCATATACGATACGCTTGCGAGAGCGTTACGATGAAATGAATTCGCACGACTATATGTATATGTTGCTTCTTCGTTTCTACGCGCAACGTTTCCACTTCATCGAACAACGGGTCAATACTGGCCGTTCGATTCGATGATCGAGGAGGGAGGATTACGGATGATTAATCAGACGCAAGTGACAAGGAAATCGGGTCTAGCGGTTGAGTTTTCGTGATCTAGCATTCCTGGTTGAGGTTCTCGTCCGATGTAGGCAGACCGTTCTTGCCGGCGGCGACCGTGCCAGGGGGCACAGGGCTCTGCGGGCACAACACATAGGATTAAGGTGGCCCATTAACCTCCGCGTTACAACCTTGCTAGCTCGTTCTAATCTGGGTCACGTTAAACCTTTGAAGCAGCGCACATTTTTCTCTTTGTACCAACTGTTATGTATTTACCACCGATTTATCATAAATCATTCACGAACTATACGTACGTACGTGACACGCGTAATATGTATTAAGGGTGTGGAGCAATGTCATCGTGATACGACGTATTGTAAACAGCGTAATCGTTTATGTCAATGAGTAATTTTATCACGTATATTTTTGCAAGAAATTCGCCTGTATAAAATAATATACCTACATAGACGCAATTGAAAATGTGCTTCAAAGGATTAAGCAACCATTACATCTTTTTATTATACAAGTTTTAGATATTTAAACTTTCTTCAGTTTCATCGGCTTAATTACGTTAGTTTTTTCTAACGCGTAATCTCGCAAAATTTAACAGATCGTAGTTCACAAAGGAAGAAAAACGTGTTGCTTCAAAATTATTTCGCAACGTAGTATGAAATTGTTCCATGAAGTACAAATGTCGTATATAAATAACCGGAATTTACTCATTTGTATTTGTTGTCATCGTAAAAATGTTAGAAATGTAAAGTAGAACTTGAAAGAAAGAAACTAGCGAATGTTATTTTGGTAATAATCCTTTGTCATAAAGTGTAAAATCATAAATGTTGGATAAAAAATTGCTGAGAAGCATGCAACGCGTGTTGTCAAGCTTTTTTCGTGACAAATGGTGCAAACGAACGTGACACGACAAAGAATCTCGAGAAAAAAGATGTAAGATTCCGAAATGTTATAAAACCGAGAAAGTTCCTCCCAAAATTTATCGAACTAATCTGTTTGATGATTTCAATCTTTGAATATAAAAATCATAACTGCCACATTTCGCTTGAAACAGGATAATTATTCTCGAGATTTTGTAAGATAAAACGTACCTGGGATCCACTGCCACAGAGGCTTTCAGGATTAGTTCCCGATTGTCGAAGATAATCCCTATCGTTGAAAATTTTCTTGTCACCGCCACCTGGCTTATGCTTCACGTTATCCAAGGAACCAACTTTACTCTCAGCTTTGATGTCAATTTTTTGAGTTTGGATCTGAAAGTAACATTAGAAGAACCTTGGTTATTCTTTAATGCTTATTTATCGTAGGAAACGATGAATAAATGACAATGTAGATTTTGAAATTAGAATTTTAATTATTCGTCGATAACCTAATTAATTAGATATATAAAAAACGTATAAACATATCCGTGTTTAGAAGATTTAAAGAAAAATCGAACTTATAAATTTATCTTGAATTTATGTTCCATTCTCGTTGAAGCCTCTCCGTATCGTGCTCTCTAAACTAACGATTTGATTTCTGCAACGAACATTTATACTAATCTCAAAACATGCAGAAACATGCTTTAATCCCTTTAGATTGAATTTACTTACTGCTAAAAAAAGAAAGTTTAAATTTGACAGACTTGCTTCGTATATTTCGACGATACACAAAAGCGACAAATATTAGTTAAAAACGGCGAATCATTAGTTGTCAGTCGAATCAAATTAGTTACTCCCTTTTACAATTTTGCGATTTACAGTCCAGATTATGGATGTGGGTTTCGTTTTGATATCGATGCGATGAGTAGCTACCTCTGGAGAGGATAACTAACATATCATGTCGTGAAATTATTTGATATACTTACGTCGTTATTCGAATCCTGAGGCGTCTTAGGTGGTGTTGCCGATGACTGAATACCAACAAACAATAATGACTTGTTAATAACGATGGGTGACAATACATGCGACAACAAAAGGAAAGTCGTACGCTAGAGCAGAGGTTGAAGTGTTTTTCTTTTTCTTCTTTTTTGTTTTTCTTTTTTGCTAATCAGACAGTCCCAAAGAATCCGCATTTGAAAAAGATACTTTATTGTGATATTCAAGATTTCTTTGCATCAAGATAAACGAACAAATTAACAAAGGCATAGCGCGTAAAGTACCTACGTTCAATAATTATCTCGACCAGTCGAACGCGTAATTTTGTACGACGAAGAGTAATTTACGAAACAAAAGGTATCTCTGAGCCTGTCCTCAAGAAGGAAAGAACTTATAACAAGAAATAATTTTTCTTGATGCTAGAATTCTCGCTTTCTGTAACTTTTGAAAACACTAATTTTTTTAAGTAATGTAAAATGTACAATGTAAATGCAAGTCTACATTAACATTCTCTACATGCAACGACTCAATCAGAATCGAGATAAATAATTTTCCAGTCGAAATCAATCTGCCGCTCTCGCGACATGATCCAAATGAATAGCTATGATACTGTTTTATTACGAATAGACAAATGTCGAAGTAAAATGCAAACATTTAGTTAGAAAAATGATTCGTCACTACGATAACACCAAACGCTACAAACGGGTAATGTCAAGCGAAGTACATGATAACCATTGGCTTGAAAATTTGGAAATGTACACATAAATTTTCAAATACATCCGTTTCTATAATAGCTTCCATTAATTAGTTACGAATATGAGAGAAAACACAAACGTATGTTTCTTAATAAATTATGATTATATAGTACAACATAAACTCATGGAACAACTGGAGTGGGACAATTTTAGGTATTAAACGAATGACTATGGAGACATACAGACATGTTAATCGAATTACAAACTCGCTAAAATAAGTTTTAAACGAAAATAAAAGATTCGCTGAAGAATTTACGAGTATCTGTGCTTCTAAGAGTAGTCGTCATTCCTAAGGAAATATATTTCAAACTGAAATTCTTACTTTAACGCTACCACCGCCAGGAATGTGTTTGGCATTGTCCTTGGAGCCAACTTTTGGTTTTGCTTTATCTTTGAAGTCGAGCTTCACTGTTTCTATTTTCTTGTCACCACCACCAGGTTTGTACGTTGCATTTTCCAATGAACCGACTTTCGGTTTCGCATTCCATTGAAGTTTCATCTGAGCGATCTATCAAGGAATAGTTAAACGATAATAATTTTTCAATGAAAATACAGAAAAAAGGGAGGAATATATTTTAGACTAAGGGATTATAAACCATGCCATGTGCAGATTTTTTTTATAGATAATTATTCGTAATTACGACGCTAGGAAGATTTCCAAAAAAAATGTAAAGCGATTAACCTTTTTATCGCCACCACTGGGTGTGTATTTCTCGTTCTTCGCGGCAATTTTCGGCTGCGCCTTGCTAAAGTCCAGCTTCCTATTCTCTATCTTCACCTTTCCGCCACCTGGTTTGTAACTTGCATTTTCCAACGAGCCGATCTTCGATCGTACCGTTTTTAAGTTCGGAGAGGGCGCCGATCCCACTTGAATTTTGTTCATAGGCAGTTCTATAGGATTCAACGCATATTATTAACACGCGTTCTTTGGAAAAATGGGCCAATTCGTTAGATAAAAATTAAAACAAAAATACTCGACGCAAAGCTTATCGAGCTTGTTATAAAATTTAGGCAAAAATTTCGATAATACTTACTTTTCTTCTCTTGACCGGCTGTCGACGAAGGAGTTTCTGGAGTTCGTGGTAACGATTTGACGGACTTACTTGGCGATTTTACAGGTGACCCAGCTGTCGGCCCTTTGTCAGCATCTTTCGATTTAGAGGGTGACTTTTTCGTCGGTGAATCCCCAACTCCGTTTGTGGTTGGTTCCTGCGCAACATTATTACGTTATTTTACTATCGATTCGATAATTTGTGAAACGTACAAAAGCACATGTGTTGAATGAAAATTATTTACCGTGCTGGATTGAGCCGACTCGTTGGTTACGCTGCCGTTTTCAACCTCTGTAAAAATAAATATAAACACAGTTTCTTTTTGTCGTTACATTAAGAAAAACAAAAAAGAAAAAACACATAACAGTATCGTGATATTTGTGAAGCAAAATCTCAGTAGAATGTCTCGATTTCAGCGTTTATCTACGATAAACATGGCAAAGAACGAAGCTCCGCGTTTTCAAGTCGAATTCTTTAATACCTTTATTCTCGCTATTTTCTCCCGAAATTTTCTTAAACGTAAATAAAAACCTGGTGTCGTTGAAGACTTCTTTTCTTTTCGTTTGGCTGGTGTCGGTGCGCGTTGAACTTTAGGCGATTTAACTGATTTCGGCAAACTTTTCGAGTCCGGTGTCGTTTCGTCATCAGCCTTTTTCTGCTCCGTTTTTTCCTTCTCTTCTAATTCCTCGTTCTCAATAGGTGATTTCAGCGATTTCGGGCACTTTGGAGATTTCGGTGATTTCGGCGATTTTGGAGACACAGGCGAGTGAGGACTTTGGGATGGCGAAGATTTTATCGACAGTGATCGTTGTTCTCCATTGTCGAAACCTTTCACTCCTTCTTCGGGAGACTTTAAGAGAGACAGTGCCGGTTCTGCAATCTTTTCTCCATCCTCCGATGGTACTGAAAATTCTTGTGTCTCGCTTGCTTCTTTTTCGGAAGCAGCAGGACTCACGGCAACTCTTTTCGCGTTCGTTTCCGAAGAATCTCGAAGATTATCGGACTTGGAATCTTTTAAAACGTCTTCCGTACTTGATTCTTCGGTTACATTCGTCGATTTAGCCGGGGACTTTGAAGATGGATCTCTTAATTCTTTCTCCTTCGGAGAATGACTAAGATCCGCTAATTTTTCTTCCTCGGCTGATTTTTCAGGTTTCGACACTTCAGTGGGTTCTGGCTCGTCCTTGATCCGATCTGCTTTCGTCGGTGCTCTTAAATGTGATTCTTGTTTGCTTTTAACTTCTCCCGTTTCCTTTAGCAGATCTACGTCTGATTTAGTTTCCGATGCAGACACAGTGTCGTGTTGCTCCCCAGTTTGCTCCATTTCCTTTTCATTTTGATTTATTTCTGCCGGGATAGTCGCACGTGAATTGACTTGCGACATGGGCGGTGGATTTTTCAGTTCTTGATCGCTTTGTTTCTGTTTTGTATCCGTTGGTATATCCTCATGCAATTGTTCCAGAGATTTGGACGTTTCGTCATGTTCCAGTTCCTTTTGACTTTCGCTCGCTTCTAAGGGTGTACTTGACCGGGATTTACTCGGTGATGCGGATGGTTTCAGATTTTGTTGATTCTGATCATGGCTGGTTTTTGCCGGAGATTTATCTGTCGACTTAGACAGGATTTGCATTTGTTGATTGTTATCCTCATCCGATTTCGTTGGTGCTGTCGCACGTAACTTTTCTGAAGTTGTCGACGACAGGTTTAAATCTTGCTCGTTTTGTCCTGATTTAGCTTCTTCCGACTGCTTGGGAGATTGTTCAGGTGCAAGAGATACATCGATATTATCCGATTTCTCAATTTTACTTTCTATACCTGGTTTGGTCACATTCCCCTTATTCGTGTTCTCTTTCTGCGTTTGATCTTCGACTAATTTCTTCTCCGGTTCGTCTAGTTGATTACCAACCTTATCTACTTCCTGTTTGTCTAACGATTTTGTCTGCGCTTCTTCGCCCGGTTTCGTGGACAACCTGTTATCGCTTTCCACCGTGTTGGAATCTTTAACAGGTATTTTGTCAAGGTTCACAGCAACTTCTTTAATTTGCTGACCAACTCCCTCCGCAGTCGCGTTGAATTTATTGTCCACTTTTCCATTTATCGTAGCGATTTCTGGCCTTTTCACCGACTGAACGTCACTCTTTGGTACGTTAGACTCAATTAAAACTTCTTGACCGGTAACGTTTCCGTTAGCACGTGGCGATTTTCCGTCCACTACAACATCATCGTCGTCATCGTTTTCCGCATTTTCTCGAAATTCGGTTTTCTCCTTCGGAACAGGCTTTTCAAACTGCTGCAATTTCTTCGAGTTATCGACATCTGCCATTTTGTCGACTATTATTCGCGGAAGTGATGGCTTCTTATCTTCTCTTTTGACAGCTAAATTCTGTCGAGATATGTTCAGCAATGATTCATTTCGTTGCAATGGTTTTTGTGCGATTTCTTGCGATCGTGCGAGAATGTCAGGATTCCGTCCTTGTTGAGGTGCGTTTGGGTGTTCTGGCCTTTGTTGATATGGTCCGTTCGGATGCTCTGGCCTCGATTGCTGAGGTCCGTTCGGATGCTGCGGCCTTGATAGATGAGGTCCGTTCAGATGCTCTGCTCTTGGATGTTGAGGTCGTTGTACGTTGCCTTGGAACCTTTGCGCTTGATAATTTCCAGGATGCGGCGGTCTGGGTCCCAGTTGCGAACGTTGCACGGACGACGGTGGAAAACGCGGATTTAGGACGATAGGTGGATGTTGACCTTGTTGCGGTGGCTTCTGAGGAAACGAACCTCCCGGTGATCTCGGAGATCCGTACGGTCTGACTTGGACGAACTGAGCCGGATTCGTTTGTCCGACTGGAGACCGATTATCAAAACGAATTTGCTGTAGCTGTCCACTCGGTCGTGGTTGTCCTACGGCACCATTATTTACAGGCTGCCTTGGTAATCCAGGTGGACCTTGCGGTCTCGCCCGATAGACAGATGGCAATGGCGGGTTTGATTTCACCTACGAAATAATAATTTTACTCGCGACAATTCGCGGTCGCCGCAGATCGCAAGAACAAATTTCCAAGTGACGTTTTAACGGTACTCGACAGAGATTCGTAAAATTGTTGTACAAACAGAACGACGTAATTAATAACAGTCGTGTTCTTTGCTTTGACATTGAAATATTTTAGATGTATGTAATTAACCCTTTGACTATTCTTAGCGCTTAAAAGCGCTTAATAAATCTGCGCTTGTGATACTGTAGGCACCTATAGGCGTTGCGAAAATTTAGTCGACCGTGATTCCAGCAAATCTCATTTGAACCAGATGTAAGCGAATGCTAATTCAACTACCGCTAATTACATATTCCGTTAGTTAGATATTATCTAAATATGTTTATTTCACAGTCTTTGTTTCGTATATCCTTAAGATGTAAAATTGAGATAATAAAAAGGTGAGAAAAACTACATGTAAACATGAAATGATTCATGTTCGGATTCTATGGAAACAAGTGATCTTGAATAAATGAGAATATGAATGAATCAATGATATTGGTTTAATGTACTGGAATTCAGTGTCTTAATTATTTCAACACACATTCTCAGAAATACACGCCTATCGAAAAATGTCGCCGTTCTCGATGTAAATTGCCACTGAATTCCTATCGTATGGTACGGCTGGTACGTCTCAAAGTCTCCCATAGTCAAAGGGTTAATATTTCCTAATTCCGTGATAATATCTAACGAGTGATTGTTCTTTTAGTAATTTGCAACGTCTTAACTAATAGCGACGTTCCTTTTATTCTCAGTAATTCTTACTACGAATGTTTGTACCAGACTTCGATAACGATCGATTCGAGCTGTTCAAAAACGATACCGACGAATAGTAGAAACATGCATGGAAAATCTTGATAATCGATACTGGCCCTGAGCCCATCGATCAGCCTGTAATATAAAACGGAGACGTTTTGAAGATTCGTATTTACCGTACCTGCCACCGTTCGACTTTCTCTACTCGTTATGGGATTAAGCCACGAATGATTATAGTATACCATCGACATCTATTGCAATTCACCGAGGCATTTTAGATTGGCGTGACCTACAGCAGTAGCTTCCCTTTGGAACGCCAGGCTGTTTACCCTCGTTTCTTCATGGAATTCATCAACGTTGAAAAACGTTCGGGAAGCTCGTTGAAACTGTTTGTACGAACGTGTCGTAAACACGAAACTTTCGACGCGATGCAAAGTAGACAACACTTTTATTCAATGATGGAATATCATCGCCGATAAAATGTATCTTTACTAGTTTGAAAATTGGCAGTGTAATGTCACGAGTATCGGTATAAGGTGCTCCTCCTATCTATGATTCGCTTTTCATTTCTTATGCCGTTATCAAATATTTCTACCGGATTATTAAACAAACACAGCTATTACTTGACAGTCTTTCGATGTCACAAATATCAGTTATTCGCTGTAGATATTTAATTACGATTGCAAGTCATTAATGTTTCTCTTTCGATTAAAATGAGCCGACACGTTATATAACTTTGTTTCTTACCTATGCGCTACTTTGAAATAACAGTTGATGCTCTAAAATGAGTAAAATGTAGTTTTCAATCAGATATCACGTTAATAGATACAATTAAATAATCGATATGCAACTTAAAACTCTCATTGATAATTCGAAGCTATTGAAAGAAATAGAACTTTTTAAAAATATTGAAACAAGAAGTTCTTCTAATCTTGTATAGTCAGTGTTTCTAATTGCTGGAGGAACGTTTAAAATTTTTGCGTGATTAGTAGTCTCACGAAACATAGTACATTAACGAAAGTACGTGAAAAGTGCTTGAACGTTTTTGTAAAATTGTAGCTTACCGCATTTAGTTCGCGATCCGAAGGAGATTCGGACGCGGTTCCTGCAGTTTGTTGCGAATCCATTTTTCAGTTCGTTCATACGCGATTAACGTTTAAACTCGCGTCGATTGGACGATCTTGTCACCCCTGACAAGATATTTCTCCATAAACCTGTTACGTATCAACGGGTAGTCTTCATCAAAGATTACATCAAAGAGATAATACAACTCTACGTAAGTGCTGATATTCCCAACCAAGTCTACGTTGTGTCTAATGAATCGTACTGAATGAGAAAGACGGTTGTCGTGATGCGTGAATCATCGCAATTAAATACATATGATGCTCGACGAAGCTTGTTTAATGAAACCATTACTAGCGAACTACTTTGATGGTTTTAATAATTACGTTCGGCATCTTTTCAAAATCCTGCAAGAGTAATATTCGCTTTTTCCACATTCTCGCTTGACGTTCAAACATGGAAACACAACTGTACACTTCGATCACTTTCGTTCGAAAATGTTAACGCGTAACATATAGCTTTGATGTAGCAGTGTATCAACGTTCAGTGTGTTAACATTTTGGAAGATGTCTATACATTCGACATATTCACGAGAGATGTGCCAGACAGATACAGAAGAGTATATACATTTGTACGATTCTTACGCGTATGACGACAGATTGAAAGATGAAATTGTTCAAAGTTCAAACTACTAGTTCCTGTGGATAATCCAACGACAATCAGGGATGCAATTTGCTCGATATTGTTATTTCTACCTGTTTTGATAGCTACATATGATGCGTGCAACAGTTATACCGTTCACTTAGAATTTACAACACTCTATGACCGTGCCTAAAAGTACTGCTATTTGCCAACGACAAGTAACGTGAATATAGCATTGTAGTCAGTGTCAATTTGCTTTCAGCGCATTTTATTAGTGCCTCTATAATTATTGTGGATTCGTACGTGTATGTGTGCTAGGTTAGAAATGGTCTCGATTTTCTGATCCTTTGCTTGTAACTTCTACTAATGAAAACTAATGCGATACAGTTGAATGGTACTTTCATGGAATGGAATTATTTCCGGATTTTTACCTCGCGTCATACCTACGTACAAACTCCATAAACACATACATAGAAAACTAGTATTTACTACTAATTACGAAAAAGAAAACGTTTTTAACGCCAAAAAGTAATTAACTGCTGGCAGGCGTGAAGGTTCATTAGGAAAGAACAAGAAAGGGAGGAAAAAGAAGATGGAGAAAGTTTCAGGGGTGTAGAGCCTAGAGGATGGAACGCACGCAACCATTCTAACTGTAGAACACAGGAGGATCGCATTTCTACGTATAATAGTGGCAATGGTTAACCTTGGTAAATACATTGCTGTAGGTATCACGAAACCATGGCAGCTTCGTGCGAAAGACCAATATAATTGAGGTATTCCCACAACGCATTCACGATTTGACTGATTACGACGTTAGAGTATTTTCTTTGAGAACATAGGTATGCCTCGTATATCAAAACGTCCAAGTCTTTACTAACTTTATCGCACATGCAAATCTATCATATCGAAACACATAAAGAGCAACGATCGTGTACTTATGATTTGATCAAATTTTGAAATTAAGTTGTTTTCTATCACGCAAATTTTTGCCTCGCGATTTAATGTAAATGAGCTATATTTTTACCAAGTCTTCGTCATCGATTACAACTGAATTTCTTCGTCACCAATTACAACCGAATTTCTTCGTCACCAATTACAACCGAATTTCTTCGCCAACTCAAGCCAGACGTTTTTTCTGGCTTTGATATAACGTCTGCGTTTGATTAAAATACGAGGTCAATGTATTATAGTCGTTCATATATAATTAATACGATCTGTAACCTTCTAGTAACCTTCAGACGTATTTATCAGTCGAGGCATCTACTACTTTCCTCTTTTTTACCCCTTCAATGTACTCACGAAAATATCGCCCACGATTCTCTTACACCCTTCTAGTGTACACGACCTTCCTAAGAATTTTCCGAATCTATACGGGCCAGAATTTCGTGCGAACTCGATTTCAGTGAACACGTGATTCAGCTACTATCTGATGGTCAGGAATAACTACACCTTTCGAAATCGACTCGTTTAACCCCTTCTTGTGATTTATGGGATAAGCTTTTTGACCGAGAACAGCCTTGTAGCTTGTTTGCTCATTTACTCCTTTGTTCAGTTGCTGCGCTCCCCTTTCGGTAAATTTGTTTCGAATAGAATTTATTCGAGCAGCGTTACTTAATAGTTACACGTTGCATACTATTTAAATGGAATCAGGAACCTTTCAATTTGATCAGACGCCGCTAGACGTCAAATTAATTTGACCGTTGAACCTCGTTTCCACAAGATGACCGGGGAATCATTTTGGAAGATAATTGCTGCTATATCAAAGTCTTTCGTTCTGATTTTCTAGGGAGACCGAGAAACAGGTCATATACAGCGTGTCTGTACTACTCGGCAAGTGCCCATTCCTGAAGTTATTGATCCGACCCGGCGAGCGTGTTCGAGTCTACCGTTTATATGCACACGGATGCACATCGTGTAATACGGTTAAGTTAACTTGCTAATGAGTGCACGCGTCATAAAAAAAAGCTTGCGACACTTCTGTGACGAATGTCACGCGGGCTATTACCGGATTCGAGTCATCTTACGTGAATATAGCACGGAGAATGTCTCGCCACGCCATTTTCCGATCGACATCAGGACTTAACCCTGAACTACTGTCCGTCGGGTTACCCTGATTCCTGTTAACGACTGCCACTAATGTATCTCGATATATAAATAAAATTACGGCACGTTTTTGTTAAATTCAACATTAAATTAACAGATTCGCATTTTTGGTAATCTGGCTCGATTATCATATTCCGTAAGAGAGGTGTTTTAATAATTATGAACGTGTATCTTTTTAAAAATATTTTTATTTAATACCGTTTTTTAAAATACAAATATCTCCATTTTTTTCGATATCTCCAAAGATTCCAATTTCTTCGAATTTTTTCAAATTTTTATACTATTTTTGCCATATCGTTAGGAATAATTGCTCGTAATATGTCTTTCGTAAGATTTTCTAGCGTAAAATTTTCCGGAACGTTTCTATTTAGTTTGGTAACTTTGGATCTCTGGAATACTGGAAGGTAGCTACGCGTTTCTCAGGCTTTGATCAAGGCGTGGGTGGTAACTATATCTGATGCGATGCTCGAGGAATAAGAATTTGTCACAGGTCTAGATAACTAAACCTATTAGGACAATTTGTTGGTCACGGGGAAATCCAAATTTTCGTTTCTGAAATTCCTTTTTGCAATGGTTTTCAGACTCAATAGTTGCATCACATCTAAACATTTGTAATGGTCTGAGAATAAATTCAAGGATATGGAAATTCTATTTCTTAGAAATTAAAAACTGCGTGAATCATTCGGCGAGGAAACGTCACGCATGTGACGGACTAATTTATTTAACGCTTATGACAGTTAACACGCATGCATGCTAATTTTTATTGTTTTCAATTGCAAGGATCGATACGGAGTCTAACGCAAACATCATTCTAACGAACTGCATCCAGGTCAACGAATGAATATAACACGTTAAAACTTTTAGTCGTGTTACAGCGTATAGCAACAAAGAAGATACTTAAACCCTATTACCGTTGACATGTGTGAGTATGACGAAACTAGATCCTTCAGTGGGGGCTATGTAAATTGAGCTATCAAGAAATGCATGACACAATAAACATAAACGGTTTATGAAACTTGTAATTATATTCAAACTGTTTCCAATTAACTACTTAGGCATTATAATCCTATTCGTTCGAAAAGTAGTTTAGTTTTTCAGTAAAATTTATTATTAAAATATATCGAATAAAACGTGTCACAATTGTTTATGGATGAAAAAGATACGTGTTTCGTCATCTTCTAACATCGTTTGCTTTATTCGCAGCTCTGAAACACACTGTACTACCATAATGCCAATTCTTTTAATTTTTGGTCTCTCGTTTTCGTTTTCTTCACACGTGAATTATAAAAATACATTCCACGAACGTAATCACTTCTTTCGAATAAAATTTCCTAAAACTAACGTATTAAGCTGTTTTCAAAATAACAGCAAACTTTATTTTTTTTTTTTTACGAAAATACACTACGTACAGGGTACAATACATTATAGCACATAAATAACCCTAGTGAAGCTCGAAATATAAATTTACTACTGTTCTTGGTAGTCTGAGAGAAAATGGCTCGTAATACAATACTTCACGCCTATCGTGTATTTCGTGGTTTTACGCCCTGGAAATTCTATCTATAAGGTGTAGACAAAGTGTTCTATATGCTTTTCCTTATTAATAATTGTGATACTTTATGTAGCAGCTATCAACATCGATCAGGACTCGAATTCTACGTCTCCTGTGGATCCTGCCACAACAACGTCAAAGGCCACTATCGATGATAACTTTAAACCTCTATTTTCTGCTACACGTTTCTTGCGTGCGTTTCGGATATTTACGAGTTTTGTTACGGACAAAATGAAAAGACAGATTGGGGGTAACGACTGATAACAACAGCGAGGCAGCGCATGTACAATGTATAAGTGACGTCGTTTTATCTTATAGCAGCATCTTTGAGTCACCTGCAGCGTCGATGTGCAATTGTCACGTGGGCGTAGTTATCGAGAACGCATCAACGCTTCCTGGATGCTAACCTATTTACAAGCGCAGCACCGCCAGTTCTACGCCAATAAGATTTCCTGTTGATAGAACTGAAACGTTTGTAAAAATCGCACTGGCAACGACGGTTTGCATTTTAATTAAAGAAAAAATGCGGGGAAGATATATTACTTCGTACTTCGAATCAGATCGTTTCCGGATAACACGAAGAACGTGACTATGGAGAATTATATACAGGGTGGTTGGTAACTGGTGGTACAAGCGGAGAGGGGGTGATTCTACGCGAAAAAAGAAGTAGAAAATATAGAATAAAAATTTTTTTTTTATTTTTTATTTTTTTTATTTTTTTATTTTTTTATGATCGAGATAACGATCTACAGTGAGATCCGTTATAACGTACCGCACGCGTACCGAGCGAAAATTCAAAGTCGATTTTCTCGAAAACAAAACCTCAAACGAAAAATGTTTATTCTATATTTCCTACTTCTTTTTTCGCGTAGAATCACCCCCTCTCCGCTTGTACCATCAGTTACCAATCACCCTGTATACATACTATTTTTGCAATATTCCTATACATACTTTGATCGACTGATTCTACAATGGTTTACAATGCAAAAAAGTGTATTTATACGTTTGGATAAAATTAGAAAAGAACGAGGGAATAGAGAAGAAGAATCCATGTACATAGCAACAACGCTAAAAACAGATCTGTGTTCGAATCGATTTACAAATCGAAATTAGAAACATCTTCAGGACTTAAAAAAATATTATGGCAATGAAATTGTAGATCACAATTTGATATCGAATAATATAATACAGATTACCGTTAAACATAAGTGACAAGTACTTTACTTGCAGACGTTGCTATCGCTAGAGAACGAAGAAATATGTTTTCCTCCAACAATTTTGTATCTGAACTTATGAGAAGTAAATATTTTTGGTGATATTGTAGACGTATGTATAAAATTTCGAACTTTTATTCCGAATCAATTCGAATTAAACGATAGTGTTAACTTACGCCTATCGAACAAAGGGGAATTTCACAAAGGTTCCAGCACTTAACGATTTGGGACGTCGTATTCGCGACGCTAACGTAAAATATCCTCGATTTTCGAAAGTCACTGTAGAAAATTGAGAATAAAAGAGATTTAAATGCCAACAGAATGCCTGGTATAGTCGATATAATCACCAATTGATGACCGACACTTCGAATTCCCGGATCACGTACAGATACAATTCTCCAAACGATTTCCACGACATCGTCCCACGGCTATCCAGCAAATTCTTAATGGAAACGAATCAGAAATACGCATTTTGTTCGTACTTTGAAGAACGCGCAAATTTTATACAGAAATTCTTTCATCCTTTTAATATAGCGAAGTGTTAAAATTCTATCACAAGGGAAGAATATGTCAAGTCCATTTTTATCGATTTTCTAATTTCCATGTTTCTTGGTAGCTAAAAAGAAGCATTTCGATACATACATAAAGTTTGCATCTATCTATATAATTTTATATAAGATTAAGAGAATAACTAATGCAAAGATGATTAATTTGTTTGTTCAAAAGAGGGTGAGAAAGCTAATGTAAAGGTGATTAATTTGATCGATTTGAAAAAAAATGTATACCTGATCACAAAACCATCGATGTGATATCGATTAAGATTATCAAACTTTAAAATTTCTCTGCTGCGAAAAATGGAAAATATGACTCATCGTGTTTTTCCCGTGTAGTCATCAAGTATCTCGTTATTACATTTAACATAACATTCAATACGCTATATTGCTATTCATTTTTCTATTGTCCTTTCGCTACTGCTAAACAATGAATCAAATAAAAATTATGATGCTAAGGATATTAAGAATTTTATGTACTTCAGCAATAATGTCGAGATGAAAGGAAACAAACGAGTTTAACGTACGTAATAAAATAGAATGTCACGTTGAAAGTCTTCGGATTAGATAATTGTCATAACGAACGTGGACGAAGAGTGCACTTCTAAGTGTGTAACTAGGTATTGTGCAAGTATTATATACGTCTATGGATGTTTGCTTCCAATTACTATTGCGGGTGATTGCACTAATAATTTGAATCGGTGTACTGAAACCATTTAAAAACAAATTATCGAGTTACTCGCGCTATAAATTGCATAAGCATTAGCTGAAATGTAGTCAATGATTACTATCTACAGTATCTCTAAGTATCTACTTCTACAAAATTATTCGGCAATATTTTATAGAAAAAAGAGCAGTTAAAATATACGTTCGATAATTTAATATTCCACGTCATACGATATTCTTTGAAAATGTTGAGCCGCTCGAAGCTTCGTTATGTGAGAAGCAAGACGTTATCACGTTTTATTTCATCGGACTAAGAAAAATTTGAAACGTCAGATCTTATTTACAGGACTCGCACGACGAAAAGTTGCACATTTCTTAAAAGCGAATTTTTCCTGAAACTTTGACTCGTCAAAGACGAACAGAGATAAAGGATGACGAAAAAATCAGTCGAAAATCCTTCGCCAATTAATCTACTGCGAATACAGGTCACAGATCCTAGACCCTTGCGTGAAACGACACCGAGTAAAATTGAAATCACGTCGCACGGAATGTCATTCGTGCTTAATTCTGATATCCGTGTTTAAATAATTCCGAACTGTTCCTACAAGATATCAGGAAAAGAAAAAAAGACACTGTTCTTTCTAGCACCTTCGATCTTTCTGGTAACGACGTAAAAGGGGGTCCACGATCCTTGGAATCCAAGACTCGCGAACCGAACGAAGGTGCTACTCGCGTTTGGATAACAATTTCTCTTACCTGATTTGAAAATCTATGCTGACCCACGATAGCAATTGCGAACGCGATCTCCAGGTTGTTCGTCGATCAGTGTCTCACGAGAAACTAGCTCGTTTAAAGACCTGGAAGTCCTTCCTCGGTAAGGTACGTTCGTTCGTCGTTCCACGTCCGTCCGTTTGTCCTGGCGTGCTCTGCTCCTGCGCCTCACGCCCAACCACCCGACGAGACCACCTAACCAACTCACTCGATAACCCACCCATACACATACGACTTCGTTGAGCTTTTACGAAACAATCTATCGATAAATTATGTAGCACCAGTCCTCCTTTTTTCCGCACGCAATGGCTACCAAACTTTCCCTTCCACTATGCTTTTTGTCAGCGCGTCCAATGGAACGAGTTGTTGCCTGGGAAATGCCGACGCTTTCGACGTCTCGCGGAGGAATTTCGTTTCACGAATATCGATGAACAATTGCATAAAAGATGCAACTGTTATCGACGATTAATTCGTAGCCAGACGAGGACGTGCGATAAAAAGAACGAACTCTTGCGATAATTATGTAATCGAGAATGTCGTTGCGATTGTGTGGTTGATCAGCTAAAAACCGATAAGTTTATAGAGTTTTAGCATCTTCGACAAAATCTGAAGCTTATCACGACTAACTGACAAAAGCTTTAATCCTTCTACGCGTCTTCTCTTTGTCTTATAACAATATCTTAACAGCATGGTCTCAAAAAGAAAATGAAAGATGGTTAAACACGTCTGTCGCTTTCATTCTGATTACCGTGACTTTTCCCGTTCGTTAAGAGCAAATATACATTTATCTTGCAAGCAGGAAAGGATCGAACGCTGGTTGCGCGAATAAAGCGTGGCGCACCCTTTACTACCCAGCCACTTTAATTCCACTGTTATTACGTTGGTGCGGTCGACATCCCAGTTAGTGCGATATATTTCAAATTTCCAAGTAATTCCCGGTAACATGCAAAAATTTGTCAATCTCTTCCGACATCCGCGGGAATGCTTTACACATACAAGGATAAATATTTCAAAGATTGATTGGGATAGAAAGTGTAAAACGATTGATGCTATGAATCTCGTGTATTTCGAAAAATTTCTTCTATAAAGATATAACGTTCGTTTTATTCGTAATTATAAAATATCATAAAAAATATAAAATGCGAGGAGGAATTTTTTATACCGCAAAGTCGGTAATAAAACTTATCTATGTATCCATAATTCAGTTCTGGTAACTTAATAAAATGTTATCTGCTCGTTGATAAATATCATTTATGTCACGGGAACAGTTTCCAACGTTCAGAGTTTCAATATCTTTATTGATTAATTGCTGGTTTGACTAAGTCACTCGTTGATGCTCTCGAGTTATTTCGCGCCTCATCATCAATTACATATTATCGTTAGTGGTGTACAGATTCAGCCAAACTTCTTCTTCAATGAAACGGTTGTTTCATTCATTTCAAATCCCTCGGTGTTACGCTCCAAGCGATGATATTATCGACAAATAGCAAGCAAACTAATATACGTAGTGGCGTCATGAAGGCGCCGTGTTTCATTGCAGAAACGTCATAAAAACAGAGTCAATGATATATAATTTTAAGACGTTACATACGTGACGATACTGTCTTTTTGAAGGGACTCTCTTGGGTTCATGGTTACTAAACGTTTCTAGTTGCTGGAGATTTCGCTTCACTTTTTGCTCTGGCATAAACTTTTACCTCGTCTCTTACCTGAAATAAAACAAAGAACTGTTAATTGAGTATCGATGTAAGTTGATTTTTTTAAATTATATGAGTTTTGCTATCATCGAATTTGTTTTCCTAATGTATTAAAATATATGTCACTTCATCTTTCAGCTTATACATTTTCCAAGAAATATCATGACAATTTTATTAATTATTTTAGAGTTATAATTACGCAATACATGCCAGGTAAACATTTATACCGATATATTTATATTGATATGATAAAATCAATATTTTAGGTAAAATAATTTTCAAAGAAAAATAAAAGCCGTATATTTCGCGTTGCACGAACAAAAACAGTTTATTCGTGCGACTAGTACGATACATGTATTACATATGTACGCATGTGTTAGTCTCGCGACAGGTTAAGATTTCTGTTGAATACCATTTTTGTCACAAATTGCTCGAGGCATTAAATAGTTTTAGTGTCTTCTAACTGCGTTCGACACGTACAGCTTTTACCTTCGGTGGTTTGCTGGTTTACTTTCGACCTCGCAAAATCTTATAGCATTTGTTTATGAACAAAATATATATAATTGATAGAATTTCAGATTATTTGTAAATTATATTTTGTATGTATGATCCATTTTATATATACTTCTAATAAAATTTTTATAAATGACTTAGTTTATAATTAATTTGAGCTTAATATATAACTAATTTTCTATAAGAGGTTCATAGCGATGATAAATATTTTATTGCGCACGATCTATTGTAGACCTACTTTCTATTTATTTCATATTTTATTCGTTTATTTTTATTACGAATACATGAAATTATATCATCAGTCGCTATTTGTACGGACAAAACCACGAATGGACTCGTTCATCACAAAATCGATACTAGTCGTTACAACCATCTTCCGGTAAGAATGTTCGTGTCCAAAAGTTTTGATAACTTTCTTAATTATTCAAAATCACGTACCGACGGGGATAATACCGATCGTAGATTTAATTTTCTAACACTATATGTATTTTTTAAGAATTTCCAACTTATATCTTTACGCGGGCATTTTAAAAGCAGCGTAGATTTATCATATTTCGATTCAAAATTCAGTCTTTCGTTTAATACATATTTTAATCTACGTTTAGCGTAGATTTTTTTGTACAATATAATTTGAAGCTGTGAACGTAATCGCGACAATAGATTTCATTCTGAATGTATTTCATGTATACGTAACCTTTTTCATGGGAAATTCGTCCAATTAATACACTACAAGCTTTTAATTAATATAAATTACATCGTCAAGTAAGAAAACAATAAAGGATTACTGGCTTTGATTTACGGATGAATAAGGACTGGAAAGAAATTTTATTCATAAGGTGTATTGCCCCTCGTAGTCGTGCGTCTAATCGAAGATTACTAATCCACAACGACGGAAGCCTTGCAAAGGCCCCCTTGGAATCGAGCCACGTACCAGAGTTCTCTCTTATCGTTAAGAATCGATAGTTTAGCTCATCCTCTGGCTCTCGTGTATTCCTTATTGATATTCATTACCTGGTAAGGTAAGACACCTTGCAAAAATAGTATCTTGCTGCTTAAGTTGAAACATTAAAGATCTTCAGGTATGTTGAATGAGATCTAAATAATAGTTATAATTTATTAAAAATTTTAAGGAAATCGTAAACGAAAACTACCTTTGAATATTAGTACGAGATATTTTTGTAAGCGTGTCGCATCAATTTGTACATGGGTGTCGATCTTCGTCAGTTAACGCATCGAAACCGCGGACAAATATGCGAGTACACGAAGAAACGCGCACGAGTCGTGACATTTATGTAACCTTACGGCTTTACAACTCGTCCCGGATGAACGCCTTCCCAAAATACAACCCATTGGTTCATCAAAGGAGACAATGTGCCATTAGGCTCTGGGTACCAAGATGAACGGAAGATGTCGAACGGAAATGAACATCGGAAGACGCTGATATCATGCAAAGTAATACGTCAGAATCCTAATCATCGATTAAAGTCGACTGAAATATCGTCCTTTCTAATTACTTATTTGGATCTTCTTTTTTTTATATCACGTAAAAAAATACTCTATTCCATACGTCATTAATTCTATTGACACCGTACTGAATATGTTCGTCAATGCATGACTCTTTGAAAAGTTTGACGCGTCGTAAGAATAACAAGGCTTGCGTTCAACAGATTTCTCTCTTCGCATTTTTGCCGTGCTTATCTTAATCCAGTATAACGAGTGGAAGTGAACTTTGCTTTCCTCGTTACAAAAGTATTTGCACGTGTACGGTATTGGATAAAAATGAGGAATTGCCCGATTTAGATATAGATAAGTGGTACATCGAGTTTAAAAATTCGTTTCGAGTTTCGTGTAGTTGCATGAGACAGTTTGTATACCACGTCAGTTACATTAAAGACACGATATCTATGAGGATTAGTCAGAGAAAAAAGTAAAGGTGACACTAATGCTATTCTTAGAGCGTGTATTGTAGACTGATACTTGTTTAAAGTGGTTAGATTTGACGATCTTACGTACAAACACGCCTACGCAACACGCGGATGCACACGACGCTACGCATTCTCTCTTTTTCTCTTTCCGTCTTTTATCCCCTCTTCATCATGAGAGTTATCTACATTTAGATACCCAGCGTTGGTCGATTCACGACACTTAAAAGTTATCTTTGCTAATTACGTAGGTAGCCTAAATTCCACCGATCTAATGCCTTTTGAATTGTATCTTCCACTTAAACGCCACGGTCCAATAGAGTTTGTCGAGCATCGTGTATTTAAAATGCTCAACTTGTTACTAACGCGCAAATGTAAGAACATTAGCCAATAATGTTACATAATTGGAACGTATACAAAAAACAAAAAAAAAAAAATTAAAACGCGACGAACCGAAGTAAAATAAACGAAGTAAACTTTACTTTCCTATTCGAAGAAGCTTCAGTTGCAGTCAAAATTGAAAACTGAAACAGCAAAAGATTGAAACTATTCGAAAGAACTTCATCGAGTCGTTGGAGAATTTCATTTGTTCAATCAGCGAAAGATCTTTTTTACCTATGATCTTCTTTTTACTGGATGCCAATGATGCAACCAGTTTTTGGTCATTAAACGACAGATAATTCTACGTCTGAGACAACGATTTGGTCCATTAGCCGTACGTCGTACAATTACCGGTAAGACGATATAGCATATTGGCGATCTTACTCCAACAATCAGTTACGCCTCGACATCGAGAACTATAATGATAATTGACAAGGGTGTGCCCATCAATCGTATGAAGTAACTTAAAGAGGATCGGTTATCTTATTAAGATATTAACGGTGTCGCGTAAACGATGTTACAAGTAATTAAATCGCTTTCGACACCGCGAATGGAATTATTTATAACGATTTTCCAAATGTTCGCATTTCTCCTCATTTAAGGATCGAATAAACATTTATAACAAAGTACGACTTGCTTATTTCTAATCAGAATCCGTAGTTTCCTGTCTACAATTTTTTCCATCGTCTGTTTTTTTTTCTTCTATTGTTGGTTTACGATCCTTTTAGGCTTTAGGGACATATGTAAATTTGTGCTTTTTCTCCTATTGTTCGCGTCACCAGCTGCGTCACTCGTTAGCTGGCACTTATTAATTCTTTTTGCTTTTTCGCCTTTCGCTTCCAACTAGTAGAACCGTACCTATATTTCGCGACTTGAATATTCTTACTAATGTATCACTTCGGTAAACAGAAATACTAAAACAAAGCGAGTCTATTAATACCTTTTTGAACTAATGTATTAGTTATTTATTTATTTTTATACTATACGTATCATTATTAAAATTAATAATAATGATATTGATTATTAAAACTAATTGCATTCAGATATGTATCGATGCGATCAAATAAACGTAAGTTAACTGACTTGTGAATGTTCAACCGAATTGTGGCTGGGAGCATGATGGAAAACAGACTAATTTGAGAAACGAATAAGCGACAGTAGCTAAACAAATTTGTGATATTCGTCTTGTTACAATTTAATTTATAAAAGTATTTTCTTTGTAAGTATTTCCGTATACATATACAGTTTATAAGATAAATAACAATGTTTGCAGAGATTTTTATAGAACAACGATACACGGACAATCTGTATCCAAGTACGATTATTCTTTATGAAAGTGGAGAAATCCTAAACGTTTAAAGAAAATGCTTCCATCCTAGTGGGGCTTGGATGCTGTGCGACGTCGCGTCGTTTTATTATCGATTCTCCTGTCTGGCGCTCGTACAAACCCTCTCTTCTGCTTCTCCCCCTCTTTCGCCACAACCCCTCGCCCTTTACTTTGCCTTTGTACGAGTACGCGCAGCCCCTTCCTGCTTTACGCGAGACACGGGAAGGGTACATTCGCTCGAATGTGATATAAGTTTGTTCTCGGTTGAAAGAAATATCAATAACCCACTTTCATTAACTTCTTTTATGCACTAACGCTGAAACGTTCTATTGTTTTAGTACAAATTGTAAAAAAATTATCAATGTTTAATTCTTGATAGTAAAAGACATTATTTTATTGCTTTTCCAAGAATGCAGGGAAACCTAAACTACGTCGGTCCGAACAGATAGCCGAAAATAAAATAAAAATATAAGAATGGTAGTAGTAGGAATAGATTCCCGTAAACTATGATTTTTTTAAAGCTACCAAAGAATTCGAGAAAAAAAATAGCATCTAGATAAATGGGACGTCTAGAAGCAAGGTAGATCTGCTATTTTTACATTTATATTTAGAAAACCGTACCGTTCGTTTTATTATTATCTAATTGGGATTATATTCTGCACAACAATCCGCTATAACAATAAAATACATATAAATTTTTCCGTGCTCGCGAATATGTTTCACGAGAATCTAAAATTTTCGATAATTATGACGTTAAAGGTCATCCACTTTTTAAGTATGTTATATAAAATTATGCATACGTCTGCTTCGTGTTAAGGAACTCGGACAATCATAGATTCATTCGTGAATAATCCTGGTCATTCTCGAGATGTGACATCATCGATTATCATATGCAAAGTTAGTCCACCTCACATGTCATTTTAGAACTTCAACGATGAGAATTATACGTTAATGACCATACGCGAGCAAAGGACTTAAATTCATAAATTACTCGTGATGTGGGACAGACGAAGAATAATTGGCAATTTACTTCCAATAAAATGAATTGTTTACCGCTTACAAAGAAATATCGTCTTTATTAATCCGACGCTTTCGATAAAATGCTAATCACAAAACATTTATCCAGTGAATTGTGTTACCAAAAAAAAAAAAAAAAGAAACGAAAAAAGGTAAACATACTGTATAACAGCTTTAAAATTTTAGCCGAATGTGAGTTAAATCTAGAATTCATTTCTTTATTACTTGTCAACACAAGTACTTACTGATTTACTGTATACTGTCGTATTTACTGATAACACTTATCTTTATGTAACACTTATAACAATTATGTACATAGAGAATAAAATATACTTAAAATAAATTTATCTACAAAGGAGACAGTAAACGTTGAATATAATATATAAACTTAATTTCAATACAACTGAGGAAAACTCACTCGTGTTATGTTATGGGCTGATAATTAAGCTATAATATCACTGAATCGAAAGGCGACTTTAAAACAATCGTGGCGCCTGTTCTCCTTGGCGATCGAAAGATAAACAAACCTATTTCTTCCATCACGGTCCACTCGGTGCACATCAAACGAGTATTTATTCTTAACTGGTTTATCAATATTGCGCGACAAAACCGATTGCGTTGCGTGATACGATTATAAAGCTGACGTAATCACCGGTATGTCAGAATCGAGGCGTTATTGGTATGCGGTTGTTGCACAGGACAAGTAAAAACGACATGTCAGGTGCACGGGTGTGGATACGTATGTATCTTTGAATTCGCGGCCCCCATTGGTTACGGGTTTAATCGTTTCGAGGACATGTTTACAGCTCGCAGTGTAGCCTTTAACGGAAAGCGGAACAAATCGGTGAAGGGGCGCCTGTCCGAATGCGGCTTCGACACGATGAATTGATACCAAACACGCCGTCCACACTTTCGTTTAAGGAAATCCGTGTCCACTTGCATCGTCTGGCTTATGTAGATTAAGTGCGTTGCACTTTTAGACACGAGATCGACGCGGAGATAAGTGTTACGAGATGTTCGCGCGAACGCAACGTCCTGTGACCAAAAACGCGATACGTGTTACGCTCGATTCATTGTGGCGGGTGTCATCGAACTCGGTCTTGCACAATAATTTGTCAATAATATCGGTGAATTGGCAAGTAACGAGTTAGAGTAGGAAATATACATATCTCTATCGCTTTCCCTCATTTGCCAAATTCTAAGGAAATTTTACTTTTTAGGTTGCATTACCAATTTGGTGAGAGATTGCAGAAAAAGCGCAGAATGCTAATGTTACAAACGAACCCCACCAAGTCAAACGAAATGCTGCTGTCTATTCATGTTACCATATAACGATGTTAATTGGCGTGTTGCAAACCTGATACTTGTTAATCCGATACGGGTTTTCGTCAGAAGTCGATAAGGATATACGTATGGTTCCAGAAGAAAAATATTTTGAACAGTGTCGAAAATTTGTTAAAAAATTTCTTTCGTAGCTTAAATACATAGCTGAGTTCGAATTTCAAAGAAATATCGATCATTGGTCGATTTTACGGATAAACTACCTAAGAATTTAATGAATCGAGAAAAGATGTGATCAAGGCCATAGTGCAGCGTGCTGCGAGAGACACATAGGTATCGCAAATTATTACATAATGGTGAGTTGGCGTAACCACTGTTTCTAAGAATAGATATGATTCTAATGTGGAATTTAAATTTCGCAAAATTGTCGAAACTTCTATATACATTTTTAAATTTAATTCAAACCTTTGCAACGTAATCGCGATAATCGCGTAGCGACGATGCCAATGAAACTTCACCGTGTTTCGTATACCACGCGACTCTTCGATAAATAGCGAAACGAATTATTGGGAATTATAGCGAATTTCCGGTACGCTTTAACGCTTGTTATCATCCAAGGAAAAGGTAACAAAGGGACAAATTTAATATTGCACTCAAATCATCGGAGCGTGGCTCATTAGAGTTCGCCTCGACATGCCTTTAGCTTATACGACCCTCCATAGGAAGGAAGCCCCTCCAAAGCTTTGGAAGTGGGTAGATAATCACGGATGCTGTGTAGGTGCGTCTTGAACGAGACGGGGTCGAGGGCTTCTCCCATTTTTCCTAGTATTCATCGTCGGTAGATTCAAAGAACTTTGCCGGTCAGTGAACTCTACTCTCAATGGATCGTCCATTGACTTTCAATAAATCTAAACGATAGGTCACGGAGAAATTGCTCTCGTTAATAAGTTAAACGCGGCTAATCACGTGCAAACACGATGAAATTACACGAAATTGCAGGTGGTTGCGTTTTACCAGGAGAGTTTGGTCAATATTTCGTGCGGGACACTATGTACTATACACTATATACTATACAATAAAGTAGTTAGTCCGATATTTTCATCGGCAACTTGTACAGTTTCGTAATTCGATATACCTGTGCCTATATCTCGCCGAGATCAAGGGTAACAAACAACGAGGATGCAATTGATTTTTATTGGCCCTTGTAAAGTTTTTTCTCCTTTCCTATTTTCTAAAATACTTTAAAGGTTGCAACCTATGGAAACCGAGGTTTCTGCGTCAAAAATATCGCGCGGAGTATTCGGCGAATCCAATGCTAAAACGGAATGTCTTTTTAAGAGTAACACATAAATTGTTATTAAAGACAAGCAAAAGGCTGATGTTACATTATTTTTTTTTATTATTTCTGGTTCTTTGATTAATAGACCATTAAGTTTCATCGTTTCGCGCGTGTATCTTTAAGAGGATAGGTTTGAGTCTGTATCTGCGTTGCGAAAAATCCTGCTTTTTTCCCAAGAAAGAAATTTTTTGTATAGTATTTATCGCAAACTTGATATTATTGTTTTTATATGAAATCAAAGCTGCTTGGAATGGATGAAATTTCAGTCGTTATTTAACGACTTGTTGGTCGAGATTAATAAAGTGTGAACTTTGTTGTTTGCTCGCACAGTTAGCTCTACTTAATGACTAAAGACTTAAAAGTTGTATATGCAAGAACATATTGTTGTCAGATTACTGGGATACGTGCGGGTGGTATCGTCTGATACGTCTTCTAGAGCATTTAAATCTGGAGGAAACCATTGTTGCAATATCGAAAATGCAAGAAATTGTCGATTATGCATTCCAGAGATTGATGTTTATGAGAACAATTTGCTTTAAGAATTGCAGACTTTATTCCATTTCATTACTGAAGCAAAGTTGTATTCTTCGTACATTTGTAATACATTTCTGAAGCATGTTAATTAAGAAAAAGATGACTAGGATCGATACGGATAATATTCTTGCATAAACATTCGACACTGGAGAGTACGATGCAAATCGTTCTAATAATTACGATGCACGGCAGGGCGTAAAGCGGGACATGGGTAACGAGAAGGACCTTGGCCCCCTACTCGTGTAACGATAAGCATTCGTGTAACGATAGGTACTCGCGTATTAGTCATGCGCGTAAAACCTAACAAACCATTCATTTTAGTCTGATCGTTTGTAGAGGTTTATTCGAGAAAATGTATATATCCGTATCTATTATTTGTAAGAAACTGCGCGCTAAGAGCGCAAAAAATTGTCTAAACGCTTGTTAAGAAGTTCTTTTTTTTCCTTTAGAAGTTTATGACAATAGAAGACTATGACGATAATGTTGATATATTCGTGAAAAATAATCGGGTTGTTGGAAGTATAACGGGCGTGTGAACGTTTTGTACACAGACATTGGAAATAACAGCCGGGATAACCGTAGGACTCTCTTCGTATTGCAAGTTCTCCGGAAGTGTGGCACAAATTGCGGATGCCAGTCCGACCAAAGTGTTACTCCATTTGAACACCAAGAGAGGGTCATTCGATTAAGGTTTCAAGCTGATCATCGAAGGTGAGCCCGGTTAATTCCACAATTATACACCCACGAAACATCGTTATTTCATTGACGTTCGGCAATTTCCTAATTGACACACGATATAGCCTTCCTCTGAGTGGATTTTTTCGCCCTGTTGATGGCGGTGATGCAACGATGCCTAAATTAGTAATTTGCAATAGTCACAGTCACGACAATTTCCCGAATTAACTTAGCGAGTTGAATGGCAATGTGACATTCGCGTGATGTACGTTCATTTCAAGATCCATTAAGAGAACTTCACGATGACAAACTTTTCGTTTCTCATTACCAATTTTCTATGTAGATATTAATAATGCTTCGCGATGAGCGTTCCATTGTTACTTCGAATCTAACACGAAGATTTACCTCGATACGCGACTTTAAACTCCCGTTATATGATTTTTAAAACATTTGCATTCTGAAATAATGTGCCGAAAGATTTCCCCTTGTTGCCTGTTTCCTCTTAAAGCGACTTCGCATAGACTTCGCACAGACTTTGCACAACGAACAACAATGGTAGACCACGATTATCTTGATTCGCGTAAATCGAGCACAAGATGTGGAATTAATTATGCATGGGCGCCTGACAACACGCTGCATTAAATTAATCAGCATCTAAAAGACTTCCCAGTCTTACGATTCAATATTATGTGCCGGGTTTTCTCATCGCTTTGAGTCTAATGCCCCCGGACACCGAGGCCACTGTACAGTCTTCAACAGTAAACATGTGCATGTTGGAGTGTCTCTTAATTCTGCGATTAGTATTACAGATATAGTTGGTAGATACAACGCTATGTGTAGATATAATCGAGAAAATCAACGATGCCTTTTATAGGATTTTTAATAAAACGAAACATCAAATTTTATTAAACCGAGAGAAAAGATAACCTGCCCATCCTAATCCATGCTGTTATATTAATCACAGCCAAACATTTTGTTTTAATATTACAGACTTTATCATAACAAGCGTTTATTATCTTTTAACCAATAGATATGTTATATTATCATTGCCTTTGGATTTATCTAAATCTCAGTTATTATCTTTGTTACAGAAATTCCTTAGAATCTTTTTTGCATTTGGATACGTTTCAATAATTAACCGAGTATATTTTCGGCACTTCAACACGATCGACCAATCCGGCGAATTATACCATAAACCAATAATAATCGTGTGTCATTCTATAACAAAAAGAATTCCGGGGTAAACATGTCCGCCGCAACCCGTTTCCCTTTATCGTTCAAATCCCTTGAAATAATCCATAAACGCACACCCCTAACCAATGAAAAACAAACATACCTTTTAACATAAAATAGATGAACCATATTCTTGAATGGTTTCCTTCTCGGATAAATCGAATCTTTTAACAATAGTAGCAGTAATACTAACGAATATGTGTATGATGAATCAGGTTAAAAATATTATGGAAGAGAATGTGATTTTCTGACAGTGTATATATTCAACAAGATGGCGAAACTGATGTTCCGCCAATGATCTTCATCGTGTTCCGGCGTTCGAGCTGGCTCATGAAAATAGCGTTACATAGAGAATCGCGCGCATAATGAACACCAACCTGTTCGCTGCATGACGTCGTCATTCTGTTGCAAGTTGCTGGCGGTGTCGTCGTTGTTCGAATTCACTTGTACATCCGTCATCTTCTCGGTCAACGATACTGAGGGTCGTTCTCTTTAGGGTTAGGCGAGAATTCTTGGTATTCGCAGTGGTCGACTTCCACGCACTGCTCGTCACGCCGTAATACGCGCGAAACAACGAGAGGAGATGCGCGATTCAATGAGATACGATGAAAGTTGAGGAACGCGCGACACTTGCGACGCGTTTGAACTGACTGGCTCGACCGCCGGCCTTCCGGGATCACCCGAAGGCCCCACGCCTCACCATCGGAAATCGCCGAGCGTTTACGAACCTCTTGCCGTTCGTACGATTCTCAGGTGCTCCGTGTCGCGTAGCGAACAGACAGCGAATGCGTTTCGAGTATCACCCTTCCGCCAAATAGACCGCCACCCCTCGTTTTCTCGCCACCGAAAACGATGTTTATCATTCATGGTTCGATTCAGTTAACAAATTATCGATTCAATTTTTAAATTGTTCGTCGTATGGTTAAAAGTGTATAGAAACTTGAAATTTACAGTTTCTCCGTTCCCTCAAATTTGTCTTTGTTCAAAATCAATGTTATATTTTAACTAAAAGGATAGTAGTAGAAATAAGTAGTAGACTAAAATTATCATAGATATTTTTAGATGATTATGAAAGTTATTATAAACATTTTCAAATAGGTAGGATGTAGAGCACGTGGTAGGAATTGTTGGACTAAGTTCATGAAATTTTCCGAATAAAATAAAATTATACCAGTACTAGATAGAATGACTTGCTGACTGCCAATTTGATGATTTTTCAATCATAATCAGACGATAATCCGATAATTTAATGATATCATAGATCTATAATTTATATAAAAACATAGACGTTTTGGATTTGTACAAAACATGTTTTTATGATTTTATTTACATTATAATTATATCATCCGAACGTGTGAAAATATAACGTAGATGTACAAATCGGCAAATACTTTTCAAACTTCCCTGGAAGACTGTCAACGGCGTGAAACTTTTCACACTCCTCGTTCTACGAAGGGCATAATTCATTAAATTAATACGATAAGAAGTAAAATAACACCGATCTCTTCACTCGGTTTGTTTCAGCGTTAGTATGCATATATTAAGATATTATACATCGTTCTTATTATAAATACATATACCTTATACAACGTTACATTCAACCAAATCAAACAGACGTGATTGGTATTTCATATCATCTTTCCCTTTGATGAATTTATTTTATATTAAAAGGTTTTATTTTATCCTGTTCTTTCTTTTCATTTTTTACAAAAGATCCTAATGACGATAAGAGCGATTCGAATTGTATTTCGCCGTTCTGTGCAGAATTATGAGAAGCGTGGAGCGCCTAAGCGCCAGGAGATTTTTTAACAGGGGATGAGTAAGACGATAAGTATGAAGAATGAACATGTTCCTCGTTGACGCGAAGTTCACCGAAGGATGAATACCGCATAATGGTTGCCGCGTTGCCACTTCATTCGCTGTCTTTCTCGCACAATCTACGAAGGAACGCTAGAAACAAAACAATCGATATTAACATCTTATTCTAAAGAAAATACGGATCTGGTGTACCGCTATGTCAATCAAACTTGGTGCCGAATACACATATATGAGCCATTTAAAATATACAATAAATATTAGAATAATTTCATGTGCAAACATAATTTCATGATGCCACAGAAAATGCTATATCGCATTTTGTAATTTTTGTGTCAATTTTCCAAGCTCGAAATGTCCTGTGGGCACGTAAAATTTCCCGGATATATTGCGATGATTTATATATACACTTGTGAATCTCTCGTTGTTCATTAATATTAATAGAAAGCTTCTGTAACTTAAATAACAAATGAACGCCTTCATTGATAGAAGTAGCGTAGATAATTAATAACAGAGTTAATGTTGTCGAAACGAAACGGCATGATTGAAACAGTGCTTTCTTTTGATGCAGAGAAATCCGTGACACAAATAAATATCAAACGTCTGGATCGTTCTATGTATATCTAATTTGCCTAAAATGTACATCTATCTGTGCATATCTAATGTTTTAGACACATAAGATAGTATAAAATAGTATGACAAATTACAGTACGATAGTCAAATATAGTTTGAAACCGTCTTCTTGTCGTCTTGTAATCGACGAGAACTCGAGGAAACGATTAAGGTTGAGCATCGTTTTCTGAAATCCACGCCAACGACACTACCGAGTGTCTTGAGTCACGGATCTCGTGCATGAATACATCTTAAGCTTTTGTACGTGTTGCTGTACGAGAAGCAGGTTATCGATTTCAGCATCCCTGCCACGTAGATTCGTTGCGTCCTATAAAATGTGACATGTGCGTAGTCAAATAGGAGGCAGAAAATTGTGTTAATACATAGGTGAAAAGAGGCAAAGAAGAAACGAAAGAATAAGGAGGAAAGACAGAAAACTCATGGAGATGCACGTTACGCTACAGGGTGTACTTACGAAAGGCGAAATTTGTGATATTGACGTCTGGTTTGTTTACAATAGCACCATCATCTTCTTCAAGAATGCTGCAGAACACAAAACACGTGGAAATGTTAAACGGTAGGGAAAACAAGAAACGGGGCCCGAACGATCGTTCGATTCCTCTGACTTCCTGGACATTTTGGGCAGCTATATAAAAATACTCTACAGGACTAAGCTACTGAACACTGTACAATGGGAAAATACTAAGGGGACAATCTTTTTTTTAAATTTTCTACTGTAATATCAACGTCTACTGGTAGAACGAACCGTTAAACAAACGCATATTTTATTGTTCGCTGCTGCTCTTCTTTAATCTAGCGATGCTCTATATTAATGTAACTCACTGATGCAGCTCGTATAAAACACGCTTCTTTTCAACTTCTATTTCGCGAGATGCATATATTTCATTGTGACGAATCGATACTTACGATCATAGGGGATGAAACCTTCATCATCTTCTGGGTCCATACAATCCTTCAGTACTTCCTCTACTTCCGCGTCGGTTAATTTCTCACCTAAAAGATTATACAAAATAGAATTGTGCGTTAAAAGATAAATCTGAAGTTACTCTCTTTGTGTTTGTTAAAGATGTTAAGCGGCCGGAAAAGCGGTAAAATACTTTGAAACTTCTATTCGTGTTACTAACTTCCTTGATATCGTTAAAAATATACAGATTTTAAACTATTTTTATACGCCTACGAGTAATATTTTCTCTAGTCGACGATGATGAAATATAGGATGATTATAATACCGAGCGCAAGCAGTGTGTGTGAAAGTTCAGCAGCCATCATAGTTCCATTTTCCTGTTTATCGTATAGTTTCAAACATTCGAGAAAATCTTCGTAGCATCCCTGATCCTTGTCCTTTTTGCACTGGCTGTAGATCGGCAAGAATTCGTCGAGCTTCAGCAACTTCTCGCCTTTCTTTTTCGTTCCTCCAAGCTTTTCTATGCTGGCGTTTGTAGGATTCAGGTTGAGGGCCCGAAGTACGTCACCAAGGTTGACGGCATCGAGAGTCATCGAGCCATCCGCATCGTAAATGGAAAAGGCAAATTCTGCCTCTGTTTGATAAAGAAAGGAAACAAAGAAAATCATATTACGTATCGCTCATGATCGTTCTTCCGAGTGTCCATTTTAAAATTTGTTTCGATGGATTATAGGACCTTTTGATATTTAAAGAGTGATAGGTAGGTTTACTTGACAGGCGGTAGTTATTGGAAAAAAATATTTTGCTTCGTGATTAAAAAAATGTCAATGTCGATTTTAAATTAAGAACGCAGGTATATGCTAAGTGAAATCTGGGTTAATATCAGCTGAAGCGTGGCTGTTCGTGCGTACCTGGTTCAAAAATATTGTTCTATTTTGAGACTGAGCGGCTCCCACCCAGCGACCGATTCAAGAACCTACTGGTGGAAGTAGTAGTGGGTCAGATTACCCCCGCCGAGCCATATAAGAACACGGTACTAACTATTTTTGAAATGGCGCTTCCCGTTCGGGGTGATTACACCTCCGTTTTACCGAATACTAACGATTACGTAACATTTTTCACGCGGTACATCGAGTTACCGTCTTACTACTTACATTTAGAACCGTATCGTGAATGCCAAACATAATTACGGAATAATTCAAACGAATTTTAAACGTGCCGTTTCCCTTGCAGCCATAAGTTTAACGCGCTTTAAATATAATATATATCGTGGTGAGAAATCGATTATCGCGTAACTTGTTTAACGAGGAATATCATGTTCTTCGATCTACGACAATATTTTATATTCTTGGAAATACCGCGTCATAAACACATTTTTCTTCGATCTTTAAATTACCCTTCGCAGAGAATTTCCCTCACTTTTTCCTGTGTTTCCTCACACATAAAATTACTCGCGATATTCACTAGATAGTTCACTGTTAATTTAAAATGTATCTTATAGTTGGTTGTATTTGCTATTCCTTAAAATCCTGCCTATTATTTCTATTGCACAGGTAATTTCAAACACGTACACAAAAACCAAGTATTTTCCATATGTTTTACTCACTTTCGACGTCCTTTGCACTGAGGTCTGCCTGTAATGCAAAAGAGATATCATTAAATATTCACAAGTTATCACGCAATACTATTTATTATCGTTATTATTTATAAAAATGATATCGAAATACAAAACATTTTAATGGGAAATCTATCGATATAAAATACATCGTAGCAAAGTTTCTCTTAAAGGAATTCTCAGTAACGACATAACTAAATTATTAAATAATTAAAAACATATATCCTTTAAAAGTGTCAAAAGAAACTTAGAAGAATACCAAGAAAGAGTGGAAACTAAATTAAACTAAATTAAACGATGGATTTATGGATAAAATTTTCGTCGTATATCGAAAATTGGTAGAGAAAATCAAGAGCTTACCATTGTAACGTGTCTGGTACTGCTAGATGTTAATCGAACGGAGCGTGAACCAGAAGTGGTATCGGGTGTTACCAAATTTATTTATTTTATTTCTGTAGATGGCGCAGTGATCACGCGAATTACAAGGAGAACCAGCTCGAAAAGCTCGGTTCGGACGAAGAGGGTATTGGCAACGCTGCGGTCCAAAAACAGTTCGAGAGACAACGCGGTTTAGAAGCTGTGCTTCCTTGTTACGATAAATGGTTTTCGGTGATACCGTTCGTATGTCATGGCTGCCAGATCTGCAACGCAGAGTACATGCGACAAACAAAAATACACGCTGGACGGCCTTCGATCTCGTATACCCATCGCGCCCTTGATATCGCCGATCTTCGCCTTTTACGTCAAGCAATCGTCCGATAAATCAAAGATACACGTGATTACCAAAAAAGTTACTGTATTGTATAAAATTTTTAAGATACATCTTTTCCTCCGCGGTGTTCCTAGGAACGCGTGGAATTTATTTCACGTCTCGTATAACTTCGTAAGAGCTTGGCGTACGTAGACTATACCGGACGCGTGGCCAGCTGATGGCTAAACTAGGGAGTTATTTTTATCAACTCGACGCGAACAACCAGCGCATTTCTCTCTTAAAAACTAGGTTTACAAGTGGATATTTAGATGTTGTACATCCGATCGTTCCATAACTCCGTCGAGGAAAGAATTTGAACGTCGAGCCGACGTTTGACTCATTTCTTCCGACGGCCAAAAATGGTTCGCAATAATTTCCGTGTTCTACTTAAAATACCCTTTCTCTTCCGCTCTTCCGATTGTGTTTCATTGTGAGTCATTTTCTTCGTTTTACTGGACGTTTTATCTTCCAACGAACGACCTTCCTCCTGATCAGATAGGGCCGAGGACGCAATTTCCTCGATTGTTACGTCCTCCAATGAGGCATTCTTCGTGAAAGGCGTTGATGATGCGACGAACGAAGATGTAATTTCTTCGTACGCAAAATCACATACGTTGCTCCTAACGTCGTTATCGGGTACATAATCGATGTTATTCTGATCAGAATCATCGATACTTTCGATGCTTCTTATAAACTGTTCTTCCGTTTCCTCCCAAACCTCGATCTTTTCTTTGCTAACAGTTTCCGATACATCTTCTTTCCTTTGCTCGGATTCTTCCATTTTCGTTTCAAGTTCCTCGATCATTTGGTAAAGTAAATTGATAGATACTCTAGTCGCTTCGTTCGAGTTTTCAAGTTCCTTCTCCAGACGAGTGCACGTTGGATCTGTTGTGGTTTCGATAACAGCATCGTGCACTATTTGATGCACATCACCCTGACCCTGAGTCGTGTGCATTTCCACAAAATTGGTCGGCTCTGCAGCGTGTGAAACATTTTCGATGTTGCGTACTACGTGTTTTACCTGTTTAATGAATTGAACGTTAGAAAGAACCACTTAGAGAATAATTATTTTCTTATCGCCAACCCCAGAATTATTCGCACTTTTCACAATGCTATTTCCATTTACCTGTTTTTCTAATTTGGATATGTGATAGGGCACGGAAGTAGAATCTCCGATTTGCAGATTACGTAAACCAAGCACCATCTTTTCTATTAATTCTGTGGTTTCCGGTTCGTTGCGATCTACGCTCAAACGATCTTGTATTTGCAGCATTGTTCGTGTGATCTGCGATTGATTGCCAGCAGACTCTTGTTGATGATCCAGCATTTGTAATTTTTCTGACAACATTATTGTTCAATAATTTCGATTTGTTAACATTAATTCCGCTAATAATGAAAATAATGAGCTACAAGTTAAACACGTTTATTCTAGCACGAAAAGGAAAGCAATTACCGAAACGTAATATGCAACATTTCGCATATCGTATCTATATATAGGATAAAATAAGATTTAATCAAATAATGCCTGTATAAGATGATAACTGCTTACGATCATTTGTATCAACCACGTCAAAAGCTTCCAACATTATCTTGTCGATTAAACTTCTTGCAAAGGCTTCGACCATAATTTGAGGCATTATCAACTCGACAGAGAACTGAAATCGTAGCTGTCGGAAATGATCGTCAGATTTTCTATACGCATGGCAAATATGTATGCACTTGAATTTTGCTAGGTGCGGTGTACGTTTATTTTTATTTTTAAAATTTACTCTATTTGTTTAGCAGTTTATTTGGTAAATCGATTAATAATAAGTTCAAACATGAATCAAGTACGAAATTTGTATAGGGTTACCGACACCCTAAAGTGAACTTATGAAATGTTTGCACGTGTTCCGGAAAATGTCAGAAGACGTTGAACGTTTATTTTCAGTTTGGCACCAAAAAAGCAAGGTGTTGCCCGCTTAATTTATAGAATGATCTTTTTTTTATTAAGTATTTCATTAAATTAAATGTATAAGTCAATATTAATAATCTATCAATAGACTTGATCTTTAAAATTTTAAAACCCTGTTTGTATTACGATAGAATTGCCGATGTAACCTCAACTTCGAACTGAATCGGATTAAAGTACTAAAAAATAAATAAACACTCGCTTATCAAACGTTTTAAAGGAAAATTCGTACATATTACTCGAATCTTCGTCAAATTTGCATGCAATGAATGTCATAAAATGGATTGTATTATTAACTATAACGTAAAAAGGATATACCGATTTTTTACGAGTCAAAGTAGCGATAAGAGCACAACCCGCTAGTATCGAAAAACGAACGTGTCCATAAAAGATGGATCAAAATAAGTACATAGAAGTACGAATCTTCGAACCTGTTGCGGAAACTCCAACTTTCGACGCTGCTCACAAATATTCCATAAAAACTCTGAGCACAATTCACGAATGCGATAGTTTAAAGGTTACCCATTCGTACGTTCAAAATAATAATTCGTACATGCAAAGGAACGTTCCATATTCCACGAACTTGAAGTCAAACATCAGAAGCTTTCCATCTTCCAAACAAAGGGTAGATTCGTTTAGAAACGCGGACAGACCATTCGATATCGATTTGCTCTTAAGATATTACGCGTGTAATTCCGATATGGAGAAATCGATAAACAAAGTTTTTGGCAAAATGAATGATCAGGTTTGCAAAGACATAGATCGTGTTGGCCCGTTAATCGAATTGGGTGCTATCTACAAAATTTGCAACTCGTTGGAAGAATCGTCTCCTAAAAATTCTTTATCATCCATGTCTCGATTTCGCGATATCATAGTCAAGCTACAATCTTTGATACGCCGATGTAGCAACGAAACGTTGGGAGAAATTCTGTCGAACGATCCGTCGATGAAAATCTGCGAACATTGCGGAGTGATAAGCTGCACTAAACCAGCAAATATTTCTGTCGAATCGCGAACATCACCACCTAACACCTCCTACTTTTTAAGTACGCAAATGTTTTCAGACGTAACCAGCAGTGGCGACGATGACCCGAGAACCTATCGACAAATAAGGAGAATTAATCCCAAAAAGGAACAAAGGACGAAACGCGTTGAAAAATATAGCAGTATGCAAAAGAATGAAAATCGTTCGACTTGCAAAGAGCAAGTAGATAATGGAAAAATTTATGGCTCGAGGGAGGTAAATCTAACTGTGAAACGGGAAAATAATTTCCACATAAATGCTCCTCAACGCATCGAAACTATGGTAGCTGAACGCGAACACGATAACACGATTCAAGAGACACGTTCTGTTCGTAACGCGATAAACACTAGAATATTAGAAACAAGTAAAACGGAGTTACCCGATCGCGTTAAAAATTCGCAAATGGAAAAGCCATCGGCTATCAAAAAAATCGTTAAGGCAACGACTAGAAATCAACTACAAGCGGAAGCTAACTGTAACTTCGAGGAAAAAGATAAAATTAAAAACGATCTCACTGTCGATTTTACAAATAATTCTTTGCACGGTAGATATTTCAATCCCGTAGACTATAAAGAAAAGTCCGTACCGAGAAATAAACTGGACGATTGGCAAACGTCGGACAAAGATCAGCTAAATTTCAACGAGTGTAATGAGAAGGTTTTAAGAGACATTCTGTATGAACATCCGAAATCCCGTATTGATGACTCGGTATCGCAAAATTATACATCTTTAAATAGCAGACAAAGCACAGAGAGTAAACAGAACCAACCAAACAACGTCATGAACGACATAACTTCGTCTGCTAATGAAGTGACGTACTTGGCACGAGAGTGTCCCGAATCAATAGAGGGAAGGAAGAAAGAATTGGTTTCGCAATTAGATGAGAGAACGTACGTACATTCTAGACAACCTATCAATAGACGCAGTTTCGTTCTACACAATGCACGGAATTACGATCCGTGCTTAAATTCAGAATTTTTAATACTCGACAAATTGATGGCATCGAATATGATCGAAAGAAATAGCGAGAAAAGCCCAAGAATCTCCTGCATCGATTCTCAAAAGCATTTGAAACATCCCAAACGCGTCGATCCTATTAGAAATATGAAACAATTTAGAAGTCTAACGTGTTTAATAGAAGATGATTCGTTAGAAAATTGTATTACAGCATCTCGTATGTTGGTACAGGCTAATGAAAGTAATACTACAGTTGTTAGTTCCTCGTCTGCCGAGAACATGATACGTGAATGGGTAAAAGTTCCCCAAAGTGCTAATTGTATTCAAGATGAAACGTATAAAAACTCGGATACTTCGAAACCTTCCACGATTGTGTTAAACGTAGAACCTCGTGCATTCTGGGCTAATGAAAAATCAATTTACTGTACAGAGACGTCTATCGATGGACAACGTAATCCAGAAGATTATAATGCGAAGAAAACGTACAAATCGTCGTCGAAGAATAAAACCAAACACCATCATTCGGATAAACGGACTATATCAAATATAATCAGTGGTAGTTTCAAGCTGTGGAATAGTAGAGACTCGATAAAAGATAAAATAAATACATCGAAACATATTGACATACACGGAAACGAGAAACGTCTTAGGAAGCACTTATTCGATTCCTTTAAAAGTCTTAAGTCCATAAAATCCATGAAATCCAAAGAGTTACGTGGAAGTACTAAATCTTCGGGTTCTTTTGGAAATAGTTTATTTCCTAATATCCCTCCAAGTATTACCCGGCGAATCATTTACGACGAATCATCGTTAAAAAATCTGATACACGACGATAGAAGGTACGCAAACAATACAAAGGACATATTGTTGCTTTATCGGAAAGTTCTCGAAAGTACAGAAGAGATGGATTGGCAAAGCTTTCAACGATTCGTCGAAGACTTACATCCCAACAAAAAAAATCTTTGGCGCGATATTTGCAAAGTCATTAACAGTAAAGTGAAAAGAATAACCGACGAAGACGACGGCAGTGCGGAAATATGTATAGAGATCACCTCCACTCCCTTCGAAGAGGCGAAGCACGAAAGAAGAAAGTGCAGCAACGAGATCGTGTTCGAGATGGACATAACACTCGCAGACGTCGAGAGGTGTCTCAGTAGGAGGCAGCTACTATCCACGGAGAAAGAGCAGCTTGACACCCTTAAGAGAGCCAGTGAAGTTATTAAAGTTCGAAATGATGACGTTTGTGATATTGAAGTAGCCTCTAATCAAGCTGAATAAGCAGTCTTGCATGCTTTCAATTTCGCTTCTACGTAATCCGATTACCATCTCCTTCGCAGTTCCCTCTCGCCATTTCTTTCGTACTTCATTTTTGTTCTTTTTTGCATACAATTTCCGTAACTCTACTTTTTATAAATTTCCGCCAAACTCTTGACATTGCTGAATAAAATTTGACATATAAGAAATTAAACGACTCGCGTGCTCTATTTTCTTAGCATTAGAGCCCCTAAAATTCGAAGAAACAGTAATGTTTCAAGATGCATAATGCTTGTAGCAGACTGGTACGAAGTTGGTTTTAGGTGTAGCGTACCGAATAAGCTAGATCGGTTGATCCCAAAGTGAAAGATTTGGTTGATGCAAGGTGGGCTAGGTGGGTAAATGGGTTGGTAGGGGAACCGTGTGGAAAGGGTGGGTCGCCCCTGGTAAAGTAGGGGTGGTCCAGCAAGCAGATTCCTGGGCTGATCGATGGAACGACCGGCGCATTGGATTTTCCAAGAGTAGCGCGCGCATTCTCATCCTTTCCAACAGCATTACATCCACCGTGTCTTTCAGTTACTCACGATCCTGCCGTGGTGGTGCATCCACCTTTCGGTGAGTGCATACCTGCTAACGAGAGAATGATGCAACTGTGTCACTAGGCCGTATGGCACGTGATCCTGTCCTTGCACGGTGCTGCTCTTCTTTATATCCGTGGCGACGTCCAATGATCGCGACGTATCGGGAATGCACTTCTTGAATTTTCGAGAAAACGTGCGTAGTGCGTGATCTACTTCTTCCACGAAATTGTTCTCGTTCTCGTTCGATTTCACCTCCCCCGTTGCTCTCGACCGCAAACGTAAGTAGGTATCTACGTAGCAACGTTCCACGTCCAAATGGATGAAAAATAGATCGTTGAGATATTCAGAGAGAAATTGATTTATGGGATGACAGGGTGAGCCTAAGTGTGTTTATCGTAACACAAAAAGACCGGCTGATGTCGCTAGGAAGTGAACGGAAGGATATTTGCTATTGTCAGGTGAGACACGTGGTGTTCAGATCCTATGATAGATTGATTACTCTCTATCGAATACCCGTTAGATTTCTTTTTCCTTCCTTTGCTTCTCTGTGTAACGTAAGTGTTCAAATGATTTTAGACGTTTTCACTGAAAGCATGCATAAACGTCGGTCCGTCGATGGGAATGTACAGGAACAGGCTTTGCCCATTCCAGTTCAGATGTTCCTTTGGCGACAATTGAGGTACAATATTCTTCTACGCAAATCGATCTAATTTATCGATGATGAATTTACTTTCGTTCGAAGGAAATTAATAAATCTCAATAGCGCTAACAACGATGTCCAATATTTCTTGGAAAAGATACGTAGCTAAAATGCGTTTTGACAAGTCAGAAGCTTTAACGAGCAACGCATCGTTTAAATTATTGCGTAGCACGTAAAGATTATGTAAAGACGTAGAGTATTATGCAGATCGTATATTCATATTTGTGCCAGAGTTGTTAATTTTTGTCATTCATTCGCAACGTATATTACACTATATCATATATTTAATAAATACAATATACTATAATTTGCATATTACAGGCCGTTCATACGTGCGAAACTTGGCAAGCTTCACGAAGCATCTTGCACGGTAAAAATTCATACCTTCATTTTTATACATGTCCTTTCTATAAATGAGGTTGTTGAAGAAAGCAAACGATATAAACGGGTATATATGTGCCAGCGAATGTGTGTGTGCGCGTTTGTGTGTGCGTGCGCGCGCGCGTATGTACGTGTGTGTGTATGCATGTGTGTATAAAATGAACATTACAAAAGAATTACGATGTTTACGAATTTTGTTTGCGAACTAATTTTAAAGCAAGAAATTCCAAGAAATTTTATACGATTCATACGATTACAATGTCTTAGGACGTGAGACACGATGTTTCTGACATATTCGTCCACAGATTCGAATGAAAGAACTTTCAAATTGTAGATATGCTTCTGCTCCATTACCAAAGGGGGAAACGAAACATTGTTTTATTCGAATTTTTGCTTTCGTGATTGTCCTCGATAAATTTGTTGTGCTTTTTGTTAGAGGTTTGCCTTATGTGTACGGAGAAGGTGAAAATTTAATAAATTTGAATTCTTTTTTCTTAATTCCAATGCAATTTTGCAAATACAAAGTTAATATAAAGGTTAGTATGTTTCTAAAGTCGTGCAAATCAGAGTTCAGACAGTCAGAATATACGTTCTATGAGATTACCATTACAAATTTATCCCGATAATAAATATATGAATAATAATATATTCAAACGAATGAAATCGCTTTTTATATCCGACTCGTTATACAGAAATTTTTAACTTGAGATTAATAATAAAAGGAGAATTTTTTACATGAATATTCATTATATTAATAAAACTTTTAGTTTCACTGTCTTTATCATGCATCTCTTTGCAATTTAAAATATTTATAATCAAATGCAAGAATTACAGGCGAAATAAATAAACTCGTACCAACTTGCTGCGAAATATTTTAAACGGAGAAATAATTATTAACTGTAATCTGAATAACTAATTTGCGCTATGTTGCCCAAAAGATTTTATACAAGCTTTTTTGCACTCATGGAATCCGAAGCTTTGATATTATAGATTAAATAAATAATTACAAAGAAAAAATATATAAATATGAAATTGATGTCATGGAAGAATATCGCAGGATTTCATGCTGTGCAAAATCCTTATCAACCATATCCTGTCAGCCTTTTGTTTTCCAATACCTACCCGACTACCTGCACTAACAATGTAACCTCCTCCACGCTGCCGCCTCCACGTGTCACCTGCAGTTCTGTCAACACGCGCCAGGCCATCATGTAAGTTCGCTAAGCCTGATACCTGCCTGCTCCCATGTTTGCCAACCTATTTGTGCAATTATGTACTCTCTAATTATTCTGGTTCAATTACTAAAGAGAATTCACTATTTATAAAAACTATACTATCTATTTATTCCTTTATTGCATGTCTCTTTACTATAAATACGAATGTTTGCTTTATTTGCAGTATCAAACAGCTTTTTCAATATTTAATCCAATTATCTCTGTTATACATTGTTGCGTACATTATTTTCTAGCTCAACTTCAAACTATATCTTGTATATATTGTGATATTACCTTCCTTACGCCTGCAGTTACTATCAAAACCAAGTGGACGTAGTCTCAAATTAATAAACTAATTGGTACATTGTAAGCTGATACGCTTCGTTATTTTTGCCAAGGCGTTTTGATATGAAAATTGTAATATCGATTGTCGTGAAATTTTTATATTTTCTCAATAACACGCGTTCAGTGATGAGTAGTGGGTTTGTATAGTAGAAAAGATACCTCTCTTGGGGAACTGTAAGCACTGACTTTTCTGAATGACACACGTATAATTTTGTTACTTATGCGATGCAATGACGTATAATTTTTAATTCGCATCATCTACCTTGCTTGTTGTATTCTTTTCGTCTTATTCGTTCTTCTCATTGTTTTACGACTTTTCAAACTATTTTGCAATGTGTTCAGAGGAATAAGCTATTAATCATGATCGTGTGTTTCTTAATGCATATGTAGGAGACCAAGGAAGCTTGTACGGTTGGTATAAGAAGTATTTCACTATAATACTTTCCATTGTAGATATTAAATTTTGCCTCTTCTTAAATATCGTTTTATTACGTCTTCCGTAATTTAATTACTCGATGTGCAAACCATCAAGTTTTCTAAACGACTTTTAAATGATCGTTGATAGTCTCTGGAGAAGGTGTTAGTTCAGAATCTTCACAATGATTTAACACCCTCTTTGAGCCTGATACTGGGCACTGTGCCACGATGGCGTTTGATCCAAACCGCTCTTCCCTACATTCTCCATGCCACGGCCAATCTCTTGCACAATAGGTGAGTCGCCCACCTTTATGCTTCCCTTTTCAACAATTTTATCTAGCTTTTGCAATTCCATTTTACGAGAATCGTTTTGATTAATCATAAAGGAAGGATTTTCAAACCCTTGGAGCCATGGAAACAACTCTTCTTTACATTCTGCATTGGATACTTCTCGACGCTGCCGAAGAATGTGCCGAGACAGATGCCGACCCAGGAAATCCCTTTTACTATTTATTTTCTATACCTACCATGAGCGTAAGTGATTTGCATCGAACGAAAGAAAATAATAATGTAATAGTTTCTCATATTTTTTCTTCTTACAGCTGTTCGTCTATCTTTTTGCGCCGCTGTGTAATCATCTGAAAGATATTGACTTTAAAGCAAATTTACGTTTGGAAAATGGTTTGAAAATATGGTCGGCTATGTACGAATGTCGTCATCCAGATACACCTTGCTTCACTACTCACTGTCGAATTAAACCACAGGCTTTATGGAGTCGTTCTTTCAAGTATTACAAGCAACATCAAATGTCAGATGATGTGTTTGTCGGAGGAAGTGAGTGAATCTATTTTATAGTATTTCGCATGGCACGATACATAACAATATATATTATAATATATATTACAATAATAATGTATATAATATATATATATTATTGAGTAACATAATATTCTGTAATATATATTATTGAAAATATTTCTTAGACGTGGAAAGTCCACCGAGTCAATCTGTTAGTGCGTTTTCTGATCAAAGTGCAGACAAGTCTTCGACGAAACAGTCGAACGATGATGTAAGTATAAAACATTGCTTTAGAATCACAATTATGATAATTATGATTTGTATTATTTCCAGAACATTTGGGTATCGTCGCCAAAGGACACTGTTTTTCCAGAAACAATCCCCGAGGAGAGCTCTGGTACCGAGGATGAGCACGTAGTGAGTATCTAGAATAAGCAGCTTCCTCTTAATTCCACTTTGATCGATAAAATAATAGAATGAACGTATCAGGTGATCTTCAGATTACCGTCCCTCAGCGAATCGGAAAAAGCACTAGACGGGGTAAGGATGATTTCGAATTCTATTATTTCGGCAAAATGCTAATTATTCGGACGCGCTGATATTAGTCCTCTGGCATTGAAAATTTATAGTAGTAACGATGTCAATATACACGAAATACACGACTCGTGCATTATTATTTCAGGGAGAAGCCAGTATCTTTCATGTAGCTATGGGCAGGGCAACTGGTTTCTCAAAGTTAACGATAGAACAGGTCACAGCAATTTCGACATTGGATACTTGCAGACAATACCAGGAGAGATCGACGATCGCAGGGTTAGACAATTTTTATAAATAGGTTCATTATCATTGAAGCTTCACTATGGTATGACGTAATAGAGGATTCATTTTTTAGAGATACGGAGAAAGAAAAAGAGGATCAGCCTCATAAAACGGAAAAAGAAGCGCAAGACACGTCGAAAATGAAAGGTTCTGTGGAGCAACGAGGTCCTACCGATTCAAGTGGTGTAGGGTTGACAAGTAGTTGTGCTGCTATCGATGGAGACGTTCGAGCCGCTACTTTCCTCGATGTAGCTGTGCTTAGGTGCCTTTTTGTTCCTCAATGGCAGGAAGAAGGTGTATATTGGGCTCTACAATTTTTATACTATAGGTAATTATTTACCGAAGCGCTTTGCATATTTAGAATTACATTATATAAAAAAATTGTCTATACAGATTACGTATGATGAACGAAGAAACATCGGTACAACAGATGCCACGACGCCGTAGTAATTCTTTACCAATACCTAAGATAGAAGTGTCGATTTATCAAAGTCCGGAAAGTAAAAAGAAAGATGTATCGAAGGATTTTATGGAAGTACCAGAAGTTCGAGACGTCACCTTGTTAACTGGTACATGGAAATATTTCTTAGCTTTCTTCTGAAACTTCGAACCTTGTGCTTCTGTTTCACCTATCACAGGTCACGATGGTGATACAAGTCATACAAGACGAGCCAGCGAGAAATCAAAGAAAAGAATGAAAATGGCTGACCTCAAAGCATTTGTCGAAACAAAATTGTTATCGAAATCTGAAAAAGCGCTTGAAAAAATTGGTCAAGATGATTCGAAAATACTGTTCGATCAGGTAACAAATTAAACAAAATTCTCAACCATGGACTACCTAAGACAATAATAGCAATCAATCTTATTTCCAGGACAGCCATAGAAGCCTCGACACGGGGGATGATAATTTAACAAGACCTACTTCGACAGCGTCGAAAATCTTTGAAGCGAAGGACATTGATCGTATGAAACATCCAACGAATTTAATAAAAGGAAAAAGCATGCCAAGTTTAAGGTACGCAGTACGGGTTGCAAGTAAAACTAAACATATATCGAAATATTCAGTTTTACAAAAACTTCTTCTCCTTGACTATAAGTTTTTCTACTTGTTCATTCGTACTCGCATACACCGATATTCAATTTCGTATTTTATACCATAATATTGCAGTTTCAAATTTCTTACGAATCTTCGTCTCAGCATTTTTAATTAATTTCAACTTTCTACCTAGTAATTTATACGTATGTGCGTACGTATGAACTTTTAGTTACGTTGTCAGTAATTTAAGCAATCAGATTCAACAACTATTTTATGCTACAAGGAACAAGCGTTTCTTAGATAAATAATTGTTCTCTTTGAACGTAGATTATAATCAGTGTTGGGTAGCATATCGTGTACGTATTGACTTCTAATATCAATTCTACACGAAAATGGCATCTATCTTTTAACTAGTTGCTAAAAGTTCACTGTCTAGACACATTTTACTTATCTATCATATATTTCTCGGACTCGTAGATCTACAGTAGAAGCGTCAATTTATCGATATAGATATTGATATTTTAGATAGATGCCAGATTTATTTTTTTATTTACAATAGTTTTTAGTACTTGTAGGCGAAGTAACGTATTACGCTCATTTTCATTATTTCTTGCAATTATTACTAGCACGAACATAAATCATAATAGAATTAGAACAAATTAGCAGTTTATTAATTTTATATTTATTATTATTGTCGATATAGGTATTATTGTTATATAATATTTCATCTTCCAAGCGTACTTTGAAATTTAATTTTCAGGCATCTCTTTTTCTAATTTCTAATAAGATTTTCGATTAAAATATTTCCTTAGAAAGTTGTAAATGCATCCTTTTTTAACTCGTATTTCAGCAGCTATTTCAAGCTATAGATTTCAGAAAGAAAAGTTCATTTTTTACCCAACACTGACAATTATTTTTCAGCTGTACCTAAATTCTTATAGATAATCCCAAAACTATGTTATTCTAATGAATACGCAGATTCTTCATGATGGTGGAAATCGAAAAATCATTATGCAGAAATTATCAAAAGATTCAGTTCAAAATAAGACTTTACGAAACCTCGATTTTTACCCTTATAAAGAGTTTGCCTACTTTCATTCGTAACACAGTTTTGTTCATTCTGCATAATTTGATAAGTCCTTGGTTAAAACTTATGCGTAATGTGTTTCTCTGTGTGTCTCTCTCTTCTCTCTCTCGTTCGCCTTTTCACCCCTGAACTCGTACTCAGCTGCTTGATTAACGAGCTGACCGCGGGAGGGTAAGTCATCAACGTCACTCGGAGGAAGTTCCGTACTGCAGCTCGGTTTACACGCTTCTTTTACGAGCTTCCTGCTTCCGGTAGGGCGCACAATTATCCTTTAAACACACACCACGCCCTAGCCGCCTCGGCACGTTAGCCAGAAACAACGGATACCGTAAACACGCCGTTCCTCGCGCTTATTTTTCAAACTTATCCCTCACAAGGACCAACAATTACGATATTAAGAATCGCAAATCGATCGTATGTCTTACGCCCATTTACTGGCTGCAATTTACTACGATACTTGATTGCTAGCCACGTTTAAAACATTAATGTCGGTATACATAAGTTTTAGCGTGGAAGTTTACAATATGAGTAGGTGTACAGGTCGTACATTTTAAGCGCGTTTCAATCGAATATATTCCAATTACATTAATGTGTAAAATAATCGACGCTTTGTACAACAATTCGTTCGAAATCGCCTTTATCTGTTTTATAACTTTTTTAATTGCATGACTAAAGAACAATACATCGTTCACGATCTTTTTACTCTTGAGTTTGTAGTCCTATTTTGTTTTATACGCGTAGAATTTTGCCAAAACTTTGTTCACTGATCACAGAATATTCTACATACGACGTTCACTACTGAATCTAGAATAGGTTCATCAGTGGCTTAGATTTTTTGAACTACGTTCTATTTGCTACTAGAAATTGTGCAAGTGTATACGTTTCGGACCATATAATATAGCTGAAGATTCAATTTGTGATACAACCGGCAAGAAGATATATACATATACATTTCCAACATATATCGTTAATACGATTTTCTATGAAACTAAATTTTAACCAAAAAACTTGTATTTCGTACCTTCAAATTTTTATTTCGAAGAAGTCATTCTTCTCTCCTGCTGTATCACGAGTCCCCCATTGCACATTGTACACGAAGGTACGATCTTTCCCTTGGCAAATTACTCCATATTCTTCGATCACATATATTTAAGTCACAAAAGTATTCAATTTCACAATATCAAGATCGGGAAAACGTACACAGTAAAATATGGTTAAGGAACACATCGAGCATGCAACGTGGAATGGCAAACGCACTGAAGTAGATAAGAACCTTAGAGGTCAGACCGTAGTGCTTGGCTAGGACTCACAGTGTCCGATGGCATGGAGAGAGTTGATAGAAATATCTGCTATGTCCGGTTTCTGACGAGTCGTATTTTGTAGGTACGTCGGTGATACTCGTATCGAGAGGAAACAAAGTCGATTTTATAGTCAATCGTACACCGCACCGAACCCTATCATCACTGTCACAGAACACACGCCTACTCCATCCCCAGATTACATGAAGCGACAGGTAAGAAACATTATAGCTTACGCTAAATTTGTATACTTATAGCGATCGCAAGTAAGGCTTTCTTATTACTATTATTTCATTGTTTCTGTAGTTTGTACCAAATTGCAATTATAATGGATATTATTACGGTGTCCTTTATAGGGTTCAATCGATAGTCAATTAGATGCTATCAGTATGCACGGTAGCCGTTTAGATTTTGAAAGGAAACCCAGTCTTACACGGTCGCAGACAGATTCTAATATTACTTACGCCAGCGACGAAATACCGGAAGCACCTGGCTCCTGTTGTTACATCACCAAAGAAGGCGATATCGATCTGCAAGTCGTTTTAAAAGTTGGTACTGTTTTACTACAACAGCACAGTTTTGCTTTTATCTGATGTATTTTGCAAGGATTACTTAGTAATCGCATTTTTAATTTTTTACCAGGCCGTACACTCGGTCGCCTTGAGGGATGGCAATTGTTGCACCTTACGAGTGTGTGAAAATATATTAAATTTAGTGGAGCTTTTAATAGATATGGGAGTGATGAAGCAGTGTCTTCGCGACGAAATTACGGGTAGCATAGCTGGTGAATACAAAATGTCTCGTAGTGTACATACATTGCATTTACATAAGCCTTTTTACAATCTTTTATATTATTTCATTTTTTTATCGAATACTTTGCCAGAATCTGCAACGGCAGGCGAAAAAACGGAAAGCGGAAAAAAGAAAGATTCCCCCGAGAACGAGCAAGAATACCGACAAGATCTTTCGGAGGAGTCCAAATTTTCATCTCACAATCTTTTGATGAACTGTGTGATCAGAGTACTGAAGCATTTAGGCTGTCCGCACGGCTGCTCGGACAGAATACGCGGACCGCAGACGGATTTCTGTCGATCTCAGGGACAAACGATTCTCAGCAAATTGCATCGAGCCAGTTCGAAGCAATTTTCTCGGTTCCTGAGAACAATGGTGCGGGAACAACCGATATCGGAGATTTTGGAATTCTTTCATGCATTCGTTGGATTCTGCTTGGATCCAAGTTCGTTATTATCTCCACTTAGTGAGTAAATCGAGAGGAACGAACAATGGCACGGTGCACGCTTACGATATTTCATTCCGTTGCAGAAATGCTTAATAAAATGCCGATTATAATTGGTGCGAAGCTCCAAATTAATTTTCAAACGCAATTAAAAAAGATTCGTCGCGTCCTCGATGTTGCAATATTTTTGCAATATTTTATATACGCATTGTATTGATTATTTTGTTACTCTTGATTTTCAATATTAGCAAGAATTGAACTTGATAGAAGAGACTCAGGATGTTTTGTGGTTGGTAGATCAGAAACGAGGATGCAGCAAATCACCAGAAATCGGCTCGCAAGGAGGATACGCGACGAATTTTGGTGCTAATTTTATGGGAACTACCGGAGCTGGTGGTGGTACTGGTAATTCCTCTGCGACTGCCGCTACCGGTACCGTAGCTGCAACAACTACCGGAACTGCAGCAGGATCGTACGGGCTTAGTAGTCACGGTGCTCGTGGCATAGAAAGCCACATTTTCAATTATGTTTTCAAAGCCCTAGTTACGCGATTCATAAAATCGATAAAGGAGCTGAAGTCGCAAGAAAACGTAAGTTTGTACTGCGATCTTCGGCAATTTATGTCATACGTTAAAGAAGTCCATGGAGGTGCTTTTCGCCGTGTCGCTCTAAGTGGAATCTTAGACTCTGCCGATCGACCTAACAAGCGATGTAACAGCAATGTTCAAACTACCCGTGTTATTAGGTAAAGAAAGATGCAAATATATTTTCTAAAGCACGCGGAAAGAGATGAAATGTAGAGAGTACAAAATGAAAATGCGTAAACACTTTCAGGCATATACATCAATCTGATTTGGAGGAACACGCAGATATCGGCGGGGATACCTGTTACACCGTGGACGATAGAGGTACCAGGAAATTTCTTTTCAAAAAACGGAGTACGTCTTCAACTTGTGCAGTATGTACATCGAATTACATATATTATTATATTATCACTGATTCTTCATTTTGATAATGTAGTTTACATTCATGCAGAGTCTTCTTGAAACGGAACTAAGCGAAGAGAATGCGAAGATTAGTCAAAGTCCTCTGGGAAATTTGAGGAAAAAGCATCACATACTTACTCCACGACAAAGTGAACGTAATTTAGGAATAGAATCGTTAAGTTCTGGGAAAATTCGAAAATCTACTCGCTTTCAAATCGGTGGCATAGGTAGAAATTATTAAAGTTTCCAATTTCCACTAATCATAAAGCAATAAAAACTGACCGTGTACAAAATTATTACGAGCATATAAAATTTCAGTCAATTGGTTTCGAAGGGAATATGGTAGAACTGATTCTACTGATAGCCACGAAAGTAGCGAATCTCCAACAGACGGTAATTTCGTTAGGCAATCCAGTTTTCATTATGGCCATCATCGTAGTGGATCTAGGTCGGGACGTGGGTGAGTCCGTTTCCACAAAGAACTACAAACTCGATTAGATTCGAAAATTTCTTTCTACGTACATACGTATGAAAGTTATTAAATTTTATTTTACCTCTTAGTATTAGCTTTTAACATAAAATGTTAGGGTTTCATTGTAATTACAAACATTCTATTTGCATAGCGTTGGCCTAACTTTGCAAAAAGCAAAACGTCGAATGGAAGATCAGTTGAATAAAATCGGTTTCGGAAAGAGTAAGAAAAAGGAAAGTCTAGAAGAGGTACCAGGAAGCTGTAAGTGATCGATTGTTCCGTAATTTTCTGTCGTGTTTTTAAATTTACCTAAAATACGATTGTACTGCAAATAGATTTCAGCAGAAGGAATTCTATGGAATTTGGCGAAGCTTCTAGGGAATCTGAATTCGTAGTGTTGAAAGAGAGAAGGCTGGTACCCCGTAACGCCGTCTACGATGGAATGCTAAGATTCTCATTCTTATTGGAGACATGCCAACCGGGTTCGGTTCCTGATCACTATCTTATGGCGGCAATCTTAGATCTTGTAAAAATATTTTATTTTTTACAATATTAAATCATTCTCAAACTTCAATCGTCGAAGAAATCGCTCATCTTTTATATATTCGAAGTGATTAACATTAAGGAAATCGCCATATATGTATTTTTCTGTAGCCTTATGCCCCGGTGGTCGCACGAGCTTCTTTGTTATTGGAATGTGCCCATTTTGTTCATCAATGTAACAAAGGGCAATGGCCAACCTGGATGAAAGTGAATTCTCCTCTGTTTCGTCCATCGGTTCCCATTAATAATCGAAATGCATCTACAGTGCTGTCGAAAATTCACATATTGCAACGTACTGCTGGAAAATTATTTTATCAATGGGCAGAGGTACCTGATAAGTATTGATATTCACACAGAAGAAACAAATCTTTGTGAAGAAGAATACATTCGATAATACGCGTGTTTAACAGGCTCTTGGGACAAGATTAGAAGAATTACTGCTGGAAGATAAGCAAAACGCCGATCAAATGATCGCAATCGTATCTGATGAAAATAAACAAAGAGATTTAATTATCGAAGACGAGGAGGAAGATTTCCTCGACGAAGGTAATTGTATACATAATCTTAAGATACAATTGCAAAAGAATTAACTTGGATAAGTAAGGAGAGATGTTCATCGTTGTTTCAGCTAGCATAAATGGCTATGGATCTCAATGTCCAATGGCGTTACGCCTTGCAGCCTGTATTCTACTTCTGGAAGTGACAGCGTTTCTAAGAGAAACTTATCAAACTTTGCCAAAATTTAATAAACTTCTAACAAAAGAACGACCACCACCTTGGGAAAGAATGTACAGCAGAGAGGCAAATCGACGATGGAGCATGGCACTTTCTTCGATGGGTCATTCCCAAACGTCGGCTCAAAGTCTTCAATCGATCGTAGGTGATCGTGAAGTAGCTCGTAAGTATAACAAAATCCTGTCTTATTTATGCCTCGTTCCCTTTAATTTAACTCCTCCGAATTATATTTTAAGCGGAACGCAAGATCAGTTTCGTGCTTTACGAACCTGATAACGAGTCAGAAGGTAGTAGTAAATCGACTGTTACTATCCAAGGAGAGGATTTTCAAGGTACTGAGAAAGACAAGGCCAAACGAGTGCAGCCACCTCAAAGTCGACCGTTTCTCCTTCGTCGTGGGACGGCGGAAAATGCAACTGGTTCGTTTAAAAAGCGAAGTTTGAAACTCAGACGTGGTACCAAAGAAGGCAAAGATACGGAATGCGAGGCTTGTGAGTATACTCTGAAAATATGTTCCCCAATCCCTATAAATCCGGGTGTGTTCGATAAAAATATTAATATTACCGTATCTTCGTTAGATACGGTAAAACGGGCAGATTCGATACAGTCGAAGAGAAAAGTGAGTTCACTGTCAGATAAAAGCGACACCTCCGAGCCTGGTTTCGGAGGTGAAGTCAGCGGAGAAGAATCTCCGGGAATTCCCGTCGACGAACAACTACCGGAGAGTCCCAGCGACAGCAACGAAACGGACGAGACGAATAAAAATTTCCCGTGGATGAAAGTCTTGATACAGTTCACCAATTCGTTCAACTTTTACTGCTCTCATCAGAACTTTTGTCATCCGTATTGCCACCGGCGTCAAATGCGAGCGTGTAGCAGATTGATGAAGTCCATAAGGAAAATTTATGGAGAAGAATTTGGGATCCTCAATGGTACAGGAATGTTTGACTTTGACACTGATAAAAAGGAAGCGAGTAAAAAGGAGAAACGCAGCCGGAAGGTTTCGGAACAAGCGAGTACTCAAGTGTCGCCTGTGCGTAGAAAGGATAGCGTAGGGAAAAAATACAAGTAATTCTTATGCTATTTTCTATACAGAAATATAATTAAACATAAAATCCAAGTGTTTCTATTTCTTAAATAGGATCGAGAAGAACATGGATGGATCTCAGTCGGGTAGACTGGCTCAACGAGATTCGTCGAAGGATTTGGCTGACCAAGATTCAGAGAAAGGGAAAGAATCTTCGAAAAAGCGTGCAGACCCTGATAGAGAAAATTCACCGATTCTGAAATATTTAAGAACTCAAGTGAAGGACATATTTCATGCACCGCTAGCTACTTTGGTGAAAGGTGCGGTAGTAATGACCGAGGAATTATTCGTGGACGTTCTACCCGTTGCGTGGGAACTTTTGTTAGAATCGAACCAAGAAGTCGCAGCGTCCGCCGCGTCGCTTTTCATAGTCGGGGCTGTACGAGCTCCTAACCAAGCCAGCGAATTGATGCACCATGGTCTTCAACATAGTAGCACGAGCGTACGAATAAACGCGATACTAAGGTTTCAAGTGTTATGGAAGCTACGGTATCAAGTTTGGCCACGTATGGAAGAAAACGCTCACCTCACGTTCAAGGTTCCTCCACCTGGCATAGAGTTCACGTTACCCTCGCCAAAAATCGGTATCGAGTCATTGCCCGTCGTGGATCCACCTTGGATGCCACAAGTAAAAACAAAGGTGGAGGAAGTGACTATTAACCAGGAACATCATGTAAGCCTGAAATAAGCGTTGAAATTGTAGAACACCTTAGAATTAGAATTTTCAGTAGATTAAGTAGAATTTACTACAACTATTACTTAGAGGTCCCTGGTGACGGCAACGAAAACTCGTAAGAAGCAACAAACTGAACTCATAAAAAGGGCTTTGCAGGCACAAGACGACAAGAAACGCGAAGAAAGGGAAAACTTTTTGATCACTACCATACCGATTACCGTGCAAGCAGCATACGAGCCCAGCCCTGTTGGGGATGATCATGACGAAGGTAATGCCAAGTGCTTTCTCTAACCCTCGAAACTCGGTCAATGCGATAAACGATCGCGCTGAATTCCCGTCTCTACATTTAAAAATCTCGTGTCTCTGTAGGAAATGTTGGGGACGAAGATGGTGGTGAAACTATACAAAGAAACACGTCTCATCATGGCCAATCTGCACCTTCGTTATTCCCTTCTTCCTTATGCTCTGCAATCGTACAAATAATTCATCTACTTGACGATGCCGCCGTTTCGGACGATGGAAGCGCTGTTTACGAAGTCGCATATCAAGTAAGCAGTTCACCATTCGATTAGTCGTACAAATATTTGTACATATCGTCGACAAATATTTTTAATCAAAAACTATGGGATGGTGTTTTTAATTTTACTATAGGTAATCTGGAATTGTTTGGTAGAAGATAGTGCGCTATTCTTGCGTTACGTTTTGGAACGTCTAACCAGAGAGAAGCAGGAATTGATGTTTAAAATCTTGCGACATCTTATTCGGTTTGTGCCGAAGCTCCCTCAACAGGCTGCTTTTGCTTTGTACAATTACATCATTGGATATGTTATGTTTTACGTACGTTCTCCGCACGAAGAAGGACAAAAATTGATCGGAACAGCACTTTCCATTCTATGGATGGTAAGTAAATTTAAATTAAAATTCGAATCGAGGAGCTCTGAGAACGTTTGTTCTTTACAGGTTGTGCACAGCGTCCACGGAATAATGTTCAAAGATTTGAAGCAAATATTACGGAAGGAACAATGCGATGCTTCGATCTTGTTAACCGCGAACGTCCCATCTGCAAAAAGAATCGTAGTTCACGGTCCTCAAGATCCAGACGCAGGAGGAATTCCCTCGCAGTTTCCGGTGCAGGAAGACACGCAATTTTGCCAGATACTGCAAGAATCTTTAGACTTTTTTAGTATCGAGGAATCGAAACAACGAGAGTATTTCCTTGTTGACTACAAAACACGTTTGTACTAATCACATCTTTCTATAATTCTAGCTCGCGATTTACGATTATTTTCGTCACGCGATTACGATTTGCGTTCCAGATCAAATTCGCAATCCGTCATCGTACGTTCGAGATTACTATTTCTTTAAAGGTAGATCGCAATTTTCGGAAATCGAGTTGGTTCACATGAAACCGGAGGACGCATTCAACGCTTTGCAGCGTCAAGAACTTGTTCACAAGTTCGTCGAAATTGGCAAAGTCTTGTTAACGTGGGCAATCTTGAAAAATGTCGACATGGTAGTCCAAAGAGTGGTCTTTCTTCACGAAGAACTAATGAAGCTACCTTCTTTCCCAAGAAGAGCACTGGAGGCGGATTTGGACTTGTACAAAGGCGGTGAGATCGGCAGAGTAAGTGAACTTCTATTCTACTACATTCAATGATACAGTCTGTATGTACAATGTACGTGTGTATATCGTGGGAGAATTATATGAATTATAATTATTTCTTTCGTCAGGAGCTTCTTGGTCTAGACGTGATGCACAAATTTATGTGGGTGAAGCTGATTGCCAGGATGTTCGAAGCGATGGCAGGAAATTTTGCTTATTCAGGGGATATTCATCTGTTTCTAAACGTATTAAACGGTGCATTGATTCTGCACAGCGAAGATTCCTGTATTTTGCGTTACGTCATAGCTACGTACATCAACGCCGCGCATAATTTCAAGAATATCTTTTCAACGAATGGCTATTTGCTAATTATGCCAACGTTGTTGCAATTGTATTCGACTCATCAGACGAACAAATTGGTGACAACTACCGTAGAGTACGCTGTTAAACAGTTTTATCTCATGAATCGAAAGCCGTTCATTCTTCAAATGTTTGGGAGCGTTTCCACCATACTGGACACGGATGAGACCAGCATCCATGGAGAAGCGCACAAGGTATGTCAGTTACAATCGTATAATATGGCCATTATATTTGTCTAACTTTCAACAATTGTTTAAAGGTTCCCTCGGCGTGTCTATTTAATTTATTATTGAGTCTGGAAACTCCATCGCCGGATCCTTTGCACATAGATGAATTGGTTAAAGAAGAAAAGCCTCTAAAAGCTATCGATTTTTGTTATCACGATGAGAACGAAATGGTTACCGTATTAGATTGCATATCTCTTTGCGTGATGGTAATAGCTTACGCTCCTGATTCCGTGAGGGGTCAACAAATGCTGGTGAGGCAAATTTAACTAGCTGTATTTAAAAATTATATGTTCTGTAAATATCCACGATTAACCTTCTCTAATTTAACAGACCATATTGGAAGCGATACTGCCTTGTTACGTTCAACAGATACAATCTCCGACTTACAACAAAGAAGGAAAAACCGAGAAAGAAATAATACATCAGTTGGCCATAGCTGTGAAGACCTTGGTGAATAATTCCGAAGCACTCACAAAGTAAACATCGATTTTCGATCAAAAGTTTTAGTTTTTAAGTACACGTATATCGATGCATCGAATTTTTTCAGATATTACAACGGACCGCAAAAGTCGAGCCCTGAGCACAAGGGTTCTAGTCAAAGAAATTACGGCAAGGGTCCGTATTCGCCTGGTTTTGACTTCGAAGATGAAAGTCAGTCTATCAAGTATATAGAACATTCTAGAGTGCGAATCTTCTACGATCGAGACAACGACGATGCCGAAAATTGTCATAAAAATGAGTTTCGAGGACCACGCGATATGCTATTGAACATGGTAGGAGACTTTGTAGCTCGTTGCTCGGCTCGTTTGGTAGAATTGAACAAGAAATCTCAGGATGGCAAGACGATCGAATTGTTGGACTCCAAATGCCATATAGTAAGTATTTCGTTCTCGCTTCTACGTTTTACCAATGTTCTATGCGTACACTATTTTCTCATAGAATAAAAATCCAGCCTTTTAACTAAAATCTTCGTTAATTAGTCTTTCAGCTATTTGGTAACTTATTTATTCCATCTCTGTAGAATTTTTCATGTTTGTTATTAACATAAGAACCGTATGGCAAAATGAAATTGTAATGTAATGGTTCGTTAATAGCGATTAGCGGACATTGCGCATAGCCTGTTAAAAATATCTCCATACGATGCGACTACGATGGGTTGTCTCGGCTTGAGAAGATACATGAACGATATTTTACCTTCGACCGATTGGTCCAGTGACGATATGAGGCCTGCACTGACAAATATTTTAAGAAGACTGGACAAAACGTTTAGCAAAATACATAAAAAAGCTTCGATAAGGGGAAGCACCGATTGGGCTGCAGCGAGCAATATTTTGAAAGGAGTTTACGAAACATTGGCCAAATGTCCTTACATCGCCCATTTCGCATATTTAAAGGCATTACTAACCACTTGTCAGGTATCGTAATTATTTTTATCGTACATCTTTGTAAATATATTAAAAATAAATTCTAAGTCGAATATTTATCACAACTCAAAGTGGATAATTGAAGTGTAGTTTATTTACATATTTAAGTGATTATTACTTAATGAAGTGATTTATGCCTTACGAACTTAGGTACTGAAGAATTAATAATAGTAGCGCAGCAATAATAAGGCGTTTGACGTTTTATTAATTAGAAGCTTTAATTTATCTACAGTCGTTGATCATTGGAGATACCCCGTCGGAGTATATATCAGCTTCCTCAGCCGCTTTTATGAGTAAAATACCTCCGCAACATTTTTGCTCGACGGTGCTTCGACTGATAGCACTCTACGTTATATCTCTTGGAGAAGGATACCTACACGCTATGTTTGCAACTCAGACTCGAATCGAAAACGTGCTTCTTAATTTATTAATACCGTTGTTTCTACGCGTGGGAACTGGAAGAAAAGGTAACATTTCGGCAAAACTGTCGAAAATGCTAGAGACCGGAAAAGATATTGTTATGTTTCAGACGTACCAAAGCTGAGACAGTCGGATATAAATTTTGCTTTAACCGCGGTATTAAATACTTTATGGCCACCTACCACGAAGACTGTGCCAATAACTTCACAAAATATAAAGACAACGACAGACATGAGAACGGGTAGTTTAACGTTTGTAGCGAGAGATTCAAAGACTTTAACTAAAACGTCGTTAACGTTGTATCAAATTGCCTTTCTAGGTAAGCGATCGAATAATTTTCCAGTAACTTTTATACCAAACATCTGCGATAGTTATTTTATCTATATTCTTCGCTTTCTTGTAGCCTTAAAAATAATGACGATATGCTTCGAAACGGAACTGAAAACCGAATGGCCAAAAATTTTACGCACAATGCGTTTGTTGAACAAACGAAACGAGGCTTCCACTTATCTCTGGAACTTTATAGAATTCGTAGTAACTCATCGAACCGCTTTGTACATTCAAATGCTACCGTTCATCGTTCACAAGATCGGTCAAGCACCCATTTCAGAGCACGAGAGAAATATGCAGACCACCATACGAGCAAAGATTAGCGGCGATACTAAAACGGTACCAAAGTCACGTGGTACTCTACTGGCTGATCTTATACACGAATTGAAGAACTTGAAAGAAGAAATAGAAGATCGGAAATTTGGTTGGTAGGACAAATTACGCGATACGGTCGGATCACTTTGATTCGTTGTCAATAGAAGACTGGTTTATAGACGAAATACAACCAGAACCGAAGAAGAGTGTCCCGGACATGCATACTGCGACCGAAGGGCAATCTCGCACACAGAGACTATCGTTGATCGATCTTTTAACCGGGGATCTTGGAACCAGGGGTCACATGAATCATCAGACAAATTCAAGCGGTACCATTAAAACAACGCAACCGAGTCAAGTATCGGCGCCACCAAATGGTATACAAACTGCACGTGGTACGTTTTTATCACTTGTCACATCGTAAATTCGTTCGATAGAACTTCGCAAAGAGTTTTAACAAATTTTCAGTGGCGGTGGAATTAACGTTGATATTTCCATTTTATTGATATTTCAGGATCAAGTACAAGCGGAGGTTCCTCCACCCTCCGTGAAGCTTGCGAAGGTATCGCCGAGCAGCAAGGGGAACAACTACCAACAGGTATTTCGTTTCTTCCGAAATTGTTAATATCAGTCCCGAATTTTAAATATTAACGGTGCGACTGCAAGCCTCTCATAAATGTTTCGCTGTTTTTCTAAGCGATTAAGAGACGTTTACCACAGTTGGATCGAGCCATTGTCTATAGGGCACTGCGAGGAAATTTGCAAAGCTCTTGTGACACCTTGTTCTTTTTGCTTCGTAAATAACGATGCATCGTTTCGTTTCGTTCCCTGATAGCGAGGCTTGCGACGAAGCGTCTAAATATTTTTCCCCTTTTTCGAATGCAAATTCTTTTGTTTCGAAGTCTAAATCTTATTACGTGTAACCACTGAACTCGATTTCCATCGCTCACACTTTTAATGTTCCATTTTCCATCGTTCGGGCCTCCCTGTTTGGTCTTATATTGATCATTGCGTTGCTTCCATTGCTAGCTAGGGGACGGAGGTAAGCGGATTCTAATAGTAAATTCTGCTACAGTCTATGATAAACGTCCTGCTGGTGTGTTTCCCCTATCACGCTTCTCCATATCTCGTAATTTCATCTAATCTTGCTCACTTTTTCTCCTCTTCTATATTCCTTTTGATCATATCTGTTGCTAACTATCTTTGTATTATTTCCGTGAACAGAGATTCGATCAAATTATGTGTACGATTGTAATTCGATTTGTGTACGTATGCACGTTAAAAAAGTTTATTCCTCGATGTACATTTCTGTGTACGCTAGCGGACAAAGCGTTATCGAATTTCTCGTCTTCCCTTTGAAAGCAAGGTTTGAACTTGTTTACCGTGTGAATTCATCCTTGTAACATATAACGAACAAGTAATCGTAAAATGGCACTACTTTAATCCATTAATCGGAATGAGTATATACACATACATGTATAGTACATATTTCGTTTAGCGTGTATCCCATATATTTCGTACATCTTGTTTTTCATGTACTTTATGTGACGATATGTTCTATATAACATATAAAGATCGATCGACGGAAAAGTTGAGGGTGATGTCCGAGCCTTATAGGTATAAGATTCGATCATTGCCCGCTACTATTCATACCGAGTCAGCAAACAATTTGACGAGCTTGATTTCATGAAACCTTAATCGGGGGAAGAGTATTTATTATGAAAAATAGAAAAATCTCATTTTCACGGTATGTTCCATTAGATTATTCTATTATTACTGCTATTTTCCCTTTCATGTTTCTGTACACAGCCGTAATAAATAAGTATATATGTATATATATACTTATACATATACATATAGCAGTAATTAGACAATGGTAATGTCCAACAGTTGGTATCCTATTCATTGTTGCATAGTTGTATTTCATTAAAACGTAGTTGCTTCGACTTTCTCGTTTGCTTTCCTCTCCTTACCCGATCACACGATCTATCTGTAATTCGAATCTAATTCTTTCACTACAAGCTGACACAGTCGATTTGTTTATCAAATGAAAGAATGCTAATAATTCGCGTTTGCGTGGGCGTGTACGTACGCTTGAACACTTTATACAACCTTCATGTTTCTCCATCGATACTGTATTTTTCATTTTTTTTTTTTTTTTTTTTTTTTTGCTCAATAAGAGTCTTGCTTACATAAACGTTTAAACACAATTTCTCACAGGTCTTCCATAATCGAAGCAACCTCGTCAAGAGTCAGGGAGAAAACACGACTACTTACATAGTACATTATACTGTTTCATATTTAACCGTTTCGTTTCAGATTCCCCGCTGATTAATTCTGTTATACAGATATCCTATTTTTCAAAACTCGTAATTTTCCATTAAATTGAAATAATTGAGCCGTGAAAGTAGACTATACTTTCCGTACGTTGTATAACGCACAATATTGAATATTAATGCTTTAGTAGAATTGAAATGATAACAATAAAACTGTCACCTGGTATGTCTCATTTGTCGTCTTTCCCTTCATTCTCGACGTTAAATGTGGCATGTTTCAGATAAATCCCAACCATCTTCTACTAGCGATGAACGTAACCATGTAAAGCCTCATCCTATATTAACTCATCAAAAGGCGCCAAAACTGCGCTTTCTCTCCTCCGTAGAGTTTAGGCACTCATCAGGTAAATTTCGAGCCTGTATTATAAATAAATAAGTTATAGTTACGACAGATCACGATATTACCGATTTCGTGAAAATAGCATTAGCGATTTACACGAAAATGTAAATAATAATTATAGAAATTAATATGTCTACTAAATTGATATGTGTTATACAGATAGAAACATTTATGAATCCGAATATTACGATATCTAAATTATCGGATAATGGATGTTTATAATAAAGCTGCATTACAATGTTTAACAAACGCTAAAAGAAATTCGGACATTGAGATTTTCAATAGAATTTCTATAGATCAATCTGTACATACATACATGTATGTATGTATACATATATTTGCAACGTAGAAGTATAGAGATAACAGGTCAAATCGAAGTTTAACAACTTTTTGTTCCAATTTTTTATATTTTATCGAATATGCATATTGATCTAACCGAAACGTAGAATATAGTATGATGAAGGGGTCACCATTAGAAAAGATTCAAGATAATCCATTTCATTCGTTTCATTTATCTTTGTAAATACAACAAAATCTTCCGATGATATAAATCATTAGCATGTTTAATTATTTTCTATTATATCTTATCGTATATCATACTTCGCTTCATTATCATTTGCACGGTATTTTTATCAGCTAATACAAATAATACAAAAACACGTACCCTTCTGCCATACCTATGTTAATCATATTTATCGTATTTAGCGATACTAGATACACTTTTAGTAACAAGATAAAGTAATTAAAGTAACCATTGTGAAAAGTACACTCTATACATACAATATTGTACACTCTCTATATCTCTATATTGCCCCTCTCTTTTCTTGTTTGATTCCTTTCTTTGCACATACATACAATTGCCAGATGCTCGCTCTTCTACAGTCCTTCCAAGCTTACTTGTTTCAAATTATAGCGAACAAAACGTACTACAACATAAATATGCATATACAAATCAGTTACATGACTAAGCTTCTAATTGTAAAAGTACTACAGAAAAGAAAAGAATATTACTTCCTTTATCGGATATGGTTATGAGCATGACTTTCAATAAATTCACTGAATATTTCATTCCTTTTAAAGCGCCTTTAAAACAGAATGTATAGTGTACAGTGTACATATGTAATGCGATGCTAAAACTCTATTCTTATATTATATGAATACATTATACGTATCAAAGACAAATACGCGAAATGCGATTAGGATTTAATATTATTCGTATTTCGATCTATAAATTAGATAAAAAAAGGAATAATCGCTTAATAAATATTTATTCATGGTAGAGATAGTGCGATGTTAAGACAATTACATTTCACGAAACGTAATTGTTATTTGAAAAACGCTTCGGGTTACAATTTGTAGTTATGGAAGAGCAGCATGGATAGATTGTAGAATAGAGAGTAGAATTTTATGCGCAAAGAGAATTAATCGCGTGTTATTTTAATAGGGGAAACCGTGACGAGCCAACTCAGCCCAACCAGTCCAAACGAGGACAGTTCAGGCGAATCCCGCCCAGACAAACCTCGATTACAACGCTCTATGGGTCAAAGCAAGAAGACTTTTCGATTGCGAAAGAGTCGAAGAAGTCACGTAGAAGTAATAATATGTATACAGCTGTAGAAATATCAGATATTACTGACAGTGTTAAACGATATTACGTTTAATTCGATAATCGTAACGATTCGAACGGTTTAAGAATTTTAAGCACATCTTATTTGCTTTTAGATACTTTTATTTGTACCGTTGATGATACAGTTGAGTTAATTTAAATATTTTAGGCACGATCCTCACACAATGATTTGGAATTTAATTTTCAGACAGTGCAAGCGAAATCAGAACAAAGTAATAACGTATCACAACCAACGACCCAGTCATCGATACTAACACCACCGATTCCAGTGATGGAACCGTCGAGCTTCAGCATCCCCTCCGATTCGTCGTCGATCCGTTCAAGAAGAAGTTCGTCTATCCGACAATCGGACTGCGAAAAGGGCAGTAATTTGCTGAGCGATCAGCAGCAAATGCATTCTAACCTTCACCATCACCTATACCATCACCATCATCATCACCATCACCTTCACCTTCAAACATCAGATGCTTCATGGGACGAAGATACATCCAGTACGTCCGGTTATCGTGAGTCGTACAGTATGCAATTGGTGTCACTAGAAAGCAGCAACAATAACACTCGTCCAATTCAAGCACCGCCTTTAGCATCGCCAGATTTGAACGACATGCCCTCGACTAGTAGCACTACGACTCACATTTTCGAGGGAAGCTCGCCAGATTGCTCTATCAACGGAAGCGGAGGAGAGAAAACTGCATTGTTGACAGCTAGTCAAAGAACAACCTCTCAACATTCTCTGTTGATGGTTTTCCCGAATCAAGACGAAGATACGTTGATCTAAGGCAATTAACGAATATAGTCGATGTATACCATGACGAGACTGATTAAAGCGTCAATAACCTCTAATTGCTAACGGGAAGTCTCGCAGTACATATCCATGTGCTAGTATTATTTGCCACTTGAATCGTTCTTTCAATTTCGATTTAATATACGATACCTTTCTTTTCCAATATGTTTAGGTGTTAATAGGAAGAGAGTACTATTTTCCGTATAAGAATAAGCGCGAATGGCACGTACCGTCGATTACCGTCAACAAAAAATTGCGTTAGCAATTAAAGGTTTAGTCGAACACGACAATGTAGAGAATTTTCGTAACGTAGAACGACTGAGAATTAAGAAACTGATCTAATACGGTGTTCAGAGTTTTCAATAATGTTCTCCGTTGACCGGAAAGACCAATTAAAAATACATATGTTGAGAGCCTAGCCTCGTGGTCACGGAATATGTACTTTGTAATACTTCGACGAGCGTAGCGAAATTACGACCACGTGGATGATTAGGCCTAAATATTTGTATGTCACGACTCTGTAAAAAACGAACATTTGAAATAAAAATACTTTAAGAGAATCACAATGAATTTTCTCTCCGTTCTTATTACAATCCTGAATATTATCCACCTTGATCTTAATCTCCAGACTGTGATCTGTAATTCGTCGCTTTGTCGATTCGCTAATATTATTAATTTCTCGATTATCATACAAAAGGAATCAGTATAGAGAGTCGCTAAACAAAATTATTCGTTCGATATTTTCAAAAATATTCCTTTAATGTTCCATTTTCGTAAAAATTCATATATATAGATTCTAACATTAACGTTTTCGAATAATCGACATCGATATTAATAATACGAATAATATCGTCATTTGTGACGTGGAAGATCGACGCTAAGCTCCGCAAGTACATAAGATAATGCTGCAAATAGGGCTGTTCCCTTATCAAGAGCTTCCGGATCTTCAACCAACATAGTATCCGCATTCGTATGATGGTAATAAAAGTATTGTTCGTCTTGAGTCCAAAGAGAACCTCCTGGTACTCCTGCATCTACCCAAGAAGCGATATCAGGGCCGTCGCAGGGACTACGAAGCTTCATATCTCCCATGATAGAGAACAGCCTAAAAATAAAAAATAAAAAAAAATTAGAAACGTCGAACAAATGAAAATTAAGCAATTATCCTTGCTAGCGTTCTTATTTAATTTTCTTTTGCAAACTAACTTCATGATTCTTTCTAGGATGCACACAACTTCTTCGGTTCCGGTAACTTCAAAACCTAATGGCTTGAACGTGCCCATATCCGATTCCAGCACGAACTGTAAATTCTTCTCTTCGCTTTTATGACTTTTGATATAATGATTACCTCCTATGATTCCAAGTTCTTCAGCCGTCCACATGATCATTCTATAGTCGTAATGAATTTCACGTTAAGCCAAGTTACATAAATTTAAACGTAATTTAATTGTATAATTTAAATTTCCACTAAGTACTTCTTGTTTTTTAACTAAAACGTTATTCCCCAAAATGTTCACCTTACTGTTCGTCGTGGTTTATAATTAAGGTGTTTCAATAATTTTAATGCTTGCCACGAAATAAATGCACCACCGCCATCGTCCATTGCGCCCTGACCAACGTCCCAACTGTCGATGTGACCAGATATAACTACAACTTTCTCCGGTGCCTTGGAACCTTTCAATTCAGCTATTACATTTCGTGATACTTTGTTCGGCAAATTTTTCGCCTGCATTTTTAAATTTATTTCTAAAACTGCACCTAAAAGATAAATAAATCGTTAATATCCTCGATGGTAACAGAAAAAGTCTACATGACGCCATGTCTACCTCTATCAGACATCCTTCTCAACAAGCTGGCATCTTCAACCGTGATACAAGCTACCGGAATTTTAGTCACATTCTCGCCGTACGTTTGCATACCCGTATGTGGGGAATACAAAGAATATGGTGTAACGGATCTAATTAAAGCAGCAACAGCACCATGTTTCGATGCTTCTGTTGCTCCTTCGTCTCGATACTTTACCGTTTTATCATACGAAACATATTTCTCATTAAATACAACGATCTTTCCTCGGACCTAAACCGACCGAGAAAATGGTACAAATTATTTAAACGAAATAAAGCATAATTGTTCTTTGGAAATTCTGTAATATATTCACCTCGTGCTTTCTTTCTTCAAGTTCTTTGAAACTGTTCACGACGATAGCCTTTGCGGTTATTCCTTCGGGTGGAGTCCCAACACTGTAACCTAATCCCAGAAGAGCAATATCTTTGCGTCTTGGCTTTAAAAGCGTCGCTGATTCCTTTCCTCTGGGAAATAAATAAATATTTCAGCAATGTACATTTTAATATTTAGCAGGTAAGAAAGAAACGCTCATTGACAAGTGTTACCTGACCCAATGTGGCACACTAACGGATTCACCGTGTACATTATCTAAACCAAACTCCAAAGATTTATTTAACACATAATCAATGGAACGCTCTAGCACCGCAGTACCAGTAAATCTCGGACCAAATGTGTCAACGAAGTAAGCTAATTCATCCCAAGTCGTTCCTTTGAACGATCCGTATAAAGTCTCATTTATTATAGCATGAACAAAGGGTTCGTACGAGTCTATCTCTTGTATAAGGCTCTGCGGCAGGTTACACGTATTAACGCTGTTTGTTTCATCACTCTCCAGTGCTATCGCAAATTGTAGTCGGAAGAGCCATGCGATTATTAAAAATTTGATGGATAAAAACATGTTGTTGAACAGGATAAATCCTTCTAGTTTCCTCTGAAAATATTTCGTTTCTCGGCATTAGCAATGTTAGTTTCATTCTAGATCTTAAAATTTACTTTCACAATGTTAATTAGATTAGAAAAATAATTAAATTGTTAACAAATATACTTATTCGATAAGAAATACGCTTGGTTAATGGTGTACGAAATGAATTTCTATTGAATACTTTATCAATTTACTAATTTATCTGTTGTGATAAGAGTATCTTATGCACATCGATTACCGTTCAATCATAATTTATATATCAGATAACTAATTTATTAATACGATTAGATCTACGTCTGTCTTGAATATAAAAAAGAAGGCAGAGTTTAAAAAGATGTGTTTACAATATTTTTTAAACATTAAATTATAAGAATAAAATCACGACTATACCTTACTTTTGTATTTTCTTCAAAGCAAATAAAACAAAACCAGACAGGTTTAAGTATATATGCGCATAGTTGCAATAATACAGGATCTCGTCGCAAGAATCGCCTGTCAACTAACGTCTCATCGGTTTGACTCAAATATATATAGACGTACAGAATACGAGTAGAGGGGAATCGGAAACTGGAGAAGAATGGAGGAGAAGGACTCTGCTTATCTTCAGAAGATTTATCTATAGTATACATTACGGACTATAGTTCACGGTTTATGCGATTGTGGTATACATACAGCAAAAGTATTTAGACGCTAGATCTTAGAGTCAAGAATCCATATATATCCATATATATCCGTATATAATCCATATATATATATATATTTCTAGAATAGATATATTTTTATAATCTTTATGATTATCTTACCATAAAATCGGTCTACACTGTAATTCAGTTATTAAAGATTCGATATCAAAATAGTCCTTCATATTCATCGTTACATACTATCTATTTACCGCTTGGACTTGAGTATCTATTAGAATATTAAACATAATAATGTAAAACCAGCCGCCATTCTGCCGTTTAGAGTCGCCGCGTTGTCGCACGGCGCTCTCTATATGATCACAGGCTTACTCTCCCGCATCGTCTCTTGAAATATGTCAACTTTAACGTGTGATTAGTTTTATAATATTAATTATACATACTATGCAATAATAGCACTGTATTTTACCTCATATATCTCATGCTATATACCACTTGAAGTAACAAAAGAGGATCATTTTACACCTGCAGATTATATCGACTTTGGTAGTTACGTTGATTATAGTTCTCAAAGTCTCCGTTCTAAATTGCAGAGGGCACAAGAAAACAGATTTTCTCCGAAATTGATAACTTTAATTTCTATATGTGATCATAGGCGAGATAGAGACACAAACGAGATCACAATTCTGATAGAGGCACCATTGTTTGTGGTATAGGATAAGCTTAATATTTATGCATGCATTTTCATCATTATGCTTCATTATGGCTGTATACGGTTTACCGTTTACAGATGATACTAAAAATGGTTTAAATACCCCAATTATGCAGAGAAATGCATTTTGTACATCGTTTATGTTAAATTATTCTGCTAACGTAGTATCACCACAGAGTATCGTCTGTGATATCACATAAAGTTTGTACATATTCACTGCACGAATATCACCATTGACTAAGAACAGGATAGACATGACATTAAATAGAATTTTGTGTCTCAGGTTATGAAATACCAACCTACCAAGAATCAGAGTGTTTCTTACGCCCTCTGTACGGCTATAGAATAGACGTGACGTTTCTGGCACCGGCCTAGCGACGTCTTGTTGTTTTACCGACATAACTACCAAGAACTTTTGTACCTATCGGTGCTCCGTGTTTGATACCCGAGGCACAGACGAACGTATAGCAATCGTATTATTACTCATTGTCACAAAATATCGACTCGTCGATATACAAAGTCAATGGAGAGAGTTTGTTTTTTCACCGTTTTTGTATCATTTCCAACTTTACCGACTTAGGATAGGGTACAGTAGACGGTCTCGTCGTAGTCTCCATTCGTCAAAGGGGATAAAATCTTTGTGCACTCGAAACATTTTCCAAACTTGTGGCAACTGATTTTGATTTATTCTATTCTCTAAAAAAATCGTTCATATGGTACTCATTTTAAAGCGATGGAAGAAGTAAGAGAATCTGATGGAACTTTATATTCGATACAACTCTAGATTTACAGAAAATAGGACATATTCTATAGATAATTTTATTTAGATAGATAATATGGTTAAACTGGATTTTTTGCAACGATTGGAAGCGTTCTCAAAAGCATTTGGATTTCTATGACTATTATTCTCAAAAATGTATCTTACAAAAACTTTTCCGAATATAGTTTTTTCTTATTTTTGCGGCATATATTGTATCATGCTTGAGGAATACATGCAACGATAAAATAAAAGAGACCTTCGTTTATTAATAGGAAATAATGTTTATTATACAGTGTACATATTTATTAACTTCATTTATTTTATTTCTGTTATAAATTTTATATTAATAATTATATTATGCTTTGCCGAGCGACGAATGCCTTGATCAGTGTGCGCTTAATCTATAACAATCTCCGTAAAAAGTATAGAAACTTCTGCTTTTTATTTTGTTCGTTTGTTTGTTTTCGATTCGTTCCCACCCTTAATCCCTCGTTCCAACACCGATTCTTCCCCCCAACATTGATTACCGTGAGTTTATACCACCAAAGAGTATCGCCAAAATATGTTGCGCTGAAAACGGCATAATCGTTCGGCATATACAAATAATAGTACTGTCGAAGTTAAAGTAATTGGCGGGTTATTTATTTTTCTTTTGTTCACTTTTTCCGGTTTCGCCATTTCCTGGGAAATGGCGCGCCGCCGCCCTCGCGCCGTTTGTGGCCGCGTGATCATTTTTTTTCTCAAAATTTTCTTCCCTTGAAATACTTCACCCTAGGATTAGTATCTGTTATCAATTATTTTTATAATATGCGTAATAATATAAATAATGTTGTTAATATAGCTATAATGATTACCGTTTCTTTAATGGTAAACTATCTGAATGGTACATTTTTTCTGCTAATGGCCATGTCCGTTATAGCTAATTATGTAGTCTGTATGCGAGCTTCAAATGGGATAAGGTACGTCGTACACAGAACTTTTCGGCTCGGCGTAGTTTTTTTTTTTTTTCTTGTTGTTAACGTAAGAAAAAACGAAGAGACTAAACCAAGAATAAGAAAAGAACTATTTGACAAATACAGGAACACGTTTGTGGCGCGAAAATGCGAACGTCGAGGAACCTTTCTTCGTTTATCGATTCGTGACTGTTTCATCGCGGTTATTGTTCTCTTTTTTCTCCTTAGAATAGATCTGATCGATTACATTGATCGAATCGATAGCGATAAAAATCAAATATACAGGAACGTCTTCCGCTCGATAGGGTGACACAAATATGTACTTTCGCTGTGACTTTGAAAAGTAACATCGTAAATAAGCAGCGTGGAAGCTTTGCATGCCGAGGAATAAAAGAAAAAAAGGAACTGTTATCAACGACACGCAAAACTACTTTATTATTCACGATACTCGACGAAACGTAGGTTCCCTCGAAGTACGCTAAAAAATTTTCACTCCCATTCGCTCAATCCCTTTCGCTCGGTCACGTTTTCTCTCTTTCTCTCTCTCTCTCTTTCTCTCTCTTTGCTTTCTCTCTCTCTCTCTCTCTCTCTCTCTCTCTTTATCTCGCTCTCCCTTCTTCTCATTCTCTCTTCTACTTCTCGCACACGTCACCGTGTTCTAGTCTTGATATATAAATGTACGACGTTAAATACGTGTCATCCAGATTTTATGTTGGCATGTGTGTGTGTGTGTATGTATGTGTATGTGTGTGTGTGTGTGTGTGTGCGCGTGTGTGTCTGTCAGTGAAATTTCATATTCTTTTTTATTCTCGCTTGCATGAATGTATGTATCTAGCTTCCTAACATAAGTGTTAAGTATAATTATTTTTTATTTTATATAATATATTAGTTTTTTTCTTGTTATAATAATAATAATAATAATCATCATCATCCGATAATAATCATAATCGATAACCATAATAATAGCAATAATAATATTAACCATCATCACCGTCGTGATCATAATCGCGATGATGCCGTTAATTTGTCATATCGATATACATTACATATTTATATTACACGTTGCTTATGAAAATAATAATCCAAACTGGCGTATCTTCCGTTTACGCTGTTTTCCACGTTTTTCCCATCTCCACGTTTTCTCCGCTCATCCCCTTATTTATTAACCGCTCTCCTCTCCTTTCCCCCGTCGCCCCTTGCCATTCTCGCCCTTCTCCCATTTTATCTTTCTTTTATCATAGACTTTTACAATAACAATTCTAGCGCCGGTAGAAACGGCCGAACCGCAACGAGTTTTCGAGACGGGACTCGAAAACGATCAACCAATCGCATCGCGATTCGATATAACTTTATTTTACACCGACTTTACATCCTTGCCGTGAAATTTATTAACATTCGTAACCCCACGACCTTCGCCGTTCTTCGCGTACGTTTTAAAATTTTACCGACCACCCGCTACGGCTACGAAGACAATCTAAAAGTCGTACTACTATTTACAATCGTGACAAGAGTCTGGTTCAACGTTCTTCCGCGCCTCATTTTGGTACCTCTATCACTGTGACGTTATTCGTCGTTATATCCGATGCATACGTTTCTCAAGGGAAAGGAAAATCGTTTCAACGTCGTTCGTTCTTTGCGAATCAATATCGAATTATTTTATTACGAAACAATATCTTTTTTCATTATCGTGCCGTACTTGTCTTCGAAGCCTCAGCAAGTCGTATCAACCTTCTCGTTTAATTTTTCATGTCTAAATACATATACAATATCGAAATATTTCTACAACCGCGTGTCCTATCATTGTTTCGCCTATGCATTCGTAAAATTTGTCGCGTTGATATGCTAAAACACTCCTTCCCTCTTATCATACTACCATTATAAATTATTTGTTATATACGTCGCGTCGCTTCGATTTTCTGTTTGCCACTTTTCATTTGTTCGCCTCGCAGGCTTCCCAAAGGTTATCTCCTTCCTTTTACTTCAATCACTCGTCCACTCGCTTGCATACAATGATCTGTTCTTTCGTCGTGTATGTTTCTTTTGCAGTAATACGGTAACCTCTGTTCGACACTATAAGCATAATTATTAGCGTCGGCAATAGCGACAAGAATAATAATATGACAAAAGTAAAAAGGATAACGATATTACCGATCATCAAAGATAATAATCATAATGATAATGATGATGATAATGATGATGACAATGACAATGACAATGATGAAGATAATAATATTAATAATAATGGCAATAGTAATCAATAATCAATAGCAATGATTTAACAATATTATCCGTAATAATAAATTTATGATACGACGAAATTTATAAATTGAGTTTCGTATTATATCATTAGCAAAGATTAATACTGTCGCACTTATGATAAATAGATCGCACTATGTCCTGGAAAATTGATTCGACCAATCAACCACACGTTGCTGTGTACGTTGATTGCGTATTCTTCGCTTCTTCTTTCAGCATTTCCCCTATCTTACAACGCTCTAATCTCCATCACGTTCGAATACAGAATCCACGTGAATATCCTTCAGTTTATTCGTCTTAGAAGATTTATTCTCGCATGATCGAAATCGCAAATAATCACAGTAGTTTAAAAAACCGAATTAATAATGAACTTCGTTCGTTCGATGGGTCAGATAATCTCGTCCGAAACGCACGTGTATCAACGTAATAGACGCGCTTACGAAAAAAAAAAAAAAAAAAAAAGAAAGAGAGGAATAACAGTCTACCAACCGAATGTGAAACGGTTCACGAATTATTTATTTTCGAAGAATGCGATTAATATGTAGCGGCAATTTCTAAGTAAAAATTATCGCGGGCCATCGAGGGCGAGACTCGTCGTCAAGGGGAAAAAAGAGGAGAACGTTTCATGAGACGTCCCACACGTACTGCGAACGTTTTTATTATTTCCATGCACTATATAGTTAGTACTTCGCTATGTAGGACATTACTGTGTGCACCAACATATACGCACACCCTGTGTCGTGTAATTTTGTTCTCTTTTATGTACAAATCCATTCGGGCCCGGGCAGACGTCGACGAATTTTCGGAATCGCCAAGTATCATTCTGGACCATAAGATTCACCACGCTCGTACCCGTAGGGAAAGAGAATTTATATCCTACTTCCGGCGATCCCGAAGACCTCGAGGTCCGCATAATTTGGCCGAGGAAAAAAACTTGCATTGTATATCGGTGTTTGATTATACTACGCAACGTTTTTGGGCCCCGGATGCGAAAGAACGGCCAGGGCCGCCGATTACAAAACTTTTTTTTTTTTCTTTTTTCGTATGTCACCCCGAAATCAACAATAAAACTGATTTCACTTTTTACGATCTGTATAATATGTCCCTTCTCTGAAGGCAAGAGTATATTTCATTTGCGTGCGTGCGCGCGTGTGAACGTGTAAGTGTAGTATACAAATGTATGTATATATGTGTATTCGAGTTACTTTATCGAGCTATACGCGCGTGTACGTGTACATACGCGTACCCGTTTACATAACGGTATTCTCTTGGTTACTCGTGTGCTTATGTCTTTTTTTTTTTTCTTTCTTTCTTTCTTTCTTTTGTTTTAGCATGTACTCGGTTCGCCTTCGTACCTCTCGCATCAACCCTCGATTCGTTCCCTATATTTAATATGTAAAAATATACAGGTTAGGTTATAGCCGTAAATACAGTTAAAAAATTCTACATTTTTTAGCCTCGAGCACGGGATGCAGTCAATGTCGCCTTCAAAAATGATCCAGCGGTCGGAAAACCGAACCTTAACCCGAGAACGCGAGTGAAACGTCATGCCTGACATCGCCGATCGGATATCTTGCTCGATACATCGGAATACTCTCGCAGTCGTATATCTCTCTTCGGGAGCGCGCGCCTCTCCCTTTGCGCAGTTAGAAAGTGTAGAAACCTTTTTAAAAGCGCTAAATCAACGGTATACTTTCGCTACTTTTGCCTATCGAATGAAATTAATATACGACTGCTTGATATTCGATTACTACCTGTCGTAGTTTACTACGAGTCAACTTAAAGCAAAATGTTCCACCTTGTTTTAGTTACGATGCATTTTGTAATATCGATGGCGATCGATAACGTTACCGAGGAGAATTTTCTATACTTCGATCTTGACTAGAAACTCGATACTTTTTCTTTCTCTACGCGTCACGGTTTCTAACTAACAATAAGTAGACGCAAACTCTGCAAATTCTAAATTGTACGGTCATCGAGATCTCTGCGAGCGAGTTGTATAAGTCAGTCTCAAAATTAGTTGCACACCTTCGTGGTACATAAAACTTTGTCGTATTTCTGCACAACGAACGACAGCTGCTTGATATACGGGTACCCTATATACGTCGAACGTATTTTCGTTCTTAAACCTGCCACGAGTTTTTGAGAAAGAAGCTAGTGAAAACGATCTATAATAATTAATACAAAGATCGCTGCGCGCTCTAATCACGTTCAATTTTTTGCAGCCGTTAAAAAACTATCAGGCAAACACGTAACGAAATTCCATATTTTTTTCTGGACGGTACGTTCTGGGCGTGACTATTCCTCCTTTCCTTAGGCAGTTGCTAATTCTTAACTACATTACACGTATCTCTGGCAACTGTCGTTAATTCACTTCTAAACACCAAACAAACGTCTGCAACGATATTCAAGGCGTCTCAATCCTTTGTTCGGTGTTTCCATCTTTGAAGCAACTGACATCACAAATGGAATCAATCGTGTTTCGCCAATAGAGTTTCGAATCTCGAATCCACGATTCGCAACATGCCGAACCTAGTTCAAATTTAATCCAAGCCACAAATGGAAAATCAATCGCGTTTCGCCGATTCTTCGCACCGACTTGATTTTTCTCAAAGGGATTTTGCACGATAATTAAGCCAGTCGTATTTATACAAATGATAGGAACAAAAACGTATATGTATGTGTAGTTTAATAAGCCGAGGAGCGGCGCGTCGTCTCGATGACGAAACGGCCGACATCGACGCGTGTAGTTTAATGGCAAAACATTGTGAAAATTGACAACGTACATGTACAACTTCGTGTTAAAAGAAAACGTTTTTTATCCATAAATATATGTATAACAAGGTACTATAGATTGTCCATTGTTTAAGAATCAAACGCAGAACTTGCAACTTTTCTAATCGAAATATTATGCTGAAACTTATAATGTTCTCGGAGATAACTATCTAACTTATAAAAATTTATCTAGTTTATATATATATAATATATATATATATGTACATATATATACCATGCTCGTCAAAAGAACTGTCATCACTCTCGAAACGAAAGCAACTAAAACGGAATATTGAAAAACTACGCTGCGATCCGATATCGTTTACGAAATTTTCATCGAAGAGTAACATTTTTTACCAACCTTTTTTAACCATGAAAAGCAACGATCAAAAAATTCAAGTAAAATTCTAACCTTGAACTCACTTCAGAATTTACTTCGACCGGTGATTTGAACGCGATTCGCTACCGTTTCGTGCGAAAGAGCCACTTGTTAGCCAACTGTTGCATTCTGAGCAGGCGCCGAAGGGGCACATTATAATTTGCCAGAACCGAGCCACTCCCTTATCAACCTTCTTCTTCTATACTAATTCTCAAAACATTCGAACGATCGATAAGAATTAATTGAGATTTTTCGGAGATTTCGAAGATCTGCAAGAACTCCGTTATCTTCGTTTAAAATAACGAAGGAAAGCAATTGCAATGAAACGATATAGATATTTTAAAATGATATACATACATGTATAGTTATAGATACGAAGTGCGTTAGGAAAATAACGAGACTTAACTTTCATCTTCGTAATTGGTAGAAATTTGTGCAAGTCAAACACTACCTACGAAAGAGATTTCGGTTCATTAACTCGAATAATTAGAACTGCAGATAGTGTCAACGCCTTGTTAACTGGTCAGAATTCTGTTTTGCTAATTGGCTATCGCTATCTCCAATATTTCGTGGAAATACTCCGTTCAATTACGATCTTTAGAGGCTTGATATTTCGTATGCGGTATCGAATATTGCTGTTTCACTCTTTATTTCTATTTGTTTTGCCGATTTTCGCCGATTTTCGCCGATTTCACCGATGCCTCGGACGAAAAACGTACAACGAAATGCACGGATAGAATTTTTTGCTAATTCGTTGCTCTTCAAATTGAAATTAAAGATCGAAATAATCATTTTGAGATATCTGGTAATATTTAAAAAAAAAAAAAAAACCGTAATTCGCTGCTCAAGCATAAAAAATTAATTCTCATTATTTTGTTGACTCACCTCGTACTTACTTACTGACAAAAATTCTTTCTACCTCCTAATATTGTCATTGTCGTAACATTTGATTCCTGTTAGAAGTGAAAATTGATTTGGAAGATTCATCGTTGGCACAATATTGTTTATTTCGTAGATGCTGCCCCCTAAACACCGACCAAAACGAATATAATTGAATTCGAACGTGTTAAAATCACTCGAGATTCGACTATCAAAGTTCTCGATTCGGTACAATTATATTATGCCCCAACTTTACCAGAAATAATTTTGGCCGAATCTTCGAAAATCGGAAAACTTGTTCGAACGCTATATGATCCATAGCATCTTAATTATCGATGCAAAGAACGAGAGCCGGTATGACCACAACAGGTGTCCAATACGATAAAATGTTGGAGCAAAAATAGGAGAAGCTTTTAAAATGATGACGAGACTAATATCCGGATCGTGTCGTAAAAATCGAGGCAAAGGATCGAGCAGCAAAAGTTACTCGAGGTTTCACTGTTGCCCTAAATTTGTTTTCATGCTTGTTGAGATCCATCGTAATCCAAGTAATGTCTCGGTATCTACCCGCGCGTGGCTTCTTACAAGAAGTATGCTTTTTCGGTTTACATTTAATTTTAGAGTCGACTTTCAATCATTATATACGTATGTGTATATATAATATATATATTTATATAATATATTTTTTTTTATTTCGTATATTATTTCGACCTTACGCGCTAGGAGTTAGAGTTAAAAACTTATCGTTTGGCGATTAATTATTTAAAATATGTTCTGTCTGTTAATAACTTTTAGTGTTTCGCTCTTTCTTTCCCTTTCTCTCCCACCCTTTCTCTCGATTTCTGTCACTCGACCCACCTCAACGTGTTTAATTATTTCCTAATTCAATCATATACGCGCGCGATATATAATATTTTCAAATCTCTTCCACCCACACTGCACTATTAATGCTTTCCGTGCGTTTCTTCTCCGCTTCCTTCCCTGGTATAAGTGATTATAGTGCATACTTTTATTATACTTATTTTTGTTTATAACCTTATTTGATAGCGATAACTATAGTAACTGTTTATGCATATCATTCGCTTATACGCATAGATGGCACGCTATATAAAACTATGCTATATGCAAATTTTTTTTCTTCTCAAACTTCTAATTTAAACGTTTTTCACGGGACTCGCACGTGTATACACGTGTATCTTCGTATATACGCATCTACGATGTATAGTTATGCATGCGTATAGGCGTACGCGTCTATATACCTACGCGTTTCGCTCTTGTTCGCGTCCCTCGCGACAATTCATCATGCCACTCTTTCAACCTGTTTTTCTTTCCTAGGTGGTCTAATTACATACTTTCTAACTGCAAGATTTGTAGCGACTTCCTAAGGTCGATTCGTGACGTACAGCCATTTGGGTGGCGGTAAGGTGTCTTCATCGCCCGAATTGTTCGACCACCAAAATTCACAGTATCGCGATCCCTCGATACGCTCCGTGTAGTCGACACTGTTTTAGAGTTTAGCGAGCGTCAACGAAAAGAAAATTTTCGTACGTATTTTACGACCACATCGAATTTTCTAAGCAATATGTCGTGGTGTCCGAAAATTCGTTTGGAAAATCGTTCCTGACCGATTCCGTTCGTCCATTACATCGACCATTTCATACGTTCTCTCGCGGTCCCTTTTCGCTTTTTCTTCTTTATTACTTATCACGGACTATTGTCACGAACGACCGCGAACGACACAAGTTTCTCCGCACTCATCCATGCTCTGATACTAATGGCTATATAATTGCCCGCGCGAGGAACGGAAAGAAAAGACTGATCTTCGACTGTTCTTTCTTTTCCAAATGGAACACGATCACCGACTCAACCGACGCCACGAATCGACGATTCGTAACGTGCCAAATTTCGTTCCTACAATTCGTGTACGTTCTTTTTATACGTTGTCAATTATTACTTAATAATCGTTCGCTTTTTTTTCTTTATTTACTTGTTTCTACATGTTTTAGTCACGCGATACGTTTACACGACGTGTATACATATTGTGACACGACGTTCCAATCGCGGTCGGTCTCGAACAAATACCAATACATCGAGTCCTGACTAAATGAACAAAAAAAAAAAGAAAAAAAAGAAAAAAGAAAGAAAAAAGAGAGAGAGAGACTTCGATACGTTCGAAAGAAAAGGTCACCGCATCGTTTAACAATATCGATTACGCGTGGTTCGAACGTCTACAGTGATTTATAAGAGCGACAAGCAATAACAGCGTTTAATATTAATTTTTACGTTTCCCGTAGACCGAGACGCACAACTTTCTTTAATCGAACGTTGTATGTGCTTCGAAACATTGTCAATCAGAATTTGCAGAAGAACAACAGAATTTCAGAAAAACAATCGCCCTATCGACGCGAAGGGGAGATGTTCTGGAAAGAGTTGGAAGTGTTGTTCGCATTGTCCCCGCGCTTCTCAACGATAACGAATGTACGCGAAAGTACATAATATGTACGTCGAACCATGATCGAAACAAGGGGCGATTAAACCACGAGGATTTTGCATCTTTTCAATTCCGTCTTTTCGCACGGAGGAAGAAGACTCTTTGCGTTCATTGATCTCGCAATCTTTCGAAAAGAAAAACTCAGCGACTGTTTCAAGCTCGATAAATGCGAATTCGTCGTTGAATTCCCATGTCTTCTGTGGATAATTCAACCATATTCGGAACTGTTCGCTCGTTGTCATTTACACGACAAAAAGCCTTATTCTTCTGCACGGGTTTCCTTGCGTGATTCCACGTACGTCGTTGGTCCAAGACGGGTACCATGAAATGTTTAGTCGAAACGTTTTGATAAAAACGGTAACGCAAACGGTGCTTTCGTATAGTATCACGCTAATCTAAACGTTTTATATTCGCCTAAGAAATTTCTTGCATACCGAACGGCAGAACTAGGAAACGCATTGTTTCGTCAGAAAGTGTGATTGGTCCCGGATAGTCGATCGAAATGTGGCCGGGTAAATATACAAGATACTGTGATTTATTCTGTTCTTTTTCTTTTGATTCTCGTACCTACGACTCGAACGAATATCCTACGTAATTTTGGTTGACCAACGACTACAACAATCGTGTGTCCGATCCTAAACATTAATACAGTCGCAATGAAAAGACATCGATTTGGTACGTTAGAAAAAACCGAATTTTTTTCTTCGCATTGTTCTCGCGATAACGCATAAGCGTACCTGAAGGAATTGACATCGGTCGGCTTGAACTTGTTTGAAATAACGCCGATTCTTACATTTTATTTTAATTACGTTCTTTTTTTTTTTTTTTAAATTTTTATTCTTCTTTTAATCATTAAGTAACTGCAAATCTAATGTTTTTAAGTACAATCTCAACTAATTCTCTAATTTGCTCCACTTCTTTATCTGGCGTACGCGCGCGCGCGCGCATGAAAATGTTGGAGAAAGCAATTACGTTTTCTTGTTAGTCTGGTGAAGAGAGTATAAAGGAATGGAAAGGATGTAGGAAAGGAAAGGAAAGGAAAGGAAAGGAAAGGAAAGGAAAGGAAGAACGAGCTTGTGACTCGCCTGACGCTTCGATGATTAACGTGATTTTGACGATTCGTGCATGGTTCCTCTCGTCACCCGCGTTTGATATGAAACTATGTTCGGTTGGCTTATCTTAAAATATATTTTAAAATCGATAAGAACAATCAATCTTCTTCGTAGCAGAAGCTATAACAAAATTAATTTTTCTTCATAATATTCGTACAGCTGTTACTTTAAATACTCCATAATGTAAGCTTTATCATCGTAGAATATCATCATAGAACGCGGGGTTTAAGAGTACTGGTACATAGAGTCTATTCAAAATCGTAACGACGGTGATGGCCATGAAATTCGTGTCCGGAAATCTGTAAGTCTTTAATAATCGCGCTTAAAGCCTACGATGAGACCTATCTAGTTTAATATTTATGTAGATAAAGATAATATGATTAGGTGAATGCTTAGCTCTGCTCGCCTCCCATATTATAACGTATGTTACAGTTCACGTGTGAGTGTTACGTATGTATCGAGTGTGTACGGTAACCACGCGCGAATATGTGCACAAGTTCTACACGAGTGTATTTTACGTCGTGTACGCATCAAGCGGTACTTATAGGTTCTTACGTGTGTGCGTGTGCGTGCGTGCGTGCGTGCGTGTGTGACTGTATGTGTGCGTGTGTGCATGTGCGTGTGTGTGCATGTGCGTGCGTGTGCGTGTGTGCGCGTGCGTGTATGTGAACGCGTATCGATGTGTAAACGGTGTAAACGTGTATTTATTTTGTTGCTAGTTCTTTACAAGTTATGCAAATAATTGCAAAAACATACCCTGTTTCCTAGTATCACCGACACCACGGCTACCGGATATCAGGTCGCGGCGCGCGTGACTTGAATCCAATGTAATTCCACGTAAAATTTTGGATCGATGAACGCGGTATAGCAGTGTCGAGAGGGTTGATAATTTTGGCTGTTTCGTGTGCGAGTACGGTGGTAAATGGTAGTATGCTTATATGTAGTGTTTGATCATTATTATTATTATTATTAAAGTTAGTTATATATTCGAGAGTGGAGGATATTCGTTCCCGTTTTCCATCGAATCTTCGTGCGTGTCTCCGTGGCTACCATAAAAATTCCAGGAAATTTCGTATCGACGATGATAAGTCACGGTCGGCCGTTGCGATAACGATCGTCGATAACGATTCGTCGGAATGAATAAAATCGCCGAGATACTGCGCGCCGTTTGTATCCCATATTTTTCTTCTTCCTTTCTTTTCTCCCGTTTCACGAAAGCTTTCCGTGTAATTTTTATGGTCGACAATACTATCGGACAACGACGACCACGAGTACCGATTTCGTATTTCTAAAAAATTTCAGCGGCAAAGTTTGCGACTCGAGAATTTGTTAAAGAGAATCCTTAGGTTCGGTAAAACTGAGATCGGCAGAAAATTCGATACCCGAGTACGTCGTTAGGACGCTTGAATTTTCGCGAGTACGTCGCTTCCCGAGTAGCATTCGGAACGTTAATTAGCGAGCAGCGAATTCGTCTCAGCATTACATCACGTCATTGTAAAAATAAATTCGAAGCTGATCCTCACAGATTACTATTATCATTATTTTTCTTCTTGTCCTTAGAGCTAAGAATATTTTTTTCTCTTTCTCTCCTCTCCCGTAAGTCTCATTTATTCCATAGCAAGATGCATACTACTTCGGTTGTAGCAAAAACTTTGTTGGATAAAATAGTTGTATTTGTTTTGGTTTGTTTACAATTGTCGTTACCTTCGTATTTATACATTTATATATGTATACATTTATATTTATATGAATTTATACCTATTATTAGGGTGTTTTTATTAGAGTAGGTTGAATACCTTGATATTCGCTATTAAGTATTGTTAAACATTAAAAAGCTTAGATCGTAGTGATATAATCAGTTGGTACTTGCATACAAGCTTTTACCAGTATACGTGTCTTTTCCTTCTTCTTACCCTCCCTTCCTTTTTGTATCTGTGTCCGCGCGCGTGCGCATGATTCTTTGTGTCTGTGTGCGTGTCACTATATTCGATCACTTTGGCGGTGTCTACCTTCCTTCCTCTACGTTGCATCGTACAACTACGTGTGTAACTCTCTTTCACTTAAAACGCGTTCGAGTCAACTAAATACGTTGAAATTGATAACCGAATCGATTCAATTTTGTCGCCTTACGCGATTCGATACGGCGTGATTCGCGTAGAGAGTACGAAAACGGACCAACACCAAGTCCAAAGGTACAAAACCATACGAACAACGAATGTGACGTATATAAATGGGAAACGACATCCGAGCAGTTGGCGTGGCGAAATGAAAACTGACACGATAGGTTTTCGTTACATCGAAAATTATCGAACGAAACGAACAAATGTGGGAAATTGTTGGCGCGTACGTTTATGGAACGGTCGAACAGATAAAACGGACGATAGGAGCTCGTGTCCGTGGTATACGCCTACTAATAGCGGTGGCACTAATAGCTAATGCTATTTCGAAAATGGAATGCGTTGATTTGATTTTAGCAGAGAGATGAATGGACTGGTCTGTGGAATAGGAAACTCGTAGACAAGTATCTAGCCGTAGCCCAATTCGCTCAGCTTGTCCGCTAATCGTCTTTGCCGGACGTGTACCGAGAGACGTGCACGATGCCATGAGAAATGAAACGCCGATCTATAGGATGTACCACTGTGCCGCAGACCTTCCTCACGGGCCCTGTATGCTCGCGATGCACGCATTCGCCTAATTATGTTTACGATCGTGCCGCTTACGCGATTCCATCAACGCTCGCGTACGCGTACTCAGAGGCCTACCGATCGCGCGATTGCTCTTACGGTCTGTGATTGGACCTCGGATTGGCAAACATATGGTTGCGTTAATTCCCAGTTCCTTCTCTTATATTTACCTTCGCCTTCGTGAACACATATTTCGGATTAGTTTGTTTAGCAAATTTGATTTGTGATCAGCCGGGTCTGTTACACGCGTTCCTGAGTTTCGTCTCTACGACCGATTCCCGAGTATCGCGATGCCTTTCCGCGTCGAATTGCCATCAAAACGCCGTCCAAAGAAGATCTCACTGGCAATCTCATTGTTATCATCGTCGTTAGATATCGTTTCGTCATGTTCGTTTTCCGTTGTGCATCGGTACAACGTCGCAAAGATGCTGCTCACACAACATTTTTCGTGACGTTCTTTCAGCATCGATGAATCTACGCCCGCGCTTTCGATACATCAGTCTATACATATATACATACATACATATATATGTGTGTATATATAGAAAATATATATTTATGTATATATGCCTTTAGACGAATTCAGTATTCCTAAAACTGACAAGAATATATACGTATATGCGTTTATCGCGTAGTATAAATTATGTATACGTCTTATAAAGTATTGTTGTAAGTAATTTATTTTTATTATTGTTATCATTGTTATTAGTATTATTGGTTACTGTTATTTATCAGTATTAATTGTTTTTTATATATATATATATATATGCGTATGCTAGTATAATAATATTTTATATCATCAATAACTAGCAAGCCATTCGAGCTCGTCACCGGAGGATAGTTTACAGCACACCCCTCTGTTTTAGTTTTAGTTTCGCAAGTACTTACTTTTACGCGCTACCACGTTCACGCGTGTGAACCACATACACGTATGTACCACGCCTTCGCATTAACTATGTATAGTAAATTTCGTACGTGTATGTGTGTGTATGTATAGATAAATGAAGTATAATAAGTAGTGTTCTTTTGCAATGATTCGTTTTCGTGTGCGAGTGTACGAACAGGCAACGTACTTTATGAACAGATGGAAAAGCAAGGAGAAGGGTTGCCTGCCCCTAAACTATAAGTACAGTATTTATACGTGCATATATAAATATAGAAATAAATATACGCATGCACACGTACGCGTACTTAGGTTACACAACTACGCGTGCTCGTATATTATTTTATATATTTATGTATATTTCTTTGTAGCATTTGTTATATTTATTTAAATAGCGTATAAATTTGAGATAGCTTTTAGTCGTGTCATAAATTGCGCCAGACTATAGCCGGTCCTCCCATTCCCTGTCCTTTGAAGTAATAATTTATTTCATGTTGATTTAGCTAAACTATAATAATTTACTAAGTCTCTAGTTTTTTTCTTTCAATCAATCAATATATATATATATATTTATATATTTATATATTTATATATTCATTTATTTATTCATTCATTTTATTTATATTATATTTCATATTTATAATATTTATATTTATATATTTATATACTCCTTCTTTAATAATTCATATTTATATATTTATATATAGAATAGTTGTTGGTACTTTGGTTGATTATTTCTGCTAGATCAGAGTTTTCTTCTCCGTTCCATCGCTCGCCTACGCTAGTTTTCCAGCGTGCTTTATGTATTTGATTTCGTTCTAATGACCCCCATTTTTCCTCCACTAACATCAATGCTCCGTCGCTGCTTCTTTACATGTGGCTTCCGCCCAGAATCGTATAAATCGAAGCTCGCGCGAAACTCTGTGATTCGACCGGGCATCGCTCGCTAAATGTCCAAATGTTTTATTTATCGTGCTTAAAAAAATATTCAATGTTCACATGAATATCGTCCGTTGCTAATCACATCGGTAGCCACAAATTTTGTGAACTCATACCAATGTAAGTACTTGCTGCCTGCTGTACTGTTCGATTTGCCCGGTGCAAACAATCCCTTAAAATCTCCCTAATCGTTCGTAATGAGGTATAAAACTGAATCGTGATAACAAGAAAGGCTAACGAAAACAAACAAGGAACAATACGTTCGAAAACAATGCCCAAATATCAATATATACGCGCGTATATTCGAGATATTTGTCGTATAAAATAAATTTGATACGTAAAACGCGACGTGTTTGGTCGCAAATTCTCAGGAACAACGTACTCCGATAAAATAAAGAAATTATATCCTCAGCGTGTCGTTAGCGAAATTATTCTAAAATGAAATTGCACTTGGTTTACCTGGAAACCTTTCGGAACAATAAATACTTCATTACCTAAATAGATTCGTTTAAATAGTCACTTTGGTTTAGAAAAGAAAATCTATACATCGCTTTACGCGAAAATTACGTCTTAAAATTAAGGCAAATAGTAAATAAATATTTTATGAGAAAACGCGTAAATTATTCCCGCCCGCCCCTCCCCCCCTCCCACCATTATGCCGAGTATAAAAATGACTAGACGTAGACTAGGTAAATAAAATAAAAAAGTAAAGCTCATTGCGTTCAGCTGGTTCAGACGATCTACTATTTCTTCCGCGTTTCCTCCTCTCTCTCCCCTATTATCGAATGGACAGAAACATTCTGCGCGAGATGGACTCGATCTTGTTAACGTCGTCGTCGTCGTGATCGTAGTAGTTTTCACCCTTTTGTTACTTTTGTTTTGTTTGGATAATCACAGCCTGGTTGACATTTCTCGGGCGATGCGTGACCGGTCAGTCAAACAAGAACGATTTTATGAATCGTCGAGCCATGAGAATGAACAACAACAGGATCCCGATCTTTTTTGGATCGCGAAGCGTAATGTGATCAGGTTGAACGATCCTTCGTTAAAAAAGGAACCCCGATGGATATAATTTCGGCCGGAAATTCGTTCGCACTTTTCGCTTAACGACCTAATCGTACTCTTAATAATGATGATCGTAATATAATAATGACGATGATGATAAAGGGGTAATAATAATAATAAATACTACGTTGGGTGAACGAGCGCCGTGGCGCGGACGACCGGACTTCGAAATGACTTCACTTTGACACGGCACTAACGATCCCTTTAAATTGTCTCGTATATAAAATCTACGGCGCGACGTACATACCTACGCCTTTGATAATCTTAACGTAAGAAGAACCGATAACCCGCGAATGTTGGGTCGGCACTGATTCATACATGTAGATACGTGTGTAAGTAGATGCGTGATGTGTGAGCTGTATGCGCGTGTTGTGCACGTGTGCGTGTGTCCGCGCGTGTATGTGCGTCGTTTGTATATATACCAGTGTAAATGTATGTAAATGCGTGTTCCATGTTCGGATTCGTAGTTTTCGTTTTAGAAATTTGTTCTTCTTTCTAGACGTTGCGTGAGACGAGCACCCTGTATACGTGATTGACAAATTTGCGTTAGGAGAGACCGCGAGCACTGTGCCGTCGGTCCTGCCCGAATACCACTAAACATAGTAAACGATCCTAACGACGTTGCTATATACGTGGTACGTATAATACGGTGATGACGCGTTCGCATACCGAACACACGACATCCAAACGGATTCGACGGTTTAACTGCGTTTTCAAATGAAAATTGGCAAAGTTGTTCGTAAACGAATAAGGAATTCAACCGATACACACACTGTATTTCTTGTTTTCTAGAGAATCTGAAGAGGTACTTTCTTTGGTATTGTATGGGTCGAATCGCAGTAATAGTTAACTTTTTTCAACAGTCGGTCGGCTACAATCGCCATGCCGTTTCGTCAGGAACTAAGAGTATTCTTTGGTTAGTGCTGGAAAGTCACCCGTCTTGAACGTTCACCGTGATTATCAAACTATATAGGAGATAGTGTGTCGTCGGAACGATAACCTGGTCGAGAGGCTCTAGGCTCTCGATATCTACTACTTCCCGGATGATCGGATCTTCAAAATCGTATTAGGATTAGAATGTCTTGTTGTAAGACGCGTATCGAATAATCGTTCGTATCTCGATACGAATCCTCGTTTGGCAGTAGGGATCGAGAGTGAAGAACGGAAAAATGTATAAAATAGAATAAGATGTAGGAAAATAGAAAGAACTGGATGAAAAAGATCGACGTGTTCTCCGTTCTTAGTAAAGAATTTGTCGTATCCGAGCATCCGAGAAATCGTTTGAAGCGTGAATCCTACTCGCGTTTGGTTTCTCGGACTGGGTTCAGTGCTGGACATCCAATGTTTCATTAGCATCAGCCTGCCTCTTCGTCCTCGCCGCGTGGCTGCCGGCGAAGTCAATCTACTGACTTCTAATTTTTATACTCTAATTAAATTATCTAACTAGTATACTAGATTATTATAGTGGAGAGCGTTGTAACGGTGATTCAAACTCATCACTTCTGATCGTCGAGCGTTCAATAAGCCCGTGTTCTTGTACGACATCTGTAATTAGAAAGGGTCCATACTATTTAACCATCGTCGATACATTATGAGGATCTTTTTACGGTAATCTATCAGTCTAAAATCTAACAATCTGAATATCGATAGCGATACCACTAACGATTATTTATACTTGGCACACTGAGGCAACTATATAAAAATTACTGGATTCGTCTTTTGATCAAATACGAAATAGAACTGGAAATTTCCAAGGAGGATGTATTTCATTATTCGGGAACTTTCTTCAAACTTACTCTGTGGGTTATGATGTAGGGTGCGTATCGTCCAGTTTCTCTAAGCTAGGACTTTGGTTAGTATGGCCGGCTTGCGTCCTTGGGCCTCTTTAACTGGACTTTTAAACGCTTCATCCCTATCTGGAAGCCATTCATCGCTTGAATCGCTGTCTGTGCGCTCGCTGGATTATCGAACGACACGAAACCTGAAAGAACCGAATCGTCAATTATTTTAATCGATAAAACAGAATATTTACGCGTTATTGACATTTAATAGTTTAAAAGATTAGTAACAAGTTGAACACGTCCTTTTAATAAAAAAAATCTTTCGTTAAAAAAAGACTTTATTTCGGAAAATAGGACAAAATTCTGTATCGAGGTAATACAGCTAGAAATATCGATTATATCCCAACCATAATACGAGAATCTTTCCACCGCAACGGCTGACCTGAAATTGTTCTTGAATTGAGATTAAAAGAAATTAGTTACGATATTTTTCGACTTACGATGAAAACGGGAAGTTGAATATCGACACCTGAGGGCATCTGATTATCGCAAAAGGGTACTCGCTGGCTAACCAGTGATTTAGATTAGCTGATTCGCCGCGAGGAATAAAAAGTTTTCTGCGAAGGGACCTCGGTACTATCATCAAAGTTTTATCGAGAATAAGAGAAAGGGAGAGGGAAAGAGAGAAGGTGCACGATAACGAAGCTCTTAACAACAGAAGCGCCGCTGAAAGGTCATCAGGGCCCTCCCAGTTTAAGCCAATTTTGACCATTAGCCCCGATCCAATTTTAGTTTTGCCATCATGGCGGCCTACTGCCTGACCAATCGCGGCTCTTCATCGCTCGGCGACCACCGCTTTTACTCGGAGTTCGTAAATTACTTTTACTAGGTGACTGAAGAGGCTTTAACCCTTGTTCGATGAAAAAGTATCCCTTTACCGTTTTCTTCCCCCAAAATTCTTTCTTCCGTTGAATTCCAAGAAAATAATATCGTGCGTCGTTATTTATATCGTACGATTACAGACGAATCGCGTTACACGCAAAAACGTACATATACGCGTCTATGTAGATTATAATGCTCGAAGCATTTTCATTCCTCTTTTTTCGTTACGTTGTAGAACTTCTTTCACGGAAGTTGATCACAACGTCGATATCAAAGTATGCATCGTGAATGAACGATATGTTCACTTTGGACGTGCCTTTTTCATCAATGTCTCGATAATTACACGCAGAACGACACACAACGAAACCGAGAATATAACGACCACTGTCCTTTCAACGATGAAATTCATCCGGCTGTATAGGCCATAATAATCGGCAGCGATAGGCAGAAAAATATTAATCGCGCTAGTTACGAATGAATAGACTAAGAGGAATATCAGCGAATATATCCGTCCAATTATCTGCACTCATATTTCAGCATCCTTTCAAGGTACAATTAATCAAAGCTACCACTGGTACGTTTTTCAGCGCTTTTGTTTCAATCCCTTCTGATTAACCAAAAGGACTACCACCTAGTTTCATTCGAGTCACAGTCGGACGTGTATTCATATTTAATGAAGAATTTTCGTCTCATGGACTTGTAAAATGCACATTAATTTTTTATACCTACAGAGATGGATCGAATACTTTTATACAAATATGTTGCGAACACAACGTCTTATTCGAATACCGTTCGATACGATACGAAATAAAAATGAACCTGTTGGATTTTTAAGAGATCGTTAAAAGCGCGCTTATCGCTGGTAATTACTACCAACTTATAAAAATGATTTTACGAACGTTCGCCTTCGTTGTGCGACTTTGATCCTTTGTCCAAGTGATCGGTATCGATATTGCCGAGACTTTACCAAACCGTCCTACCTTTGGAAGATATCACCATCGAACCGTCTAGCTGTTCAACGGTATTTTGTTTCTCTCTTCCGTGGGCCACTCTTCGCGTGTTTTGTGGAAATGACACACTTACCGAAGCATTTGCTCTGGTTGGTGGCCCGATCGATGAAAACCTTGGACGATATGACGTTGCCAAAGGGGATGAACATCTGCATGAGCTCACCATCTCCAAACTCCTGAGGCAGGTGGTAGATGAATAGGTTGCAGCCTTCAGGTCCTGAGATAGAGCATCCTACCATATAAATCAGAGCACATCTAAACATCTAAACTTGAAGTATAATACTCAAGTTAAAATGTTAGTTCTGGATGAGTTTCGTTCTTCGCAACATAATGATTTCGACGCGACAGGAGAGCCACCTCGCGTCAGCGAGTATGCACACATTGCTCTCTTCTCGTTCTTCCCGATTCTCGTCTGGATGCGTTTTTGATGAATGAAGATGAAGATTCGTGATCGTTTCTCGATGACAATCTGATTTCTCTCTCGTCGCACGGAAATGTGAAGGACGATTTGCACATGGTGAATATTCTTTTTCTTTTTTAATGAATCACGTGACAGGGGATGTTCGGATAGGAGCATTAAACGAAACGCGAAGAAAGTGAAATTCAACTGAAATAAAGAAGGGAGGGGAGGAAGATGAGACGGGAGATGAAGGGAATGGATTGAACGAAGGAATAGAGGTGCGTGATTGCCGACGAAGAGAGTAATGATTAGAATGTCACGATGATGTCTGTTACGGCAATGAGCTTTTTCGCGGTTCAAGTAACGTTGAGTATTTATACTTTCAAATATACAAACACACAACACTGGGATTCACAACACAATGACGAGCGAGGTGAAGGGTATTTTTTAATGAATGCAAATGGGATGTAAGGAGTGTGGTGACAGTGATGATACTGATTACGATGGTGCGACACTTTGCATGAGATTGCCAGACATGTTAATCCGTCGTCTTATTACTACGAAGTTTAATATTCGTGATACAAGTACGAAAGTGAATGAGTAAGATAGGTTACGTAAAAATTCGCTAGATAACGTGTTGTTTCTTTTCGAGAAAAAAAAAAAAAAAATCAATAACGCTTTTCACCAATGACGAAGCAACTATATAAATTTCCTCGGTAAAATTTTGTCGAGCCAATGCCTTATCTTCAGCTTTCTAGACAATTCATTCTCTCATTTTTAACCCAACTTTCACAAAAGTCCTCCGTCAATTAACGATGACGAATCATCGTACGTATTCGTGAAATTTCATTAAAGTTTAAAATGATACGCAATTCCTTCTCCAATTAGATTGTAGAGCTTTCGTCGGATAACGAAAAATTCTCTTGTTACTTTATGTCAGCCGCAAAAGATATAAAGACACCGACGATTAATACGTCCGTGGAGGAAAGTCCAACGGAAGAAGCAAAGTAAGGGTCGGAATAACGAGAGTCCAAATACGGATTTAGCTAATTTCACTGAACTTTATAACTCCGACGTCAATTAGCGGCGATTATGACCATGGAAACTTCAGCTCTTTTGGCCTGCGCTTCTCTCAGCTAACGGACGCATTTAAGTAATGAGATGGCTGCCACTCAACTTTTAGGATGCTACTCATCGCGACTCGTTCGTTCCTCGCCGAGATTCGCCCTTCTGTCACTTCTACACCTTTACGAACGAACGTTACCGTGTCGAATTACCACAAGAGAGTGCAATTGTCCGTTTCCAGTTCCGCGAACGATCACGGGTCTCGTTCATTTCATAGTTCTTAGTCAATTATAGCTCTTTCTATTGCTTTCTAAATGACTATCGGCGGTCGACTGACTTTTACAACTGCTTCAGAGATTAATTCTGTCGTGATTCTAGAGAAAGTTTCCTATGAAATTAGAGAAATAATTGTAGAATCTGTTTAAAGTATAGGGTGAAGTGGAAAATGTCGGATTAACGGAAACAACGAACCGATGGAGATACACGTGGAATCAATGTATTATTACGACGACGATGGTTAATCGGTTTCAACGATGAATGAATAGGTACGTATATCGAGCGAGGGATTAAAATTTGAAGAATGACGTAACATTGTCGTTTCCGCGTATTCGTGAAAATTGACGTACAAATAATTCGAGAGACAGAATATTTTACAAAATTTTAGCATCTCGTTTCGAATGTTCGTATTCAACTACAATTTCTAGGAGCTTTCAAAGCTTTATTGCACGTAATTACAGCAGGAAAAAGCATAATTACGAAACGGATAAAATATAAAAATATTGAGTTTTACAAATAGAAGAAGCTACCTCGAACGGATTTAAGTTTTAGGAATAATTCTCCGATGAAAATTCGTTTATCGCGATACAGGTTTAGCGAGTGTCGTACTGTTGCGCGAAGTTTAAGGAAAGTAGAGATAAACTCTATATCTACATCGTTTGAACGTGTCTCGTGGTTTACACGAAGAACGGGAAATGTTCTCTTTTTCGCGAGCACCGACTTCGTCTCGGTAATAACTCGATCGTAGTTGTCACGTGAAACCCAAATTAGAGCCGGTGTCGACGGGTTTCCGGTTCCGACGAAGGGGAGAATGGAGGAGGAATTGCGGTGGACGCCGGAATCACGAAGAACGAGCCATAAATTTAACCACGTCGTCGTGCCATGCGATCGTTGATTCTGAAATTGGTTTTCGACTCTCTAATTGGCCCACGCGCGGGACGTGCACGCGAATTTAATGAAAGCAACACCTCCCCCAAACCCGAGGGAGAGAAGTAGTATCTACGAGCAGACTAAAGCGTTAAGATGAGTATCCACTGAACCTGATATTCCACTGCTTGAACATTTTTTTCTTCGAACGGCATTCTTTCGCACATATTTTTATCCGAGTGATTCGAGCTTACAAATGTATGCAGAGTAGCCATTAATATTTTATGTATTTTCGTATTTATACAAACGTGTGCACAACTAAATGTCCAACGAAAGGGGCATATACGTTTTTTCATACAAATGTTCAGAGTGCCCGAACACCTTTACAACGATCGAAGATAAAGAATTTCATAACTCAAAATTTAAAATTCGGTATCTATTACAGAGAATTGATATACGTGATGATGGTATTTAGCTATGTATCGATCAACACCCGTAATAAGTGCACAGTCCATATACATATAACAAGATGTACGATTGATCGTCATAAGAAAGCAAAGATCATTGTTGGTTGACAGCGCAACACCGAACACAGCTAGGAATAATTACATTGAGTACAACGAAAACACACCGATGTATACCCATCTATGTATATAAAGAATGAACGTAGAGCTTTCACGAAACGCTCAGAATATCGTGGTACAACTATTGTTTACGAGAAGAGAGAGGTACGAACACCGAGAACACCTTATGAGACGTATAATACATTAAGAACATACTAAAGAAGCAAAAATGATGAACGAAGCGACACTAAGTATAAAATTGATAACGATGTCATGCAATGATGACAGAATAAACGATATCGTTCTTCTGATGTCGCCGTCACGTCTGCTTCCATTAGGATAGGTTGCCGCTCTCTTTTAATTTCAACATCCACGTCACTTGTTTCAGAAGTAAATAAATCGAAATCGGATTTAGAACGATCGTACAGCGAAATTAACTTCGATATACACGACACATTCGCCCTGATAAGTATTTTTTGCCTCGAGTATTTTGAACGATGATGTTCAAATTTCCACTTAATCTTTGCTCTCTAGTCTGTATCTAAAAGTAAAATATTATAATAAAACTGCTCTGCATAAAGTTATTTCCAAAATTTATTATTACTACATTAAATTAATATTATCGCTAAGTAACGCATTTACATAAAATACGAGCGCTTTTACGATTGATAGTAAGAACTCTTTATTCGGAACGTTATGTGGTAATTTTCATAGTAGCGAATGTGTAAAACGATAAAATGTATCTCATGATAACATGTTACGAGAATGTATCAACGAGATACTGTGCGTTCGGAAAAGCAGGCGAAAAGCGGCGCTGGAAGAGAGCAGAAAATAGGGATATCGAGGAGGCCTGGAAGCGTGGGAGGGGCAACGCTGTCGCGGTAAACTTCCCATTATCCTACAATGTAACAACGGATCGCCGGCAGGCGTAACGGCAAAGTAATTAAAACTTTCGTTTTATTTGCATTATCTCATTGTTAGGCGTCGTATATTCTAATAATGGCGAGTTGTTAATTGCAATTAGGCGCTGGCTCGGCTCACCCTACCCTCTCTTTCTTTTCTGCCGCTTATCCGCCATCTTTAATCCTCACTCGTTTTCTTCGTTCTTTTTTTTTTCTCTCATTCCTATAGATAACGTTGACGAATGATCTGCTCTTTCGTCTGTCCTTTCTTGCGACGACATCGATTTCGATTAATCTTGCGCATTCAATTCGAGTCAATTGACTTAATTAATGCGTTGCCCCTCGGTCCCTGTCGTCGAGAAAACGGAGCGAACGCCGCTAGGATTAGTCGGGCAGGCGAAAGACACGACGCAAATTCACGGACACGAGATGTTGAAAGTTCATTCTTTCGTTATCTTGTCAGTAATTAACGGACGAAACACGATGCGACCGAGGAGACCTGTCTTGTGCAGCTTCCATAGCGGAGAAACCCGACTATTCTCGCAGTATCGACGGGCCAAAATATAACGGTTCCATGAAAGTTCGCGAACGGTTGTAAGTCATCCTTCATCTTTATCGCTATGATTAAACTAAAAATGACCGCAACCATACATGGTCGAATTAAAAAGAACGCGTTCATTTTTCCGAGCTTCTTACCAAAAGAAATGTAACCGCGTTATTGGCTCCTTCCGATGCTTGCTCGTTATCTCGTTACGATCAGTCGTTACTGACAAATCACGTTCTTTTGTAAAGTATTAGAGAACTTTATTCGAGAGATTTCGCAGAGAAAGATCTCTTGGTAGAGCGAGATTTTTACGTACTTCAACAGATGTAAAAAGAAACCACCCGTAGTAATCAATGGTACACCTTGTACGACGTAACAACGAAGGATAAACTCGTGTCTGGACATTTGGGAGCTGGATCTACAATCTTAGGACTACAATCATTCGTGTTTACAGTCAACAGTTAGACGTTGATGAGTGTTTTCTACTTACCTTCCCTCTGCGTGGGTGCCACGGCGGTCATCGGCTGAGGAATAGCTTGAGGAAACTGGCCGTAGACGGCGGGATAAGCTGCGACAGTAACAAATAACAAATACATCATGATGTGTCCACATCTATACACGTAGTGCATGCTGTTCTTATCGTTCCTATTTCGTTTCCATAAAACACAGCTTCTCGTGGCCATCAGTGTTTTCGTGTAAAATAAAAGTAAAATTATGTTGCGTTGGAGACCTTTCGATTTCTCACATAGTGATTTACGTTTCCCATGCGACTGCTCGAATCCGATAAAATAAGAAAGACAAAACGATTTTATAACAACGTTAGATCATACGATGATGCGTAAAAAACGTTTATATCGAATAATTCGCATTTGTAGATTATACTTTGGAACGTCGACGTTAATCATTTTGAAGCTCCTATCTGCTTTGGCGTACGATTCGGATTAGAATGTCAAACGATAATTTTCGTTTGTTGGTATTTGAGCTTAACACGCGGCCAATTATTTTTCAAGTCGACCCAGGCCGGACAAAGATGTTGAATATTTTTGGAGATCAAAGATTAACTCGTATACCCTATGTATGCTGTGACAACGAATTATAATTCCAGGAAATACAACAGCGTAAATGTAACAAGCAGCAACATTAATAAAAGGTAAACTGCATGGTCAACGTCAATCGAGTTAATGCGAAATTGCATTGTCGTCAGCAGCGAGTCGAGAAATAATTATGGTAGAACGGTTTATAATTCGTTCGTAACAAACGTGGATGAACAATGAAAACACTGCGTTTAATTCAGCAGAAACACGGAAAACCAAAAGAGAAAACTGAACGCGATACTTTGCGAAATTATGGCCATGGTTCGTCGAATTAATGAGAAGAGTCTCGGACCGTCAGGTGAACTCGAAAGTAAACGAAAAAAAGTCACTAGACGAGCAAGTCTCTTTTCCATTAAAGCGTCTAGCCGCGTTCGTTGCGGTGTTTTCCACTACAACGATATTCGACCCTCAACGTTCTCATCGTTCCACGACTTTTAACACGATACTTTTGTATTTTGCAACGCTCCTATCCGATATTACCGACATTAACTGTCACGCGATATCGCTTCAAAGTCCCGTTACCCGTTCTGTCCGGCCTCATTATTCGCCGAGTACGCATATCGCGACTATCAAAACTATACGTGTGCGTAACTAACGGCCAGTTTAAATCAACGTTTAGAACGCAACGACGTTGAAGGAAATATCGACGGAAGGAACAGGGCCTAGCTGTACAATAATTGACTAACCAACGATTTCACTCGTAGAACCTTACTTCGAGTAAAATTCAGTCGTAGAACTTTATTCTATCGTTGTTCTACCATCGAGTTTCTTAGACGGGCAAAGAAAAATCGTAGAATATTCGAGATTACGTACGCTGTTATGAAACTTTTCGAGATACTCTCGATCAGGCACATTTATATCGCATAAATACGCGTTGAAGTTGTAGGTTGCAATGGATAAACGAGCACTTTACCGCATGATATTAGAGAAAAGCAATTATAACGGCATTAATTATACCTTGGCAAATATTTAAAACGCGCGCGATTGATATTTGTTTGTGACGGATAAACGTAGAGAGGGATGGTCAGCGGGGGCGGAGCGAAGGGGTTTGGTCGTTCGCTCTCAGATCAGAAGAGGTAAATTTTCGCTTGGAAATTAATTATTTCCGTGCAAACATTGCTTTAATATATTCCGATTGACGTTACCGGAGGTTTCGGTCCAACGATGGTCCGACGTTTGGCGTATGAAATAAATACGCCATCATACGTCGGTTACCATTCGCCCGGATAGAGGGACACACGATATTTCGGATTGCTTTTTTTCCACTCGCTGATCTCCACGGCCTGTGTACACTGGACGAAAATACACAGAAAAAGAATATCCTATTTTTGAGTCTTTGGCAAACACGGGAAACCAGCGCGGTCTCCGCGTACGGACGTTATACCTCAAATTTGATGAATTTCTGCCAATTCCGCGTGCACGTATAGAGACAGGAAAGATACATGGGTAGAAAAAGGGGGTCTCTCCCCGATGCTAATAGACGACCAAACGAAAAAGAATACGGGATGACGGACAACGTAGGGGAAACTTGTACAAAACTACGTATAGTGTACGCTGTACCTGTCTATTTCTACAACCACTAAAAACCGAGCAATTCGTCTAAATTTTGCACGTTACGAGGATAAAACGAAAAAAAGAAAGACTTTTAGAATTTTAATTGGGCATTTAGTCTTGCAAATTAAAAGAATATGGCGAACTTTCACTGTACGATTCCGCACAGATTTTCGACGCGTACATTCCTACTAAAATATTTGTTAGGACGACGAATTTTTGCGGGTTTTTCGCTGCTTTGCAGTCGATAATGACGCGCGCTCATGAAACTTGGTGCTGGTGAAACAGCAATTCGAATGCTCCGTTATTAATTTAACCATTGGGACAGAGAATTCATCAAACCCCTGTGTTAATTGCTAACGGTGAGCGGAACGAATCGAAGTATAGTTATACGTCGTGTCGACACGCTGATTAGACTGAAACGGAATCGTCCATTTTGATGTTGGTTATTGGATTATGATTCCTGCCGGTGTATCGCACTTTGATGTAACATCGTTCGGTTCTTCGACATCCTAGCCGATTACATGTCGGCGTGTTGTCTGCGTTTTAATGAACATGCACGATACATGATGCGCTTAAGAGTTAACAATATATAATGTACATGACGCCTATATAAAATAACATCGAAGATACACTGTAGCAGCACACCAGAAGCGTTATATAACGACACGATGACGCGACACGTCTATATAATATGCTTATATGTTATAATATACACGTATGATCATAATGATAACGATGAAACATTTGTGCTCTTGTACATGTGTATAGATATGTGCATGTGTATATATATATTTATATACATTTTTGTATTATATACGTATATAAATGTACACATGCGACCATAGTTACATGCAACAGCCAGAAACGCGACCAGCGGAATCGAATTTTTCAGAGTTAAGTGCTCGAGTGCTCGGATAAAAGCATATTAAAACCGAACGTTCCGATTCATTTGCTCTTGCGTCTTTAGAATCTGTTTCCCCTAATGAGACGTCCTTTGAAAACATGGAAATCGTTCACCGAATAATTAATTCGACGTAAAATATCGTCCACTTAATGTACGCTCTCGTTGAAAAAGCTGAAAGTACATCTAACAACGAACAGAATTACCGTTTTCCGAGACTTCCACGGTAGGATCGCGTTTTCCCGATTGCATCGCTGAAAGTATCGTATTCATGGAGAAACGAAAGCTTGGATCATGCATATAAGTAATAACATTTTCGAATAATATCTCGAGTTGAATAGGCAACGCGATAATTTTCATTCGATCTTTTCCTTTTCTTTTCTTTCGGTCAAAAAACTCGTTACAGAATCCGATTTGGATCGCTGTTTCGAGGCTAGCTTTGAGCTTCGTGCTGTTATCGAAAAAGCACACTATGAAATGCGTTCGCTAAAGTTCCGTGAAAACTCTTTGCAGATACGAAGGCTTGACGGAATTCTCGATAAGACGAAGGGAAAAAGTAAATGGGGAAGAAAAAACTTACCGACACCGGGGTAGGGTTGCATTCCAGGATACGCGGCGGCATGCTGGAGTGCCGCCTCCCCATTGGGCAGCCCTTGTGCTGGAATGGACAGATGGAGGGCATCTACACTTCAGTAAGCTCAGCTCTTATCGAGGACGGACCTATGTCTAGGGCCCCTGTCGCAATACGTACTGACCAATCGATATCGCACGGTATCGCGTATTCTTGGATCCCTCGTTAGCTTAATCTGATTCTACAGGTATGCGTAAGGCGAAATGGGAAATTCGGATACCGATTCTAAGATTTCAACGTTACGTTAACTTTCGTTTTGCATCGAGAAGCGCATGAAAGTGTATAGTCGTGTTATATTTACGCGAGGTGATCTTAACGCTTGCGTACGTAAGTCCTTTGTAGGAATATCGTTTCAAAATTTACCTTCCGATCAATATATTCGTATGGCTTTACTACAAATATGGAAATCAGTACCTTTAGAAGGAGCATTACTAATAATTACTATTAATCGTCGATAAAATATGTACGCGCGTGTTCAAAATTCTCGCAACTAAAGTCCGATACTTAACATTCGCGTATACGACGTTCGCTGCAGCGTCCACGTGAAATAGCGAAGAAAAAGAGAATGGGAAAGATTTTTTCCCACTCGGAGAGAAAGAATCGAGGTAATGTGGTACGTGTCTAGGGCGAGGTTACTCGGTTCTCATAGCAAAGGCAAAATAATAAAGTCCAGCGTCGATTGGCCGAGCATTGCGCAGGGGCGGCACACTGCGCCTGAGTTGATACTCACGTCCCGGATAGGTCTGCGGTATCCCGTTGGTGTAGACACCAGGATCCGAACCTGCTGGTTGACCATTCGGTGTTTGTGCAGCCATGTTGAAATTGGGCATCGTTGGCGATGGTAACGACGGTATCGCCCCGTTAACCGGCTGCCCTGTACCGGTACCTACGAGCAAACCTGATCAGTACACACCGGTTACCCTCTTGCTCTTACAACACCGACCTCAGTCACCCTCCCGACGCGCGACATCGGATCGGCAATGATCATGCTTAGCTAGTTGCCCTCTCTGTACATCCTGTCAACCGATTTACGGTATATATTTACGGTATATACTGTATAATTGGAAGGACGTCAGATCGAGTTTGCGGATGATCCGTATGCCTCGCGTCGCGTTTGAGGGTCCGTATGATCTGCAGATTGCCGGAATATTGATCCGATTTTAGAGCTAATAACGACTCACGGTAGAATACTGTTCCACGAGTTAATGATCCGGCCTCTGAGCAAATCGACTGACTGTTTTCTTAGGATGATTAGATCGGTAATCCGGACCGAAGATCGCTATCTCGGTATCTGCTTAACGTCTACCTTCGATGTAGCGCGTTTGAGCAAGTACGAAAAGTAAACGAGCATTTGGGTGTACGTATCGGTGTGTTGTTTGTAAAGGTGAGGGGTAACGACTCAAAGTTTCGTGCATATTTTAAGCTCTTCAAACGATAGGTTGTTGGCTTAGAAACGAACCATTATACCCTTTAAATAGATGCGTTTCGACCATGAATAATCGTTTTACGGTTCCGTCATTTTTAATCGATTTACCCTTGCAGCTTCGTTATCGGTATTTAATAAATTCTAAAAATTATTCCATGTTCAGATACATTAACATCTCGTGTATTAAATATTTTTTCAATTTCACGCATGTTATTCTGCGGACTCTGTTTCGTCCTGTTTCACGGACTGCGAATTAGATACGTTTTTCAAGAAAATGATTTGGAACACGCGAAGATAGGTTTAAAGGAACGGGCACGACATTTCTCGTAACGATGAGAAAACGATAAATAAGTGAAGTTTACTAATATCTAAAATCAAGCGCAGTTCAACAGTCGAGTAATTCATCGCGTATCCATAAATTCGTGCAAATCCATGGAAAATCTTTTCAACTACATCCATCGTCTTGTATAAGGTACTCTCTGCGGATGAAAAATCCATAATGACAGGTACGATGACGTCGTATTTCAGTAGAAATAAAAGCGCAGAGGCTTGGCAATCTGCAAGGCTGGTAAGCGGAGGAAAGATCAGAAGTAGGTGGAGAAGAAATAAAATATTATTTCCCTATCAAAGGGTATTACGTTTCGCTTGACGAGACTCGACGTATACCAGAGAGCGCTTGTCGAGAGCCGATTTCCGTGCTTAGTTTACCTGCCTCTGCTATTTCGTTCCCTCCTCTTGTGTACGCGTTGAACGAATGAGAGAAACCGGAAAAGAGAAGACAGCGAAAGAGGCGAAGAGGAGGGAAGGAGGGTTAGGAAAAAGGGAAGGAACGGTGCTACTTTGGCTTTTCCTCCTTCCCGTTCGCGGCGAGCTTTCGATAAAGTTTCGCGGTACTGGCAATATCTTTCGCTCGAGTCACGCTCGGTGAAAATGTTGTATTGATTTATGAGCCGGTTATAAGGCAACGGACTGTACACTCTTGCTGCCGCGAGATCTGTGGAGGAATAAACGAGGGGAGAGCGGGATAAAAGAGGGGAGATAAAGAAAGAGTTTCACGTCGGTGAAACTGGAAAATTTCGCAACAAAGTGTACATACGTGCGTGTATATTTGTGGAACTTAAGTTAAAGTTTTTCCCTCGCGTGTCCCATTTCTTTGAAATAATTTTACGGAAATCGCAAGTTTCTCTTTCTTCTCGTACTTTGAAGGATAATTCCTTATTCGAAATTAAATACTCGAGTGATACACAGAGACTGTTTAACGCGGACGTGTTTAAAATATTGATATTCGATCTGTCAAAAGAAAGAAAAAACCAAAAAAGGAACGTACCAGAAGTCGGTGGAACCACGGGATTTGGCATGCCATTTAACGCGTGCGGTAGTTGCCCAGCACCGACCAGTGCCGCCATTGGGTTGATGTACGTCCCTTGTGCTGTCGCAGCAGCCATGAGAGCTGCTTGCTGCTGTAAGTAGAACATTTATATCGAAAATGTATTCAAGAAAGAGCGTTCTGTTTGGATTACTGCAAGTTAGTTAAGAAATAAAACTTTGGTACTAAGTAATATTTAAATGGAAGTAGTTGGAATTCTGCCGATTTAATAGAAATTTACCGAATAAACGTCAAATACACAAATTTCAATATAGATCGAATATAGATGCATAGAAAAATCGAAATGTCCGAATGTACGTATATTACCGGAAATGTTTTGCAGAAAAATTAAATCAGCACGTTGGTATTAAGCATCGTCGATCGTTTTTAACAAGACAGAAACAATTATAGGTTGTAGGATTCGCGATAACGAGAACCAGCCAGACGGGGTAATATGGTAACGCGAGAACCATTAACCATAATGTGACCCACCTGAGCATAAGCGCCGTAAGCGCCGAACTGATTGAAAACGAAAGGGTTAAGGAGGCTCATGTTCCCAGCCATTTGCTGCATGCGTCTTAGTTGTCTCTCTTTCTCAGTATCTGCGAACTTTACCACTAAGCTGGATGACGCTCCCTGAAATAAATCATTTCAATATGTCGGTTATCTGTTATAATCGATATCTGACAAATGTTATGCAAAAAATGATTCTAAAAATATAAATATTCGCGGTTTAGAAATTATTTGGTCAAATCGGCAATAGGCTATAGAAGACTGATGCGAGAACGCTGCTGTACAATCTATCGTTTGAGGATTATGTTGCTCACAATGTAAATTGCCATGCTATGACAAGCAAGTCTGAAATGCAAGATCAGATACTGCTGTCGGACGTGCCGGTTCGTAATTTCCATGAGACGAAGCGACGCTGTAGCAAGGGGATTACCGTCGCCGACGTAAAGCCGCATAATTTTCTAGAACCTCGCATTTTCTTCGTGACCGCGTGCGCGTTTCTCATCCTCTATAAATTTATAACACGTAGAAAATTTGATAATAACATCGCTTCGACAACGGACGTGATTATCAAAGAAAATTACGGCCTTCTTCCCCCTATTACTTATTGGAAATTAATCGTTCTACTAGCAAACTCGTTTCCATTAAACGTGTGTACCAATTTCCTTTTAATACCTGCCGTTTAATTCGTAAAACGTGAATAAGTTTGCCCATCCAAAATAGTATTAAAATCGAGCGAAAGCAAAGGGACGCGGTATTTATAGTATCGTTTTCATATATAAATTATATATAAATTTCATATATAAATTTCACGTTATAAATTATTTTGCATGACCATTATGAAAAGGTATGCTACTGAAAATTCGAAAGAATTTTCCTTTCAGAAAATACAGCAAAGTAATATTCTATTTCTAAATTTCATTTATAGCAACAAGAGAGACTGTGTAACTACATAATAAGCCGAGGAAAACTGAATAAGCTAGGATCTATTATACTTGATCATAGTAGAAACCTCAGAGTATTCTACAGATAGTTAGCATAAGATCTTTTTCAATGGAGAAAACGCGTCTCCTTTTGAGATGTTTACGAGGATACGTAAGACGATGATGTTCTCACCACGTCTAAAATATAAATGGAAAGGCAACAGGTGGTCAGTGGCCATTGTGGCTGCGGAGAAAAGCTCAGCTTTCGAGGTTCTGGTGATATATTATATTCACGTCATCAATGCAAATGCTGGGCGTGTCTGAGTTTATATAACGACGGTAATATTGTAACCCGTTGATACGCTCGCTGAAATTTCCTCTTCTTGTCACGCGATTTTCCACGGTTTATCCATCTATTTCTTTCCTCTGCTTGGCAATCTTTGTGCTGGTTTCATTTCATCTTTCGTGGTCTTGTGTTTTCTTTCGTAATTCCTTTTCCTTTCGTTTGACAGTTATTTCAAATGTATAGTTTTACTCTTCAATTTTTAACACAGTATAAATGCATAATGCGGAAAATATTGCCTGCACGACTATTCTGATCGTCCTTTGAAATTTCCATTACATTTTCTTAATATGCTGTTATATCACAAAGAAGAAACAAAAAGAAAAAAGAAACTAGTCCAATAGAGGAAAAATATGAAAAGGCAACGTGGTAGTTAAAGCGAACCTAAAAATCATGGGTTCGAATTTCGATGCTCGGATTTCTTCCTGTTGCGAGAACGTTTTTCTTCCGTTTTACAAAATAATGTTTCGTCGTGTAAAATACACGATGAAAATTAAAACGGAGCGTTCTAAAACCCACTGTCTAGAAGTTGAAACATAAAGTTGATGATAATTTTAAACAATCATACTTTCACTCTTTATTTCGAAATGGTGAAAATACGGACGATAGTGCACGATGTATAATATCAGCTTAAAGTGGTCTACAATTATATATAACCGAAACTGTACAGAATGCTTTTAAAATGCTTCTAAAACTGTACATGACTCACGTTAAGACACGTTTATACGTTCGAACGTCACAATGACACGTGTCTTTGTGTATTAAAAATGATGCGCAATGATTCGAGTAACCCAACCACGCGCGAACTTGAAACACTGAATGGAAAAGGATGATCCAAGAATTGGTTGAATCGCTCAACCATACATTATAATCAGTGAAGATTTTCCAGAGAGTATCATCGATACTGCCAAATTGTATGAAGAGGATATTGTGTTCGCCATAAAGAACGTGTTTTCTTTTTATTATTTTTGGCGTTGAACATTTCGGGACGTTGTGAAAGGTACAATATACGTGGATTCGAAATTTGCAAAACTTTTTACGGCTTTTTTTTACCTTCTTTTAAGTCTCTTACACAGGGTCGTCAAATACCGCTGACAAAATTAGCTCGTATAAAAATTTATAGATTTGATGGAGTAATGTAGAGGTAGGCGTTGCCGAAGCAAAGTCGATTTGGTTAAAACGTTAGATTTTTCGGACGAGAAAAATTGAAATACCTTGTACAATCCGTCAGTTCCACTGTTTTCTGTTATATACATACATATGTATAATAGTAACTTTTCATTTTGCAAAGGTGTACAATGCTGCTACATATATATTAAATAGCAAAGTAACAACCAGGAGTGTACGTGGTACATACTACTTTTCAATTAGCTTTGGATAATATCGAGTGAAAAATGGATGGATCGAATACGTTAATGGTTCAGCAAGTTCGAATTCGTAGGATACATATATTAAAAGCTTTCAAACGGGGTGACATTATTCATTTGGTACTGATTTTCATTAGCATTTTACGCGAAGTACCACTTAACTCTTGGTCACACGTAGCTATGTGGAATGCAATCGGTGTTCCGCGAAGGTTACAGAAGAGAAAGAGCAGGAAAGGAAACGACTGGCTCGCAATTATTAAAAGTTTCGTTTACAGCCAAGTCGAATAGGGCCAAACGCGCGTATAACCGCGGCGTTCCAAGGAAACCAGAATCCGGCCGCAGTTTACAAGGCATAAAAGTTATGCGGGTTTCATGGCTGGATACAACTTTCCACATTACTGTAACTAATATCAAGAGTATCCGGCGAAACTCATACGTGTTATTTCTCTTCCCTTATTCGAGAAATTCTGAGACTCAAGTTAAAATATCTTTAATTTTGACCGCGTTTGGTGAGAAGCAGTAATATCGACGATCATATTATTATCGACGAACATCGTTGTTCCGACGAACGTCTCCGAAAAACGTTTTATAAATTTCTCTCCAACTATCGCTAATTACAGTCCACTCGCGCATTGTTTTTTGATCGGTTTTAACAGAAAAAAAATCATGGAACGAGATAATTTTGAAATAGCTTGTTTCGTCGGATTATGTCACGGTAACCAGTTTTTTCCTCCTAGGCAATGGCGGAAGGATGCACCGGGGCAATCTCAGCGTCGAGGTCATTGGCGATGGGAAAATTCGCAGGGCGAAAATATTCAGGGGCGTTCCTTCGTAATGCTGGGAAAAATATCGACAGGCTAGAGAACGACCGTACAGAGGAGAGCAGGAAGAGGAGTGGGGAGGATATTTTGTATTCTCTATACAGGCGAAGCCGCTCGAACAACTCGTTATGCGCCGTGAAAAGCATCGACGCGTGTTGTTGAGGAAAATAATTTGTCTCGCGTCGACAGCCTCGAAGCGTGGAAGGCCTTCTCTCTCTCTCTCTCTCTCTCTCTCTCTCTCTCTTACACACAGACACACATACACATTCTCTCTCTGTCTCTCTCTCTCTCTCTCTCTCACTCACTCTCTCTGCGTAGCGATGGCTGGCTAAGTCGCGTGGCATATATGACATTTACACAGGGCGCACGTGCACATCGATATACGTATAGAGGCTGACAGACGGGGAGAGGGGAGGGAGAGGGGGCAAGAAGGGTGCCGAGGTCGTATCAGAGCCAGTGAAGCCGAAGCCTCATTATTGGGGGATTACGGTTCATTAATTCCGATCCAACGTTCTGAACTACACGCGAAAAGAAAAAGCCACCCCAAGCGATATCACCAGGAGAACGTTTGAAGCTTCCACTCCTCGTCTCGTTATGTTTGTACACTTTACCGTGTAGGTTGTCTCTTTAAAATCCGTGATACAAAAGCACAGTCTCGTTATAGTGCCGAGTACAAAGTCTTCGTTACACGAGGCTCAGCGAGATGAACTTTATACAGTTGAAACAGTTCTCGGCTTTTGTAACGTTAGATCGTCGGAAACGAGTCGAGCATCGATGCTTCTGATTCTTTCAAATCTGCTTTCTCGCTTTGTGTTTAGCGACATTGTGAGCTTGATGAAACTGTTCCTTTATTCGCGTTACATTGCGTCACGTTTGTTACGGTATTTGTTCAATTCCAGCTAAATGCATTAAAAATTTGTAATCTAATTAGCTATTAAATAACGTCGTATAATTTACAATTACAATGCAAACGATAGCGATACACTTTTTATCGTAAAATTAAGAAACTTCGAATTACAGAACATAACGATACGCGATGCCAAAATAAGTACATATTTTAATGGACAGACAGTGTTCAAATACGCTTTAACGTCCGACGATGAGAGACGTATCGAAACGAATCTTTTAGCCAAATTCGCACGATCAGCAAATTCGATGTAAACCAAAAAATCTCTTAGTCGTTCGAGATTGGTAGAATCTTTGAAAGTAAAGGTACGGCTCAGAGAACCGCGATATTGCAGCGGACCTGGCAACGGAATGAAGCAATTACGTACTGATTGGAGGTTCTCCCGTTAGCTGCACCATCACACTTGCCAATTCGCCAGCTGGTAATTTCAATAGATACAACTAGAACCGCAAGACTGGCCGGAACGCCGATTGCCTCTTGTCCACGTGATTCTCTGTTGGAATCCGAATCGAAGGGATGGATCTAAACTATCCAATTCTCTGGTGCATTTCAAATTACAAGTTTTACGCTTTAGCCTGCCAGAGAAAAATCACCTGACTTAGCACTTTTTCCATTTCGTCTCGTTATATATCGGGATAATACGTGAAAGGATCTAAGATATATCAATGAGAAAAGTAAAAATTACCCGTCTTAACGTTCGTCTCGTACTTGTTAGATTATAGAATTTTCAAGAACGTTGCGCGATATCCTATAACGACGAATACATTTTTTGTCCGTGGAAATTAAGTAGGAAAGATCGTGAATGGATTTCGTTTCGATTATAAAATGGCAATATCAGTTTCTGCTCGAAACTCGCGGATGATGTTTCGGTAAGGAGGGTTCCCCTTAATTACGAGGGTAGCCCCGTAAATTTGGAGAGCAATCAATTCAAGGAGACGTAAATCCTATCTGCAATAATTTAATCTTTACTCGTTAAATGTACCCATAATAATTTTACTTTTCAGTCACGTTACATCCCACGTAACTTGGTGCAAATCGATCGTCTATTTTTAAGCGGAAGCTTCGAGATACCGGTTTAATTCGCTCCAATTCAAATTTAATCACGATAATAGGGATATTAAGGTACGCTCCTTAAGAACGGTTATCCTTTGGGTAGAATCGAGGGGTATCGTATCTTCGCGTTTCTTTCTTTCTTTTCCACCTTGCTTTTCTTACCCACGGGATTTGGTCTCCTGTTCTGACTCCCGATAGAAAAGACTCGCCAAACAAGTAACAGTTGTATAGGAGATAAAAGCAATGCAATTACGAGGCCGCCGAGGGAATTACTCAGGGAATGTCTTTAATTAAATGTTGGAAGCAGTTTCCGAGCCTCCGTTAATGCAGAGACAATTTCCTTCCATCCACATTTCGCTCGTTTCCTCTCGAACAGAAAGGAACATCCGTTAAGGCTCGAGGGCTACTCCCCACCATCGATGCTACACGTCCATCTACGCAACATACGCTTCTACCTTTCTCGGTTCTTAAGATCGCGCACCTAATCGCGCGTGTCGATGTTTCTACCAAAAGATCTTTCGTCGAATCAAATTCAAATTTTCTTCTTTGTCGCGATGGCAATTTGGCAATTACATTTGCCAAAGAGAAATATATTTTTCATATTTAATTATTAATTTATCGTCACCGATTATTGAGGATGCTGCGTAAAGTATAAATCGAGAATTAGAAGTAGATTCGTTAAGTGTTTATCTTCAAAATACGGTAGAACGTCATGAAACAAAAGAGCGCGAGAGAGAGTGTTACTGAGAGTGGGTGTTGTTCGTAAAAACCGCGGCGCAACTCGATTACGATAAACGTGATAATAATACATCAGTTATCCATTATCCGGGTAAATCTTTTAGATAAAAGGGTCAAAGAAAATATCTTATCCGAAACGATTACACGATAAAGCCTTTTTTTTTACTATTGAATAGATTTTTGTATATTTATTGCGATCGTTTGTGTAAAATTGAGAAAATGTCAGATTTTTCAAAGTATATACCACGTACTAAGGGTAAATTCGGTATTTCAGTGATAAGTAATTTTGACGACAGAATAGATTGAAAAGTATCGGAAATATGAAGCGTACGCGAGGAACAAGACGTTGTTTAAATTCGTTCCCGCACGCGTTTCAGTATGGAAGAATAGCGGCGGGGGTGGGGGGTGGTGGGAGTCTTTTTATTCCGAGCACTTAATTTCCGAGCGGTGGCAGCACGCCCGAGGGTTGGCGAGGAAAATAAAAACGGAGCAACGTTACGTAAAATTCCTACACTGAAAACGACTGTGTTACGTTCTGGCACGTTTTAGCCAGCACCGTAGCAAAACACTTCTCCCGTACGTTTGCTTTTATTACGAGGCATTTCAGGAGTTTGCAGAACCATGAGTGGGTGAACGGAGAGCATACCGCGGGGAGGGTTCGCGAGCGTGTCGTGAGGCGTGACAAGAAATGTCACACGCTTCAGAAGATATAACTACGCGTGAGGCCAGCGCTTGCTCGCATTCCACCGGTGACACGAACCGCGAGAGACGGACCGCGAACCTCACAGAAATATTGAGCCCCAGGAGAAATATTGCCCGCCGCGTGACGCGTGAACACCCTGTCAATTCGAGTAGAGCAAACCGCATTATACGGCTCGATGAGCTTCCAGAAAAAAAATGATCGGGGAATTTGTGCGACATGGCTAGTAATTTTTCACGGTAATAACCCTGGTTTAATGATCGATCAGTTGATATCCATGCTATGATTTCGAAATTGACCCATCCCCGATACCAACAGAGAACCCCCCAGAGAAATATTGTTCCTCCACAATATAGATGTAAATTCAGCCCTTTTTGACAGGAAAACGATTGATTTTCCAAGCATTGCTTTCAAATTGCTTCTTTTTACATCCATATTATGCAAACTTCTAAATATGTACCTCTTACATATTTGAACGATGCCTGGCTTTCTTTGGCATTTCAACGGTATGTCAAAAGTTTTTCTGTACTTTAGAAAGTTATATTCGGATATATTAGAGGAAAATTTTGCTTCAGAAATAGTTAGCTATATTGAAAGAAAAAAAGTTGAAATTCATAGTTTACCAATCCAACAGTGATCGCGTGATAGAGTTAAAAATATGATATTTTTATGCTGACCGATTGATAGAAACTTACAACGCTTTCACTGAGAAAAACGGATTGCGGAAACCGTAAAAATATTGCTCCGTAAAGTTACTGCACGAATCCGTCGTCTATTCGAGCAACGTAAATCATATTACACGGTTACTGAATCCGAAGTGAAAAATGTTTACAGAACTTCGGCCGTATAAAGTAGCAGTTTTTTTCGCTGGAAGAAAAACTGCAGTATTGACACTGCGAAATATTAACCGCAATAGTCGCGCAAAGTTACTCGACGAAGAGAAGTATTATCGCGTGATCCCCGATACAATAGACTTTACAATTCTTGATATACGAATACATCCAAGAATTTTCTATTTCTTTAAATTAATATTAAAATCTAAATAATTAAGTTACTTTTTGAGTAAAAATAATAAATTGATTGAAACGTGTTTTATTATTTTCTACTTTTACCTCATATAAAACTTATTTATCCTTTTGTGCATGTAGTTTTAAAACACATAAGCGAAAAATCGATGATATCTCCTTCATAGAAGAATAGCATAAAAGCTGTATTACCGTGATCTTCAATTTATGTACTACACGCTTTTGATAACACGATATAATCCGAATCCAAAATTATTATTATTACGAAAGATACTATAGTATCGATGTTACGAAAGCCATTGCCTTCTATCTTTGTTTACATCCAGCCCACAAAATCTCTGGCAAGAGTTTTACGTTTAAACATATAATACGAGTGAATTTTCTATACATTACGTCATCGATTCTTCACCGACGGTAGAAATATCGAACATTTCTGTCAATACGCGTTTTACTGCGCCAAGTTTTACTACGAGAGCAGCAATTTCGTTGAAGTAACGATAATAAATTTTGTATAGGATATAAAGATACGGAGCCAAAATTGTGTGGAAAGATGTACAGAATCGTGTGCGTAGATCGAGTCACATCAGACATCGTTACATGTATTTAGCTTAAAAAATTCAAGGCATTACAAGTCACGGGGTTAGTTCGAAGAACGGAATAAAGTATAAAATTAGGAGTACAAAATTATCATCTACATTTAATATTGTTTTATCTTCCAATAAAGAAAATTTAAGGCAGGATATTTCGAGGAAGGTACATATTTCTAACCGTACACAAGTAGCGTACCCGACTCATGGTTATACCGAGAATATTCTCGTTTAACAAGGACAAAGTTCGAGATTTTCCTCTCCTAAGTCTCCTGTGTCTGCCCTTGGCTCGTTCTCTTTCGATATAGAGAGTCCTTGGAATGTTCCGGCCTGAGATCTCCAATATCTGCGAGGCCCCAACGCTATTCGCGCATCCCTCGGTTTAACAGGCCTTAATCATCATAAGAACCTTCCTCCAAGGTCTGAACGTTTTCGTCCTATGACCAGTTAGCTTGTATCCTGAAGCATTCCAAGGATATACTGTATCATCGTGCCACTTAATCGCTCACTCCTTATGCGAGCGATTGTCTGTTGAACGTTTCGCTTAAATACCAAATAAGCGAGATATTTAGTTGATCGAATGTGTATAATATTTCGATGTATCGGTTTTCCACTGTTTGTTATATCTCTACGCTTGTGAAAATTCCCTTTGCTATCGCTGCTAACTACTTAGGATAAGATATAAATTTCTATCTCAATTTGACGATTGTGCGTGTCAGCGTATGAAAGAATCACATTCGCGTACGAGTAGACACGTACGTACATGAAATAGAACGGGAAACTGAGGATTACAACGTGTCACGAGAAACTATATCGAACGCAGTCGAATTGAATTATCCTTACAGCGTTAAAATATCGTTCGCTGTCTATTATGTGAAATATCCTTGTAGAACGATTCCGTTAAAATAATTATTTACCGAGAGAACGAATCGTTCATTTTATAATATCTTCTTTGATAAATTGCGTGAATATCGAATCCCAAAGTTTTCAGAGACAATATTCGTACTACGTTTCGGTTTAGGAAGCAGAGTATTAAGTAAAGTGACAATCTCTCGCAAGGATTTAGATGACAAAGATAAAAGAAAAATGTGTTCTACAACGGTTTATACGAAAAATGGATGGACGATAAAATTTTAATATAACTTCAATTTAGTAGGTTTAACGAGGGTACCGCGCCGTTCCGTCGATTATGAGCGTTTCTACGAGGCTAATAAATCTAGAATCGTCCTAATGAAACGGCAAACTGCGTGTCTCGTTCCATCCTACGTTTTGACACTCCCGAGCCACTCGATGGGACGCGATGAAATCTCGTAACGTTGGTATCAAGATTTGCATAATTCGCAGTGATAATTAAGCGATCTGCATATTACGTTCCGCGCCATGTCAGTTTCTCTTTTAAGGGCAAATAGTCCCTGGCACGATCCTAAAGTTCCCCTTCTGTACCCACAATTTCTCCTCGTGTTTCGCTATTAGATTAGAGCGTTGTAACGAGTAATATTCACGTAACAGCCTCGCATCTGTCCCCGCCGCGCCCTTCGGCTACGATGCAATTCGTGATTTCATACACGAGGCACACGCGTGACACGGAACGCGAATTTCTCGTTGATATTGGAAAATACGGCACTGTCCTTTTTTTCTTCACCCGCCGTCGGACTGATGGACGGCGAAACAATTGCCGGATACATCGGAAAATATCGGGTGTATATGGACTTTCAACGGTTCTCCTACTTCGTTGCATTCGTTTCTTTGTACGTCCATAGTAACACGAATTGCACCGTGTGTATAGTTCACAGTTACGAAGTTTCTCTACGATTTTATGTGATCGGAAATGTTCTGTTCGTGTTTCATTTACACGAGATAAAGCTGAGTCAATGAGGTGAAGAAAAATACGGAAAATAGAGGACATTTTGTTTTTTTTTTAAATTTCTATATAATATAGCATATCTAACAAATACACGGTTGATATCGCTCTCAATTTTAGCAACGAAATTTTAAAAGTGCAAACTTGGAGTGTCCGTCGACAAGTAATCCATCATACACCGGCTGTTTCCGAGGGTTTTCAGCAAAGTTTTGAGTAAAGAATCATGCGAATAAATCAATATTTTGATTAAAACGTAGCTAATAGTATACACTGTCAAAAATGATTTTTAATCGTAGGATACGAAGATACATGCCGCGTCTCTACAGTAGTACGAAACAGAATATCCAGTTCTGTCATCAGACACGTTATGCGCTTCTCATCATCCAGTAGTATCTTTCTGGTAGTCGACGTTTCATCATTAATCGTCGACCGGTTCTATCAAGCGTAATCCTAATGAACGAGTCCAACGCCAAACTTCGACACGCTAATAAATATGAGCAAATAACTGCAGTACGATAATAACGGCGATATTGGAAGAGGAATGTTGTATGGTCAAGTTCGGCAAGCGGCTTTGCGAACTTTCACCAATCAGCAGGTGGAATCCCGAACGAAACTCACTGACAATTCAATTACAACTGGGAATTCCTGGTCCGACCCTAAGCTGAGAAAGTTTGGCGGTTTGATAGAAGCCATAGGAGATTCAGCGACGGAGAAGGAGGTAGCCCATACTTCTCCAAGTGTTATGCAGATTTCAGTTTGGCCAGTCATTAGATTGGAACCACGGTATGTTTGCATGCATGACAGTCATTACGAGGGTTGTCCACCCTATACAATTTACCTGTTCCATAGAACGGTCATCCATGAATCCGTGATACGCACTCGTCGTTTCTATTACTTTCAACTCCGTTTATCGTCTTGTGCGTACTCATTTGCTTTCTACTTTCGTTTATTTATGTTTACGCAATTTTCCTAGTGTCATCGATGTTTGTCTATGTATATTTAGCGTATATAATTGTTCAATTTGACACGAACATGATAGAATCTTAGATACCTCCTTAAAGTTTATAGATACTTTTCTGTACATTATTACTTTACTGTATCCGTTGGGAATCAATTCGTACGTTGTTTAAGAAAACCACAGCAGCGATATCGCTGCTATTATTTCACATATGGTTTTTCATTAATTTGAAGAAAACTGTTTCGTTGCTGCACAATAGAACTACGTGTCCATTGATTTCATAAAAATTTCAAAGCGTTTTACACCAATTTCCGATGTGTTTAGAAAAACAATAGCTTCCACTCACCGGCATAGTTTGGCTACCGTGTAAGGTATTGATCGCCGCTAGCGCTTCTTGATGCGATGAAAGTTTTACGAATGCACAGCCTGAAATAGAAAGAGAAATTTCGTTAATATTCGATATGTGCTTGTGCGAAACAAACAATTAAATAATTAGCGTTATTGACGACAAAGATTTTCGATTATCCGAGCGATACTGATCTGTCTGTGGTTCGTTTTTACGAACGAAACTTGAAAATATACGCGCGGTACATTCGACACTGGTAAAAAGAGAAAAAAAGGACGAAAATCGTTTTATCTGGAAAGAGAATACGCGAAGGGTGGGCGAAAGAAGTTTCGTTTTCACCATTGTCACAGAGTCGAGACCATCTCTAACGATGATGGAACGATTAATCGCCCCTACTCCCTGCTACGCGTGCTTATCGTTTATAGTTAGATGGAGACGCGAAGACAAAGAACTCGAGGGTGCTTTGAAAAATTGACGCGCCAGCGGAGCGCAACGTGCACTTAATAAAAGATGTTTACCACGAACGGAGAAACGCTCCGTTATCCAGGACACCACTCCTGGTTTCGAGCAATAACGGTGCGTATCACAGTGAGCAAACGATCCTGAAAAATTACTTCTATCTACGATCGTTCGCAAAATAATCTAGAATACTTTGTCACGCCCGTGGGCAACGATTTTTAAAAAAGTAAATAGGTGGTATACTATTTAATTAGTTTACTTCTATAACCGCTATCATATCCTTTGGTCATGTTATATTATATAGCTAAAATTTTCTCTCATAAAGGAATATATTCGATATTCCCAGCTATTTCGAGTTTCAGATTTCGGCTCGTATTTGCTAATTAAAAAAATTGTATTTGCCAAAGACAAACTAGGATGATCGTTTTGATGACGAATGAAACGATTTGCACGGCTGATGATATTTTTTATCGGATATATGTATAATAAAATCCTTTGCTATTTAACCGTTTCTACCAAATTCGGTGTGTTTTACGGAATGGGAATTCGGACAAGAACGGCGAAGAATGTCCGAAATCGGAGATAAGAGCGATCCAAAGTGTAGGTAGGTGGATAAGATTTTCTCGCGACTCAACCCCTACCGTTCACCGACATCGCAAGAATTTGTCCGAGCTTGCGAGCTTGTTCTGGCCCATCCCGCTATTCCTTCTTGTGCAAGCGAAATCTCCGACGAGGCTCTCGAAGACGATGCGCTCTTGAGATTTTTCTCCACCGCTTTGAAGCAGACGGGTAGGAAGGTCGCGCGGAAATAAAAGAGTCGAATTTCTCGAAAGTCCGCGTTCCTATACGTATAAAGGCTGGCGCATATGTATTTTCTCTATTTCTTTCTTCGTGTACACACGTATACTTGTTCACGTGCGTACGTATGTCGTTAAGAACACGTATATATGTATAGCGTACTTATATACACATGTGTCTATGCGACGCATGTGTTTGTACGTGTATCTATGTTCGACGAAGCGGCTCCTTCTCGCCGGCTCGAAAACTATGTTTGCCCCCTCGAACAACGGCGAACAACAAACACTGGACAAACCGCTCGGCCCTTCGCCGACGACGACGATGTAGACTGGTTTCGTGGATCTCTCTCCCCGTTCCCATTTCGTCTCGAACCCTTCGTCGACCCCTTCGCGACCCTTTCCTAGACCCATCCGTTCCACTGTTCTCTCTTCTCTTTCCCCTCTTCGCCTGTGTGCCACCACAGCCGGGTTCGAACCAATCGATAACGCCTGCGAGACTTTCCACTCATATATTTGATTGCTCGGCAAACATGTCTAAGTTTATTCTGCGGCCCCCCATCCCTATCCCGTTCACTCCCATCGGTCGTCGTCGAAGCGCTAACGCGCGCTGCTTGCGCCAGTATACCGGCGAACGCTAGACTTTCCGATACGTTGGAAACTCTCCAAGGGGGGATGATGCGAAACCAACTTTTCTTCCTTTTACCTCTTTTTTTTTATTATCCTTACGCTCGGATAATTTGATCGTATTAGAGCAACGTGTTTGTGGTCGTGAATGAAGACGCGATAATTGAAAACCGAGATGACTCGTCGCATTTCAATTTAGACCGGAGATAATCTTTGACTGTGATTTCATCTTCGCGGTCAATTTTCACCGCTGCCTTATCGCAGTTGATTTCTCAAATTGAAAATCGAGTTTACATGATTATTTGTCTCGTCCCGGTGTTAATGCCGCTTCCCTCGACGGTAATTCTACGGTAAACGCATGCTTATTTGTTTTACCATAGAAGTAGGACCATCGTTGATGCAATGTAAAGATATAACACAGTAGTGTGACCGACAAACGGTTTTTATGCAAACTCGAATGAAAAATACCTCGAAATGTTGTAAACCTCGTGGCACGTACGTTCGAATCGCGAACAGCGAAATACACAGCAAATCAATGCTGTATATTTGTTTCTACAACAGTTGGAAGTGAACCGTGCATGGTCAACATTATCATTCATTCACGGTGTACTGAAATTTTAAATAACAATAATTACGCCTGTTCACAGAAAAAACGTGCGGTTCGAAATGTTAGAAAAGCGTAATCTCGTTTTGGTAACCTTACATAATCGTACGTACTTTATTGAATTTTTATTTTTATACCGAAGCAAAGGTATTTCGAGAATTATTCCAAAGAATGCGGCAGAATGCTGACCACAGCATTGCGTACTTTGTTCTTATTAGACAGTGGTGTTCATCGACATATAAACTTCTCGTTAAATTTAATTATTACGCTTCGTGACACGACATGGAAAGAAATTTCGTTCTCTAGTTTAATTAAGAGTTAAAAAAAGAAATAAAGTAGGTAGTTTTACAAGCAATAATGTACAAGCAATAAATATCCCCTAAAAATAGTATCATTTGGATAGGCGTTTGCACGCAGCTCCGAACACGTTCGGTTAGTATAGGGGTTGTTGGCACGCGCCTGAACGTTTTCGGGCGTTTCTGTGTCAATGGGCGGGGTTCTTATTTTGTTAATAGTTTCGGGTCACTAGCTAAATGAGAAAAATAGGCTAGTGGCCATGGGAAACGCGCAGCAGGACGCGAGTATATGGAATAGGTTACACAAGATTTAATATCAAAGCGTTCGTTTTATTTTGTTTGCCTTGATATATTTAGAGAGATTTCCTGATAACGTGAAACGGCGTAACGATAATATATGCATAGCGGAATGAAATTTCGAAAGTCCGATTAAAGCGATTATCGTTCAACGATATTGCATATCGATCGGTGAAGTGTATCGTATTTCTGACATTACTGATCCGTTTTAGTATTAGATTATGAACTACTTTTGAGTTTACGTATCTTTAGATCAATCGTTCCTCTATCTATTAAACGCTGAACATTTATCCTTCGCGTTTGTTCTTTGTTCTAGAAATATCTACTTCTGTAAATGATATGTTTAAATCATTTAATACGTAAAAACGACGAAATTAACTTTCGCATGATGGAAATCATCGCAAAGAGCACTAGTCCATTGTTCACTGTGCAAAATCCAGACACTTTTTGGTATACGAAAGAGTAGAAAAGAGCAAAACGGGGTTACGTGTAAATCGTTTGAACATATGCTTGATAACTACCGTTTGAGTTACCGGCATGACATGTAGCTTGTGTGCCGACACCGGGAACCGGGACCAAACGAATCAATTTCATTGATGAAGCTACTAAATCCGGCGCGGGTTGAGCGCGAGCACTCGTAATTGGTACAACGATCGGTTTGGTACAAAGTACATAGAGCAGGGATGCGTCGAAGCCAGAAACGAACTAAAAAAAAAAAAAGGAAAAAGAAAAAAGGAGAAGGATAAAAACAAAAAAGCAAACGCGTAAGTGTACGCTCATACGCTTATTCAAAGTACGAGAGAAATAGCGAGACAAAGAGAGCGTGCGGGACAAGCGAAAGCAGAGGTAGGATAAGGGGCGGGATTAAAAACGCTGACAAAGTTACTAAACACTCGTGTGCTCAGCCCTTTTTATATTCGCGAGATGAAACCAGGGTTCGCGGGGAGAGGACGGAAAGGGGAAGAAGAGTCAGAGAGAAAGGGTGGAAAAAGGGAAAAGGGAAAAAGGAAAAAGGACGAGCATCGAGGCTTGCAGGAGCTCTCCAAAGCCTGCGGAAAGAGAAGCACAAATGCAAATGTAAACGTCGAGGAAAGAAGATACAGAAAGTGTGGATATAGTATATGGCGGCAAACTAGGAATTCGGTATAAGAGATTTGCAGGTTTGCCACAGGGTAGGCAACGGGGATAAGAGGAGAAGGGAGAAGGGAGAAGGAAGGGGGAGGAAGGGAGAAGCAAGACATGTAAATCCAACGAGAGATAAACAAAAAAATATAAAAATGAATACTGTGACCTTTACAATGGAGAATGGACGAAGATGGACAAGGTTCGAGAAGTCGTCTCTTCAATTTTTTTATGAAACTAAAACCTCCTTTGTGTGCCGTTCTCGTGAAGCGTAACACTTTCTGGCATAAAGAGTACTTTGAAAAGGAGCTTGAAATATTGTTTGCCTGCTGTGAAAGCACTGTTCTATCGTGAAAAAGTATTCTTATACTCTGAAATGAGTTCCTGCTGGTATAAACGAATGTTCGAAATAAAATACATATGTAATACACCTTTGATCGCGATACACACTTGATTAAAAATAAATGTAAGGACGTGTCCTTTGTTAGAACAATATCGCGGAATTTTACGTATAATATTTCCACTTTAGACGCAAAGCTATCGTTTTTCTATCATAATGATACTGATAAACGCAAGATTTTCGAGTTGCACAGTTTTATAGTGCCTTTAGAATTTCCTAATCTCTGTCTATGACAAATTCGAAAGTACTGTATAACGTTGACAACGTAACTTTAATATTTTATTAACATACCTAACACTGTAATTAATGGAAAAGATATTATGAGAATGTTATTTTATCGAAGACATATCTACTTCTACATGGTAACATCGATTTTGGGTTACGTTCGATACAAGAATTTGCTGCGTATTTGCAGAGAAATAAAATAAGACACCAGTGTAGAATGCAAGAAAACGTGCAGTACAAGCCGAGAGATGGTAAGTATAACGTGGAGACACGAAATGCCATTGTAATACGGACACGGGCGAATCCCGAAGGGATGCAGAGAGAGAGAGAGAGAGAGAACGGAAAAGAAGACGGAAGAAAACAAAGAGGTAGACACGTACGAGAACGAAAGGGACGTGACAACACCCGGAAAACGGCGTTGCCACGCTGTTATTACGAGAAGATAAATTTCCTACCGGAACGTCTCTCTTTCTGCATTCCGAAAATATCGCGATGTCTCTCATTTTCGGTGGCACTCAGGCAAATCACATTCTACTTACGTAACCGCTGGACATTTCTTCCGCCGCGTCTACTTTACGTCTACTTTATGACACGTAGAATCATAAAATATAACGATATTTTAACGAAAATATCAAGACTGAAGAGGTTACGAAATCGTCTATACCATTACGAATTTTGATCTTACATCTGACAACCAAACGGTTAACGTCTCTTTAAATTCACGATATCGAATACTCGAAATTCCATTGATACCAAAACTCCGTAATTTTTGCAACGAGAGACGAAAGTAAGAAAAAAATTTTATTGGAAAAATCTGGAAGTGCTTCTTCCGCGATATTAAACATCCGAAGTGTGTCACGTCGAAAGAGAAAGATAAGGAACTGGCAAGGAAAGTATGCCGAAGCATCCCTTTACGGTCGTTTTGTAATTGACGGGAGCCTATGCCCGTTGGGAGTGGCCTTTCCAGCAGATTCATCTAGATTACAGTGCAAAACTACTCTCCGCTTGGCGTATTTACCCGGCATTAAATTACACAGACGGTCGCGCGCGTCGACGAGGGTTGAGCGTCGTTCGGCGCTTTACCGGTTTACTTTCATCACATCCAATATTGATCACGTCCAACGTATACGCTTTATTTATGCAACGCAGCGTATTGTTGTAGCGACAACTACGGAAATCGTGTCCCGGTTTGATCAGCGGCATCACATTTACTTTGGATTTTGTCGAAGCCTTCTCTTGTTATCTTTCTGGCTACCTCTGGCATTCAGCTCTGACCAAGGTTTAACGCGTTCTTCGATAGACCAATTGTGATCGTGTTGCAAAGAAGGTCGGTCTCTGCCGAGTACGTACCTAGAAATAGCGATTTAATCAAACAGCCGGTCTTTCATGAAATCCTGCTGGCAGTGCAACTATTGGAACTAGTAAATAACCGTTGGTCATTCTTTTTTTTTCACAAAGCCGTCACATGCTATTCCTATTACCATTGCGTTTCGGAATATGTAAATGACGTGCGCCCGGGAGAATTGAAATCAAAATATTCATCGCGCGTAATATCGATTTGGCCGGATTCGCTTTCTAAGAATTCGAATACGTTCCCTGGAAAAGGTATAGTAGCATTCCGCTACAGCTTCGACTACGGAAATCGGGAACCGCTTTGATCCGAGTGTCGCGTTTACTGTGAATTTCGTCGAGGCTTTTTGTCGCACCTGTTCAACCCTTTTTTCCTTTTTGCTGTAGCTGCAACAGATGTTTCTTGAATTTTTTAAGGGCGTGTAAAAGGAATACGAGTAAACGCGTACGTACGCATAAAAATCTGCAAATATTTGTTACAAATTTTTCTCGGCACGTGCGACGACTCTGTAAGGATAAACCCGAATTTTTACTTTTTGCGAAAACAAAATTTCATATTCATTCAACTATACAACTGTGTACTTCATTCTTCAAAATCGTATACGATTTTTACAATAATATCTCGATATATATTTTACGTGCGCTAAAATTTCCATGGTCTTTACGGACTCGTCAACTGTTCCATTAGATTCCTAGTTATAGAGTGAATGCACAATTTTCGAAATACCACGAGTTCGTTACGGTATGTTGCGCAATTCGCTCTCGAGTAATTCCGGTAATACTAGTAATCATCCTGTCATCGAGTTAAGCTCTGACAAGCTCTCGATGTCTTTCCGTTCGCGGTTCAGATCTAAAATGGCGGTTGTTGGAACATAGGGTAAGGTTTCCGACTTCCCATGGGGAATCTCTGTTTTTCTTGTTCGAACGCGGCAAATACAGCCCATACTTTCCCACCCTTATCTTCTTCGCGGCTATTCCGTCACAAGGCATCCTTCGTTGCTAGTTATTTTTCGTAACAATTATCATGACTTCGACGATTATATCTATATGTATATATATATAATCGAAGTCATATATATAATTTATATAATTTCATATTTTAGCAATTACTTAAATTAACGACGCGCAAACGCAGGTATTAACACATCGAATTGCTTAGTGCAATCACGAAAGAATCTACGAAAGATTAATTAATAAAACCGGGGTTCGGTTCCCAGTCGATTTACATAGTAATATCCGGCGCCTTTGCGTACAGACGGTCGATCCTAATTTGAACGAAGTTCAAAGTGAAAATTTCCCGTCGCTTCTGCACGATTGCACTGATTTTCTGTGTGAGCAAAGTAGGATCTGCACGCGCAAATGGGCGTGCAGAAATGACCAAAGAGAACAATAAGTCGGGAGCTTTAGAAAAGAGAAAGCGGCATATTGTCCTTTGGAGGTCATAAAGGAAGTCGCGGTGAAGGCACAGGGAGTCCTGGCATATCGTGGCAAGGGGGAGGATCTGGTGGAAGGAAGGAGAGGAGGGGTGGACGTTTCGAGGAGTAAAAAGAGTCGAAAGGAAAGGGGGATGCAGTGGAGCAAAGGAGAGTCTCCGGGCTAATTAAATAACTAGCAAAGTCACCTAGCAACTTGGCACCTCGACCCCGAGTCCATCCCCTTTTCCAAGTCCCGCGGTCTTTCTTACTGCTGGCTTCTACGCTTCCGTCTGTCTTTCTCTCAACCCTGCTTTCGACCCTGCTTCTGTCGGCCTCGCTTCGTGGTGCGAATGCACCCTCGTCGCCCACGACGTCACCTAGTTATTTAATTAAACTTCGCGGAAGCAGCTCGCGGCTGCTTGATACCGAAGCACGTAGCTCGTCACCTTTCATTTTCCTCGCCTCCTGCCATTTCTTATTTTCGTTCTTTCTTTGCGAATCATTTGCGGAACGTGGACGTCGTGCGTCGGCGGGAACAGCCTGCCATAATTGTTAAAACGCCGACACGACAGTTAGGAAGCTCTGGAACTTACTTTCACGAACGCTTTGTGCCCTCTTTTCCATTAGACTTTTCTCGCGAAAAGTATGCACTCCTCCATTCGCAAATTACGTAATTTTCTATTAACTCCGAGCAATTTAATAGCCATTCCCTGCTCCAGTCTTCCCATAAATCGTTCGAACTCTACTAATCAGAATGAATATCTGTAAACGCAGCTTTTTAGATTTTTCTACATCAACAGAGTAAAAAAAAAAAAAAAAAAAAAATGGACGAATGCGTGATATACAGATTAAAGTTACAATGGAATCATGCATGTTGTATTTCTGCATTTAAGAGCTTTGGGACTCTTTTGATCGTTATCCGATCGGGCTTATAGCTTCGAAACACTTTTTTTTATGGATCAGAATTGTGAGAACAGGAAGGATTTACGTAAAAATTTTGAATTATTTACGCTCAATGAATAACAAAGTCATTTCATACAATTTTGTCAAATATCTACGTTGTTGATTAAAGATAAAAATATTATTTCGTAAAAATTTAACGTGTAAAGATATAAATAAAATCAAGATCTTTTCAAGAAACATAATTAAGCGACCGTTCCCGGTTATTTAACGACCGAATTTGTAACAAATAAAAGGAAAGAAAAAAGGAAGGAAAAAAGCTGGAACGCGATTCGCTGTTTCTTCTGCGGAGAATTACCGTTTCCCTTCGACTTTCACTAATTTCGACGGAAGCGTAGCGAGGGCTGTAACTGGACGAGACGCCATGAAGGGGTCCCAAGAGAAGTCTCACCGTGAACCGTTAATTTACTGCCACAAAAGTAAACCGCGTGGGATCTTGGAAGAACTTGTTTTCGTCCCCTTTTATTCCAATCTGCTTCCCATCACGACCATATTGCTTCAACGCTGACACAAATATGAAAATACTTTCTCTCGTAATGGATGGAACAAATTTCTGCACTGACTGAAAAAATAAATTAATGGTTATTTATAGCATAAATATTTATTACATTTATCGCTGTCTACAGTTTTTAGATATAAAATTTACGATAAAACTGTAATTGTTTAATAATTTTAAAGCACGGTAGTCTTTCGAGATTCTTGAAACGCTGCATATTCGATGGGGACTGAGTATGAAGAAATAGAAGCGAAATCCGGTGAAGGATTATGATCGGTTATTGTGGCACGTTCTCCGGTTTGATGTAAATTTGTTTAGAGTAGCCCGAGGGCTATCGCGATGCGCTGTCCTGACCGGCAGGAGTTTAATTTTGAGAAACGCAAACATCCCGTAATTAAGCAGACCCGGAGAACAGGACCGACGGGTATGCCCGTGGAGACCCAGTGAAAAACCACTCATAATTGCCAACCGAATCAATATTTAAGCTCCCTTTATAGTGCTGAATGGTCAGTAAGGACTGATGGGCTCTCGTTCATTGCGCGTACGCACTATGAAAGCACTTCTACTTCAGCTGGAATCGAGAATTTCTCGATAGGAGGACTTTGTTGAAACATAATTCATCGATGAGAGAAGAGACGCAAAAACCCTTCGTAAACCATTGGCAAATATTTAGACGATATTTTACTTCTGATATTGTATTACGTTATCGTAACTAGAACCGCAAACATCATACACAAGAGAAACGGTGAAATATTTTATCGGAAGATAGGGGAATTGGCAGTTTAATAAGATTCTAATAAACTTCAAGTTTTAATCGATCGAAGTAGAAAGCATGACTCATGCCAAGAGTCGACAGGATACCTAATCTTTAATCACGTCTTCGATAGAGTTTCTTAATCCGAACGGGACGAGATCGTGGCTGAGAATATGGTGAACTAAAAAGAAGAAGCTCGACTTCAGATAGCGCGAGAACTTCGAAATCACTGCCCGACTAACTTTGTAACCCTGTAGCCAGGAGATCAAGGCTTTATTCGAGAACCAATTAAAAAATTTCATTCTCCTTTTTCCATTGTGCCAATACGTGCTCGTGTTTATTTGCAACTGAGAATCGTTTATGATTCTACGAAAATATTAAATTTACCTTTGTAAACTTTTATTCGTACAGATATTAGTTCTAGCTAGATTACACATCCTTCGGAAGTTCGAAAAATATCCGGACGCTCGTGTTTACAACGCGAGCCAATATTCGTTTCAACTACGGCCTTTGCAATGACGGCTTGTGTGAACAACTCTTTTATTATACCGCAAGGTCGGCGGAAAGAGAAAAGATTTTCCTATGTATTTTTTCAGCGAAGCACCAACTACGCCGGTATATACAATCATGCATCTTCGTCAAAGAGACTGTCTTATCAAAGAGTCGCGGTTGAAACAAACCAAACTGCTATACGCACGCAATAGTTTTCAACTCAAACGATATCGTCAACTTTATCCAATCTAATCCAACTGATGCACAGCCTCTTGTTTGTTGCGTACTTCTATTGACTCTCGATCGCCAGGGGCATCTCGACGAATCTATAAGCGACATGTACTACACGCTGCTATCGACACTTGACCCGCGGCGGTACGAGCCTATGAATCGAACATAGCAAGACTAGACGATGTCCCGTGCCTCTTTGTATACTGTTTCCTTCGGGTCGCATTCAAACGCATCGCGAAATGTCATCTGGCCGGGATTTCCTATTTCATAAATAACATTTCGGTTTTTATCTCTTCTATAACTCAACGATGGCACGCATGTGTGTATACGTGTAAATGAAAAATAGTAATAAACTGAGAGGAACGTGACACAGGGATCGAATGTTTATAGAAAGGGCGGCTTAGGGTGGGAATTTTTTGCGCAAAACGGTGCCTGGTGTATCCTATGCGTAAAAATGAGAAAAAATATACTTCGATATACTTGGACTCAAATGGTTTATTAAAAGGTCGCAACAAAAGTGCGAAATAACAACGAACTGGCTTTTCATTCGACATAACGATTAAAGAAACGTTAGTATTTATGAATGTACGAATCTGCGAATCTACGATGAAATAGAAAAATTTGACTGAGATAAAATTTGAAAATTTGCTTCGCTATTACGATACTGCGAACAACGCTTAATCTAGCCTTATAAAACGAGTCGGATTTAACCGATTCCGTGTCTAACTAAATCGATTCGAGAAATAGCGAATAGGAAGTTACGCGGGCTTAATCTAAAAGTGAACTGCAATCCGTAATAGCATCCTACGCGCTGCAACCGACCGTGCAGTTTCAGGGCGGTTTGTACCTTAGGTGTGAAACCGCCGTTGTTGTTTACGCATGTTTACGAATGCATAGTGTTTGCGAGCATTGTGTGCAAAGCCGCGTGTGCAGTGCGTGTAGCCGACGCATTGAATGGGACCTGGCGTGCGTGTCGTTAAAGGGTGGGTGGTGGCGAAGAGAGAGGAGGAGAGAATGAGAGAGGGTAGAGAAGGGGCGAGCGGGAGAGGAGGACAGAAGAGGGCGCCTGCATGTGCAGAAGAGGGTGTTAGCACACTTGGCGAGCTGCCATTTAGGGTTAGCTCCAAAGAGAGGAGGGTCGAACACCCTCGCATTTTACAGTCGCGCCCTTACAAACGGATGTGGAAAAGACGGTGGCTTTCTTTCCCTTCGACCGACTCATTCCTTCTGTAAATACATTAAAAGAGAACCACCGTCCGTCCCCTATTAAAGTCTATTTTTTAAATGTTGACATTTGTTAATCCGTTTCTCTCGACGAATGGCGCTTTCGTTTTCCTAGGTCGATAGAAAAATGATCGAATCACGAAAAATATACAACTTCGAATCTTTTTAACCGTTTTATCGCGGAATTGATTTACCAACGTCGTTCGTTGCTATTATAGACACTTAAAACGAATTAGTTGCGTAGGAAATAATGGTTTGAGCGCAAATCGACATTCAGATAACTTTCGATATTCGTTCAATCGGCTGGAAGATATCGTTGGATATTGATCGAACGTCGGACGTGCTTTTCGTTACTCGTATGATTTTAAATAAACACCTAGTTTTATATAGGATAACAAAAGATATCTACGTAAAATATTGAAATTCTTCTTATTATTTTCGAAACGAAGATTTGGTTCATTAAGGAAACCGAGTCGAAATATTTTGTGGAATAATGAAGCGGTATCCGGTACACATTTTAGGTATGATTCACGTTTTCTCGGCACCCCATTCGTGCTTACGTGGCACAGAATTCTCGCTAATACAAGTTACCCCAACGTAGCGATAGTGTGGCAAGCTGCTACGTTGAAAGCTCGTTCGCTACATCGATTTTCCTTTCGGTGATCCTTCGTCCCCATAGTGTCCTCGCCCTATAGTTTCATCAGCGGGGAACGTGCCATTGCCCCCGAAAAATGGCGTTCCTTCGTATATCGGGGTAGAGAGCGGATCGAACAGAATTGCTACAAGCTGCGAAGCCACGGTAGCGAGCCCTACAGCGACGTGCGTATTTCTTTTCTCGAAGATAAACTTTTCCCATATTGAAATTTCATAATAACAAACTACTACTTCTCCTTTATTTATCTAATTGTAACACGCCAACTATTTTCCAGACATTCTATACATAATCTCTTTTGTAATCTACGAGCATAGCGTGTTCTTTTTTTAAATTTTCATTAGAGATACAGATTATCAAAAATGAGGACCAAACGTCTAGATACTTTCAAACAGTAGCTATTTCCTTTCGCGTAATTTATTTCGCGATACGTATATGCTAATAAAGGTTATTTCGACTGGATGTTAACGACAGACTTCAAGAGCCAGTGGTCAACGTTGGTCATGCCTCGGTCCAGTATCCCGCGCGATAGGATGGTCTATGCAAAAAACGTGATCAATTCGAGGAGCGGTGAGTAGCGGTACGATTCGAATATAGAGAGGACACGAAGCTGTCGTAAAATTCTCCATCGCACGGGTTTCATCGACGGAGTGTAAATCGTGTAGCGAGACGTACGGGGAAGCACAAGCTGTAAAATCACAGGACAAAAGTGGAGGTACGAAGTAAGAGAAAGGCTGAACGCGATAATATTGGGAGGAAACGGTGCGCGAAGGAGGATAGAAATTCTCACAAGGACGGAGACGAGGTTCTCGTTAAAATTCGTCGAGGCGGTCGTCGCGTCCTGGTCGGAACGTAAAAGAAAATAAAGGAGCGCTTAGTATTAATGTCGCGATTCGTGTCCGTGTCACGTAGTGGCCCATCTCACCCGCCTTTTACCCTTCCTGGGTAGAGTGTTTCGTTTATAATGCCAAGTAACCATGATCGCGATCGGCCGAAAGCGAATAATTTCAATAAAGAATAAATCCGTTAACACGGAACTAGTAGAGTAGAGAGACGAAGCGCGAGCGTTGGTTGACAGGAGAATGCGACATTCGCCTCCTGTTTGTAAGATCGTTCGTTGTTATTCGTATATCGCCAATTAATAGGACTTATGATGTCAAGGACAAGATAATTTTCAACAAAAAAAAAAAAAAAAAAAGAAAAAACGAGAAACGAAGCGACTGGTCTTCGAATAGATATATGAACAAGCATCATGGACGACACATGTATGTACCTGTCGATTTAATATTCACGTTTGAAATCGTGAATCCCGTGTATATCAATGGTATTCCGATTTAATCTTTACTCAGAAGGTCCGTTTATTGCTTTGCATTTCGACGTTAATATCCTATACGACCTACGTTTTACCAGCCAAATATCCATTAAACGGATTACCGGTTCAAGTCCAATATTTGGATAAAATCGTCGACCCTCCAGCAGGATTAATAGACGGTAGCGTACGTATGAAATAAAATATTTGGATGTTTTAACGATATTTCGCTTTCCTCCTGTTGACATGGAGAAAAAGTGGAATATTTTATTTCGCGATATTAACTGAAATGCAAGGCAAACATTCCATTTCCTTTAGTTTTTATCGCGAACATAGCTTTTCGAAACGGACAAATACATTTTCACCGGTGAAAACTATTCACGGTCTTTTTTGCAGCTACGAACTTCGCCATTTTCGTAGCATAACCGTCTGTCTCAATTAACTTTTATAATACCCTTACTTCACAGAGCATATCTTTCGTACGATCGATCTCGATATTCCCTCGAATCGATGTTCTTTGCTATCGTTACCCACCACTTCGACCCTTTTATTCCCCCTTCGACTTTTACCCCGCGTTTACGGCGTGCGTTGTTTTATTTAAATATCTTGAACGCGTATGTCGCTCGATATTACGGTGCGGCGTGAGCGTCTATTCGCCCGACAGACAAATCAAATTCACCAACGTTACCAACGTTCCAACCTGTCTCCCCAACACGAAGTCTGCCCTTTCGACAATGTCACAGAGAAAATGCGATTTTTCCCTCGTAACATCCAGGTAGATAGGTAGGTGTACGCGTAGACAGGAGAGACAAAGAGGGCCGCGATGCCGGAGAACCGGAGTGGCAGACGCCGAATGAAAAAAGCAGAACGGCAGAAAACATCACGGCAAATCGCCGACGCGAGAAGCCGCGAATTCCCACAAGAGGTATTTCAATTTAATGTCCGTTAATCGTATTACGTTTTGACTTTCGCAAGCAGCCAGCGACGAGCGCGTGTACACGCGTGTATATGTACTTACTTACACAGAGACGCGGCAGACAGGAGAAGCACAGGTCCGAATCCTCGCGCACACGCGCACCAGATTGCCTCGTTTCGGCTTTGTCTACGCTCGAGAGTTTTCCCTTACGTTCCCCACTGGTTATCGCTTTTCGTTCTTTTTTTTTCCTGCACCTTGGAGCAGCGCGCACCGCCGCGGCGCGCCCGTAACTGGCCGCACAGAAATGTTAATACTTGTTTAGCTCCGGCTGATTTAGCAGGCAGAATTAAAAACACAATTTCCTGCGCGCCCTGGAACACGTAAAACGCACGACCGCCTAATAGAATTACCGTGCAATCACGGCCGTTGGATTTTCAGTGTGTGCCAACCGTGGCCCGGCAATTCCGTCCGCAAACCCCTCCACGCCTCATTTTCCAAGCTTTACGAGCCACCGCGACCTTTAATATCCTCTTTCCAACCTAAGATCCTGGATAAGGTCAGCTTGAGAAATATCGCGAGCATAACCCGTTAAATTCATTTCCGAAGCGGAAAAAAGCGGAAAAATAATTCGATGCTCGACGAGCATCTCCCTATGACACAAAGGGCAGGCTGCAATTGGACGTTAGTGTCAGTAGTTCGCATTAAACATTCTTACGAATTTCCTGATGTTCTCGTGAAACTTAACGATGTTGTTCTCGTTTTAGTCGTCGCTGGATCAACGTTTATTCGAAACTTACCGTTTGTCGTCAAGAACCACTGACGAAACAACGCGGAAGTAAGAAAGAGTTTTTCGGCACCGCATCAAACACGAAGCGAGGTAACTCGCGCGTGTAGCCGCTGAAATCCAGGAAGTTGGCCGCACAGGGAAATAAAGTTTAGATATAATCATTGAAACTTTTTCCGCTCCGGTTCGTCGATTCTGTTCGACTTTCGACTGGGCGTGGGCCCCTACGCATGGATGGAACGTGTGTAACAAGCGTCGACTTTGACGCTATTGCACCGAATCGAGATGAAACGATGACTAACACGCACGAAGTGCGCAAGCGAGAACGCACGTAAAAGAGAAAGAGAAAGGGAGGAAGACGAAGAGAGATGGCACGATGGACAAAGAGAAAGGCACAAGGGTACGGATGGAGAGAGACGAGGAAAAAAGAAAAAAAAATATAGTTTCAGGTAAAAATGGAGCCGGAATGGAAAGAGAGAGGAACAGAGGAGGAGAGTGCGGCATCAAGAGAGAAGCCGAGGGTGGATTTAAATCGAGGGTGAATTGCAAACCTCCAGGGCAGCAGTTTCGAGGCTGACCCGCGATTCGAGGGTGTTCGAACAATTGCTGCCCGTAGTTTTATAATTATTGTGACGCCCCTGAGGCTTATGGGATCGAGCTTCGTCCACTACACATTCACGCGCGTTACATCCTCCTATGCGTGGCGCAGTGTATGTACAAATGTTTAATAAATACTTGCTTACGTCTAAACGCACGACCCACGATGCGTGACGCATACGTTATGTCCACTCAATATGTAACGCTGGTGACGCACGCGTTGCGTCATAACATTAACAGCTGCTGTACACAAAGACACGGTTACGAGTATGAACGCAATTTAAAAAAGGAGACAAAGAATAACAAGATATCGCGTACAACTTTCGTTCTAGTGCAAACTTTCGGAACTATAATCACGATTAGCACGAACGCGACGTTGTTGCGAGGCAAAGGATGGTTAATACGAATTTAGCGTTTTAATCATTTACCGGTAAATATCGCCGGAAGAAGAACGCGAATTAAACAGTCCCAAGATTAAGCCAGGGAGTTTAAACTATAAATTCATTTTTCGTCCGCTCCTTTCCTCTCTCTGCGCGCGTCCGACATCCATCGTCCTCGGTGTGCAAAAAAAAAAAAAAGGTTCAAGTAAAAGCTAAAATCGTTTGCAGGATTTGCCAGCGGCGACTCTCTGCCGCACCTGTGTCCCTGTGTACGAGCGCTATTCTACGTGTACGCGTGCGTGTGCATCCACCGACTGCTTTCCCGTTCGAGCGGCAAACAGAGAGCTTTACAGAGGAAACGAAAATTCGACGGTTCGATGGGCGGTACCAACGCCGCAAATGTACTCGGTAGGCGGATTAACGTGCATTTACGAAACGCGTGCGCGCGCGCGCGCGAGCACCACCGTTTCTGCGGGCACGTGCACTACACACACGTGCACGCGTGCATAGAAAACGCCATACGCATATACGCGCGAGCATATAAACCCTGACGACGGCTGGTCGCTTGTCGCTCTACCTGCCATTCGCGCCCCCCCCCCTCCTCCCCGCCTCTCACCGCCCCTTCTGACTCTCTTTATCCACCAGCTCTATCCAAAACCTCTCTCTGTCGCCTCTTTCGCGGAGCAATCCAATCATCCGCGTCCTACGACTTGTACCTAGTAATTCCGTCTGTTTGATCGCATCGCCGCCCGCCGCTTTTGCCACGCTCGCTGCGCTCTATTTTCCCGCTACGTTGCGGTCCCGATTACCGGTTGCTTCTCGCCAATGCAACTTCGCCGTTTACGTTCAGACCGAACAATCGGGCAATTGCGTTTGTCCGCGAAACTTGCCTTACCGCGCGAATTACGCACCATGGACCAGGTTTCTCTGCCTGCGTAAGCCTCTCGGATTTCACAAGGCCAATGGATATTACACGGTCGTATCTCGAAAGCGATTGCATTAGTATTTCGGTGGGTGCATACGAAATGTGCTTTCTCTTCGGTTTGAATTTGACGGTCTAATAACGCGTGGCAAATTTTATCCTGTCGCAAATAATTGGTCGGTCGTGTCAAGGAAGGATATAACGAACGTTACAGAATTTCGTTTTTGATCGGATGACGTCACCTAAATTCGTTAGGGGTGAGCAACGAGTCGTCCGATAACTTCGATCGTCAAAGATCGTAAAGTGGAGCGGTGTATTTGGTCGGATGACGGATACACGAATTTTCCTTTGGCGACGAAATCTGTTACTGTAGACACGTTCTACACACGGATTGCTGGATGAAAATATACGAACGGAACTATGAATATCCATGCGACATGCGTATTGACTGTAGGTAATCGGACGCAATAATCAGTTTCGCGAACGTTCGTTTACTCTACCACGAGAAATTAAACGACAGACGTGATGGAAATGCGATCATATTATTCGATCAATCAGCTGGCTTTTTATTTTCTTCGCCACCTAGATTTCCTTTATGCTTTTAACCGTCTATTTTTCCAATGAGTTTCGTTCTGGATGGTTTTAGGTGTTATTCTTTATTTAGATGTGCGTTTTTAATTCTACGTTTAGTTTTTAACGTTTACGAAATAATTATAAAACATGATGCATCACGGACCACTGTATATTAATGCTCGCGCTATGAAAAATGAAAATGTCTCTTAATACCTCTTTATAAACTCATAAGAAGTGAATTTCGTCCAATGGCGCAAAAGCACCGTAACTTCCCATCGTTTCATTTAACGCAACGAATGTCGAAAATGAAAACTACGGAGGCTGTTTCGTACAAGCGGTTACGATCCTTTAATCGCGTGAAAAGCCAGCAGTTTTTCCATTATACGATAAACATGGGACACGTCATCGTTAAGGGAGTCGTTGTTGCAGGGTCGTGAATCCGTCATAACGAGGCATCCACGAGCAGAATAGCATGAAAACGAAGGGAAGTCTTGAGTGGTAAAACTCTTCGTAAAATTCCCTGTTACGATTATGACATTGGTTGCCGTTGTATATACGCTATCCATCAACCGTCACGTTCTACGAAAGATGCAAGATGGATTATTAAATTTCCAGTATCAGCAGCGGGTCGTGCATTATGGGTTTTCTTAGTCATCTTGTAAAAGTCTCGAAGGCAGCTCGCATAACAACGGGAGAATTCAATGCTGGCTCAAGATAGGAAATGGGGAAGAATGTGAAACGTTTAATGCCGTCATACCCTTGATCGAGTATGGCAGCGTTTGCAAAATTACATATGGAAATTTATGGCAGTACATGCCTACGAAATGTATGTATAATATAAAATAAATAAATATATATATAAAGACGGAAAGAGAACGCGTTTAAAAAGTCAACAATTAATCGCATCGCAGTTAAAGCAAACCTATCTACCCTCGATTGCATTCGAAATTTTTGCGTTCTTCGCGACAATGGCTATTTCAAAGATATCCATAGGAACGGAGTGCAATGTTGCGAAAACAGTAAAAATGAAGGAAGCAGTGATCTTATGGTATTCGTTGTGTTGGTTATCTCATTGTTAGGTTCCGATTTTTTTTTCTTTTTTTGATGAAACGACGTGTGTCACGAAAATTTAGATTACAATTACCGCGTGGTCATTGTTGCAACGCCGATGGTCACGCTGGCTGGACAAAGGGATACGACAGTAGTAATGGATTTCCAGTGCGTCGTTGAGCGGAAAGCTTGTAACATTTATGTCCTAAATGTTACGAAAATGGCGTTCCTGGTTTAATGAGATGTTAGACTATCACGCAACCACACTGCCTCGTAGTTACGTTATAAATGATATTATTACTATCGTCGGAGGAACTGGACGTTACGATTCTGTTTGCCCATATTTTTGAATATTATCCTACGCGCTTAAGCTCCTTTGGAAGTAGAACAACATGAGCTAACAAAAAAGAAACTAACGATATAGGTTGATCGGTCGAAGTAGTAATTTTGAAAAAAGTTATTGCAATACATCGAATTTAGATAGTCCGGTAGTTAATGCAACGCTATTACGATATTTCGAATAAAATTTGCACCGTAGGTACACGTACAACAAAAATATTACCACAGTACGCACACAATTGCGATATTTTTATAAAACCATTCAACAATTTCGACGTTCTTGTAGTGTGTTGCGCCTCGCAATATTTTTCCATGTTTTACTATTGCCTGATATTCCTGACGTTTTCACTATTCGACTAACAAAACACAGTTAATAAACAGTACACGGCAAGATTGCCGATTGATTTCAATCGTTCGGTTACATTCTTCGCACATACAACATAGTTTTATTTCGATTGCTGGGGAATATCGAAACGAAACTTGGGAACAATCGACAAAACTGTAATTGTATTATAACATAAGTTTGCTACGAACGAAAGATCGAATGTTTATAAAAATGGACATGCGGCGAAAGGCAGAAGACGAAGTAAAAATCGGAGAAGCGGAAGAAGTGATGCTTTAAAACGTTCTGGTTAAGCCGACCAACGTCGGTTATTCGATAACGCAGAACGAAAAGCTGAACGAGCTGGGAGGGGCACATCGAATCGGGATGGGTAATGCACGACTGTAAAGGTTTATGGGCAATATAGTGTATTTACGGTTGACGGGCAAAAGCTGCCGTGCGAAAGGGAACTAGGGTACCTATAACTTTTTCTCCGTCTCCCTTTTCATCCGTTGATCCCTCTTACGAGCGACACCGAGCGAAAATCTCGCGAATATTGACAAAACTTTTGACGCGAGGTTAGATATATTCATTCGACCAACGGACCACGTGTCCATTCAACCTCCTCCCTCGTTATTCACCGATCGTCTTCCATCCACGGTCTCGTGGGATCGTATTAACGTAAGAACATTAAAACTGGTAGCTAGTAGCAGCATCTCGCGCTGCTAGCTGCGCGAACAAAAGAATTCTGCTTTCAAACTCGGCCATGCAGAAGATCTGCAATCCTGAAACGAGAAAATTATATGTCCTTGACTAGAGACAACGTCGTCCAAACCTACTGGATACAGAGGAGAAATACTTTAAATGGAAAGGTACATTCTCGTCCAAAAGTCACCGTATGATACTTACAAGGGAGGAGTCATCTGCCTGGTAAATGAAATTTGAGAAGTAATACTTCGAAGTTATAAAACTCGATCTTTATAGAAGCTATTTTTGGGGAAAGGCATTACTTTGCTTTTTCCTTAATAACATTAAGGTTATTTACATCAATTGTGAAAGCTGCTTGCGGAGAACCTCGGCACCGTTTTTCGGTCGATGCTCGATTCTTCAAACGAGTAACACTCGATTTAGTTTTCAAGAGATCGAATACTGTAATTGGCAAACATTACGTTCTCAGAGCTGATTTCCATGTTCGATTAACTTTCTTTGTTAGCACGTTTTAAATAACTGTAAATTATAGATGATTGTATAACTAGCATCGTTTTGTACAGACAGTAAAGAATATTTTTGTCAAAAAAATGTGATTATCGATTATAATTTATTTTGTAAATATTATAGGTCAAGGAAGTACAGGTAAATCACGCTTACTATCTTGAAAACATAGTTGAAACTGGTCATAGGTCATGTATGATCGAACGATAGTAGCTGAAGGTTATAATAAATATATTATGATCATGAAATGAAGTAGCGACACACACTCTATTAACTATTTCTATCGTTAAGGAAACTAAATTGCACTTTATAAATGTATCTTCATCTTAAAAAATATTTTTTGAACTTAATAAGAAGTCGATGACATTTACACGTGTCAACTTTATCGAATGAGATATACAGGGTGACCTAGAAAAGTAAACTAATTTTTTCTTTTAGAAATAAAACTAAGCGCGACTGAAAAGAAAAGCGTCGATTTTTACGAGTTTTATGTATGAAACAGTCTACAATAGAACAATATTTCATCTTTTTACCGTGTAGTTTGTTTTTCAATAAAAAGGCGTTCAAAATTAAAATCGAACGTATACGTCACATAGTGTTTTATATTTTAAAAAAGCTGTTTAAATATAGAAATTGCACGCTTTAATGTTTTTAAAAACATTTGTTTATCGACAAAATATATGGAATATTAATATTATGTGTTTTGCATTAATTTCCGTTACAAAATGTTAATCCAATTTCATGTATACGTATAAACAACGATAAAAAATTGATCAATCGGGATTTAGATTTTTGTGTTATACGAATTCGTAATTTTCATATATTCCGCGTGCGAGATGGAGTTATTAATAGTTGAGATAACGAATTATTTAAATCGTTTTATTCTTTCACGCGGTTTTCCGCGAAGAAGAGTACGTAGAACTTTTAATGTGATATTTTTATCCACGCACGCGAAAACGTAAAAGAGTGCCAAACAAGCTTGGTATCATTTGGACCATCGTCCACCGATTTAACCCTATTCGATGTTAATAGGTTTTTGCCAACGTCGGGAGCGGTTCGATGACGTGGCTGGGATTTTTATCAGATTTCGCACGTTTCGCGTGACTCGAAACACGATGCTATTTGATAATCGTTAAATGAAAGGTTTCTGATATTAAAACAAAACGTATTGCCGTAAGAAATCCGTTGGTCACGCGAATTGCTTACGCGACATTTACTCAGCCAGTCCTCTTGAAATTCTCGCCGTTCGTTTCCATTACCTTCGAAACGGAACTCGTGTGACACACCTATGATCACGATGTTCCACTCGGTGGAAGAATAAATTTACGAAATAACATAGTGGACCGTTATTGATTTATCACGAGCGGGTACGACATCCGACATGGGAACGGTAAATCAAAAGCGTTATCGTAAAGCACCGTCTGCTGACAAATCTCATCGAAATTGCAAACAGTTCGAATCAGCTTGGATTTTAAATATCTTTTCCATTTAAAAACTTGTCGTAACTTTAGAAATGCTAATGCTGGATTACCAAGTGGAATTATACGGGCCGGTGAAGTGATTAAAAACTTGCGATTAAATCAAAGACAATTTTAATTACCGGCCGCCTCTTTTTATCCTGTTTTATATGGGATTTAATTTCTCGTAAATTTGATAACGTAATAAGCAGAAATTTATTTAATCAACGATACGAGCGACTGACAGGTTTCATTTAAGCGACGAATGAATTTGTTTGTCAGCGACGGGATACTCTTTTTTCTTCGTTTTAGTAAACAAATCGCGAAATAAATTCCATATCACCGAATAGTATTTAAACTTGGGAAGAGACTGTTATTAAATACCGCGTGTACATTTATTTCGGCTTTGAATACGATTTAATATATGTATGAACATCGCGAGGACCGAATGACGGAAATAAACTATCGGATTAAATATCTAAGTAACCGAGCGCTGCGTGTACGATGTACGAGTTATTGTTAGCGTCGGTATCTCGTAAAGACTCATCAAGGCAATTAGCCGAACGTTATTTTACTTTTGACCAGAAGAAATATTTACGAGTTGGAGGTTGGCGACGTGATTAAGAGTTAGCCAACTATCGAATGTCATTGGTTTATTCCAACTATCCAGAAAATAGTGATTTGACTTCGGAAGACTACGCGAAGCGGCAGAGACGCGAGAGAAACTGTGAAAGTATCTTTATGCAACGATATCAAAGCGTATTATAGCCAAATAGGACTTCAAAATTTTAAGTCGTCGAGAAAGATCCATAGTAGACCAATGACGAATCTATCTTTGATGGAACGATCGTATACAGAATATACGATCGAAGTAATTAACATCGTACACGGTAATCGTGACTCATAACGAACAAACGGAAGTAATATCGAGTAATGCATTATCCGATCAAACAATCGATGTGAGTGCAGGGGTAAATAGAAAACAGGGTGTATCGGTAATAGAACGTTATCAGGACAAACATGGTTTACAATTATGCGAAGTGTCCGACATAGTAGCGTGTTTACGCCAGCAAAGCCACAATTTTCCTTGTATAAGCAGTTCGGACGGTGTTCAGCTTGCACTCTCCTTTCCAACAGGGGTTGGAACTCGAGAAGGAGGGTGCTTTCGGGTGGAAGCTCTCAATATGTCCGACCTAATCCTCTCCCAGAGGACCCGGCGTCCCCTCTCACGCGCTTTACTTTGCAATACGTACAGACATTTCGAGCCCAGCTGCGCCACGGGATTTAGGAACTGAGCGATTAATAAATGCTTCGTACGACGAGAGCCAGGCACCAGGACTCTCCGACAGCCACTCGACGAGGCTGCCCGTGATTTACCGTTTGGACTCGTGTGTCTGCATTCAAGCTACCGCGTCTGGATTTCCGGCGATTTCGCGGCATCATTTTGATTTAGTGTCCTTCTCGTGGCATTTGAAATATCGCCAGGTATCTGTCTTTCGCTCTTCCGTCGCGTTATGCTTATACCAATTTGCCGAATTAAAGTTACGACTGAGAGTGCGAATGAATTTTCGTCGCTAGCTCTGTCTCTATATCAACGAGCTTCTTTTTATATCGAAACACGCTTACATCGATTGATCGACGTTACTGCGCGTTCTTGCTTATTCCCTTAATAGTCGTAGTAATCGTAATACGATGTTCTATTCGGTATAATGGCTATTATTCGGTTTGCGTTCCATCCTTTTACGTAAGTGATTTTTCAAGCCAGTACCCTATCTCACGTTCTCTTTCCGATTCGACAGCTTTCAGCCAAAAATAGAGTCATAATTTAGCTTCCAGAGACTTGTTCGAAGGTCGTGAGTTTTATACGATTCAAAAAATAAAAGAAGCGACTTTAAGACACGAGATACAATAGTTCCATCGATGGTTGCGTTAAAGGGAAAATTCCAAATTGGTTATGCGTGTTAAGACACGATACATTCAACAGACGGACGAACCCGTGCAGGTGACAGGAGAACGATTAATCATCGATAACTATCGCCCGTTTAATACTCCCTCATAAAATGCTAGATCGAGGAAATTATTGATTTGTCATATTTCCTGTCAGTAATGTCGTTAACGGGACCATTCTAATCCGTTGACGTCACATGATCAAACGCGAACGAGAGTTATTGAAAATGCTTTCCCGCCTGGCACATCATACTTGTTGAAAGGAAAAAAAGAAAAAAGAAAAAAATAAAGAAAAAACAACCGTTTTCGTTTCGATCGATGACCGGTTATAAAATAAGAAATAACATTGATCGTGAAAATTCGCGAGAAGACGCAACCAATCAACGTATCTACGTTATAGTCGATTTCGACGTTTTATCAAGAAAAATGGATTAGAAAACTCGCAACAAATCATCACGAAGATTTTCAGTAATCATTTATTTCAAGTAGGCGAAGTGGCGATAGAGAAGGATCGCGAAGCTCTGATCAAACGATATCGGAGAGAAGCATCTCCGTCAAACGGAATTATTGTTAATAAACAATGAAATAGTGGAGGCCAAAGGAGGAAGAAGGAAATATGTAATCCCGTTGTTTGCGTCTTCCGACGATGACAGCTACTTGGAAATGATATAATACCGGTGGACGGTCGAGAGGTGAGATATGAATAGCAGGTTGGTGAAGGTTGCCAACAAAACGGAAGGGGAATTGAAAATACAAGCACGCAATGTTATTACAAGTTAATACACGGAATTGTTCTGTTGCGCGAATATTCGTTTAACGTTTACGATATAGCGTGCTACAATAAGCGGATACGCGGATACAGAGGAGTTCACCTCCCCGTTTTCAAAGGTAGCTCCGTAGCATTATTGGCTTTAGCGTTGGTAGTACCTCATCGTAGAACCCTCCCGCGCTCCGGGTGTAGAGAAGCACCCTTGGACCCGCTTCAAATAGTATTTCGTTCCATTATTCATAAACATTTTATAATCTTCTTAGCGCGGTGAATTATTGCTGCTCGTACAATTGAAATAATGCGAGCTGTGGAGGTCCGCGTTAAGGGGACGGCCCGGTTGGGACCTGTGCACATCGAAAAACGAAGTCGAAAGGAATTGAAAAGAGACGAAACGAAAGGAAGAAAGAGGGATGGAGAGAAGACGGAACAAGGCGAGGAAAGGTTGGCACGGAAACGAGAAAATAGAACGAGTTCGCTCGCTGAAGTGGTGTTGAAATGTTTCGAAGCGAGGGAAAAATAATTGGACGAAGAGTCTGTCGTTACTATGGCGGCATTGGTGGAATGCGGACCGCCTGAACGATGACGAAGACAATCGTCGTGTCTTTCCATAAAGTCGTCGAACCGAATTCCCTTCTTAAACTCCTCGTTACCGAGAAGTCTTTTGCTACCTTTCGAACTACCAATCTAGGTAGTATCATCCGATAAGGGAAGTTATTTGAAAACAAAGAAAGGACTGCCAATAACTTTCGAGGAGACTGTAATTCTCGGCTGATGTTGTCTAACAAAATCTAGGAAACGGAAGGATACTTGCCGCGCTTAAGCGCTTATAATTCCTAATTTTACATTCTCTCGTAGATATTTTCTTGCTTCCCTTTCGATGACTATTTTCTTACGAATAATTATCGACGAATAAACTCCGCAGAGAAATAAAACTTTGGTCGAATGTAGTTGAAACAAAGCTCGCTTACGATTAGGATACTATACGTCATCTCTACCGGTTGTTGCGGTAGACCTAAAGCGATATACAGATGAAGTCCTAGAGGAGAGATCTTCCTGATCTCTCTATTACGTAACGGATTAGCTAGTTATGAAACTCGAGCGAACCCAAGCGACCGGTGATGAAGCGTGTTCGGAAAGTTTCCGTCAGGACGGAACCAGGACGAGGGATGTAATGGTAGAGTTGCAGGGAATAAGCGATCGGTACCTTTCGCTCTAGAAACCGTATCCAGCCCATCGAAACTTGGCTACAGACGTTTAAGGATGTTAGCAATTAAATTCATTAACGCAACTTTATTCCCAACTGTTAAATATATCAGGCGTCCGAGAAGATTCTTTTCTTATTTTAGACGCACGAAATTGTATCTTGGCGATGTTTACGCTTGGGCTTTAATCGATCAAATATCGATAAATTATCAAACAGTTGGCACGAGGGGCAGAGAGAAATGAATTTTTCCAGAATTCTCTAACGCTTAATTACTCCGATTGAAAAGAATGTATCGATCGATGTCTATCGCGCCGTTTCATTAATCCATGAAACCAATTTCGCTGTGAAGTTTTATTCACGGATCGAGTCTCCTTTTCTAACATCCTTTTATCGCGAAATAAACGTCGACATTGAAATTACTAGCAATCCTTGTAAGCGACCGGCGAAATGTTCCAGGCTACCGATCAATCCGAAGAAACGCAATGATGTTTTGCGTTCGTGTAATTTTAATTAAAGAGCTTGAAAAGCGGAAGCAACGTCGTTCCGTTTTTCGATAAAGACCCCAAAAGACTCGAAGGTAACGGTACGCAGACTACGATACTACGGGTCTAAGGAACGAAAGGTGGAGAGGGAGGCAGAGACAAAGACGGAGACAGAGAAAACTGACGAAGGCGGGGTGAGAGAGAGAGAGAGAGAGAGAGAGACGGGAGAACAGGAGATTCGGTCTTCGTAAAGCAAAGGAGCGCAGCGTGTCATGGAACGTCGCAAGGGTCTTTCCTCAAGTACCGCGCCTTTATCTCTTCTACCGAGGATCCCGTCGCATTTCAAATTTTCGGTTCCTTCCAAAGACGATCGGTGCTACGTTACGTCATCGACTGCGAATCAAAATCTTATTAACTGTTGAAAGTAAGATTTACTTTCAACCTGGAATTTAATTACACTCGCACCTGTTTGCCCGGTTGTCCGCTTAACCCTCCCCGTCCTTTACGTCTTCTTGTAACTCGTACTTACTTGGTTCCGTCGCGTCGTCTCCTGTTCCCTTTCTTACTTCTTCTTTTCTTATATCTCCTCCTCGCTATTTATATCCTGGCTTTAATCGTTTTGCTCGATTGCTTCTCCTTTGCTGTTAAACCTTCTAGAAACTCGACCGACATCCCATTTCTCATGGCCTTCATTTTTATACGAAAATATTTAAATTTCACTGGCTCGTCCAGCGGAAATTATTGCCTTTCCTGCACCATCCGAGTTTCCTCCGATTTCTCTTTCCTTTCCTTTGCAGTTCATCATTTCAGAGGCAATCTTTACCGATCCGTGAATCTCGCTCTTTCCATCTCGCAACTGGAGCAGGTATAAACATCGCAGTAGCAGCAAATCTTCAAATACCATCGTGCTCGAATCACCCTTTTTTCTCTGTCCTGCATCGATATCAAAATTGCACGAGTGAGATACCCCTTCGAGGCAATTGCTTCCTTTCGGATAACTGTTTATTCGTTGCACTGTCCCCTCGCCACGAACCTTTCGAACTTGGCTTATCTTTACCATCAATTTTATTCTTTTCTACCTATGCATCTTCTTTTCAGTGCTAGGTACGGTTGCCTGGAAATACTGCGAGATACAAGGTCTGCGGCTCATCACAGCCGTATAACGAAATTCATTTCACCGTGCGTAATGAAAAGATGAAACGATAAAATTACAAAGAAGTCTCTTGCTTTCTTTTATTCTTTGATCAAGACTCTGTCTACTTTTAAATACCGATTGTAAAAGTCTTCTCATTGGTTTACGCGCAGGCTGAGTACAAAAGCGATACGGTACAAATTTTTAAGTACGCGTTTAAATTCACAATTTAAAGAAAAAATATGTTGCAGGTTTAGGATGCGGTGTACAGAATATTTATAACATCGTCATACCGTTATCTTAGTTTCTTATTTTTCTCATTTCTAATATATCTACTATCTTTGTATCCGATAGGCTTAAAACGTTCGCTAAACAACAGAGTTATTCTCTGTTGCTCGGTTCGAGAAAAATAATTGCGAACGATCGGAGCGCGAAGAATTCAGGACAAACTTCTACTTGCCGTAATCAAATATTCGAATGTAAAATTTTCAGTAGAATTGAAAGTCGAATCAAAAACACTCGGTCTCCTCTGGGCACGGAACCGTGTGAAAACTCAAAGATAAATGATACTCTTTTTACTCACCTCTGCTACTGCCGTCGGGTCCTCGGAGGATGGTACACTCCTCTATTGTGCCAAAGGCAGTGAACAACTGTCTGACATCGTCTTCTGTTTGTTGCTTGCTGAGCATTCCCACGAACAGCTTTCTGTCTGCGGGTCGGCCGCGTGTCGAAATAGAGAGAACAGAGAAAAAATACAAAGAAATACGTTAGTGTGTGCTTTAGGATCGAGGTCGATTTCGCTTATAGCGCTTTTTAGGCATTAAAAAGAGATTTTGCGGCTAACACCGAAAACGACAAAGTTACACGGTTACACCAGCATCCACCATCCTAAGGGGAAGGAGATAAGGGTTATATAGATACACATATACATGTCTATACATATGTATATCTATATATATTTATATGTATACAGATATATACATATACGATCTGTGTTATATGAAAATTTACGCGATAGCCTGTAAACGGCCGAACATTTCGTTACATTTAGGAATGTATATGTATACACATATGCGTTCACTATACGGGTATACGTAACGGATATAAAATGACAAATATAATAAAATATTGTTCGTAATACTGACATTGGTATGTAGCACGACGTACACGTGTGAACAGAGACGAATAATGTATTTCAACGGGAATTAGAAGGTAAAAAATAACGACATTGAAGGAAATTAAAATTAATTCAACCAATTTCAATCCTACGTCCTACACCACAAGCCGAAGAAACAGATGTAGAAAAAACGGGATTCGCGTAAAAACCAGATGGGGCGTACAAGCAACTCAACTACGAGCGGAACTTCTAGGCGGTGGTTTGGTACTTTCCAAATTAACATTCGTCTTCCGAGCTCTTTAGAAAGGTATTATTCACGAATACGTTTCAGCGTAGATACACTGTTTACGCTTAGATTTGCGAGCAGTTTGTATCTCGGTAATAGCAATCTTAATCGCTATACGCAATCGTATCGCACAATTTAATAAATACCACCAACCAGTGTGTTCCGCGTGGTGCTGAGGTTAACATATCGCTTATAAAGGGTCACACGCCACTTATTTATTATTCTTTTATCAATCTGCAGCTATTTCTAACTTGTACGCAAGACCTATAATCCCGGTGATATTTGTTATTTCGTTGGAGCACATTTGGGCCTGATTATGTCTCCGTTTCTTTACTTTTTCTTTTACTGCGTAAACTAGCTGCAAAAATATGTAGGAAGTAATTGTACGATTGGTCGCTAAACTTTTGATAGCTGCATCTATTTACTCGAAAAATCTAAAAAGGACCTATGTAGAAGGAACGTTTCTTTCCAAGTTATAGCTGTCTCTAATTTGTCACGTAGACTCGACCGATTGCGAGGAAAGATTAAACTTATTGAAAATATTATTGTTGTTTTCTTTTAATCATTGTAAATTTACGCGATAACGATCGTTGAATGTACTAAAAGTTTAATACTACTAATCGATTGCTAGCAATTTTTACGTAAAATGCATGACTCACATTTATAATGCTATTACTCGCAAGAACGATAATTGCGCGCATTTAGTAGATAGAAAAGATTATAACACATTATCCGAACAATGGAGATCGAATATCACTTTGTAAAATTTATATCGCAAAAAAGGAAAATTTAATTAATTTAATCGTTTTCTTAAATAGACATGTATATGGTAATTACACTACTGACAAATGAGAAAAATATATCTTATAAAATTACCAAATACAAAGGTCCTTTTTAGTTACTAAGCTAGGGAAACAATTTGCTTTCGTATGTACGTATATTACCATTCTAAAGTTTAGCGATTCATTTGACGTAATTCTGTGCAAATACGACTTATGACCGTCTGAATTCGGTAAGTCTGGTTTTGCAAATTTTTGCAAATTTTTGAAAATTTTCATCTTTTTCTTTTTTTCTTTTTTTTTTCCTGCCTTGTCCGTCGATATAGACCAATCAATTGAACAGTCGATAGTGATATAAAAATGTTCTTTCTTAGAAATATCTGCACTGAATGTGTATCCTGTGTGTACGTGTACCCCTGTATAATAATGATAATAAGTAATCGTAGGTGTGCAAAATCGACTGGGACTACGTGACAAAAGACGTGGCAAATAGGAAATTGATGAAGATTTTTTTGGGAACACGGTAGGAGGATCGGAAGGGAGGAAGGAGGTAAAAAAGTTTTCATATAGAATCATATCTAAGTAATACAATAAGAGAAACGTAGCTGACATCATAATCAGAAAATATTTACAAAGGTGATAAAAAACACATCGACAACGAACGAGACAACACATCCAACGAGCGAGCCACTATTTTATGGTCATAGCTGTAAAGAGCGGTATAGAGTGTATATATATACGTTGTCTATATATATATACGCTTAAGGTAGTTGCCCATACGAACGGATAAGGTGAAATTGGATTTGGAATTAATTAAGGAGCCTGGATTTTACGAGGTACACGACATACTCGGCCTTCGGAATAAAAAAAGAGGTTCTCTGTATGATACGGTCGGTAGACGCTCTAAGATCGCACTAGACATCGTTCATTTTTTCAAACTAATTTTCTTTCTTCCCTTAATAAGCGGAATGACTGGCCAGATTAATTTACGGGATATTCAAGGATTCTAAGAGCATCCACGCGGATACCGCGATAACGAGGTTTGAACAGTGTGATAACGCCTGTGCGCAATAACTAGAACAAAAACACGAACGACAAGTTTACGGCTACTAAATAAAGGTTCACGCATGTGAAAGGGCACGCACATCATTTATAATACCTTATAGTGTATCACGTTGTATATCCGTGTTTTTGGATGAAATGGATTAGGAAGAACGGAACGGCAGTTCGAAACGGAGAATGGTCTTCGGCGGAAGACACGTCCATCGATCGAATTACGCGAAAATCGAATGGTAGGAATATCTTTTTTTTTTTTTTCTAAAAGATCTGCGCTATTTAAGATGCACGCGAGGAGCAGAAAATTTTATCGTAAAAACGAAAAATGGAAAAAACGATTGGCAACAAATGCGAGATACGTCCATGAATCATGACCGGTGCTTTTAAAGCCAATTTGTCAATTTTTATCGAAAGGAAAATTTGTAATTTTGAGAAAAATTCGACCAGACGGAAAATATATTTTTCCTGCGGAAATATTCGGAATTTTGATAGATATATGCCGGTTGTGCGTCGGGTTAAGAAATTGGAGAGTAGCGTAGAAGAAGAAGGGACGGGAAGTTCGTAAAGGAATGCCGGGATTTGTGGGTCAAACACTAGCGAGCAGCAAAATGAACTTTGCGGCGAGCTGTGCTGGCTGAATCAGCGGTGATGGCGTGATGAGAGAGGAAAATTCGTTTTCTTTTCTTTCTTTTTTCTCTTAGAGAAGTTCTCCTTCTGCCGATTTGCGGAGAAGAAGAATAGAGGTACTGGAAGGAAGCTAGCTATCTCCTGGAAGTCGAAGTTACCTTCAGCGGCCGCCACCGGTGCCTCCTACTTCCAGAAGATGGCACTGGTGCTCCCGTCGTCCATCATGCACTCTGCAATACAGAACAGAAACAAAGAAATGCCATTGGGCCCAAAAGTACACCATTCGTTGTCGTCGTTGCCTATATGTATCCTTGCAACACTATTCGACACGCCCTCTCTGTTGATGCTCGATCGAGTGTGTTCTCTTTAGCCTGATTGTACGATCTGGCATATTTCGTTTATCCCGATCGTTCCTATGGAAAGTCGTATCACATCCTAACGATCAGAACGATAGAAAATTTATACTATAAATATCGTCCGCAATATCAGATTAGATATTATCGCTAAATGAAAGAAACAGATGATTAATTCATTATGCTAATTTAACAGATATTACGTATTAACATTTTACGACGTTGGAAGAATGTTACGTGGTAGATTCAGCACTGAAATCATACGAGAAACGTTAAAATCTAACGCTAAAATCTTGAATATAACAATACGTTTGACGTGGATCCAAAGATTACGAATTGTTGCATGATACGAAAAGAAATACATAAGTGGTTTGAAAAGTTCTTGAAACCGTGAATTCGTTGTTTCACGTGCAAACGTTTTCATTATACGCCAAGAGGACAAATTTTCAAATAACTCACGCACGTATTATCAGTCGTATACCTTACGTATAAGCTGAAATTCCCGAAAATCAGGCTTCTGTTCGTACATTTAAGAATGCACCTTCCAATTACGGAACAATATTCGCATTAACCGGAAATTCGAAAGTCGGAAATACAGTTGGGAGGGAGAATTTCAGTCGGGCGTAACTGTTTTATCGCAAAATTTTACATTCCTTGGATAACGTGGCAGCGGATCGTGCTTTCGATTCACCGCGTTTCCCGCGTGAATGAACTTAATGACGCGTTCTCGCGAGGTTATGGAGATGCAAAATTGGCGAACCAAGTTAAAGGTCGTCGTCGCGGCTGCTAGACGCGAGCTCATTCCAGCTGCTGGCTCGACTCGCGCCTTCCAGCCAGGCTCCAGGGCACATTTAAGGATTTGTCTCGGGAAATTAGATTCTCGCCTGACTTGCAGCCTCGTTGCATCCCTGTTCTCCACGGATTCTTACCCCTTCGTCCACCCTGCCCATTCTCGCCTACCCTCCTTCACTTTCTCACACTTCCTCCCGCCATTCCTTGACAGGGAATTCTCGTTCCTTTAGCCCCGAGTACTTTTCATCGAGCGTTTGTTCCCATTGTCGTGCCAGGACACCGTGGGGACCGAGAATTGGACCTTTGTCGCTCAAGCTAAGTGTTAACGTGCCCTTCGCGTTCCCTTTTCTCGGCTAAGACCTTCAAGAAATCGAGGAAGGAATTAACCCTCGGGAAATTATCTTCTCGCCGGACTCGGAGAACAAAACGAACATACTGTTTGACACCGTGCTTCCTTTTATCGCACCAGCTCGCTAACACAATGAACTTTTCTTTCAATTTTTTTTTTCTTTTTTTTTTTCTTAATCTGCTGCTATTATCGCGTTGATTCGATTAAGCGGCGAAGAAAATGATATTGGGAAACGTGGAAAAATTGAAGGTAAATCGTGTTCTCGTCACCTCGGTGAATTTAGTAGAAAAATGGTCGAAGCATACTATATGTGTTAATTAACATTTTGTTCGATAGCGTCCTTAAAAGGACAACGTTGATTCGAGTCATGTTTAAAGATTACATGTTATATTTCATCGCGTAAAATTCCCCAAGCATTTGTGCGTATTCCTTCGTTATTTTTGTTCAGCAGGAGAAAGAACGCTCACTGACACCTTCCTTTTATGATAATATCCAACGAAGCTTACGGCGCAATTTTTATTTCTATTCGATCGGTTCTCCGATATTTCAAAACTTCTGTTTTTCTAAAGGTCCTCGAGAATTATGCATGGAACGATCTGAACAAACTTCAAAACGAGAGTTGTGCAATTTTCATTCAAGCGTTTCTAATGCTTGTATCAGTATGCTTATTTTTAATGCTAATTCCGAAACCTTTAATTACACGGCTTTCGCTTACAGTTCGTGCGTGAGATTATACGTAGCAATCCCAAGAATATGGTAGTGTCTAAAAACGCAAGATCTTGATTCTATCGAAGGTACAATAGCCAATAATAATTACATATAGTATAATCAGATATACCACAGACCAGTACGGAATTTTTAGAACCATAGTCGCGATTAACAAAGAAACTTCTGATCATGCAAAAATTCTGTAAAAAGTTAGATAGTGAGACGTTCATCCGAATTTAGGGTTACCGATTGTTAATTTGATTCGGTATAAATTTGTCCGTTCTTAACGAGCTTCCGGTTGTTAAGTACGCTACAATTATCGACCCATACGTAACTTTATCCTACGCCGTAGCTATTTACGACACATCGTTTCCCTGAACTGCGAAGAAGCACGTCGTCCTCTCATAATCCGTAAGGATTTCTTGCAACGGCTTCGGACCGAGGCGCTTGCGTCACGTCGGCTAACTCAAAGTTGCCAGCAATGAAGGCAGCTTTCGAGAGTCCCGATATCCTAGGATACGTTTATCTGCTCGAACATAGTAGGGCGAGTGATGGCGGTGGAAGCAAGGTGGATCGCCGAGGGATCGAAACTTATCTACTTGCTCAACTAGCTGCTCTAGTACACCAGCTACCCTTATCCACTCGCAGGAACTTCGGCTACCCTTGGGTTCGTGCACAACTTCCGTGCGAGATACGCATTTCTCAAATCTGTTTTCGTCGTTGTACACTTAATTCCGGCTGCTTTTGCGAGACGATCGATCATACTTAGGTTTCTTACTGTTCGAATCATCTTTACGAGCACAGTTGCTTCGTTCGTTCGCCGCTCTGCGCCAGCGAAATATAAATAAAAGTACCGAAAAAGATACCGACGTCGAAGGTTCGTTGATTAAAGTCGATTCGTTCAAGCCCCGGAGTGCGAAATAACACACTACACATCTTTGATAAGAAAATGTTTCAAAGTAGAATTCACCTACTAGGTTGTAATATATGAAATGTCCGCTTCGACGCTACTTACGCTTAGGTCGTATCAAGAAATATAACGTTCGACTGCAGGATGCTTCGTATAAAATTGAACGTCGATTTTGTCTTCTTGCCTCGCGTATCATTTCTTTGACGTAGCGTTAGAAATTCCTCATATTCGCTTCGCAGAGGTGAATGGGGTGTCTTTTCAAAGACAATCCCACGACTGCGATGACACGTAAGAATAGCACAACATACAGCGGGTCGAAGATATAGATACGCGACGACAAAAGGATACCGGCGCGGCGTCGCTAGATGACGTGGCGGGAGGATCGAAGACGGATCGTCGTCGTTGACGAAATTCAATAACACAGTGATTGAAGTCTGCGACTACGCAGATGCGTGATGTATGTTGGGGTATACCGGTTGCAGTAAGACGGTAGAAGCAGAAGCAGTGACAGCGTTAAGCTCTGGATCACTCCTCCTGCATCCGCGTCAAGCTGGGGCTTTGTGGGGCCACATCGAGGCAGGCGACCGGAGATTACAATGGCATCTACGCCAGATTAGCATATGAATTACGCCCCCCCCCCTCATCTACTACCTCCCCCTTTTCGTGCACGCCACTCTCTAACCCGCTTTCCTCCTTCTTCGGTATCTCTCCTTGAATACTACATCCTTTCGTCTACCTCTTTCTCCGTCTTCTCATATACTTTGCTCCACCCTTTCCCCTAGGTTGCTCGTGATCTCCTTCCGCCCTTTGCGCGATTTACTTCTCGTGCGCGTTTCTATTCAGACCCGTTTGAGCGAACGATTTCGAGGGCCAGCATCAACTTCACCGAATTGCTCGGTACAACGTTCTTTGGGTTCATGTTTCCGTGAATTTTGGGAACCGATATTTGGACGGCTTATTCGCAATATTCCATTATGCGTGCAAATATCTTCGCCGGATTTCGTCGCATTTCACGGCGTTTGAACGGCAACAATAGGGATATGGGTAAAAATACAGTAAAAATAGAGCTTTTTTTGCAACGTCTTACGCTATCGTTTAAATCTTATTCAACTGTTTGACATCTTTCTTTAAATATTATATTTAGAAAATGTACAAGTCGTCAGTCGTTGAATTCGTTATCCGACAAAACCAAATAATAAAATCCACGTGAGAAAGTACAAATATATAATTTAAATAGGCGAAGTTAATATTGACAGAAGATGGTATGATGTTCATGGAAATTAATCATCTAAATTGTTTCATAAGCATCAATTATTTAATTCTCATAAAAGGAGAGACACGCACACCTGCATAATATATTCGATTAAATTTTACGCTTATCCGAGTATTCATGATTATAAATAGGTACTAACGTTATGCAAACTGGAATTATAAAATTATAGAGTTGTAATGAAAACTTGCACAGAACATCCTATATGTACATATTTCGTTCAGATAAAGTCGCGACGATTATTTGTACGATCGTATTTTCATAGTAGAAGGTTCGTACGGCAAAACGATGAAACTTGTTTTCAAAATATTACCATTGCAAATCTTGAAACATCAATTCCTCGTCGTTAGCGGACCAAGTGAATATCATACTCTAAAATTTAGTTCTTAGAATTGTTTAAATTTAGTAAGAGTTTAGAATTTAGAATTTAGAAGAAATAGTAGAAACGAGAAAGTACTTTTTTGACGTGGAGAACAAAAACTAGTGTACCGTTAGAATGGCGTACATCGATATAGCGAGTAAATGGATTGGATGACTTGAAAAATATATTATAGTTAGATACATGGGGATATGTAACTTTTAACACGAAGTTACATGGCGCTACAACGGATCAAGGCGATAAACGCGGACGTATGCAGCAAGCAACGATGGTAAATTTCCTATGATTTATAAGGTCTAACTTGTGGCGTGACGGAGAAAAATTAGACGAGGACGCATAGCGAAAAAACAAACGTGCCATTAAGGAAAATGCACCAATGAATATCAGAGTCACTTGTTTCACTGTATTTGTGTTTTATCTTTATGTCTGCCGTTACAACCAGCCTGTGTAAACTCGATAAGCTGGCAATTGTTATCTTATTTTTTAATAAGTTAGGTTCGATAATCCACCATCCGTGTACCGATGAATATATGTACATAAAGTTTAGCTCGCGTGGAAACGTAAAAGATTGAAACGATCGCGAATATATGCACGTATATATCGATGCCATTTGCAATGCCTCGAAATTAATGAATAGTACGTAACTGCAGTACGATGCGCATACTATATGGAAACGAATTTTTATCAGGACATGCCTTTTTGTGTTTGCTCGATTGAAAGTTACGTATGGGTTGTTAACGTATATTACTGCATGTTATAGCGAATGCTTTTCAATTCAATAAAAGTATTTCATTGCTCGCTATTAAACCGGTTATTTTTTATTGCAGCTTTTGATCGATAACGCGGCTTTTGTTATATATTTTGAGCTACCATAAGCGAAAGAGTTGTAGCTTTCGGTAGTAACCTATACAATAACCGTCGTCCCCATCGGTAGAGCTTTAACGGCTTTCAAGAAATGTAGGAAATATCAAAGTAGAATTACGAAGCTAAGTTTCTAAAATTATCAGTCCTACGTATATATCGCGTCGTTAAAAGATAATCGTTGAAAATCTAGAAAATTTTCATTCTAGCACTGGATGCTAATAAAAATCTTGAAACATTAGTACCGTATGAAAGTATATGCTAAAAAATATCGTAAGTTAATCATTCGGCTAGGTTAAAATTTCAAATATCTCTAAAACTATCGTCTTTATACTTAAATTCGATCTTATTAGTGAAATCTGAGAGCCAGATATACTGGTTCGATTGCCTGTTCTCACCTCCGCGGTTTTCACTGTCCGCCGGCTTGACTTGAATAGGACGGTTCATCTGCAACAGAAAGAAAAATAATCGATTAGAATTATGTAACGTGTAACGAATGTGATCGGGCAATTGATTTACAGCAGAAGAGAGGATTCCTTATTTGCGCATGAATGGAGATTCGGCTATATGTATGTCTAGGTCTCGTCACGTTCGGTCTTGTTTAAACAGCATCCCTGTCGTTGACAGGTGTGATTCCGAGAAAATAAAGGTAGCGAATGGAAAATGATGACGAGGAACAAAGAGAAGGCGAAAACGTGAGAGAGAGGGAAAGAAGTGGAGTTAGAACGAGATAAAGAAATAGATGCCGGGAAAGGAGATCCTCTCTCATCCTTTCTCTCGCCGTTTTGGTTTGCGAAAGTGCGGAACTCCGACACTCGTCCTTCCGTCCTCACGAAATCTTTTGGACCACTGCGAATGGGTCGAGATCCCAGAGAACAAATAACATTGTTTATTTGTCGGACGGGTCGCGCGACCACAGAGCGCTCTAGTTCATTCCTAGGGGATGACAATGCATGATTCATGACGCGGGGGACACGGGACTGTACTCCGATTCCTTCTCCCATGCAACGACCCTAACTTTCTCTCTTTCCCTCTCTTCCTCCTCCCTCTTCTCTTTCTATTTTCGGTTGGCTGTTTTGGTCTCAGGATCCTCCTTTTTGTCACTTTGAAACCTTCCGTGGTCCTTCCAGGGCTGTGTTACCCTGAAACTGTTCACGAGAATTTTGTTTTTTCGCCTCTTTACACTTTTCTTCGGGAATGCAGACGTCAGATTTGAATTAGATTATTCGACGTTTAAACGATTAGGTGCTCGATTCTATGTACTTTCGTTGATTCTTTTAGTCCTAGTTACGAGTTGATAAAAATGTGTGTGAACTCTTTATTGAGAAACTTCGATATATGGTTCGATAAAAGAGGGATATGTATCTTTCAAAGCTAGCGGCATGAAAAGCAACATGCCATGCAACTGTGGACGATAAATTTCATCGCAAGCTCGAGAATCTGTTTCTTAACGTGGGCATAATATGACCGAGCATCGCGACCATCTGTCTTCTGACTCGATGTTTTTTTTCATTATGCACCATCTCCAGCAAGAATAGCGGGGAGAGAACCCACTGGGGTAGAAATATACGTGGCAACCCCGAAACTTTTTCCCCAAGCTGTATGCATGTCAGATACCACGAGGGGTTGCTTCGCAGGGGTCAGTGCCACGACCACGTGGATCTCGTTCAAACGCTATACCCGCCAAGCGCAACGAAGATTTCCGGGTTCAAAGTCCGTTACGTAGTACGTTGTTCCTCGGTCTTTCAATTAAATTCTATTTTATTAGCGTGTATCCTCGCATCAACCTTTCTAATATTATCGAACCATACACGTAGAGAGGAAATGTTTTCCTTTTAATTAAAGAAACTGTAGGTTAAAAATAAAAGTAGATACGACGGTAGGACCATATTCCTGCCTTATGCGTAACACTTTAAGTACTTTTAGATCGAAACAACGATTTATGGCATAATTATCTTCGAGTTACTTACTTTGTTTTACTCGGATTACCTCCCATGACGATATATCGATGTATTATGCATAAATGTACCATCTAATTCGTTCCTTCTAAGCGTAACGAAGCATTTAAGCAAGGTTTAACATACATTGGACGTCTGACAATCTGATTTTCACTAATGGGGAATAAATTGCTCCCATCGCACAAGCTCGTAACTCTGATCACCGTCGAGGGATCGATTAAATTGTAATGTAACTACATAGCATGAGATACGTCTCAAGAGAAGGTAGTCATCATTGCTTATTGTTTAATACCCCGTGGAAATTATTACACACTGTGTCCGTTTCTAGGTTGGTCGGCGGGCGAGGGCACGAAACGTGGTCTCGGCAGGTAAAGTTTAAATAAACAGGAAAATCCGTGAAAGTGAGAAAGGAAGGTACGGAAAGGAACAGAAACAGGAAGACGCGTAGTTTCACGGATAATGAGGGAGAACAATGAGTAAGGAGGCGAGGACGAAGGTCTGCAGGTCACTTTAAACACTGTCCTGTAGTCAGGAAATTAAACTTTGAGTCCAGCACTGGCTATTAGGCGTTTGTTGTTGTCTCGTTGTCAGGGGAACCCTGTGTCCGTATAGATACTAGAACTGAGATACGACGTTTTGCCCCTTTCCCGGCTCTCCAGGGAAGTTTAACGCTGTATGCATCGTGTAAATGTCACTTACGACCCAAGGGATCTGTACCAGTCAATAACGATCACCAAGCGAGACTTCTACGGTCCGTATTGTGGTATGGACGTGGCGATTAATGTAGACGAGTATTAACTAGTGCTCGTTAACGGTGGCTTCATGGCCAAATAGTCACCACACCCTCTCCCGTAGTTGATTAGCGTACAAAATGGATGTCAGTCGATAATTTCGTCGAGTTCACTGACTTTGAGGATATCGATACGGTTAGGAGCGTGATAAATCGTTCCTTGCTGTTATATTTTTAAAGGTCAGCGTCGCGATTCACCCTCACAAAGTTCGCGTAGCTTTATAATAATATATGTTTCGTCGTCGTTTTACCAATTTTATCACGGTTTTACGTAGTCAACGTTGTACACTGGGATATAATCACTGGAAACGCTGTATCTCGATAATCGATCGATTAGCGCGGAGCCATACCCTGGTGATCATGTAATAACGTTCATTCACATCGTTAACTGATTTTATTTATTCGGTTGATTATGGGCGGTAAAGCGTTAAAGAAAATGTATCTGTCACTCGAAGCGCAAAAGGTTGTTCACGGGATGCATACGGAATTACCAAGAATTCGACTAAGTTTAAAGCTTAAAAACATGGTCGTTCACGAAAAACTACGATCGCGAGGAATATTTTTAGGGCTTCGGTTTTTTCAGGAAAGATATTATAATGCGACGACGACAAACTTCTTCTTCATCGACGTGCCGTCAGTTTTCCTGGGTTCATGATACGTAGACGCAATAGAAAGTTGCGAAATACTGCGAGCAAATGGAAAGATAACGACTCATGAAATTTATATGGTACCTAAAAATACTTTCCAAGGTTGAGAATGCAGCCCCGCTAAAACAGGGGAGTAACACGGACCACACCTTTATTTAACGATTTTGTTGCGATCACGTGCCGACTCTTCGACAATTCGTGTCATCGTCGGCCATGTGCACTTAGAAAATCGATTCCCTTGAGAGGCACCACTCAAGATGGATGGTAATAAGTAAATGTGTTTGCTCAGCCCAGAGCGCGCATCACGAGCAATTAATTAAGCTCGATTATCTACGTACACTGTGGGAAGCGCGTCTTGCTTCTACCGGATAGATGCTGAGTAATAGCCATATGCTTTAGGAAATATATCGCGTAATCGTATCTATTTAATTCCATTTCGTAGAATAACGCATAAGAACGAAACGATGACCGTTTCGTAGAAGTTGTCGACGATAATAAAATTGGTATACAGTACGATCAATCGTGTACATCGTATTTTGCCTCTCTTCCAGCGTCGCGAGACAAAACTTTGATGACACGCATTAAATTAACCATATCTATATTCCTCTCTCTCTCTCTCTCTCTCTCTCTCTCTCTCTCTCTCTCTCGTTCGCCCCTCTCGATCCTTCGTCTCGAATAACCCAATTCTTTTCTCTTATGGGAAGTACGATTCCTAGAAAGCCACGCAAAATCCAGATAGAGGATAGGTGGAGGCTGATAACTGCCGAATTGAATGGTGAATGCCGCTTCGGAAATTGAATAAGCTATCGTGTCTGAGCCGAGCCGTCGAGCGAAGCCCGGTATTTGACCTGGCTGCGTGCAATCAATGTACTGATTGGAGATAAGGGCTCACTCTGTAGCCCCTGGCATCCTCTCCAGCATGATTTATATACGTACGGTCTTCGCCGGCGATGTATTCATTACTTGATTACCCTTCGGCAAGTTAATGCCGTCGTGACCGTGTAACAAGCCAGATATCAGGATACCTTACAGTCTGCTCACCCCAATTTATGATTGATGTATTCTTCTTTCCATTGTGAGCTCTCCACGTATAATTACATCCTGTAGTACTCCGATTTTGTTCATTTTTTCTTTCTTCCTTCATCGAGCTTATTTTACGTTCGATCGCTAATTCATCAGCCCTCCCTGGAGGAATAGGTACGCTTGAATTTAAAATAAGGAAAACCGAAACAAGACAAAATAGGAAGAGAACATAGTATACGTATAAATAATAATATTCTAGTATTAGTATTAGTGCTTAGTATATATTTCTTCTTTTTCCTTTATAAAATAAATAATATCCGAAGTTGAAAAAAATATCGAGGCACGAACCATAAGAAAACGAGTACGAGTCAAAGTTGGGAGTATGATCTGGAAGAGGCGGTATGATAAAACCTGTTTATCGGCACTCTTAAGTTGAGAAATCAGCGGGCGCGGCAGCAGAGGCATCGCTGGGTTCGAGTTAACTTCAATAATTTGCCGCACGCGTATCCAACCGGAAACCGTGCTCCGCGAAATCTGTACCCGCGCCTGTACCGCTAATACAGCTAATTTGTCGACTGCTCCAAAAGCAAATGCTCTTCTCTGTTCACGTCGGATGCCACAGAGGAGCGTAGCGGTTCGAATTACCTTCTAGCATATTACGTCTAAACGGATTCTAGCCGAGCTAATTGGTGAATTAATTGAAATTCCAAAACGAATCGAATCATTTAAGCTATCGAATTTCGACGAGCGCACGCTACGATTTTGTTCTCTTTTTAAAGAACCAATCGTTGCTATTTCTGCACGCGATCAATAATGGAACGTATCTATGAGAACGATCATGAAAATCATCGCCCGTGTGAAAGAGAGAGAGAGAGAGAGAGAGAGAGAGAGAGAGAGAGAGAGAGAGAAAACTCTCCTATTGTTTCAACGGTGACAGTATTGCGTACAATTGCCAAATGAATTTGCCCGTCATATCGCACGGTTAGCGAGTTATCAGCGTCACTTTTTTTTTGATGCTGACAAACAATGTGACTTCGGCCCAGTGATAACTCATATTGAAACCTGGGTTACGACGCAACGTGGTATGAATAAACACGCACCTGCGTCCAAAGCGCGTTCGAACATTGCCTGGCTGTCTACCTGTACGCTAGCTTGCTTGCGTGTTTTCATCGTGATTATAAATAGGATTCACGTTTTATTGTCAAGCGCGAAGTACGCCACGATTGAACGTAACGTTGTGTAACGAACGCTAGCTATACGCGAGCATAGCTGAGGGCGTCGGAAAATATATGGTCAAAAAAATGCACGCGTTAGCCTGATTTAACGTTACCGACGGTAACACGGTTTATCGAGGAAATTATTTTTTCATCCAGCCCATCGTTTGTGTCGTTCTTCGTTTAAAGGAATTCTAATTTTAACTTCGATCTAGTTTCTTCCTGTCCGTATATTTTCGAATCGTTCAAAGTGCAAATGTTCGCTCGCGCGATAATACTTCCAATGCACGACGCAATTTTAAAATTATAATGTGTATTTCGCCACATCGGCATTTCTGTAATTAATAAGAATGCGATAATTGCCGGATAGAATTTCTCTGTTTCATTATTACGTCAATATTAAGCGCTCTGTTTAATTATTCCTTGTTGTTCTTTTTTTATATTCGTAACGATGAAATTTATAATTGACATAAACAATATTTCATATCTGTAGCGTTGGCAGCTTCGTAATTGCAGGTGGCATTATACCTGCGCGAAAAGTCGGTCAGTGATACAAGTAAAAAATTAAAACGTCGGCTAATCGTTCGACCGTTTCCTAGATACACGAACCAACCAAACTATATGTTATCGCGTCTTCCCATCTTAGCCAAAAAGTGTGGGCACTTATGCTTTACGAAGGATAAAGTCTTTGTGTACATATTTCTTATTGTTGGTCGTGTAACGAGTAACTCCGCTATGTTCACGAGAGAATATGATACACTGTTTCGACATCGAATTTTTTACGCAACCACGCCTCTTCGGCACGAAACACCCGGTCGCCTGCCTATCCAATTTCTCACTCCTTTTTTTTATTCGCCTACCCCCACCTACTCCCGATCACTTTTTTCCCTAACACTCTACAAATATTTGAACGCCGGCTACAGCCCCGCCGAAAGAGCATTCGAGTCGAGTGAGCTTTCGCGTCCCCAGGCCAATCACCGTTCACCGATTCTAATCTAAGCCAATGCCTGGGTGCGCATTAAATGTCAAACGTTATTCGTGCCTCTGTTTCGTGATGCCGACGGCGACGACACCGATCGACGTCTACGTCGATCGCGGTATTGTTGCCGGTGTTCTGTCAGACAGACGGTCGAAAACCACCGACACGACTTTCACAAACGTTTAACGCTGCTTTTGACATGGGCCCGTTTTCATGTATGCGGTTCGCGGCTTACATTTGCGGACCTCGCGCTACCATATCATCTAATTATGCGGTGAAACGTAACTGATTCATCGATTCGTGGAACAAAGTCACGTAGATTAGCAGCTTTAAATAATGCACAACAAAATAACACGCGTGTCGTTTACGTATACGATTGTACAGGAAAATTATAGAATCGATGGTTTAGCGTGTGGTTGCGTTAAACTTTTCGCTAAAATTTTTTCGAAGGAAACTAATATACACGTTAGAAATAATTGATCGCGTTAAGAATTAACGTTGTGACGCGTGGTTCCCGAAATATTTAATAAATATCGATCTATATCGTGGTACACGTCGCATTCGAGCCCGGCACGATGGGTAAGTTGGAGAACGGGTGGTCTGGTTTTAGGATTGATGAGCCAAGCAAAGCAGCGGAGCCATGTGGCGAGCTACATTACCACGGCGTTATGCGCTGGCACATTCACGTGTGCTGCTGCATTAATTGATGTACGTCTCTGCATCAACACCGATCCGCCTTCTCGTGAGAACCCGTCATGTGTTCTGTTCAACGTTTCCGATACACAAACGCACACCATACATATAGGATGGGCAACGTCAACGCGAAGGAAGCTCCGATCGACAGGAAGACAGGTAAATGGACGCGAAGCCACCGATCGAAGGTACATCGTTTATCCGAGATAATAAATTTCGCTCGGCAACTAGGTCGCATATTACGTGAAAACGGCATATCCTCCTCTGCGCTCCGCAACATCGATAGTCTATGCAAAATCTTCCCAACGATTATTTATCGTGTTTTCTATTTATAGACCGTAATTGAATTTCGAAATTGCGTCATAGATTTCATCGAGATGTGTTCATATTCGGTGAAATATGACAGTGTTTATAAAAAATCCATATTTTCATACAAAATTGATAACACAGCGATAGATAGAAATTTCTTCGTTTCTGCAAGTTAAAACGTTGAATCTTTTTCGATATAGGTTCCCAAATGGTTGAAACACAGATTAGTAAATTATAGAAAAGTTCCGCTTCAAACGTCGACATTCGTTCGTTTATGTGTGCGTACTACCACGCGTTGCTCTCGATGCAATAGTTAAAACGTAGGGAGTACATTTTACCGTGTGAAACAGCCGAGAACGCGAAGGGGAACGAAATTACACGGAGAAACCAATACCTTGATTAAAACATCGAGAAATCGTTTGGCACATCCGGCAGGAGCACCGGAAGTTTCAAGTTAACGGAGGAAACAATTCATTTTATCGCGTTCCACTTGATAAAAGTCGAAAAAAGGAAGAGTTGAAAATCCCTTCGTAATAGGTATAGGATCGATCGAAGTTGGATTTAACCCCGTTATCTGCCGGTTGATAAAGACTCGCGGGATTCGTGAAACACGTTGAAGCGCAGACCGGAACGTAGACACGCCCGCTATCGAGCAGCTGCGTTTCTTCGCGTGCGCTCACACGTACGCGCGCCTAATGCCCTTCGACACGTATGCGTGCACACGTGTACACGTGCATTCGAGCTCAGTACGTATGCAAAAGCGGGGCGAGGAGGTACTATTGTAAACGTTCCGCGTACAGCCTGTACAACATATGGGTACATATAACGTAACGGTTGCGCATATGCCGCCAGAAATAACCGCGCGTAAACAGACGCACGAAAATCTTTTACGAGTTCGATGCGTGAGCGAACGAGCGAGCGACCGATATAAAGAGGGCCGGTGCATGAAAATTCGCGGTCGCTCGTAAACTCGCCTAGATCCATGTATTTTCGTACCCGTCTATCGGAACGTCTATATAGCCGGAATCGGCACCTCGTTTTTACAACCGTGTTACGCATTTTCTGCGTTAGCTTGGTACGTTGTGCCAACGATTTCGTGACTAGATTCTTGATGCGTTTAGGAAAACACGATATTCCAAGTATTGCACCTTCGTCGAATTATCGCCAAGGGCTAACGCGCGATCGCTTTAATCTTCAAGAACCTCAACGGACTCGTTCGTTCGTAGAAAATAATCGACCTGATTAATTCAATCCCAGATACATTGGTATAATTTGCATTAATTTGCACGAATAAGATTCTCACTCACCATTTGTAAGTCGTTCCGACGCGACGATACAACTTCCACTATATGAACCATTGGTAACAGTTTCGGCTCGCGCGTAAACAATCTCGCAAAGAAGAACGAAAACAAACTAGGCGATATCTCGAGATGAAGTACACCTGAACGCCGCGATATCACCGCAAAATTAACGAGATCTATCGAATAAAAGCGTAGTTCACTGTCGTGTGCGACGACACGCGAGTACAATGCGATGCGACGCAACGATCACGGCGCAGGACGACACGAACGTATTTAATTCGTCGCGCATCCGCGCGCCTCCGAGAATCTCCGAAGCGTCGTTTTATATTGCACGTGTTTCCGCCCGCGATTTTCCACTGCATGAAAGGAGAACCGGGTTGGCAGCCTGTCTCCGTCTGTTTTCCACCTTCTTTCTCTTTTCTTGTTTTTTCGTGCACGTTTTCGCCACGATATTCCGCGAACACGTATACGAATAAAGTGCGCGGGCTTTTCGCGCGAATGTCCGGGGAATATGTGTGTGCGTAGACGTGTGCGTAGACGTGTGCGTCTATGTACGTACGTGGTAAAGCGTCCTTTCGGGATAGAAAAAGAGGGACAGAACGCGCGACGAGAGTGCGAAGGAGACGGGAAGGACAGAGCGCTACAGATAAAACCCCGAACGCAGCTCGTCCGCGACTGATTCCCCAGGCCTACACGCACCCTCTAGTTTTCTCCCTTTCATCCCCCACTACCCACCCTCCCGGCCGCTATCCCCCTTCTTCCTTTTCTCTCCCACCCTCCTGTTCCCTTCTAGCCTCTCGCCCATCGCCCCTCTGCGACCCTGTCGGCCCTTTCTCCTTCCGATGTCCCCCTCTTTGACTCTACGCACCCTCTGAGAGAAAGCTCACGCACCCTCGTAGCAGCCGATATATGTCCTTCTCCCTCTCTCTCCCTCTCTCTCCCCCCTTCTCTCTCCCTCTCTCTCTCTTTTCTACCTCCTGCCGTCTCTTCCTCCTTCTCGTTTTCCGTCTGTCTCTCTTATTCTGCTGGAAATCCCTTGCTATCCGCTCGTCCAACCACCTCGCCACCAATCTCCCCCGCCTCTTTTCCCTTTTGCTGCTTCTACTGTTTCTGTCCTTGTAATTCACCCTCTGTCTTCCTTCCTAACTGAGCCTTTCGATTCCACCGTCCTTCTTCTTTCGATCGTCTCTGTCTATCTCGTCTTATATCGATGAAACCCCATAGTATTTGGCCAATCAAAGAAGCGCGCGGGCGCTTTCTAGGACCCCATGTTGGTGTCCCCGAAAAAGAAAGAAAACCGGGACACGGCCAGGCAAGCGAAGGCTTTCGAAGGTACTAAGGGTCGGGATTCTATCCCTGGAAAGGAGGTATACAGCTATGTATGTGTGTCTCTATACACAAACACATATACCACGTGTATACGTGTATATATATATATATATATATATATATACGTGCATGTCGTACGCGCAAAAGGGAGACTCCGACCGGAGCCGTAATAGGAAAACGTTCCTCGTGGCTTAGGTCTTCTTCGTGAGATGAGATGAAATGATATCTATTAGCACGGATCACGACGGCCTCCGATGCGAACAACTTTCTTAGCCGAAGACATTGTTTCGACTATTTTCTTCATCTTTAACAATTAAAATAACCATTTCGATTTCAGTTATCCTTCATCTGCTAGGTCTGTCGGAATGTTTCATCGGTTTTGCTATCCTTAGAACTATATCACATGTTCGTTTTCTTTGTGAACTGATGTACAATAGTTCGTATCACGTTAGCCATACTCCATCTTTTTGGTAATTTATTAACTTTCTTTGAAAGCGAGAACGTCTCGCAGAAAGCGATATGACAATCAGAATCTCTACAATAGATTGCTTCACCGCGAAAATACGGTTTAACGTACTTCGAAAGCAATAGAATTGCTTACTGCATTATTGCTTTGGAATCAATGAGTTGGTGTCAATAAAGTTTCAAACGAACAAAGTACAGTTTTTACGTTCGTTTGTTCTGCTGGCAAAGTGTTATCAACGTAACTCAACTTGGGTCGCAAGAATTTTAGAAATATTGAGATTTTGTTTGCAAAACATCGAAAAATGTAGAAGTAATCTAACGAAGGAATAGGCAATTTCAAACATTTAGATACAAATATTTCTGTCATGACGCGATATTACGTTTTTAAAGAGATTTACCTATCTTGAAAACAATGTTTCTTTTACATCATTTAATAGAATATGCACGTATAAATATGCGTGTATTCCAAATGGAACAAAAAATATCGAGGAAATAATTTCTTTCTCTCGCCGATAGGTCCCAAAAGAGAAATCGTATCGATGGCATTATGACATCAGAGACTAAGCTATCAACAGATAAGCAACGTCGCAGAAAGAAACGTTGGACGTAACTTTTCCATTCTATAGAATCAAATATTCATTTAGTGAACAAGTTGATAGATGGATATTCGTTATACGGTTTCTGCAACTTGAGTAGATAGATTTCGGGTAAACTCGTAAGGATGCTGATCGTATTGCGGCAGCACTATGAGCATTAAAATAGAATATAGAAATTTATGTTAAATCAACGCATGTTGTTTTCTAATTTATACTCCTCCGCTGCTATCACTTGTAAGAAATGAAAGAATGAGAAAGATTGGTCGATGAGGCGACGTGTTATCTCGAAGCGAAGTTATTCGTTTTACCGAAGGTCATTGAAATTTCCCTCGTTATCGGTGTGATTCCGCTGGGAGATACGTTTTCCCGTGAACTGGGAACCGTATAAGGAGATAAACTCGGATCAGAACGCAACGAAGGAAAAGGGAAATATAAAGCACGCGAATGGAGAGGAAGAACGCGAAAGGACCTGCAGTTAACCTCTCGACTCCCGCCCCCCCTCTTGCCCCGGGATTTGTTGGTCCAGAAGGACCACTCGTACGTACATTCGCAAAACTCTCTACCGACTTCTCCTCGCTACCCTTTTTCTCCGCCCTCTTGGCATCTCCCGTAGCTCGCGTTTTTAAAGGGCGCACAAAAGCCACCGGAAATTGCTCCCGGCTCTTCCGACGTTACGGACGTTCTACGCCTGTCTTTCTCTCCCACAGCTTCTTCGTTTTCCTTCGTCCTCTGCTGCTCAGCAGTCAGTCTTCCTTCTCTTCTGTTTCTCTGCCCTTCTTCCTCGTCTTTTTTCCGCCATCGACGATTTCACGAGTAGATACCTACTGAGGCGGCAAGAGCTCCGATAATGGCGGATTTGGATAGCGGCCGTGCTATGCCGCTTCTGCACCAATTCGGCCGTAGATGAAGCGTGCGGCCTATGCCACGACGAACGATCCACAGAGACGAAACTGGCTTTAACGAAGCACGATCTCGTTCAAGTATATCGCGCGAAAGATCTGTCTATCAACGTGATACATCGAATCGTATCGCGCCAACGGAACTACTTCCAATGTGATTTTCTGTTTGTCGCAGGATCGTAAACCCTAAAATTTAGCGCGATATCCTTCTCTGTTTCGCGTGCTGACAACTCGCCGATTTAATCCTACGTTTAGTGAATGTTTCGATCAATTATAATAGGGCAATCCGTAGAATTGGTAAACGATAGAGGAAAAACGTGTACGTACCTAGTATCAATTTTGAGCGTTCGCCTCGGTATAATTAACGCGTTATCGCGAGCTGAAATCTTCATCGTATTCATTTATTCACCCTTCCATTCGTTATTCGTTCTTTAATCGCGCGATGCAAAAGAACTGGAATATTATTTTTGCGTTCGGAAATTACTTCTTTCCCAGTAACAGTGCAAATTGACTTTATCAACGGAAATATCAATGAGACGCAACATCTTTGGAAACTGTTGACAAAATATTTACTTAGCGATAGGAGAGAAGATGGGAATAGGCAGAGAAAGGGACCAAAGTGAAAGTTGGTAAGGAAAACTTGAACGAACCAGGCCGCGTTGCTTTTTGATGACTTCGGGGAACTTCATCTCGAGAAGATGAGACCTAAAAAGGACTTGGAAACTTAAATGTTGATATGGAAAGTAAGAGATCTGGGGCGTTATGGATTAAGCGATCAATCCCCTTGGGGGATGACAGACAATTTGCAACCGTGAAATATGACAGAATATGTTTCATCACCTTTCCTCCATGTAATAATCTTGGTTATAGCTATCGTACGATCTCGTACAACGCCGATTAAATGAAATATAAATTTGTTTCTTTAAAAACGTTGGTTTAATTCGCTTAATTCGATAGAGAACAAAATGGAAAACGAAGCGAACGAAAATTACTGTCAACGAGTGATCAATTCTTCATCGTCCCAAAATATTGACCGATCTCTTTATTTGGGTATTAACGATGTTTCGAAGATGTATATTTAACAGTTTTGACAAGCGATCGATATACGTATAAGCCAGGAATATGCGGACAGAGAATGGAAGGTATATACATTAACTTAATTAATCAAGAGATATTTATATTTTTCGCGTGATAAAGCTGATCTTGTTGACAGACATCCGTTTATGTCGACGCAGACACAGGTTTCGTGATATTTTTTCCTGACATGCGAGGACAAACGTTCGAAATACACGACGCCTCGACTACTACTTACTTGCTCGCACTAACTGGATAGAGAATCCTGTGACGTAATCGTACACGATCGATTACGTCACTGGGTGGCAGCTCAATGCGAAGTCGATCGATCTCCCATAAATTACGGATGATCCTCCACTAACTATGAGACGTCCACTCATCCCCTATCAAGCACGGCTCGCCTGTCGAGTTGCGGGTGCAACGACTAAGCCCTCTATCTGACCCTTCCAGACCCTTTTCGTCTCACGAATCTTCATCGGGATCCACTCGGCTATGTCATACGCATTCGTCCTAATAACTGGTATTCGCGTCTAAACCATTTGTTCGGCCGGAGCCTAAAAACCCAAGCGTTGAGATTCTTTTCGATACGAGGACCGAGTACTTGCGCGAGTTTACGTTTTTTCTTCCGTTTTATTTCTTTTCGTTTTTTCCTTTTAGTTCATGGTTCGGAAAGGGATAGTTTGAGATATCTTCTCGACACGTACGATCCATCATAGCCTTGTAACTGATAGAGATATTTGCGCATAGCGTTGCTTTACGTTTTTGCAGGCAATATTTCAGAAAAATTGCAGTTTGAATCGCGGTGTCGAGTTTGAAAGTATAGCACCAACATCATGACTTTTTTTCCACCCATTTGTCACACATATACGTCTACCATAAATCCTCGGTTGGTGGTCAAATTGCGCTGAAAATTATGTTCCGTATAGGATGCGATTCCCAGGATAATTATTGAATTTTTCAAAAGCTCCGGGGAACTGAAAAATTGATACTTTCCGAAAATTGATACTTTCCGTGATAGATCGTTCCGGCGTTCGAAAAATCGCGTTCGAATACGTGTACGAACTGCCAAACTGTATCGATGTGGCGCGACAGTGTGGTAAATGCTAATACAGATATATCGATGCAAAGGAAGTAGATTTTAACGTTCTCAAGGGTGATATCGATTCCGTATAACCAGAAGTACCAGTCTCCCGAGGATACTGTAAAATCTGATCACGAACGATATTATCACGATACGTATATCCGAGGCAGATATTATTCATATACCGTGTACGCTTGTAAAGAAGCCACGGGCTATGGTGAATGTGCGCGTGGACTCGAGGCAACCCTCGTCGCTAACTCACGAGAGATCCTTTTACCGCGTTTCCCGGTACCCGAGTCCGCGATTAGCGACCCTCCGTAACTCGTTCCAGGGTACTCGTTCTACCATTCCTTCGGTCTATGACTCTTCGATGTCCTTCGTGCTACCCCGCTTTTCCCGATTCCCGTCTTCTTCGCTTTATCACACTCTTCGTTCGAATCTCTCTCCTTGCTCATTATTCCTTTAGTTGCCGTTTTTTAACGAGCACTTTATCATCTCCTTTCGTATCGACAAATCGCGAGTGCTTATTTTTTTCAACGTTTCTCGGGATACAGTGTTCATTAACTTATGCCATTCGCGTTACTTTTCGTCGAACTTGGCGACGTTTCGGAAAAGCAAATACCTACAACGGCCTACGGCCGTTTCATATTTTCTTCTTCCGTAAATAATGCAACATCGGTATACATGGATCTCCCTTTGTTTCGTCCTAATACGCATCTCATAATCTCGAGTTTCAATGAAAATAAACGGGCGAGAACGGATCTCGAATATTCTATTTCTGTTCAGAGAGAAAGCGGCTGATTAGCCATTTATTCTGAACGAATACATTAACCTGTTGAAAGACCAAGCTCGAGCATCGAGAATGCTGCGTTTTATCTCAAAAGCCAGAAGGCAGAAGTGGAAAGCATCGATTACGATTGAGCTTCAGCCGGTGACCGACCGATTGAACGTCGAAAAAGCGCACCAGGGTAGAAAGGTAGAGAACGTTTCAAAGGGGAGAAAAAAATTAACAGACGCCACATGCTTCAAGGGTGGGCTTTAGGGAAAAAGAGAAGGGGAGATCTATCGAAACCTCGATCCAGGTGTGTTAAAAGTTTGGCAGTCTGTATGAGGTGGTATAAGTTTTACGCTCACGTATTTGCAATTAATAATATTATTTGAATAATTATTCTTAAAAATATCTGCCTATAACGAGCGAAAACTTTTGTTACAGAATAGTACGATCTTTGTACGATACAAACTCGTATTGCATACAACAAAATCGTATTAAGGTGTATCCCTATTCATATTTTAAAATAAACATTTTCATAAGACAATTTAGAAACAAGATATTTTATACGTAATTGTATAATCCGCATAAAATTATACACATCGAATCGAATCACAGAGAGATCAGAGCAAAATTATTTTCTATATTACGCGATTGTACCTCTTCTATTGAAACTTATAGTGAAACTACTACGATGCGAGCAGAGCAAGGGTTTCTGGAAATTCTATTCTCCTCGGAAGAATAGTCAGACTTCCTAAATTAATTAGGCTAAGCTGTGGTCTCGTTCCTTTCGTTTCATCCCCCAGATACTAGCGAGTATTGGCTATAAATAATGGAATTACGTAACTGCGTCACCATGAGGGGAGAACAAAGAATCATTTCGTTCCGCTCCCACTTTCTACCCTACTTCGATCTCTCTGTGTCGTCATGGCGTTTTACGATCTTTTCGTTCTGATATTATTTTGAAACACAATATTACACGCTTTAAAATATAGCACTAGGCATGTTTGGAAGATTAGAAGGAGGGCTAAAGGAAAATAACGTTCTGTTCGAGAGGTTTTGGGCTATCGGTAGATTCTGCATTTCGATAATTCCGATCGTCGTTCCTATTGTCGACGTTCTCGGCGTATTGTCAACTAAAATGAGCGTGTTACTTCTTAGATGAGACTTAACAAGCTATGTAATCGGCTTCTTGTACAAAGTACGTTAAAGTACCTTAGCATTTCCAAGTTCTTGCAGATGGCAAGGAGAGCTTAAAAATCGTAGTTCCAACTTCTTTTTCTTTCTTCCTGCGGAAAGTGCTTTAACGAATATTCTTCCTTCGTTTCCAAACGACAATGGTTAATAAAGCGTAATACGATATCTTTTGTAAGTGTACAATGAATCACCAAAGTATTTTTCAACGTTTACAATTAGTCGTGTCTTGTTACAGTGCCGATGAAATACCAACAAATTTATACAATATTTTTCGTAAGTGTGTAAATACTTTCGCATGTTGTCAGTGAAATTAGAATACGCAGATTGTATTCAATCTATTATCTACACGTTTCGTAAAGTACAATCTCTAATATCGATCAATTTATCGACGTTAAACGCTATTAGCTATCCTATACTATACTCTGATTATACTATATATAGCATATATACTGATTATACTATATATACTATATATACCATATATGTTATAATCAGAGTGTTAGTCTGCGGCTTTTAAATATATCGATTAGAATCTAAGGCGAATTCGGCTCTATTAAGCACCAGGGACGTAATACGAGAAAACATATGGCTTCGTATTAAACGATACTGATACCGACTCTAATTTCGAGTAAACGCTAATCTAATTAACACAGATCACGCAAGTATTTCATCACGGCCGTTCAATCTTTTTTCCAAACGAATACAGATCCTGATTATTTTTCGTTGAAACGATTTGCAAAGATAAGATTGCGAGCCAAAATTTAAAATAGAGCAGTGTTGTAGCAGAGTGAAGTGATTCACAGTTGGTCATCAAAGAAACGTATCACAGACGTATCGTTGTTTGTTCTGTGTTATCGCGAACAATTTTTACCGTTGATAATGGGAAAGAACAGGAAGCCAAAGGTTTCGGTTCTGTGTTAATTTCGTTTTACTTAGCGATTCCGTCAGCTTGGTGAAAATTGCGAGCGTCGAAGTTTGGTCAACGTTAACGTTACATCATTGTCGTTGTAATTAAATTTTTATACTCTTTCCGATAAACCGACAAACGAGGCCAATCGATCGCGGACATCCGCATATAAAAAATGCGCCACGTTGTTTCCCCTGCTAATGATGCGTACTCACGTGTAAGCTTTATTACGTGGCATACACTCGAATAAATTGAACAAAGAATCGATAATTTTCAAATTTCTGCCTCCTCTCCTTTAATAACTGCATCCTATTTTGCAGTCCGTTAACTTGCATTGCTCACAGCTCACGATTAGTTTTCACTCGACCATGTAAACAAGATAATTATAATTTATTAACTTCCCTTCTTACAACGTAGGCTATCAAGTTGACCTGACATTATGTATACATAACACGTTATGTAAACCGTATATTCGTACATTCACTATTTTCTATTTTATCTTGGGTACATTCAAAGCGATTTCGAAGTTGACGTCTTTATTTGATTAAGGATCGTAGCACGCCTGGTTGAAAAACATAAAAAAGGAAAATGAGAGAATAGAAATAAAACGAGAGAACTCTTTATATTCAACCGTAAAAATCGTGGTGGACATTGATCGATTTTTTTACATCTCGAAAAACTCGCGCTTCTTGAAAACCGTGCATTGACATCAAAGCCCCGGCGCCGCGTGCATGCAGCTTGCACCAGTCTAGTGTTAATTTCTCGTTAACCGGGAGAGAGAGAGAGAGAGAGAGAGAGAGCGAGCGACCGAGAGAGAGAGAGAGAGAGAGAGAGAGAGCGAGCGACCGAGAGAGAGAGAGAGAGAGAGAGAGAGAGAGGTGATCAGTTGTCAGTGACAGCCGGACGCAAGGGTGGTATTGTCGAGGTCGCGTGGCACTAGGGTCGCAGAAGTGGAAGGGATAGAAACGGGAAAAGGGGGTTGCTGCTGGGTGGCTTGAACATTGGAGGCTGCAATAGGGGTGGTTTGACAAGTCCGATTGCGCAACTCGGATGAGATCTTATCGGTGCTCGTGACGAACACTCGGGTTGCGGACAGAAGGGTGGAAGAATGGCGAGCAGTTGCCGAGGTGGTTCTCGACTTGGGAACGAGCTGGTCAGCAAGCAGCGTATCGAAAGGATAACGGAAACGAAGGAACATCGAAGAGGGTGTTCGTGTAGCCGATGGCGATGCAGGTGATGGTACACCGATACCGGTGGCCGCGGCAATGGCGATGGTGCTTGTGCGCCTTGCGCTGTTCCCGCGCTGAATTATTGAGACGCCACCAGATCGATGTCACAAAAGGAAAGCGGCCGTGCGGCTTGAAATGACGGGCTTTCGCGTCACTCATACATTATGCACGAGGCCGCTTCTACGTCCTGTGAGCTACGTGTATTCGTGGGTTGATACACAAAAAAAAAAAAAAAGAAAAAAGAAAAAAGAAAGCGTCGTGTATCCCCCTTGTCTACGAGCGTTCTCCCCTGCTAGCTTTCTCTCGTGATTACGGTGGACTCTAGTCCAGGCTACCAGGTGGGAGGAAGACAAAAATGGCGGCGAGGTCAGGTGCTATGAAGGCCTTTGTCTTTTTTATACGCTTGGTGGATGGGGTGAACGAACAAGGGAACGGCAGGTTATTGTACAAATAATAATATCGCACTATCATTGTGTGACTATAGTTCACCTTGTACACTTACATCGCTATCGGTAAATAATTATTTCATCAATGATATCGTGATTATCGTTCGCGTAACTTTTTCCCAACATCGTTTATCTGATCGGTTAAGGTGTTTTTACGATCCTTGTATTCGCTTTGTTCAGTTTTAAATATCACACAATAAAATGTTTTTGGTAAGGGAAAATCAAGATATTCTTGAAGTTTATATCAGACCGTGAAGTTACCATTTAACTTCCCAGAACGTGTTTTCTTTCCCCTTCTATTCACGTATTACAAGTTGGAAAGTTTTTAATCTTATTAAAGAATCAGAATTCTGTAAATCGTTCGTTCCTGCACACGTCAACACAATGTTGGTTAAACGCGCCTATCGCAGATCGTTCGAAAAGGATCAGTCGAGTGTTTAACCGAATTGTAAGATCCATTAGGTTGGAAAATGCAAAACCTCTGCTCACCGATGCAGGCATAATACTATATTCCTCGTATTCCCGCTTGAAAGCTATTGGAGTATGAAGGAACCATTGCACGGAAAAAGGAAGAAAGAACAAAGGTGCATATGGGTTAGGTAATACTACTATATTAGGATTATGATAGATATATTCTTGACAGAAAGAGTAATGTAAGAAAAGCAATGCGTATTCACGTGTATGCAGCATACTCGCACAAGTTTTCACGTAACGTGGATTATCGAAAATATTTTACAACGATACAGAAAAGGTTAAAGATTAAGATACAGAAAAGATTAAAAAAGATTTCGTAATACACTGTAATGCATAAAGTAATAGATTTCTATTGATAGGCATTACAGTATACTGCAGCAGAATCCAAATTCCCAACCTGTGTGTCGCAATTCCCAATGGTAGCAATATGTTTTCTGGGGAATCGCCATGGTTATTTTTACAAACTGTATTTTGTTTGCAGGTTATAGAGGTTGTAACTGTCTAGGTTCTACTTTATTACGATGGATCGAAACTGTATCTATTTGTGGAGAACATAAAGCGTTCTTGGGCTTTAGTTGTCAAGGTTTGTTCTTCGTCTATCATAAAATTCAATAGATATCGAACAAACGCTTTTCTAGCAGACTCATTCGATGATTCTTAATACGTTTTTACTTTATGTCTCATTTAACCTCCTATTTTCGAATGTTGCGACACCATGAAGACATCGCTGCAAAAATATAATCAAAGTCTTCCCATGGTAAACATGGAAACGAAAGTTTTTTCCCACTAGGTTTCACATATAAAAGATACATTTTTTCAGTGGAACTTGTTCGTTCACCTTATACGTTGTATAAGAAAAAAGTTTTCAGAAACTCTTGTATGAACTCGGATTCGTTTAATTAAGTATGATTTCTTCTTGTGCTTGGAATCATATTTGATGAAACTCTCTCTCTCTCTCTCCCTGCAGAATAATAGTTCTTTAACCAGAATTAAAATGAATATTTTAGTGAAATGTTTTTGCCTTTTTAAAAAATGAAATACGTAGAAAGCACCGAATACATATATGTATCTGCGTTAAATGCATTAGTTAATACATTACACATTAACGAAACGATAGAGCTTAACGCGTAAGTTTACGTATTACGCGTTTTAATACGAATCGAAACCAGTGAGTTTGTAATAAAAACTTACCGAAATTCAATATTTTATATCTTAATGGTTTTCTCGAACGCACGATCGTTTCACTTTCACGAAAAGGCACTTGCCCGTTTGCATTTTATCAACCACTCGAATTTGAGCCTCCGTTGCTATGGTGACGACATCATTTCACAGACTAAATGGAAAATCTTACACTCACCTACTTCGTACGTAGCTGAGAGAGGCATAGTGGGATAATGGGCCCGGGAATAGGCCTGTGGAGAAGAGAATATAGGGAAACACGTAGAGCGTCGGAGGTAAAGGAAGAAGCGAGGGTTGTAGATATCGAGGGCAGCTGATATCGACTAGAGGGACACATCCACGGGGTCTGCAGCCAAAAAGAAAAAGGAGAAGCATTATCTTATGTAATATTTACCCTCTCTCCCACTCTTGGCAACGTATCTTCCTACTACGTGCAACCTCTCATGCTCTTGCGAGCCTTCTTCAGCCGCACCTTTTTCTACTTGCTATACTTGTATCTGTTGCATTGTCGTCGCCATCGCTTCCACGATCTACGACCTCGTATCGGCATCTAACAGCAGTCTGCGCATCTTTTCTTTACTCTACGATAGCTATCATTGATCGTTACGATCCGTTATAGCGAGTCGATAATGATCGTGGGTATAGTAGATTCATGGAAATTCCAAAGAATATATCCCTTTCTACGTGGCATTAGTTTCGGTTGCTTAAATATCACCTATTCCTTCGGGATAACGTAATTTCCAATCGAACTTTGTACGAAAGCTGTATCAATCGAGGGATAGATACCAGATTAGAATCGTCGTCGAAAGTAATTCTTCTTTATGAGTTTACACGCAGAGAATCTGCTGTTTACGACAATTAACATTGATATTAATATTAATGTTGCGTTGTTGTTTCGAGAATAACCTGTGGTATATAACATTTTCAGTCCGATTTATCATTCAGTAAAGAAGTGTTCGTTATTTCAAACGCCGCGTGTTTTCATTTGATATGTTTTGCATTTGTTCTACGATATTCGTAGGCACGTACATTTACTTGAATCCTTTGTTAGTAAATTTAATCTAAAATCTCTTTAATTCTCTACTTTATAAATGCTTAACAAACCTCCTGAATGCTTTTATTGGTACTTGGCACTAGAAACTTTTGAAACTGCGCACTCTGTTGGAAACTATGCAGGTATTATCGCGACGTTACAATACCTACGAGCAGCAGATTTCCGCGTTCGTACTTAACGAAGCATCTGCTCGTTTAAATGTCAACTATTACTCCGACCGATGCATTAATCGTATACACAGGTTGAAGATAAACGACCGTGGCCATAAATTTTATTCAGCCACAACCATGGCTAGCTCTAACAGGCATCAATTACGATACTGATTAATATACTGGATTATTTATCGTATTCATCCGGTCTGACTGCTAATTATAGAAGTAAGCTATGTTCGGCAGACGAAGCGAAAGTAAAAGGGTGGGGCGAGGCTGGTAAATCTAATTGCCGTTCGATACTCTAGAGCTGAGACACTTAATTCTGTTCCCTCGTGTTCTGTTTTCATAGCCGCGTCACAACCCTACCCTCGATCGTGTCCTTTTTTTTTTCGACCCTCTCCCTAGTTACTTTGCCGTTCCATCCAGCGCGTCGCGCGCGGTAATCAGGTTGGCCCTTAATGCCCGTGAAACTAAATAAAAATGCAATAGAGCGTCCCTAGGTTATCGAAATCCACTTTCCCGCGACGCAGTCAGCGAACTGCGTGCTGTGATATATCGATTCGTCCGCTTTGGACGACCGATGACCAACTGAAAAACACATTGACTAGGGAATCGGAATCGCGTAGGGATCGTGTTCAAATAGAAAGCTCGACCACAGGACGAGCTGCCTTCGAGTTGTACTTACATCGTTCGTCGACCGCGTTCTACAAAGTTCTTCGAAAAAGCTTGACCGAGACGTTAACGGTATACTGGCGAGGTCGGCGAACGGTTAAACTTTCTGTCAAAGAGAGAGGCTTTTGAACGAACTCGATTTAGAAGTGGAGTCAAAGCGTAATATCGGACCGGGAGATTTCGATGTTCGAGAGTGCAGAGGATAAGTAAAAGCGATCCAAGTCGACGCGGACTTCGGCGCCATCGCATTCTGCCATTTCCGCGGACGTATATACATAACTTCGATCGAATGGAATTTCTAAACGGTGCTTTGCTCACGCGTAATTGCACACGAAGAAGAAACGCTCGGAAACAATTACAAACTCGAGACTTTTTACTTCTCGCATTTTATTTATTTCGCTAACTGATATTAAAATTTACTCTTCCTGGTAAACTTGCTTTTACATTTTTACGTTTTCAACGAAAGAGAAATACGTCATGGTCATTCGAACGAAACAAATTCGAATCCGTAATTATTTCACTTCTACGATGAAAAGAAACGTTTAAAACGTAGAACACCTTAAGAATCGTATGCGTAGCTTATTCAAATTATCGCCAGCCATTTGTCTTCCTAATGAACAGCTAAATGCGAATATGTGGCTCGTAATTTGTAGTCGTGGCTAGGTTTGTCCCGGTATCAGGAGAGGCAGGTTTCCCGGGACGTTTATACGGTATGGTAGCCGGCAAGTACAATTTGCACGCGGTGACGGAAGATAATGGCAGCGTCCAGAGACGTATTAAAGGTGAATTGCGAAAACAACGGCTAGCAGCCAGCCCCATAACTCGTCGGTAGATGACCGACGAGCTGCGAGAGCTCCTTCGGGTGTCGTTGACCCTTGAGTGACCCAACGTGACAGCCCGTAACGACTGAAAGAGACCCTCCGAGACTTCTCTTGATGAGGGTCCAAGATGGATGCCTGGCAATATTTCTCGCGTCCTAGAATTCGCGACTTTTTCGAAACTTCGACGAACGTCTTCTTCGTGGTCGTAGGGCCGAGAATGCCAGGTAATACGGCTTACGTTCTATCGAAACTTTCGGTTATCTCATTTTTGTTATGGTGACGTAGCGCAATTCTCCTTCCACGGTGGAAGTGATTCAAACTTCGAAGTTGCTAGAAAAATGCCCCGATCATCCTTGCGTTATCGTTTTAGATTTTTTACATTTACGCGCAATTTCCAATTAACTTATTCAACTTCGATATTTAACCATCGCGTAAAATTTTCACGCTTTCATCTCGATAATTTCTATTTGCCATGTAATCGAGTATCGACAAGATAATTTACTTACAACGATTGCGTCAAAGTATCATTTTGGAAAGTTTACTCTTATTCAATTGCATTACGCTTTTCTTGTGACACATCTTTTCGTTATTCGGTTCGTCGTATCAAAGCGTGGGTACCTGCTTATGTGAGAAAAGAGTCGCGCGTATTCGACCATTAGACGCGTAAGAGGCCTGTGAATTTTTTGAGACAGTGGAACATCCGTCCTTGCATCCGCCGTCGGGTCACATCAAACAGTGAAACCCTCAAAGCGGGCTCTTTCGTGCTCTTTCTTGCTTCTTTTCTCTCATTATACCGCCTCCTTCGTTTTCTTTTTTTACGCCCTTATCAACCGTGTCTTCCCTGTCGTCTCTGTTTTTTCAGCACTGTGTTAAGTGTACATTACGACCTTCATGTACGCATTAACCGTAATTTCAAATTACACCCTTGTGTGCACTTTCTACTTGTCGCCACTCGGCGACAATTACGCGCTACGTACGAACGGAGAAAGGAGAGCGACAACGTAAAGTTTCCTTTTGCAAAGTATGTCGTGCGGCGCCTTTGTTACGCGATATTAAATACGCGCGTTTCAGCCAACATTAGAAATGAAATTTGTTACGGTTATTTTCCTACGAAATACAGGTTAGAACTCGCAACGACAATAATTTTTTATTACGCTATTCTTTGTAATTTGTTTGTTTATTGCGTTGAACTATCTCAGAGACTCCGCTGCCCTCCCATGAAAATAAGTAATTATAGTTCTGCGGTTACTTAATTTTCAATCAGGTAATAAGGCAATACTCGATGACCCGAAGGCATATCGGCGCCTCTAGCTAACATAAACGAACTTTCCTTCATTACCTCTTTGAATATTCAGGAGTTTCGCGCGTGCCTGCGGCCATTTGCTAGAACTCAATATGTTTGGCAATATGTAGATAGTTCTATAAGTATCGATGGTGCTTAAGGGATATTGCAATAAGAGGCTATATCGAAAAGTATAGGCTGTATAATGCTATACGATGGAACGGCACAGTCGTAAATTCAGGGAATCAAAGGAATCTCCGAAATACAGTCTTGGCTTGACTGACTCGTTGTCGAATTTCACGGAAATTTTATAATCGTACACAAGAAATTTTGACGAAATGTTTCGAAATGTCGGGAAATCGATATACAGGGCAATGGCACATCACGCGATCGACCCGAAACGATAAGTTTTCAGGGAGCATCGTAACTTCGATCCGACACCAACCGTTTCTCCGTTCTCGTTTGTTTAGCAATTTAACAGCTTAGTTACCATTTCTAATCCGACCGAGTCAGCGATGGCAATTCTCTTTACGAGTAAAGTCCGCTGGGAGAACGTGCATCTTCCTTCTGCGCCTAGCTCTTGAATAGCTTACGAAATGGAATACCGGTGTACAACTTAGAAAGTCATCGTGAAAGTTATTATTTCGTAACATCGAACCGTGCTCGATGGAAATGCATAAATGTAAATACGCGGACACCGTGATGAATTACGAAAATGGACGTAAAATTCAATTTGCGAACAATATGGAATTCGGCGTACGTTATGCGGATCAAAATGTTTCCATCAATTACTCGGCGAGTGGGAACGTTTAATACATCTTTAGTTTTATGTGTATGATTCGAATATATGTAGATGTAAGAATTCGATTAGCGCTCGTGAAATTTCATTGGCTGAAATGAAACTTTAATCGTCACGGTTTGTTCGAAACATCGTAACTTCGATCAAAATAACTTGCTCACGCACGATTCAATGCACTTTTGTTTGCCCTTAAAGACTTATAGAAATATATTATGTAAGAATATCAATCAAGCTTTTCGTTAATATCGAGTTGCCAGCACGAACGATAGAAGCACTATCTATATTATTACTCGACGAGGTGGACCGAATAGATAGTAGGGTCTTTCAAGAAACGAACAAGATGTACTTTCATCGAAAAGCTATTGCGCCGGAGATGCTTTTAGCGATCTAATCTTGAAAGGTACTGCGAGTTTCAATGTTCCTGCAGACGACACCACAACGTCATACAGGTGTCGCTAAAGCGGCAGACAGATAATCCAAAGTATCGACGTATCGTCCCAGGAGGACACATCGCTATCAGAAGGCAATTCATATTAAAGTCCCGTGGGATCGGTTGGGATTGGTCCGGTGAATCTGGGGCAGGCAGTTGCCACATTGAGAGTCGTAAAGTATTCGAAGAGAGAGGTGATCCCGAAGGTTTTCAACCTATACGGGAAAAGCCGAAGGCAGTTGAGGACGACAGAAGGTAGAGAAGACAGTTCTATGGGTTGGCTTATCGCTTGCGAACAGGCACGCTTTTTCCTCCGGCTCTTTTCTCGCTTTCCCTCCTTCTCCTTTTGTCGCGGCTGCTCTCACGCCTTCGATGTCATCCATTCTCTTCTGCATTATTCTTTTCTAGCCCGTTTCTCCTCTTTCTGTCTTTACGCGCGTTTTCGTCTTATCCGCGCAACGATGTGACAATACTTTGACTGTTTCGATCCTCGGTAGGTGTGCGGGTACATCAATTACTAATATAAAAGTGACAAATTCGACGTTTATTAATATCAACTATATATCGATGTTAAAAGGAATATTATCCACGAATGATCGAATACGAGTATTTTATGCTGTTTCTTCGTACTGTACGTTTTCCTAGGACAGAAAGACCCGAAGTAGAAGAGTCGATGGAAAGGGAAGTTGTTGTTTATACGTGATATATGAAGAATAATTTATTGTTTAAAAGTGGTGGAAAAATAAGAGTGGAAACGTATCAACTGGAAATTCAGAAACGAGAAGCCGAAAACGAACGAAGAGGGAGTTAAAAGGGTCACAGAATTTAGTAGGGACGTAGCGCTGCATAAGTCTTTTCTTTTCCTTTCATCTGAGAGAACAGCGTAGGCAGCAGCTATTACTCGAGGAAAGAGGGAGGGAAAGCCAAGGGGTGGAAGTTGGGAAGGAAGGACGTTTTCCAGAAAAATAACGACTCTAATAATCTCGGTAGGCAGGTCGATTTCTCCCCGCCCTCTCTTTAACTGCCCCCTTTTCCCTGCAGCAGTCGTTTTTCGGAATCGCGCCTCCCGTGAAACTGTTTTTGGGAAAAGTCTCCGTGGCTTTTCTTCCTTCTCTCACCACCGTCTTTCCTTTTCTCTCGTTCACGCCCGGGGGAGATACTCGCGCCCAGATATTTCGAGGGTTTCCCATTTCTACCCCCGGAGGCGAGGAACATGGAGCCACGCGAATAGGGATTGAAACGAGCACGATTCGCATGGGGGAGAACCTCGACCTTCTACCAACCTTCACCCGGAACTGCCGGATAACATCGATCCGAAACATTCGAGCGTGGGTTGACTGTATCAACGTGCAAGACCCGGAAGAGAGGAGAAGAGGGTCAATTATCGGGGTTCAGTACCCCAAATGTCTCCACTTTTCTTCCTCTCTTTACGTTCAGTTGTAACGCCTGCGTTCTATGATATCGAAGATGTGCCGACTTTCTGCCTTCCCATTAGGCTCATTAGATTTAAGTCTCATTTTTATTCAGATTTAAGTTTCGTCGCTTTATCGTTATCAGTTCCAGCGAACTCTGGTCGAATTTTAAAATACACGGCAGTTACGCTCTTCCAATTAGAAATAACAATATCGGTTCAAAGTATTCCATCTTATCTTATTTTACTCGCACTTTGCAAATAATTAAAAGGAATCGCGTATCGGCAAAGTCGGCATATCGCAAAAACAAATATACGCGTAATATTAACCGTTGGCTCAGTCGTGGTGACTTAATCTTCGTCAAATTTACAAACCATTCGATCTAATTATTAATCCAGCGTATTTGCGTTGCTCTGGACATAGTGCGATCTATCGAATTCCTCGATTGACAATCGGCTGCGCGTTCGCGTTTCCGATCACCTCGTCGCTCTGGGGAAACTGGCGCGATCGGTAATTATCGGTAAACGTCGTCGTAATTAAGTAACGCACAGTTCGCGACTACGAGTCGAGGTCGTTCGAACAAGACGTGCCGCGGCTTTTCCCTATACAAGTCTCCACAATTCTCTGCATTTTCTCCGATCTCAGTCTATTTTCTCGTAAAACGTACTCGCGTTTTTTCCCACTCTTCTCCGTGTTTCGTCTTTTTCGTCGTTCTCTCTGTTCGTTCGCTCATTTCCTCCCGCTATTTCGCGTAGTTGCTCTTTCTCTTTGTCTCTTTATCGTCCGTGCTCTCTCTATCCGTCTGTTCCTGTTGCTCGTAGAAATATACAGGCCTGGAGGGGTCACCGAGTAATTGGTTTCATTCCCATGGAGACAGGCCTGTCCCGAGTTCGGACTGGTTCCACAGAATCCTGGAACCTATGCCATCGGCACGGCCTGCCCTAGACGATTAAGTAACGCACTTTCCACGGATAATTATGTAGATGAAGCCGTTAGTTATGATAACTCTGCCAAGGATTACCGTGTCCCTCTCTCTTTCTCTGCCTCGAGTTATCTTCTCGAGGAGGAACAAGGGCTTGCCTCGAGATCCCGGAAAGATGTACCCTTTTGCTTGTGACACTCGTATCGCCCAATTTTACGTCACTTTAACACAGACGTCTGCTTAAATTGTTTAATTCGATCAAAGAATGTGATTGAAATGAAATTTTAGTAATGCAATTCCTGGCTAAAGAGTCGACGACGACGTACGATATCGAAGCAATTACACCGATACTCGAAAACGTCTTCTTGCATTAACATAATTTTATTAAATCGAATCAGAAATTTCATCGAGCCGATTAAATATAATTAGCGCGAACGTGGAGATACAAGATATTATATGAAATATTCAAACAACGATTAATCCTCTAGTAAACATGGAATTTAATAAACATGGAAAGTCATGTATTTGCGCAGTGGCTATCTCGCGCAAGCAGGTGCGAATGTTTATATACTTGGGTAGCGGTGACAGTGCCCATCGATATTCAAAACCGTCATTTGGGTGTAGCCGCTGTTGTCATTTGGAAACAATTATCGCGCTTTCTCGTTACGCTTAATGCGAACACAATGCCAGGGACACATCATTTTGTACCGTAGTGGTTTGGAAAACTAGATAACACGGTGCGTGATGCACGATCATAAATTCCGATTTTATTAGTAAACGTTGTATCCGCTCTACCCTCTCCGCTTCCCAGGACTTTACGTTATGTGTACCGACGCTTACGCACGCGCCCTTATATTTGCCTATGAATGCTTCGTATTAATTAAGCACCGAAATGAACTTCGTGATAACTCGCTTAATAAAATGTTTGAACGACGTTCGCGTTGATCCTCGGGTTAGAATTTTTAGGTTGAAATATCGACTTTTCCAAATATTTTTAATCAAAATACGTTCCATGTAATGCACCTATTCGACGATCAATTGATAACCGTCAGAAGCATAATTTTCTGGCCTGTGTGCTTTCCGAAATATTTACCATAGAGCGTCTTGCATTTTCTCATACGTCAACTAGAGGATATATCGTTTCGGCGTTATATGAATCACAAGATCACGTTATGGACAGGATTCGATATTTCTCAGCTCCACGAGTTTGTGTTTTCTCCTAAAGCCCAGTACGTGAGCTCGTCTTAATTGCGAGCGTGCGGCTCGTGGATTTAAGGGTGTAATATTAAGGACGAACGTGACTGCTGACCACACTTCGTCGACATCCCCTTCTGGATCTAGAAATACCGTTGCTTCCCTATGTGAGACCTTCCCTCATCGACCGCAAACACGTAGCTGACAAACGCGCGAGAATAAGCTTTTATCGTTTCTCATTTGCATTTCTTCTATCTCTTGATCTATACGAACGTTTATCATAAAGACTTCACCCTTAATGAATAAAATATACAGGTCGAACTCGGTGGTTAGACCTACCGAAACGTTTTTGTTACTCTTTTTTTTCTTTTTCGTTTTATCCGTCGTTTCATCGGCGATATAAAAATATCTTTTTAAATTATAACAAATCTACTACTTATAGTCTGTTATTGGTGAAAACACGAACATTCCTCCTTTCGTATACGCTGATACTGATTTTCTTACTGAATCCATAGTTTCCGAACCCACTGCTTAAAAGCTCGATGGTAAAACAGCTTATCTTTTTTATTTCATCGCTAAAAATAACCTCTTTCTGTTGATAAAGAGCAATCGGATTATTCCATACCTATAGATTGTGTCTTTCTATAATATATTCCGGAATAATCAAATTCATCTATTTACATGAGAGCATAAGAGCGCCTCTATTCCGCTTCTCTCGATTCTTTCCCGGGAAACCAATAAATTTTACGAGTACCCATAAAAAATGAAAACGGGAAAGCAGGGGCAACGTTGCTTATTCGATAATAAAATTTGTTTTTTCAGTTTTTTCGCCACTCGTATTCCATCCCTATTTTTCCCACTGTTTCTTGTTTTGATTCTTCATTCCTATCTACGGCACGTTCGAAGCTGTCGCAGCAGGACAAAACTAGTTTAGAATTCATACAGCTGACATGAAATCTGAACTTTATTAGGCGTTGCATGCGTGCTCACTTCGAAACAAATAGGATTCCCGATTGGTAGCCGATAGCAGCCGCGCAGTCGCGCGACCGCGTCAGTTCTCCCTAAAAGGACACGCCGCGCCGCACCGCGCCATGATGTTTCGCAATAACGACGATTGTTTGTACTAATTATTATAAGTCACGTACCTGAGTTTCGTGTTGGTGCACGCGTCGCTGCATATAATTTAATCAGTCATTCTCAAATGCGACATGATAAAGCTTGTTGATTGTACTCGCTTGGTATACCGACGATTATTCTGTAGGTTTCGTTCGAACGTTGTCTGACTGTTAACTTGGACGCTGAACGTAAACAATCGCATTTCAATTGTTCTACAAACAACTGCAATTGCTATCGCTATACAAGTAATGTATACAAATACTCGAATGGCATTTTTGGGGTGTACACTAATGTACAGGGTTGATGAAAATCCATTTATCATCTATTTTCTTTTATTACATTCGTTTTATTCTGTTATTAATTTAATCAGTATACGAATATACGATTTATCGCGACATTTTCAATCATTCGATACGTACAAATTTCCTAGCACAGTCAAGTATCGAATCACTCGATGCATATTTCTCGAAGAAAGACGAGTATTCTATTTTTGTACTTTGAATTCTGGCCGGATTTTATAGCACGCTCGATCCTTTTTACTCTAAGGAAATACGAGCCACTTTATCTTGATACGCGCTCCATTTCACTCGTGCACGCAGCCGTATCCCCGTGTTATCTTCGGATTAAGAAACAAAGCCGTGGGTCTGGAGTATGGATTTTCTTCATTACTGTGACAGCGCATGATATACGGAATGTATTTTCCTTTATGACATTCCTACCTCGCATGTACGCGATCCGTATTAACGAGGAACATGTTTAGTTTCGTACGACCACTGATTTATGCCCCATTACAACGGAACGTCGTGTTCAAGATTCGACAAGCAACTTATTTCGAATGGCAGCCAATGTGTTAATAAATGATTACATTTTGTTCCTTCGAAGACGCGGATTAACCACTGTAAAGAAACGATCAGCGATGCGGAATCAAAAAGATTCCCTGATCAAAAGCTCGCATCTTATTATTTTCGATAGGGGAGGTTTTATCGCAATTTGATTCGTTGGAAACTTTCGATACTCTGCCGCTTCCCCCGGAGAGAACGTTCGCAGATTCGGCGAAAACGTTGTCACGCGTTCTTGTCCATTGGTCGTCCGGCTATAATACAAAGTTCCGCTGGAAACGGAAAGATATTCCACTCCGGTCGTTCACTTTGCCCGAGTTTTGTTCACCGGAGGAATACCGATTTCCGGCGCGAGGAAACCACCTTCTTTTCCTGCGATTTATATAAGGTTGGCTACGAAGTTTGCTTTTCTTGAGACGCGTGGGAGCGCATCCGTAGAACTCGAACAGAAGTCACGGGGCGGAGAAAGTTTCTCTGCGCTTCCATGGGCAGCTCCATCCGAACGTGACCGATCTGGCATCTCGAGGGGACGCGCGCCGGCAGATTTCCCCGGATAATAATACTTCTCTCTTACAACAGTTCCAACAGTTGGAGAGGATAGCCGCTGGGCCGGTATCCACGGCGTTGCTCACTTGCATTCGCGTGGGTCCAACGCTGTCCGATACGCGCGCGTTCTCCGCTCGTAAATGAAAGGCGCCGCGACGACGCCGACGCCCACGGGAATACCGAGATTGGCACATTCTACCGAAGCGCGCCAGTGCTTCGTTCGCTTCACGAGCAAACTTGGAAGAACCTTCGTCACGTACGCGACACGCTTTTGAGCTCCAAGATTCTCGACAGCGCGGCGGTCGAACGCGCCCACTGTCCCGAGCTCCTACATCGCTGTCTACGTTTCGGTAAATCCAATTTTCCAAAATTGACCGTACAGATTTTCCGCCCAAGAACAAATATTTTCTCGCTCTCGGAATTTCTTACGCTCGCTCGGTTCCGTAGAATTTCGTACAATTCCCATTGAATCTTCAAAATGCAGCGTGAAACATACTAGAGTGGTCGTTCCTACCTGTTGATTTTTAATTTTATTTTAATCTTCAATGGTAATTAAAGGACTATCGCGAAGCACAGAGAGAGAGCGGCATTTCGATGAAAAATTTCGCTGAAAAGAAAAGAAGAAAAGAATGGAAGCACCGGGAGAAAAAGAAAAAGCGGTGGTTTCTTCGCGTTGTCGGGGCGTAAACTCTGAAACAGGCTGGCGAACATAGCCAGCCACCGTAATGACGACGTGATGGATGGCCAGTTCGTAGGAACCATTTGGCAGGTTAGACTCGGTCAGCGCCGTTGCCCTTCCAATATGTCGGCAACGTCACTGGCCGATTCTAACCTACCGAGTGGTTACAGTTACTCTTGAAAGGAGAGCAAGTTGGAAGAAGCGAGAGCGAACAGTCTCGTTCATCGAGGCGTGCCATGAGCGATAGCCGAGCGGAGCAAAGGCGATACTTGGTGCCACCCCCGGAATCGGCTAGCAGCTCCTCGCTGCCCACCCAATTCAATTCCTTAATACCTTATCCTCCTTCTTCTCCCTGCCAGCTCTCAACGCGGCCGTTACACCATCGGCTCTCCACCGCACACACACACACGCACAGCCAGTCACTGATTCCGCGGATATATTAGTTTCATCGATTTGCTATCAGCCTTCCTGAACGTCCGCTCGCATCATCCAGAGCGCTCTTTCGCCATCCTCTCTTCTATTCTTCCATCTCTGCGTTTTAATGGACGACAGAGAAAAAGACCGAGTAATAGAGAAAAGATTAAGACTTGCAGCTTCCCAGGCTATTAAGTTTTGGACAGACTAAGGGGAGATTGCGAGCTTAGGATTCAACAGAAACGCCACACCGTACCACCACCCAGGATTTAGAGATTCTGTCAGAGAGAGAGAGAGAGAGTAGACGTATATATCCTGCTCGGCATGGAAAGTGGTCGAAGGTTACCATTTGACGGACAGTGGAAAAAGGAGTCGAAGATGTGACGGGATGTTCTAGAACGGCTGACGGTGTCAAACGCGTAGATCGTTATTTCCGATCGCGTGATAGAGCACCTTCGTTTCATCGCGTCACCTATGCACGCGAACCATTTCGATCATGTTCTAGGATTTTGTACACTGAATAGCCAACTGTGCCAAAAATACGCTTTTCTCGTCTGAGTCCTACCTATTCGATCGCTATGCGCCTAATTGGACGGTAAATTAATTAAAATGGAACGGTATATCGTGCGATCTGCGTCGATCAAAATTATCAGTTGTACGTCCTAAAATTTGTATCCTTGATTCTTTACATTTTGAGTTACACCTTATCTACAATGTTCTATTTTACAAGCATCTACCGCTGAATTGTCTGAGTCATTATAATCAAAAATCTATTACTTGAATATCGTGGCATTCAAAAATACTGTCTTCAATTTCAAAGCAAGGAAGCTTTATATATTTATGACGAAATACGTACGCTTGTCTATCGGATTAACCTATAAACGATTCGAAGTGGCGGTAACTTTGCCCCAAGGTATCGTTACGGAACGTGGAAGAGAATTAAGCGAGGCAAGGCATCTCTGTATTGTCGCTTTAATTGTCTGAGTCGGCATTACTCGATTTTGGCATAGTTAAGTTCCATAAATGTATAAAATATGTTGAACGTAAAGGCATTCATTAAAACTTAGATGCGTACAAAGAAAACGTACGAAACGAGATAATAGACACGAATCTCTCGCACCACGACATTAATAGAAATAACGTGATTTTATTTGTATATAATCGCTGGCATCGATCGATGGTCACACTAGAAGCAAACTGAACTGGATATATTCTAATAACGTATTCTAAAAATATATGCAGGACGTTCCGCTTAATTAAAACACTTTCAACACTGTCTCTACCGCTTTAGACGTGCGCTAATGTCATTACCTTTTTTTTTTTATTACACAATGATTATAAACGACATATGATATTTTAATAGTAAGTGGGTATAAAGGGTGTAAAGGGAGTTTGAATAACAGCCAGTCTGACCAAATAAGGAATACGAGGACTGTTTTTCAAGTAGGTATAATAGGAGGTTGTGTTTTTGAATATCTCAAATTACATTATTTAATGCAACATTATGCACGCCGATAAATTTGAACACTCACGTCGAATTTAATATACCGGAATTAATTTGCAATTGGACGCAAAATCATGATTATTGCAATTACTTTAATTAACGTAAATTGATGTTAATCAATTTTGTACATAGCCCGATGAGCAACTAGTCGAACCGTCTAATGCTGTTTCAGAAATACAATTGAGAAAACGTGGAAAATCAAGGGCAGAACATGGTGCTGGTTACGTCTTAATTGTACCAGTTCTACGGACTTCGTTAATGCTGGCTACCGACAATTACTGGGGGCAAGTTAGGTAACACCTTAACGATCGCGAGGAATCTCTCTCTTTTATGTAGAATTTATATAGTTATAATAACGAGGAAACAAAGTGAAACACAAGGGCGAATCGAGCATTACGAACGTTCGGTGTAACACAATCGATAAAATTACTGTTGGAATATTCTTCGTAGAAATCGTTAAAAACGATAGATAATCATCGGTGTACGAAAGGCTGCAAGCACGATCGTTTCAGCGAATTATCCATTATCCATGTGCGTGAACAGCAGGAACCACTTCGAGTAAAATTCTTGACTAACGAACTACGATCATTCCCATTAGCGCATACCGTAATCCTAGTGCACATTACGTTCCTCTCTTTACGGTCGTATCAAAAAAAAAGAAAAAAGAAAAAATGGAGTTTCGTAGGCTAGTAGACACTGTCATAAATGCAGAACTTTATGATTACGAGCTTAACTAAATCATAGGTATACGAGCTCGACGAAGTCATCTGGTACGTCGTAGAAAACCACTTCTATTAAAGTAACTCGCACTAAAGTACGTTCGCGTTAACATTCATTCGGAATATTATAGCATGACATAAAAATGTATAAATAATTACACTTCATAAAGTATATGGCGGAATTGCCTAATAAATATAACAGCCGTAAACCAATATGCGAGGCCATTTCCTAGTTTTTGTAAGCCATTCTTTCGATCGAACGTTACATAAGGAATTTATCGTGATCTTGCTGGAAACTATTTTTTATCGAACATTTAATTCGAAACAGTTTCTCCGCTTAAAAAAATTTCTAGCTAAAAGGTAACGCATTTAAGAGACGAAGGCGAGTTTCTTTTCTAAATAACCGATATAACGATTCATAGTAATTGCTGGTAATATAAAGCGGAATATCTTTGTTAACCTATCAGATTGTTATTTGTTACGTAAAATTAAAACGGATATGTAGTTAACACTTGATTTTATACGAGTATAATAGAAAAAATATATGGTAAAGAAGCAAAATATTTTCGGGTTTATTTCGTTGATCACTTTCAGTACATTATGATGAAATGCATCGTTATTGTTTGACAGAACTAACTCGGTTGAATCCCTGGATCGAATATTGAACAAACATACTATGTCAATATTATATGAGTGATATTATCCATTAATTAACGTTTTTAAACACAACCATTAGCGTACGTAAACATTTTAACAAATGGTCTACTTCGTCTCCCGATGTTTGTTATAATCCCATTTACAGCAAAATGAGAGCTTGTAAATTATTAGGTTCATTTAGAAGGATTAATCGCAAATTTAATATCGAACCAATTTTCATCTCGTATACATTGATTCGGCAGCCTAATGGTTAAATACGAGGTGTGATTGGAATTTTGCTTGCTCGAATAAATTATAAAAGTCTAACGTCAAAATATGAAAGACAATTAAATACGTTCAACTGTAACAACTTTTAGCTAACAATTATCATACGCAATAACGTGTGACAAAGAAGAAGCGCGCGCGAGTCTAAAGAGCTTTATATGATGCGATAGCTGAACAACCGGTGCTTAAATCCATCGATAAAAGTTTCGACGTTTTCAATAGCATTTATGTTTTGAAATGCGTACAGGCGCGTAGACGGAAATTCGAGCAGCATTTGTGTGACAACATCGCGGATTATCTTCGAATTTGTCGGTGACGTAAGTTATTGCCAACGTGCCGTATGCTCGGCCTATTATTCATTTGGTTGGGCTAGGCTCGTGCGGGCGACGTTTTAACTGTTGCCGCGTTCCTACCTATGGACGATTGTATTGCGTGGCCATAAACGTTACTCCTATGGAAGAGCTCGATCGCCAACGAAATTGTGTACGCGCGTATGGAGGAAACGTGCGATGCATGCGCTCGTTGCGTAAAGCACGCCGAGAGTACGCGTGGTTCGCGGTGTCTGGTTATCACTCGGCACGGTTTGTGCCGCCGTATTAGGACTAGACGCAATAGAGCCAGTTGTTGCTGCTCCGCAATAAAACCATAGCGACTAATTGCGAATACAGTTGTGTGAAACTGCTACGAGTATTCGAATGATAATTGAGTTTCTGTCGGAAAGCATGCGTACGTTCATAAATTTTTCACTTTTTGCTCGCTGTGATTGTTGGATCGCGAATAGCCAGTATATATATAGACGGATTAGTCTAGGTGATAAAAATACATATATAGAACGAGATATTCTCGTTTTCTATCAATAAATTGCACAAATATAATTCCCACGTGAAATTAAGGAAGATTTCATATACGTATAAAAATTAGATTTAGACGTCTCGTTCGAAAGAAATATCACGAGCATTACCGAATCTCCGTCTTTCCCCTCTTTTTATTCGCAGCAATGCTTCTTACTTACAATGGCACATTGCGGTTAGACCGCGTCGAATTTTAACAGAAATTATTTAAATGTTCGCAATACGTAATTCTTGCTGCGTTTTCATTAAAAATTCGCGTGTAATTTACGAGACGAATACCGAAATTAATTACACATGCGAAAATTACAGAAGACAAGAATATTTGAATAAAAAGGACCGCAAAGAGTTTCGATTTTCATACTAATTAACTTTGTCAAACTTCACGTTGTAATTACACGTCCCTTTGTTCCGTGTTTAAAATAATTTTAAGCCGGCCTTTGTCAATGCAATATCAAAAATGTCTCTTGATTTTACATTTTGCATATTTCATTTTCGTTCGTGCCTCGCTGGATGCAGTTTTGTTTGTATTGCTAATCCGACATTAAAAGCAGATTTGAATAGCCGTATTAGCATGCACACTATATAATACTATCATACAGTGATGTGCAAAAGTTGCCGGCTGTTTTTTCTTCGGATAATTTTTTCACTTTTTCTTCCAAAACCAGAATCTCGAGAAATTTGTATTCGTATCAGGCGATGGTATGAATATATTGTATGAAACGGCACTTAAAAAAGATACAAATTATGCTATTTATTCTTCGTACGTGCTTTCTCGAAGCATTATTGAATTACCTCGTGGGGAAGATTCTGGACAGTTTCGACTCTAAGTTCGACGATGACCTATGAATGTTTGGACTCAAGTCGTATGTAATAAAAATTCCTTTAGATTTCACTTTTGGAAAAAAGTGAATAAACGATCTGGACGAAAACTTTTGCACGCCATTGTAAATGTCCGATTATGTATCTTTGGTTGGTATTCATAACGCTTCAGATATACATATACGTTCAATCGAATTTATTACAAGCATGATTAACTATGAACGAATCGTTTGATCGTTCAACTGTCGATATTATCGAAGCCATACGTAATTCTTGCAAAGCACGGTTATAGAACGTAATTGAAATCTTTCTATAATTGAAAATACAAAATAGTACGAATATAACGTAACGTAGCTTGGTGCATTTTTCCTACCATGAAATACCAACGAAGTACATGACATAATGAAAAACGTAACGAAATGTTTGAAAGTGTTTTAATACGCGAATATTAAGTCGTAACGAATAAAATACTGCGAATAAATTGGCTCGCATGTATATTGCACTCATTAATATACAATTTTAATAAATAGATATATATATATATAATAAACGCCATCTGCATTAATACACGACGTACAAATTAGCATATCATGTATTTTAATATGCGTAAAAATTCATAAAATGCGTAAAGATCGATACGATCGCTTCGAGGCATAAGAACGCGTTACAATATATAGAAAAAGTCAATTTTCATTTTAGAATAACATTTGTCTGGGTATCGCACTTTTCTAGAATTTACGTGATTTAGAAAAACGAAACGAATACAATAAATACAAATGACGAGCGGATGTTACGCAGAGCTCCTGTGTAGTAGGAACCGTAGCGAGTGATTGCCTTTTCGGAGATCTTGAAACATATTTCGCTACCGGCTAAAAAACCTGGCAATTCCATAGAATGTACTCGCAGAACAAATCACAGCGCTTGTTTTCGAGTTAAGCCCGTTGCAATTTCAAAGCCGGATACTCGTTCACCTCGGCTGTTCTCTTCCCTGTGGGCTTCGGTCGCATTCTCTTTCGGCGAGCGATACCGACGCTCTCTCACACGGGTCCCTTTTACCGTAGTTTGAACGCCCACGGCAAAATCGTGGAACACCATGGCGCTGTAACAACGACGAATTAGCTTTGTTACGGCATTACGCCGGTCCGGGTACGATTGTGCACTCCGACTGGTTCGCAAAATTCCCGAACAACACAGCACTGGCAGGTGCAGAAACTGACGAAAAGAAACCAGTTTGGTAAAGCACGAGAACAAAGAGGAGCGACAGGAAAAGGAAAAGGGAGACGGAGAAAGAAAGAAAAGCAGGAAGGACAGAGAAATTGATAAAGAGGTTGAAACAGTTACATAGAAAGAGAGAGGGAGAGAGAGAGAGACAAGAGTTTTCAACGGAGGAAAATGGCACGGGCGTAGTTGGTCGCACTGCTCCGTGGATTAAAGCGTAATTTCGTCGACGGCTTATGCGACGCGTAATTGCATTGTTACATCCCTCTTACGTACGTATAGGCACTCGACAGTCGCGACAGTCGCCGCCTTGTGAGAGACGCCGACAACAACGACGACGACGACGACGACGACGACGACGACGATGACGACGACGACGATGACGACGACGACGACGACGGCGGCGACGACGACGATACTGACTCTGCACATTGCCGTCGACGCCGTGGGTTTTAGGGTAAATTTGTGTAGTTGGATTGGATACGAAGTTGGAGCTCGTTGATGCCGCGCGTCACCGCCATTCCCTAACCTCCTCCGTAGCCCATGTCGGAGTGGAATTAATTTTAAGTTTTAATGGAATGTATCGCGGGTTCTCCTTTATGGCCACCTTGCTTCTGGCCTCGCCGAACACCGTGACCAGGGCAGGCCTGGCCAGGCCGCAGCAAGGATTCCATTATCCGAACAAACTTCGCGAATATCTTCGACGGTTCTGGCCAACCTCGGTGTACCGTTGGTGGCGTGCCGTCAAAGAGGTTAATTTGAGTTTCGACCATGGTAATCGTGCGTGAATACCACAATCAACGGTATACCTCCGCTTTAAAGGGATATGCAACCCGTCGCGCCGCCACACCGCGTTCCGTTTGATGACTACTTTGACACTTTGCCGCCAACGCGTTTCCGCGGAGTTCCCCGCTTTTCATCAAGGTTACACACAGAGCAAAGGTCAGCGATGTCGTGGGTTTAACACGTTGCCGGATTTTCATTTTCCAACGTTTTCGCGACATAGTTACCGCGACAAGACAAACGTTCGATCCAGCGCAATGACTCGTTGAATTTTTTTTTATTTTACTCGAATCGATCGATTGTAGCTACACGTTAATCTGCAAATTGGTGTTTCCGTTTCGAACGTTTCGATAGAGCTTTTACCGTTATGTTTTGCTATTACGTAATATCCGTAAATTATTTCTTAAAAAATAATTTAAAAACATTGGTTTGTTCGTTTAATTGATCATCGAATAACACGTTGCTAAGCGAAATTGATTTCTGCGTCTCAGTTCCTTTCTTTGTTCTAATATTGGATCGGCCGATAACAATCAATGTGATTATTCGCAAACGTTGTAAGTTTTTATTATGTATTCGATCTCTTTTTAATGTCGTATTCAAATGACATTCGTTGATCTCATTTATTGTTATCGACACGTAATTCTTTTTACAGTAATTAAAATATATCGAAATCTGAAAGGAATAATTTACTATATTTATTATATAAATTATATAAAGTATTTAATTAAATTATATAATTATTATATAAGTTATATAACTTTTCGTTAATGTAATCAAAGAGTAACAAAGCATTGTATGTACATACGTATGTATATACCACAGTATTGTGCCACGTAAAATTATGTTTACGTTTCCGGAAACCAATGTTGTATGGTACGTTTGTTAATCGATTACTGTAATTGCACGCTGGAAATTTATATAATTGTACCTGTTTGCCGCAAACACTCGTCGAAATTAATTTGCTGCGATGCATTAAACACTGGTGAGATCATTTCGACCGTTTTACGAATCTAGTACGAGATACATATATCGAATTAGCGACAACGTTACTTTTTTGCAGTTTTAATCGAATCTCGCGAGATGTTCAATTATTAGAACGCATTAGAAAATAACTTATTTTATATAACGTAACTTATATCTATCTGAAATTTCAGTATTTGATTTCATTTCGCACTCACGTATGGCAATATACATGTATAGTGCAAATGAAATTTCATCGATTCATCGATTAATTAATTACGTTTAAGGAAATTAAATCATGTAGATCTTTACACTTTAATCGTAGGACTACCACCTGGTCAGCCAAAGGGAAAGCCGACCAAAGGGTTTACGCCGTTAATCCCTTTACCGAAGTTAGTTACATCGAGTTTTTCTTTCCGACATTTTTATCTTGGTGGTCTTTTGATTTCTCATCTCACTCGTCGAAACTTCTCTTTTCTAATTTTTCTGAAATCGAGCTCGCTCTAATATCATACAAAAATTCATTTATTATTCGCTTTATAACTGAAGTATTAAAATTTCTACCTAGTGTTGAAATTTATTTTTACCGACTCTTACGTATACTAAATATCTTCTTTTTTGGATCAAATAGAAAATCGTTGATTGTTTATAAATTTTCTTACTTTAGTAGCAAATACGTATATTTATCTTAAATATCTTTTTATAGGTGCGTTCCGTGTACTTTGCATTTTTGAATTTTCACGAAATCACCTCTATCCTCTTTCCCTCGAGAACCGAAGGATAAACGACAAAGTATCGTAGACATTTATCGTTTGACTGTCTTTCCTTCCTAAACGTTTCCGCTCTTAGAATCCTGCTCCACTTTCCGTCGAAGTAATAAGTTCGAGATCAGTTAGAACTGGAGTAGCAATACTTTTTATTGTTACGAAGGAAACCGACGGTACGATATCCAAGGTTTGCCAACCTGTTTGAGAAGGGCTCTCGTCCTTCTTCCGTACTCTGTTATATTTCTTTCGGCGGGATTCAAGATGGTAATCTCTTTTTCCTTAACTGCATCGGCGAACACCGCGGGGTATATTTATTCGATATTTTATACGCAATCGAGTTAAAATCGAACAACGACGAGAGAGACTGCTAGGGATTGTTTCGCGTGGAAAGTTTTCCGTGGAATCATTTTGTAGATCTGGGTCTCCAAAAATGTGATTTTCATCCGATAATTAAATGACAAGATGGTACTTATACACAGGAAGAGGAACTTTTTTAAAAGAAATTTTTAAGCGATTAGATCACGATTGCTATTACGTAAGTATTAGACTACGATACGATATTTTGGAAATACATTTGTATCGTGTTTTTTTCCGGGTAGTTTCGTTCGAAGAATTTTCTCGAAAGTTTTCCTCGACTAACCTTGGGGCACTTTCCATCAGAACGTCACCCTCGATGACAAAGAAACGATTATCGATTGCGTGCAAAATGCCAGGGGTGAAGATTCAGTGGAAAAAATCGCGATACGTACGACACACGATGTGTATTTTGCTCATCGCCGTATCTTTGTATGATTGTCAGTCGTGTTAAGAAAGAAACGTTCGCTTGACGATCGCAGGATCGCAAGAGATATCGCTCTAACGTGAAATTTAACTTACTAATCGTCAAATTCAAGCAATGGGGGGGGGGGAGGTACAAAACGGAGAGAAGGTAGAGGAAATATCTCTTTCTCGAAACGCGCCGTTGCTTTTTCAAAGGGTGCACACCTTGTGTTTGAGATATTCAGTGAATGTATCGATTCATGAATAGGTATTCGCAATAGGGTCTTCAAGGAATTTAATAATCCAGCATCGGCAACTTTCTACGAAGCTCTTCTTTGCGGGCACCGATGCGTCTTGCTTCTTGTAATATCGATCGATTAATAATTCAATCGAATATGAGTAACTGTTGGCAGACTTTTAACCCGCATGCATCCTTGGTGCACGTTTCTACAAAGAAACGATGTACGCGAATCGTCCGTGATGTTACAGTACCAAGAATAATGTTTACGGTCAGCGCTAAGAGAATGTTATGTTCCTATCGAATTTGTTACAGGTAACAGACTATTATGAAGCGAAACTGCTCGTAAAAATACAAGCTTACAAATGAATCTCCCCCGGTTTATACTTATTCCGAGGAAGTTTTGATTGAGTTCAAAGTCCATGACATTCGAGACATCGTTACTTTCCAACCTTTCAGAATTTCTACGGTATAACTTCGTTCAAATTAAGACAGGCAAGAAGATTAGACCTTTTATAATAACAAAGAATTAGAATAGGATTGCCAAGAATATTTGACAAATTTTAAATTATTAACAAATCTTATAAATAAATCGTTTGTTTTAGTAATAATATATGTCGGAGATGAAAGGACACCGGAGCCTTCTCTCTGGAACTTCGGGAAAATCCGTAAAATTGCAATTAAAGTTTACAGCTGTAATTAAACAATTTGCCGTGATTCTACCCAAATATTCTCAACGCGAGAATTGATTGTAATTTTAATAAATAATAAAAAATATATATATATCGATGATTATTAGTTGTTTCTGACGGTAGATTCGAATTCTTCATTTGGATAACAAAGTAAAGCAACAATTAGCATTCGCACGAAGGAAATAATTACGTTGCTTGCCAAAAAAAAAAAAAAAAATAGGTTACAATCGAGGGACCATTCTATCTTGATCGTTACAATTAAAACGAGCTATTTAATGGCATTGACTACATTGTCTTCCGTTGATTACCTTGCCACGATTCGATTCGTGCCTGACTACTGTTCTTCAACGACACGGATAGCTGTATTTTTCCATTTATCAGGCAGACACGCAATTTGTCATTGAGGGATATACGAAGCGAAAATCTCAACGAGCTTCCAGGCGATCGTGAAACTACATCCATGCGAACCGGGATAGGGTTCCCATAGCATAGGGCAAAAGTATGGTTCACGCTGTTTACACGGCGTCTACTAAAATTCCTTTTTTATCGTCAGATAAGCTCGCGTAATATTTTTTTATGATAATGTACGCAAAGATATTTTCCTAAGACCCAGCTCCGGTTAAAGGGACGTGCCACGGTGAAAACTGAAATCCAGAAAGCTTAAGGGAAAAGAATAAATTAGGAAATGGCTTTTCGCGTCGGAGAAAACCACAAAATTCTATAAATATAATCAAAAGAATTCGAAGTACACATACGTATCGAGTTTTGTCGTAGTCGAAAAAATTCAGAATGGTAAATAACGTAGCTGCGGATGATAGCACAAAGTAGAAAGCTAGACTACCATGTATGTAATTTGTCTCAACAAAAAAAAAAAAAAAAAAGAAACGAATATTGAGCCAAGTACCTACCTACGAAACGTTCATTGAGTAAGTCATAAAACATTCACTGACAACTGCTAACGTTAGAAATATCGTCGATGGTGACATTAGTTCGTGCGATCCAATAAAGATGCTTAAATTATGGTATAAAATAGAAATAATTACACACTGTATATTCTAAAGTATACATCGGACATTACTATAGAAAGACAAGTGAAAAATCCGTCCATATGGACGCAGGACGAAAGTGGGACTGCGGGAACAATGGGACAGTGATACGCCATTTGGTTTCCTCTGGGAACCGTAATGGCTGATCGAGGATATTTAGGGTGTTCTTACAGCTGGTGCATTATTAATGTCGGTCTGACTTGGCCCTCGCGTTGAACGCGGATCTGTAGGATAGCAGCGAAGCGGCCGACCGCGGATGGTCCTTACAAGGATCCTTATTATTTATGCATGTGCACCGGAAGCCTTTTCCAGGATAAGAGGCGGCCCGGGACTCGTAGTCTCTCCGCCTATGATGCTGGAAAGCATGGTCCACGGCTCTATTCCATCCTTCGTAAGGTTCCGGAGAATTACTGTGCGCCAACGGCCGTACAATGGTTGTATCCGAGGATATCTGAAGCGTCCCCCGGCTGTGTTTTCCGGATTTTATCGGAGAAGGAACAGCTCGTGTTTTATTCTTCCCGCGTTCCCAGGTCGTGGTACGAAGCAACGCTTGATTTACTTTAATAGAGCTATTTCCGTGGGTCCAGGTGCTTCTATTTATCTTTCGCTTTCAAACGCTAAAATCCTAGCCATTAATTTCTGAATTATCGCCTCGTTTTATACGATTTTGAATATTTCAAAATAAACTAAATCGTGTTATCAATACTTCGTTTGTATTGTGCAATTTTGGCATTCCATTCCAATACGTTATAATAAAGGCTCGAAGACGCCATGTACCCAAAAACTTAACGTCAATTAACCATGTGCACGCTTTTACGATTATTTTTCTAACGTATCTAAGTTTTCCATCTGACGATGTGCTTCTCTAAGAGGCATTTACGTAGACACCTTAAAATTGTTCCATATCGCGTGTAGCGTCTTGGTATAATGAAATGTAATTTGTCTGGATCATCGAGCGACCAGGAGGAAAGAAGAGCAAGCCTTAAGGGACCACCGGAGTCTAAGGAGGGAAACCGAGTCACAATGCGGTAGTCGGAGGTTTTTAGGAGAACAAGTTGGACTGTAGCCAAGACCGGCACCCTTATCCTCTCGGATTTTCTCTCTATTTGAGAACAAACGGAACGAAACGATGCAAGTGCTCTCGCTGGCACGGTACGCCGGTGCAACCACCAGTTGCTAACGCCGAACGAGGCCGAGCAGACGCGGGAGGGTGAGAAAGAGGTTTGGATAGGTCTACATACACACACTGTAGGCCTACGTAAGTACTTAGTTTCATATCGCCTGTTGCATTCGTAAAGTGTTCCTTCGGGGTGGACCGCCTTATCCCTTCTAGAAACCTCCTGGCAACGTGAATGGGAACTTTTGATAAATTACTTTCGCGTGACAGAGTGACTCATCTTTTCATTTGTTTCTCCAATAATATATTCATCGTGCGAGTACATTACGTTGTCGGAGTTAGAAATTTTCTACCTTGCTCGTCTCTTCATTCGCCATAGCCGATAGCGTGGTACAATTATGACAGGTTTGAGTAAAGATGTCGAAATCACGTTATGCCGTGAAATTTCATTAAAGTATGTAAATAGTACAACAAATTGTCTAAATAGTAGTTACAATCATGTTTTAAATCGTTGCAGTACGCAATCAACCAAATGACAATGAAAGAGATTATCGATAGTCTTAGTAATTGAAATTCTAAAGGAATCGTTTTATGGACAAGAGAAACGCAAATAGTTTAGTTAAGATTTGGCTGAGAATCTGCGTCGCAAGACGTTCCCGGTTACGGTTTGGCTTTGAATTCGAGGCACGATAGCGTAGAACCAACAAGTGGTCCATATACCAACTGGCGATCCATGCCTACCTAGACTATGTTCTGATTCTACGTGTAGTAATTACTAATCAATAGCGCGTATCTTGTACCACAGAGAGGCAACGGCAATGAAACGTACATAAAATTGAATTAAACCTTCGTCACAACATTATTGTGGCGTACGATATCTCAAGAAGATATCGATTATATCTAAGAATGAAAATATCGATACAAATATACTATTATTCAAGGATATTCGAGCACTCGCTCATTTTAAATAGGACGAAATCTATTTACAAAATTGCGTATAAATGAATCTGTATGAATTTTATTCCTTGTTTTATTATGAATTTTTAAAGGCTAGCATAGTAACAAAATTGGAATCTGTAAATATACAACTTTGCGTTATTCGAATAATAATCTTATCCCCGACAATAAAGATAATTATTTTAATTTTTAATTTTTGACATACGCTAAAATCGTTCATTTTCAATAACTAATTACACATCACTTTGCTAGAGAAATCTCGATAGAGAGAGGGCCTTTTGAAAAATTGCAGTATTCGCGGCGCAAAGCTGGAGGGAAATTCAATGTGCTTTTAAAAGCGCAGACCGTGCATCGTACTTCAGTAAGAGCCCTTGCAATTTCTTAATGGTATGCACGTATGTGAAGGAAATAAGACGGTACATAATGTGGGAACGTCTTAGAGGTCCGCATGTACCTGAGTAACACTGAACGCTGATGGTCGGGTCGTTTCAAAGTGGCTTGAGATTAGACAGGGTATGGGCTAGGTCTCTCTTCTCATTAAGCTGAGTGTTGCGTGTTGGAAGGAGGCTCGAGGGGCACTCGCTATCCCGAAGTACAGCAGACACGCTAGCATTCACCCCTAGAGCTACAGGTTGCTATGGAAAGCTGGTAGATTACGAACCGTTTTACGTAAACATCGGGACAAATCCTCCAATTAAATATTTCTGCTCCTGCGTTAAGAAAGAGAAAACGAAAAAAGTAATCGCATGACTATTCATTAAGTACGACAGATTTTCTCGCAGAAATTGGACTGGTCGTGAAAGCGCCTCTTACACGATATCAAAAATGGTTAAGAATAGTTAAGTGCATATTTATCGGTTTATATAACAAAGAGCTTATGAAAAGCCTTTTATCACGGTGAATCGATATGTGAAAGATATATCGTGTACAACGGTAGGCCGAATGACGACAATGTCGAGACGAATGTTGGTAAATTGAATTTATTTCAAGGGACGGAAATGTCACTTGGAACCACTCTCAGGACCACCTTCAAAAAGAGTAAAGAGCTTTGGAAAGCATACGGGTACAAAGTGTACTCAGTGAACATTTCCTAAGCGCTGGTAAGTAGAAGCTGTAAAGAGGAAACAGAGTTCACTGCGTACATAACTACATGTCTTCGCTGTGTGGAGTATCTTTATACGACAAAGACAGGTTATAATAGTAGCCTCGCTGTACAAATTCCTGTCAAAGAGGTTGGTAAACACGAATACGCGAAGAAAGAAATAGAAAGTATAGTAGCGACTCGTATTCATGTAAATAGAGTGCCATGTAAAAACGCAATTTTATCAAATTTTGTTCAATTCTTTCAAAATCACACGATATAACTTCTTAACATTTTTACTCGCAAAAGTACCAAATATCAAGAGAATATGGGCCACATAGATTAGGTGGTAACGTCAGAGGTATAAAAAACCATTTCTTGGTGTTTGTTTCTTTTGTTACCTTTGGCAGTCGGTTTGAAATTTTATTCGCTACTTTCTTCTATGCCACTTTTCTCTCCATTCTTCGTGAAAGCGGCATCATTATGGTTCAATCATACCGCTTTTCTTCTATACGGCCGCGCTACTCGAAAAGTGCTTCCCGCTTTTTCCGTCCCGCTTTTATACATCCGCAGATGGATATATGAATTCAACAACGGCCCGGTAAAATTGCTTCTGTGTCTCCAGCGCGTCTACTTTATGGGATGTTAACCTGTTTCATATTGTAGTTCATCCTCGAGGTAATAAAGTATCCGCCCCTTCCGTTTCCTCTGCACCGTATTCCCCAACGCTTTTCTATCTCTTTTCGCGGTAGCTTTCGTCAAGACAGACTGCTGAATAACAACGCCGGACTTAGGAAGAACGGCAATATGATCTTGGTTATAGCTTTTACGTGAGGGATTTCCACGCGAAAAATCACTTGGACCAACTTTGAATTATGCGATGTCGACTAGTTTATTTCACACTTCCTTCCAGCTTGCATAAGAAAACGATCGCATAAGGAGAACTTAGTTCAAAAGAGATTGCGAGATGCGGACCTTCTTCGTTTTTGAACCGATTCGCCATTTATCTCGGTTCGCAGAAGAACGTCTGAATAGTGAGCGACATATTCTACTCGACGCATATATGTCTCGCTTTATCAACGACGACTGTTCTCTGCACACTTTACCACCCATTAATAAACACGCATTTCTACATTTTTCATTAATATTCTCAAATCCATATGTTTTTTCAATATCTATGAAGATTCCAGAAGAATTCAGAAGTCTTTCATTAACTTTATCGACGACTGTTCTCTGCACACTTTATTATCCGTAAATAAACACGCATTTCTACATCTCTTATCGACGTTATTAAATCTATATGTTTCTTAATATTTACGAAGATTTCAGAAGAATTCAGAAATCCTCCATTAACTTAATTTCTAGGAATTATATTATTATGCCAAATTCTTGAGAAATCTACTACCCTTAATTGTCATTCTTTCGGCAAATCGATGATACGTTATGAAAAAGTTTTGTATCAAAGTTTAGCTGTCTGATGTACATATATAAAGGTTGGCATATAAGTAAGCTTTCATGATCACGGCATGCGATGTCGCTTTTCTAGGCCAGGCCCACAGCGACGGTTTCCACGGAGTCGTTGATGGCCCCTGGTTAAACTTCCTAAACCGCTGTGGATTGAGTTAGAGTTTACTCGTCTGCCAAGCCTGCTAGCCATCTTGCTCTTGCTGCCGAGCCTGTCGGTTGGCTTGCTTGTCCGCTTGCTTGCCGACGCCGAGTTTGGGTTCAATTTGGAAATTACTCCCGCCGAAATAGTCGGAGCGGTTTCGTCATCCACGAAAATACGTCTAGCATTTACGCTTCAGGATCTCTCATGTTTAGGAATGCACGTCGAAGAATGCCGTCGGGAAACTTTACCCTGTCCACTTAGCCGAAACAACCGAAGAACTACGTTGTTAGGTTACTCAGAATCCGTGTTTGCAAATAGTCTTGGACTTTGGCGTTGCGCGTTTTTCAAATAATTTTTTTTACGTCGTTACATGATTACAGAAATATTAGAAACCCGTTTTGTTTATAAAAGCATATAATTGTTTTCTACACTTGATAATTCGCATCGTGATAGTACGAGAATAAAGATGGCTGTATAACTGCTCGCGATACTTCTTTCGCAGGTTCCGCATCATCGTCAATTTCCACGAACGTGTCATTAGACTACGGTTCAACAGGTGCAACGCGTACGGTGGGTTTCCACATACAGATAACATAATTCAGGACAGGTTGTTCTTCTGTCGACAGAGCTAAAAGCGGCAGTTGCTGGAAATCTCGGGGGATCGCTTTGTAAGTTGAGGGCCACACGATGCATAAGTGATGCGCCGCTAAAGTGCCTCCGCGGGGCGGAGTTAGTTCTGTATGCAACTGCTCCGTTCCTGCCTATTCTCTTACGTTTTGATCTTTCGACGTATATGTGCACGTATAATTCCGCAACTGCGTACTCTCGAGAACGCGAACCAACTCCGCGGTTGAAATACACTTGCCTTTTTCATATTCACGTAGGGTGCTTAAAGTGAATTGCTTTTTAAAAGTCTCTCACCCCTCCGTCCTTCGTATATTGAAATATGGACGTCCTTTAGAAACGATATTGCAAACAAGCTCGGCTTTTATTCTTGCCTCTTTCTAATTATAGCTATGCGGCTATCGTTCGCAAATGTTTATTTGAATCTTTAACTACTGCCACGGGGTTAAAAGCGCCCCTATGTTCGACATTTCTTTTGTTTTGACATTGTTGCTCGGGTGACAAATAACGATCAAAGTTAAAAAAGATGAATGTATTGTACAGAATGACGAGGTTCCCAACATCGACGCAAACACTTGTTACAAGTATATTTGTTAAAGTTTATTACACGTGCTGGTTTCGCTCCTTGCAACACCGAGAATCCAGATGTTTTTTTCACTGCGTTTTAAAACATCTCAAATATAGAGGTTCCCCTCTTTTAAATATTTTCTTCAATAGCATTGAACATGCTCTACCTTCGTTAAAATTTTATAGTAAAACTCTACGACGCTTTACAATAGCAACATTTCAAAGCATAAACCCAAATTAAACGAATCTTGGAAGTTTGTAAAGTCTAATATCTTTCGCACACAAGTGCGAAAATAATCACGCGCTGCTATATTAATACCTTACATCCAGTCACGTTTCAGTCAGCTATTCATTCCCCACTTATCCAATATTGTTTAAATTATATTTTTATTTATCTATGCTGTGTTTATGTTCACGCGTTTAAGGACAACGACACGGTAATTACTAATTGATGTCTATGAATAGGTCTGACAGATAAGGTTCAATGATTTACTCGATCGACGAGCCAATCACTTTTTCACTGAAACATTTCTGGCCGTACAGGACAGAGATTTTCCCCACCGGCTCGTAGTAGTGATTCCCTTAATCTGTCCTGTCGATGCGCTGACCCGAGCCATTAATCCAAGCATGTGTGCTATCGGTTTTGACACGACGAAAAAGTTAGTTGCACACCCGTGCTGACGTTGTAATCTCGTTATCGTCGAACTCTGCAGCTGGTGCAGGTTACTCTGATCCCAGAAGAGGATAGAACACTTAAACATTTATAGAAGCCTACGTTTCGATGTAGAAACAGTCCGCTACTTGCGCCATCGAACTTTAACCCCTGCTACGTGCACCGTCTACTCTTAAGAACCGTGTAACACAACCTACGGGCTGGCTTGAATGCGTACACGTGAAATACCGAGCGTACACAGGGAGGGAAATACCGAGACTCGTAGAGAGTCTTAATGAAGCCCATTCAAGCAACCATTATCGCAGAGACCACATAATCGTCTATGGTAGTTCTCACTTAATAATCGTACCCCATATTCTCGGGTCCCAGTAATGAGTTTTCAGCGTGCGTGCACCGTTTACGTGGCTTTCGTTTCGCGACATACACGTTCGTATTTATGTATTGAATTTTCCGACAATGGTCGCTCATCAGAACTCTTCGCGATTCATCGTACGGTCGACGTGCTTCCTAATATAAGCTTATAATCTTAATCATTAGTCATCGAGGAAGCAACTTTCCTTTTCAGAAGGAGACGTGTGAACATTTTACGTATCTACTTGGATCAGTAATTCTTCGGCAACTTGTTGCAATTTGAAATAATAGAATCTTGTTGAAACGTATGATGCGTGTTTACTTTAACGTGGACCGAATGTCTCTGGATAAGTGGTCTAAATTTATAAATATAATCTGTTAATTCCACAAGAAGATATTGCGCATTGCTCGTAATTACTAGTTTATCACTGGCTTACTGTAAGTAAAATACTATAAATACACGATTAAACACTGAACGAGTTAAACGAGTGTTGGAGTAAATCGAGAGAAGTCGTTGTTTTAAGAATGAATAGAAATAATTTTATGTTAATGTACCGCGTAAAGCAAAGGTGAGATGCGGTATAGAAACGCGTGCGTGATTTTCGGTCATAGTTTAACAATAATCGACCAACTGGAACATTACGCATGCGTAGCTATTATTTGAAACAAGTTGCCGCTACCGACGGGATGTTCATTAATTCGCAAGTCATTTCGCGACTGCTTTACGATCGCACACCGGCTTCGAACCATTCGTACAATTCGTTTGCTGGCCGCCGCTATCTACATTTGTATCGGAAAACAAATTTGTCCCGAGGATAATGGATGAAGCGATCGGCGAGTCACGGAACGTGTACCGGAAACGTGCACGAAATTCTTGCACGGCTCTGTAATTAATGAACTTGCACTACGGGCAAACAAACTGTCCCTGTCCGCCATTTTCAACCCGCAACACGAAAATACGATAATTGGATGTAAGCTATTATAAGGAAGGTGGCCAGTCCATTATCTGCCAAAGTTCAATCACAAAACTTCGGTTAAGGTGCCAAGAATTTTTAATTTCAATCGATGTATTTTATTTTCATTGAAATATTTTTTCTTATTTTGGTCCTAACCTACTTCGAGTATTTTCACACGCCAGAAAATAAACGCAAAAGTTGATTTCAAAATCATATTATACGTAGAAGAAGTTAAAAAAACACCTAACGTAAAGTTCGAGCAATAAAATATATCGAATTTATGAAAATAAAATTATTCACGTCTCTTACTTATTATGTAAATGGCAACGTCAGAGGGATATTTGAAAATTGAAATAATTCGGATTGCTATTGAAGGTCTTACTTGATATTACAGAATTTGGTTCGAGGTTGCAGTTAGGTATCCCACTTACCTGAAACAAATAGATAGAAAGCTTAATTAATATAGATAATTAGAAATATTCGCGCATAAAGATGTTTTTAGGTACAGCACTCAGCTATAGAAAAATTTACGCATCTATATTAAATACGAACTAATCGCAAGAAGATTAAATATTCAATATCGATCGAAAAATTCCTTGAATCGAATTAATGTGAAGTAGTATACATTTTGATATACAGTACTGCGCGTTTAGTTGTCGCAGTTTCTATACGCTTAACTACCATGAAGTTGCCGTGCCAACTTCTGAAACTACTCACACGGAAACAAGACACCGTGTTATCTATGATTCGTTCAAAATTGACGAAGATCCAATTACCATAGGATTCCTACGTATTAACGATCAAAAGAGGGAGTGTACACGAAGAGGGATATATTATATTCTCTTTATAATTGTAACATTACTTTAGTTAAATTACCGAGGTTCTTCAACCTTCGGAACTTGAACGGAAGCTATGTCGACGGATAATGAAGAGGCTGTACACGCTCCAGATAAACACAACTGCTTCAAACAGAATACACCGAGGAAATAGTTTATTGTTTAGTGTTCAGCGGTTAAATGTTTGTATAGTGGGTTGGATGACGATGGTGGATTGGTCGGTACTGCGGAGTGATTAGTGTCTCAAGATGAGAAACAATCAAAATAGCGTACCTAGATTATTTAAGATGAAATACGTATTACAATATTCTTCGAAAGCATATTTTTTTAGTAATATTTAGTAGTATTTATATCTAGTACTATTTAGGAATAAATATTGAAGTATTAGAAATACGGAGGTGAAGTGCAAAATAATCTTATAATATTATCTTATTCGCGATTCATCCTTCAGTCGCTAAATATAAAGTGTTTCAAGTAGTTTTTAAAGCGGAGCATCTTTTGGTAACATTTGACAGTTTGCGGTGTGCACAGCTGTTGAACTTTGAGATACTGAGAATTTTTTTAAATTTGTGCAAGTAGAAACGAGGAATTTCTTCATGAAACTTATTACAACATACGTGACTCACTCGCGACACGGAGTTTCTTACCGGAGTGGTATCCAAGAAATCAGTGTGCCACACTACTCTCGTAATATCGGAGCCCCATTAGACGCGACTCGGTTCCTGAATTGGGTTTCGAAAGACGTCACTTTACGGAGGAAGCGCGACGCTATTACAGGCACTGCTAGTTACTACGATAGTTGGAGGAAGCCTAGGATGAGGCAGTAGTCGGAGGAGACTAAGAAGGGCGAGGGGGGTTGGAACTCAGGATGAAGGGGAGGAACGAGGGTAAGGTGAAGCGTAGTTTCGAGGCATCTTGGTTCTCCCTGTCGCCTTGTGGAGGGAACCAGCGGTGAAGGTATCCCGGCATAAGGGAAAGATGACAGTGGGAGAGAGAAAGAGGACAGCACCTCATCGCTGATCTCTCTCTCTCTTTCTCTCTTTCTCTCTCACTCCCTCCCGAATTCTCTCACACTTACCCTCATGAGCGTGGTAACATCTCGATGGTGCAACTTCTCCAACGACAGAGTATCTCTCCGGCGTCGAGTATGGAACAAGTTTCGCGGCGAGAGTGCACACTCCACCTAAATTAACTCGCTTACTTTGGACTTGATTGCATATCCTTATGGCTCAGCACCCGTGTTCCCTATCGTCGATCGGCTGTCGTGTCTCTTTCTCTCTTTTAGATGACGCGGGGAACAGTAATTATTAACGAACACCGAATTTTCATTAATTTCGAATGAACTCGAACATCGCGTCGCGTTACCCTATAGTTCTGACGACATCTGCGTTTCGTTTCCACGGGAATCAAAGTTGTAACAGAATGGCGTACCTCGCGCTTTCACCTTTGTCAGTACAGCGGTATCATATTGTACGCAAAGCGACAGATACAATGGTAAACCCAAAATCCTGCGAGTTCTTCGTATAACAAGGCACAGGTAGAAATCTCAAAAGCGAGTTGTAGGCGACATTGACGATATCAAATCGCGATAATGCCCGTTGTCCCTTTATGCACGAGCATGTGGGTTGCGCGAACTCTAATCTTGGTTATGACTGCCGGTCCCTTTTAGCTCCTTACATCCCATCACCCAATCCTTCCGCAGCATTCGTACAATACGTCGTCGTCTGCCAGCGTCGGGCGTTGGTATTTGACTGTCGGTAGCTACAAATACCCTACAATAGTTCGCAGACGTTACCAGTTTGACTTTCACCTACACTGACGGCTTTTGCCACTCGCCGCCACCGTGAATATCCTACAACTTTCTATTGAAATCTCCGCTGGATAGGAATAACGGTTCCACGCTAGATAGTACCGGTGCCAAGAAGGCTGAGTCGCCAACGGAACGGTGAATTGAAATCAACTATGGCAGCCCGATTCAACCATGGCCGAGCTCAATCGACGTCCAACTTACTTCTACCTTCCACGGTAGGAGCTACCGAAAGAGTGTACGAAAAAAGAATGTACGAATTGCCATTTCTACCTTCACTCGCGATAACGTTAAGTAGGCAGCCGATGTTCGTACATATAAAGAAACTTCGAATACGCGAAAGATACAGAAAGTACATACTATTTAGGAATACATAAAATAACGGAACAGAATACCGGTATTTTTATTAAATTGGTTATTTATCGATAAGGGATCTGAAAAATCTTCGGCCGCGTTTGTTTTCTTTCGTAAAAATAATCTAACGAAATGCAGAAGATAGTAAAAAGAGTTAAATTTACTGTGCCGTGCTTCATTAGATACCTTTAACCGCATATCATATACTTGGATTATTTTTCTCATAAAGTATTCTTCAAGTATTGTACCCGGTTCGTACTCTTTGTCGTTAACAAGGAGATACTTCATCCTTCTGTTACGTGACAATTTAGATAATTTTTATTACCAGCGTAGACGAGGGACGCGTGACAATGAAATCCTAGACGGACATTTTTCTCGTCTGAAGGCTGAAGAGAAGTAATTAAGCCTCCGTGTTCGTTTCGCGCATTGTAGGTAATATGTACTGGCTGAAGTCGAGTGCTGAAAGACACCCAGTGAATCAAAGGATCAGGTCTCACGGGTACGGAACGAAAGGAAACATGATACTTCAGAAATTCGTGAGAAGATCGTATCTCCTGCGAAGAGAAAGATATCGTAGGAGAGAAAGGTAAAGAAAGGAAGGGGAGGAGGGGCTAGTTGGGTCTGGTGAACTAATCAAGGATTTCTCGCCTTAAACCGCGGAGCAGGAACTCGTTTCCTTTTAGGTGACGACGATGGGAGTACGGATGAAAGAAGAGGATAAAAAAAACGACTACTTGCTCTATCTGCTTCTTACGTAGATCCGGGTTGAGTTAGTCTAATGAAGAGCTTTATAATACGAGCTATCGGGACACACGGCTTTGCCAACCGAATACAGACGCTCGGTTTCGGTTATCCGTCTTGAAGACGTGAGAAAGAATTAGGGGAAATAAGGACAAAGAAAATATAACGTTGCCAATTTGAGAAACGAAGAACGAGTCGGTAAATGTGTAAGAATATCGATGATAAATAGCTTCGAACATCTTGCAATTTCTGTAATAATTTACGATAGAATAAATTTTAACAAATTGTATTAATTCGGCAAATTTAAATTTCAATGAAACGGCAGAATAAAATACATCGATGAAAGTGACTATATCTATAAATAAAATGATAAGATTAAATCTTTGTTGCAGTATCATCCAACAATATTTTCAGAGAAATTGCTGATTCACCATAGAACAAATCAAGGTGTCTCGTTACACTACACAGGACGACAGCGACCCACGTTCACGGTTGATCGCTACACGTCGCCCTAAGGAGGGTCTTTTGCTCGTTAGTGTCAAATCGTACAAATATCGAATATTGATCAATGATTCGATCCGACCCTGCCCTGGCAGCGTCCAAATTTCAGCTCGAATGGACAAGACATATGAAGATGTCTTTTCTTATTATAAAAAAAAATTACTTTATCGCAACTATTACCTTAATTACCTAAATATTATTTTATTACCTTATTGCAACAATTTTATCAACAAACATTAATTTTCTCATTTACGTTAAGTTACTTATTTGCGCGTCATCTAAAAGATTTCCATGCGTTAATTATTCTAATAAATGTTACCTCGAAAAGGAGTTGGTCACTCGCCCTATGTGTTAAAAGTAAGGATCGTCGATGAACGGTAAAACATTTGGTATCGCAAATTCATCACTGTAATAAAGCAGTACTGGTTATATCAGAGCGTTAAAGCTAAAAAGAATTTGAAAGGGGAAGAAGAAGCGAGGAATAAAACAGAGGATGGGAGAACGATTTAGGTTGGGGATTCGAGGGTGCCGAACGACGAACGGATGAAGCCCGCGGAACCAGAAGCCCAATGCACCCGTCGGGTAATTCTACTCACTCGAGTACCTACTGCTCTCGCGTATACAGGAACCTCGGTAGTCGGTTGGCAATGCACGGTTGCGAGAGAAAGGATGCTGCTTTGATAGCCGCGAGGGAAGTAGATTGGTAAGGCCGATGCGCCAGATAGAGTTCATTGGCTCTGCTCTAGATCACGAGGGTTTACGTTCAGGCATAAAAAAAGGGATCGGAATGCTTTGGGATTGGTTGAACGCGCGCAGGATTGTTTGTAGGGATGGAGCGTGGATCCTGCTAAAGCCAGCAATTTTACCGTGAAAATCGAGCTATTGATTTGAAAATGACAGTAAAATTTCTTTTCTTACGATTCGTTACTACATGTATGTGCACACCGTACGTATGGAAATTCGAATTCCCTGGAAATCAGATCTCGTTTGCTACCGATTCTTGTTTCTCGTTGATCGAAACCATCGTATTTGTAACTACGAATTTTTCAGAGATAAATTTTGCAAGTTACCTGAAATTTCATATATGTATATCTCGATATAAGCAACGTAATCCTAATGACCGTTCCTCAAATTACTCGTCAGATCGTATATTTTATATTATAGTTACGTCTGCGTTTTTGTCGGTCCCTCCACTGGCTCGAAATATTTTGCTGAATTTTTCGACGAGACGACATCGTGTATGCGACGCCTAGCGACGAGACAATTTTTACACGAGATGTCCGACGACGTCACACCGGTCCAAAAGAAACACGATTGTGACCACCCCCTTTTTTCATTCGTCGGCGGAAAGCGTGCGAGCGACCTGTGACACCAATTGCGAGTGTGTCGAGCGCCTTAGCGCCTCCAGCGATATCATCGCTGAATAAACATGACATTATTAAGCGGACCGCTGCCCGGCAAACACTCGTGAATTAACATACAAATTGAGCAGCGAGAGCGTTCAGCTTCGAAACGCCGAAAGGAGAAACATCATGCTCGTGTGCCCACTAGGATATTTCGATTTAGATATTACAAGTTTCATGCGCGCGTATGATGAAAATTTCTCGTTGGAGTACATCGTACAGAAAAGTTGTTTCTTGTTCCCATCGACTACGCTAATGCGTTACTACGTGGTATCTTCTTTCCCGCATATCCATGAGAATGTTTCGGAAAATAAAGAAATTTCCATGCTAATGAGGCACTTGTTAAACAAATATATTCGCAAACCCGCTACAAAGTAATTCCTAAAAGTTTCGCAATCCCACAAATATTTCAAATATATTTTTACAAACTTTTATACGAGTCGCTTTCTTTTAAAAAATTCCTCGTATGTTTAAAACTTCACGTATACGATGTATTCCCAGCACGCACCTATTAAATATTTTAAATCTTCAGGAAAGCCGGCTAGTTTTAATCAATATCGATGAAACATAGACGAGTTAGCTGTGGAACATCGAAACTACGCGTCCAAATAACAGTGTGAAACTTTATAAATTCTTGATTACTTTAACATCTAGCGCCTAACATGGACCTGGCCGCGTGACACACGCAAAAGCGAAAAGCCATTTTAGCTCCGGCTATTGGACACGGAGCGGAAGCCCGCATCCGACAGAATTATATTTCTTCATGGAAGAATAATTCATCCCTCCCCCGTGGTAGGGGCCAGCTGTACCGTTTTCAGCCCGATGCCATGCTGCGCATTGTTCCCTCGCGAATGGCTAATGAAATTAATATTTTTTTTCATCAGCCTCTATCAAAAAGTGGAACAGCGCCCGTACCGGCCATGTTATATACCGGCAGCGCGATGAAGCATGAACTTAAGCCCGTCCCTTTTCATTTTCTTTTTCTCCATAGAGAAAAAGAGAGGAAAAGAGAGAGGGAATGAGAAAAGGCGAGAAACAGAGGCAGAGAAAGAGAGAGAGAGAGAGAGAGAGAAAGAGGACATCGTTGGATCATTTCTCGAAGCGAAGTACATCGACAGGAACCTCCGTGTTGGCTGCCCTCTATCGCGCTGCATACAAATGATGAATTACGAATATCGATCGTACGAGAGAAGGGGATAAAACGAGCGACGAGCATCGAGTGTGAGTGAACCAGGGAGAGAAAGTGGGTGGGAAAGGGAGACGGACAACGGAGGGTTGAGGGAAAGAAGGAGGGGGAGAGAGGGATGGTGGCAGGAGGGATCGGGAGGTGGTTACACCGAAAGGGGAGGCAGGAAAATTATTCGCGTCACGCCAGGCGCAAAAAGCGAATTTACGAATGAGATGTGCCGGCGCAGCGACGCCGATGCGGCCGGTTGGTCCCAGCCTTGATTTCGACCAAGTTTAATTGAGTGTAGCACTCTTCCGCTGGGAAAACGACACCACGACCAGTCTCGAACTTCAACGAGAACTTTGTCGCAGAATACAGACGTTATGGAGGTTTCGTATACCGTGAGACGTCGCAAGGGAAGTTGGAGAAGCGGTGGTTCGTCGAAACCACCGTCTTTCCTTCTTTCTCTTCCTTACTCTTTTTCCTTTTTTCTTCTTCTTTTTCTTTTTTTTCTTTACGAGAGGACGTTTTTATTATTATTACGCGGAATGAACACTTTTCCCAACTTTCTGTCCTTTTCTCCTGACAGCGAATTAAGATCGATGGTGTAACGCTTCGTTTATGTAGCACGGTTACGCCTCGTGTTACGAACCAACTTTACTTCTTTGAATTTTCTTCGATACTTCTGCCGCGATGTTTTTGCCTTAAAAAAGTTTGGAGATTCAGTCATGGATGGTAATACGCGATCGTGTTACGATTACGAACTTATTTTATATTCGTACGATAACGTTTTATATTCGGCCACTTTTGAAGGTTACGGACGCATCGCTGAATTTCGAGAACGGAAAGTTACGAGAATAGGCGGAACTGAAATCGCCTCTTATGCAAACAGCAGGAAAATAATCATATCGCGTATCCAGAAACATTTCGAGTAATTTAATTCAGAAATTGTTACCGTGTTCCGATATAACGAAGGTAAAATTAAAACGAAACATTTATTTGAATAACGTAATAATACTCGCTCGCTTGTAAATACGTGACGTTTATTACGAATTATAATTATTTGCTTGAAAAACGTCGAATAAAAATTACCAGCATCGCACATATAAATATCCGCTGAGAATATTTTCGTCAAGTCGTAATATTTATAACGGACAAAGATTCAAGGGTGGTGTGGTACACGAAGATGGAGTGGAAGTAACCGCCATCAGCGCGATAATGCGTGGTGAATCCGAGAATCAGCGGACCATGGAAAACGTATGAAGTTTCCGGCATGGTCGAAGCATGGCTGGCTGGTTCCACCGGCTCGATGGATACAGGAATTTTAACACTTCGGTCGTGACAGCTGGGATATTACATAAGAGATTACGTCGATTTCTCTCGAATCCTTATTACACACGTGTACATGGTATTAAATGTGAGGATTTTAAATGTTATGGATTTTTCTTATTCGCTAAAAGTAGAAAAAGCATTACTATCGCGCAAACAGTTTGCAAAATTTTACAATTTTACATCGAATCAAGGACAATCAGCTGGCTTATAATTCAGAGATTCGTACAGTTCGTAGAAGTTTGTTACATTAAAAAACTCGCGACTGTTGGCTATACGAGAGAATTTATTCCTTTGAGAAGTTCGATATATAAACCGCTGTCAGAATCATTACATAATACCGAATTCGGAAGAAACGGAAGGTGCTTGTTCGGAAATATATCGTCAAACTAGTCGGAAGTTAAACGCATTTGTTATTCGCGTCTTGCGTTTCACGCATCAGCGATCTCGTTTCCGCAGTCTCATTGTTTACGAGTCCATTATCGGCGAGTACAGACAAACGAGCTGCGTTGTATCTAATTTCTGGGTGGCAATTGGAAGGAAACGTTTTCGTTTCGACACCCCTTGAAGAGCCCGCCGCATTCTCTCGCAGCCGTCGACGCGTTAATGAAAGTACGACTGTTAAAGCTGAAGGGCTTCGAGCTTTCCGAGCTTCTTCGTTGAGGCTCTCGTAAAGCACTCCCCATGAGACGTCAAGAGGCGAAGAGGGTACCATGGAAAGGACCGAACGAGTAAAAGGAAAGGGCCTGCGCGTCCAACGGAAAAGGACGGAGAGGAAAAGGTTTTTACGCGTGAGCACAGAAATGAAACGGGCTTCTCCTAGAATCGTTACCGTTGAATCGTTTCCGGAGGTGTCGATGTCGTCGAGTGGGTTCGCTCTTTCCTTAAACGTATCTGATTATTTTCATCGAATCTATCTGCTCCCGTTCCAACTATGCCAAACTTGGCATATAATTACGCGTTTTCTAATATCGTCGGGCGAAAATCGCTATAAAACTTTACCATAGTTGCATACACAAGTATTTAGCGTTTGGTAAATAGCAATATTATAGAAGGATTCGTAATTACACGGCAGATTGTAAATTAGTTTAGAAATAGTCCATCGCGATGCTTATTTTACTACTGGATACCTTATCATTTAACCGTTAATGTACATTGGATTCGCATATAACCATCAGACGTAATTATTCATTCTGCATTAACACGAACGCATTTTACCAAAGGTTCTACGCGAAATGCCATGCGACGCACGAAAAGCAAAATGATTTCAGCCGGAATTTTTACTGGCACGCGTTTGTGTTAGTGCAGAACGATTCAATGACACTTGGCGTAGAATCGATTTCAGCTGTCCGAAAAATTTAAGCGAACAAAGTACATAGCATTAACGTTTTGCAACGAGACAAAATGATTTTGAAACCTTTCAATGGAAACTAACAAATTTTACCTGTGACGCGCTTTAAAATTCGCGCGACACTGATACATTTTGAACATTACCAAAGACATAGTTTTTTCCGTACAAAAGACATATCTCTAGGAATATTGTATCCCCGACCCAACGATTTTTGTGTAGAGATGTCGAAACGGTTTTCAAATTCAGAATCATTCCACGAGTTCTGTGATATCATTTGACCGACCGAAATATTTGCAGCTCGCAGGAACTGATCGGAATGCAAAATACGCCTATCGGTCTGAAAAGGGTAAGATAGGTGACGAGTCGAGGTAGTCGTCGACTCGTTAAAGACAAGGTTAGGAAGTGGCGCGCGGCATGCAGATCAGCTCATCGAGCTCTTGTTGGCTCCGTTCTAGCCGGTCGGTCTGAAAAACTTGGTCGTTCCTTTCGGGCCGGAGTTAAATATTAAATGCTCGAAAAGCGGTGGTGCGAAATTGAAAGGCTTGAGCCGTGGAAAGGCTAAATGGAGAATCCTCGGGAATGAAGGGTCGAGAAAAAGGAAATCGTCGGCGGGCGATCGCCGAGAAAAAAGGAGGAAGAGGGAGAATAGAACCAAATCGAGAGATGAATCCAGAGGAAGAAAGAAAGTTGAAAATGAGAAAAGTCGACAGTGAAGTCTATACTGTTAGAAGGGACTTAATTAATCCGTCGAACCTCGTCCGAGAAGATGGTCTCTGCTACTGTAGAGAAAGGTTGCGCGTTATCTATTATATTATACTTTGAGATTTCATGCTACCGTATCGCGTAACTTTCCAGCCATGGATTGTCAAATATTTGGATAATAAATAACGGATAATTGGCTTCTCACCAAATACACGATGCAACTTAATATCGATTATTAGAAAAGCTACGAACCTTTCGAATGATTCGTCAAATACTTTGGATCAATCTCATATTTTTCGAAAGACGAATTGGAATGTTTATTGAGAACGCTTTATCGGAAGAATAAAAATGAGCATAGTCGATCGTACTCGATTGTTGTAGTTTGTAATTAGTTTTCCAATAAATTATTACAATATGTCTCTTATCGGGGAAGACGGAAAAAGAAAAATATTATTTCAATGCAGAAATGATATTGCTTTACGATTGAATCAGAAAAGTTCAAATTTGTATATGATTTTTTGGACTTTTGTCGAACGATAATACGTATTTGTAGATCTGTCGACAACGCCACATAGACAAAAAAAAAAAAAAAAAAAAGAAAGAGAAAGTCGATTAATACGGAAAATTTAATGTTCTTTAATTTTCTAATGTTTCTATATCATTGACTTTTTTCGGTAAAGTAGTTTTTTCTAGAACGCAATTTTATTTCCGGCAATAAAACGAGTTTCCGATGACAGTAGACTTCAACGAATGAAAATTGTTTTCCCTCTCTTTGCGTCTTCGTGATTTCATATCGCACATCTCCAATATTTTCTCTCAGAGAAAAAAAAAATAGAGAATGAATTTTGGCCTGATAGGAACTAGATATAATACCAGCACTGTGCCATAACGCATAACCTCGAAGCAGATTTGCAGTCGATTCGCAGCTTGTTTTATTTTAGGTCGAAACTCTTTTTCCAACTCGATATACATAAACGAAAAAATTGGATATTTAAGTTAACATTGAAGTTGGAGGCATCGTGTCGTTTCATCGTCGCTCTCCTAACAGAATTATAATTTTATTTCCCTCCTCCTTGACGAACGTTCCACTCACTTTGATTATTCGACGATCTGAAGAAGTTACTGTTTCAATGGTGACGTCGTTACGGGTGAACGACGAGTGATTAATGATCTTGGTGACGGAGGGTAAAGTCTCGCGGTGCTGTCTCGTGAGTTCTCGGGGAGACATTTCTACGTAGATTCCATGATTCTGCTCTTCCATGGGTGACTTTCGAACGAGACGAGAAGCGAGAGAAGTCCAACAGCGGCGGTAGCAGGAACTGCGGGACAGTCAGGGGTGGAAGAAGAAAAAAAGAAGCCACGCTTTAGTTCCCACTCACGAGTGAACGGAAGAGACGATCGTAGAGTACGAGGTCGAGTACAAATTGTCTTGAGGGGACAGGGTTGGGAATCAATCTACTTCTTGCCTTTCGTTCCTCCTCTTTCCTCGGTCTTTCGTCCTTGTTCCGTCCCTCTCTTCTTTCTTATTCGTCCGCCGTTTTTCTCTCTCTTTCTTTCACCCTGTCACTCGTTTTCTTTATTTCAAACTTTACCAGACGTCAGCCGGTGATCGGATGAGCTCATTGTACGGCGGGAAAAAAGTTTGGGGAATTTAGGTTTGCAGTGACGAATAGTCCTCTTGCTCGCATGGAGAAGCCGAATGGTTCCGACGCGACGGGTTCTGCTTTTAGAGCTAAATAAAAAGAGACCATCCTCGTCCTATTGACGACTATCAGCAAGCTCTGCCGAATCTTTTTCGCAACGAGAAAATTAAAGCGGCGGCATGGTTCATTAGTTTAAAGCACCACAAATTGAAACTTTTCGATCGATTTATGCGTCGCTGTTGGTGTTCCTTCGTAAACATCGAATAGTATTCACCACGTGTAAACGAATAATTCGATCACATCTAAGTACCACTGTATTCTGATATTTCACGTCCATTCTCAATTTTTGTCTACAACGTACTTGCATACACGTACTTGTACGTTGTATCATAGATCGTAAATTTAACATTTGTTACAAATTCCATTTATTTTATCACGGAAATCTGCTCATCGTATTTCAATGACGTAAAATTAGAAAAAGATCGTGGTAACAAGCGTCTTACGTCGATATAGTACCGGGCATGATATTCGAAATATCGACGTGAAATAATGGTTCCTTAACATCCATCATGCACAGCCGCTGGTTTGTGCAACAGCAGATCCTCGTCTCGCTCGCTCTTAGTTCTACGCAGTATATATGTGGCGGACGGAAGAGATCCTTCCTCCAGAAATGCCAGATGCCACCCTCAAAGCGTAACAACGGGGTAACGAAACACGAAACACGGACGCAACGTCAGTGAAAGTATAACGTATGGTCAGGTGCGACAGGCCGTACACTTATCAATCACTTAGCATCCATATTTCTCGTCTTTCAGAAGGACAAACTAAAAAGACTCGCCTCGCCGCATTTATATCGCGATCCGATCTGTCTCGTCGTAAAGCAACGTGCGAAACAATGGCGATAATGCCGTTGTCAATGCATACAAATGCACGGATTTTTGAGTGCCGATCGTGAACGAGATTTCTTCCTTCAGCACTTTCCTTCCTTTATATCCTGTATCGACTGCAAGTACGCATATAGATATACGCGTATCTTGAAGACAGGCAGCGTATACGTAGTTGGACGTCGTGCTAAAATTCTGATTGTTTTTCATATTTTCATATCTATCGTATCTTAATAAAAAGTATCGAATGTCTTCAGTTGGGAAAGCTCTGTCGATGATTCTACGATATTACAACGTTCAGTCCATTCTGTATATGCGAGTGAAAAGTGTACGCCTGTGGGTGCACGGTGACTCGCGACAACACGTATGCGGGCACATTGTGAATAAAATGCAGTCAGGAATGGGGCAGCTAGAGCGATTATAATGCAGCGGCCGTTCTCTGTTCTCGTCTCGCCAGGAACGTAAATTCTGGATACACTTTAGCGAGTCCATTATATAGATTGTGGTCGCGACCTCACAGCCAGGGACCCGCCACTAAGTTTTTCATCCCACTCCCGTTTCTTTACACCGTCAGAGTACCGTTTCCATCCTCTCTCGAATGGCGGTGTCTTACTCGTTTCTACTTCGTTTCCTTGCACTACCGTTCATCACGTCCCACGCAAAGCATATTTTACGCTCGGAGGCGACCCGATAGTAACAGCGTAATAAGAACACGGTATGGAGATGACTAGTGTCGCTGAAAGGGAAGGAATTCTTTCCTATTAGCAATGGGACCGACTTAACCGTGAGAACGGAAGTCGAGGACAAGCCAGCGCGTAAATTAGAATGCCGGGAAAGAAACGAATTCTCCCCGAGGGACAGAATTATTCCGAACAATTTATTTTTGCGTGTAATTCTCGGGTATTCGCGCGAGTCGAAGGAACGATGCAAATACACCCTTAACAATTTTAACTTCAACCAAACGATATATCTGTGTTCGTTTTCAGAAAAATATGCTTTGTCTGTTTATTCCAAGACAGCCGCAAAAACGTTGGCTGCGTATTCAAAATTACAAAGAAAGATGAAAATTGTTTCGCGTAGAATGAAAAATGGATCACGGTTGAACAGCGACTAGATCTTTCGGATGTGATAACGTAACGTTACAAGAGCGGTATCTCTTTCCCTTGAGCAACTTGCAATATCGTTCGAGTGCATACCTTTCTCGGTGCAAACATAATGCCGTGATCTCGGTTGCCATGTTCTCGGGTAACGATTCTCCTTGAGAGCACCTACCACGACGATATCGTAGCGAGAAAACGAAATAATAAGCCGTCTAATGGTGTCTGGAATTGCGGGCATTCAGGCTGCGATTGGATGCAGTTCCGACGCGGCAATTTTACCAACCAGTTTCGTCGCACAGCTCGACGAACGAACACACCTTCCGGTCGCCTTTCACTCTGCCACCTATTACAGCCCCCTAACGGGAACGACATCTTAATCGATATTCGCTAAACCTTTTTCCGTGGACCGATGCTTTCCGATTCTTTGGAGGACGTCGCCGGAATAATGTCTACAACGATGTTCGAATCGAAAAATCCGTTCGATGGTCAATAACTTTTGCTGCTATTGAAATTTCACTCTACAGTCAACCTCGTTAACACGCGTCAATTGGATGAACGAAGAACTATGAGCAAACATAAAAAGTCAGCATCGCGTAACTGCGATTCGATATACTTCCTTCAAGTGTGCATTGTATTATGTCTCCGTACGATAGGATATAGATACAGCACGAAATTAATAATTTCCTAATTTGCAATTTTAATCTGTTGTATTTAACTTGCTATAAATCAACCGAGCTCCTTCTTTTTCATCTATCTCTGTGTATATGTATTATGCGAATAAAATCCACGATATACGCGTGTATATAGTTAACAATAAGCATCGCAGTGAAAACATTATTTGTCACCGAGGTATTTGTTCAGCAAGGTACAGAGAAAATTACGCAAATAGAGCTTTCGTTATCTGCTGTTAACTCGATTTTCGTGGCTGTCGCTTCACGACCGTATCCCCTGTATCGGCGATGCCTTTAAGGAACACGACTTCAAAGACCGACGAAAGGTAGCAATATGTTTTCCACGAAATATTCCCCGCCCTTTCTGCCCGTAGAAATTCTTCGGAGCCCCTGCTGCCTGTAGGAGTTCTCTGAATCTTTAGGCAACCTAGAGAGAAATTATTCGCGCTTGGTCGAAGCTCCTTTGATAGACGTTGTAAAGCATTCACAATCTCGAGACTGCTACTTCCACAAATGCTTCGTCATAACAATATATTTTGAATGGCGAAAATCGTGATTGGCGAAGTAAAATTTTTGATTTTCGGAAAAATCGGGAGTCTCGATTTTCAAATGTTCGAAAGGGAATGAAAAAGAAAAAACAGAGGTATCGGCGAAAGGAAAAGTCCTGGATGAAATGACGTAACCCTGGACCTGTTCTTTCCTTGGCCCAAACAATGGATGCCACGCTGGCATCCACGGGATTAAATATCATAATTAATGTCGCGATGGTACGCGAAGCTGTGTGCGCAGGAGAATCGTCACCTTGGAAACACCCGCTATCGCCCATTGACCTTCGCGCCTCCTCTCGTCATTACGTTTTTTCACGGACCGACGCTCGGTTCGTTATGAGATCAAATGCGAGTAGACGGAATGTCTTCTATTGTGTACACGCTGAAGAAACTTTCATTATTAACCTCGATCACGATTCTGTGCTTTTCGTCTAGCGATCTGGCTACTCGTCGTCTCTTTTTCAAGCTCCAACATTCTTTCGTAGTCTTGTTTTCTCGTTTCCTTCGTCGGATCATGTTGATATTCTTGGAAAAATAGCTTCGTGCTGTGAAAATCTTTTATTCGACGGACAGCATTACTGCGAACGGCAACGAGTATAACTGTCGGCAATCTGACGACGCGAACTGCAAGCAGTTGTTTACTCGGAAGGAGAAATATGATTGGGATAGAACGTCTTGGTGATAAATGCACCAGGCGATATCTTCCAGTCGTTAATTATACTTACAGGTGGAAAAAGGCGATACGACGTAGCTGCGATAAAGAGGATAATGTCGAGTATCCCCTGGAAATGAACTTAAATAATTCCGCGAGTGTTGGATATCGATCGCAGACGACTTGATTTTGTTCGTTTACATCTTGTTCGTTCCTGGTACATACACCGTCTAAAATCACGCTTGCGCGTAAGCACGGAAAACGGATGAAATTAACGGCGTGCTTAGTCCAACGAATATCGATAAACTGGCTCGATCTAGCCAATATCCGGTGGCACGAAGCACCACCGAGCACCACGAACGAAATTTACTTCCTTTGATAGACGTCGGACCCGTAGTTGCGGCATAGGCATTGTCGATTGTAAACCTTCTGCTCTCTGATCGGTTCCCTGACGGTGCGTAGGTACACATTAATTAGGCTTAGGCTCGCGAGGTAGGTTTAATTACTTTCACCGGATCAGAGTCGAACCCGAATTCGGCTCGGTAGATGCAACAAGGGAGTTGTATGGAGAAAGAGGGAGACGAGGAGAAAGAGAGAGCGACAATTTCAAACAGCTGCAGTATAAAGGTGTGCAAACGCCGCGTTGTTTTGAAAGCATTTGTGACTTAATAGAGGAAAAAGCATCCGACAGCTTCAGGTATTCTTTATAGTTTCATTCGTCCTTCGAACCTGTCGTCATTTGTAAAATGGTATCGTTAAACTTCATCCATATACATATATATGATCGCAAGACGAAACAGGCAGAATCCAGGAGAGTGCTGGAAGAGGGAGTAAGAGTAATAGCATGGTTAGAGATATGAATCGCATGAGCGGCTGAGCCATTGTAAACAGGGTGTAACAGGGACTCATCTCAAATGACCTGGTCCTACTAGTTCCTAGCTAACTGATCAGGCAGGGTCTCGCAGGTGTGGAGGAAACCAGCGAAATGATCGGTGTCGGTATCGCTGGCGGTGCAGTTGCTATCGACGAAGCGGAGGTGGTACAGCACTTGGTGTTCGGACCCTTCGCGTTGGATTCGTGTGCTCTGTCTAGCAAAGCGCGAGAGAGCTCGCGCGCATTGTAATCGCGTCACGTTAGTTACCTACACTTCGACAACCACTGTAATTTGCCTACATTGATTAAATTGACAAGTGGAATGAGAAATGCGTGGTCAGAGGATTGAAAGAGGTAAGCGCAAAGGGAGAAATTGTAAAAGAGGCATTGCGAGAGAAGAGTTTGCAAGGGCGTGGGGGGGAGGGAACAAGAGGAGAGGCAGCTAGCAAGGATAAAACGAGAGAGGGAGGAGAAACGGAAGAGAGAGAGAGAGAGAGAGAGAGAGAGAGACAGAACGAGAGAGAGAAGCGGGCAGAGGGAGTAGAGGTAGGGTTTAAAGGTTCGCCCGACACTGCAGGATCCTGTATCAAATTAAAACTTGCCAATCAAACGCGATATCGGCGCAACTTGATAGTAATTTTAATTAAAATTGCAACTGACGAAGATTCGTTGAAGTGCGAATTACGGCTAAAGCGAACACCGCGTGAGAGTCTGGATCTATCGAATGACGAAGGAGCTCGTAGCAGCTAACGTTTGATTACACAATTCCTTATAGCTAACTAAAAATCGAACAGCGCGCTAATGAAGGTTGAAAAGTCTCAAAATACCGTGTACTCTTAAAAAATTAATAATTTTTACGAGCATATCTGCAAGTGTCGTTGGACGCATTGACAAGCCACGGGAACTCATTATTTTATTTCTGTAAATACGAAAAAACCACGAATTGTCGCCTAAACACCCCATTCTCTCGATGCAAACGGTAAATGGGACGATCGATTGGAAATGAATTCGATGGAACGGTCTCTGTTCGAACAAGGGAAACGTGGCGCAAATTTCTGGTGCATGTTCTCACGAAGAAAGGTGTGAGCGCTAAAACGACATTGGCTGAATAACCTGGTCTGGTGACTTCGGTACGCGATATACGCGTCAGAGACGATCGGGTCGTTCGTTCCCGCGTTTTTGGATTGCATGCGAATTTCATGCAAACGGCAAACCGCGCCGCGATATAGGACGTAGGTGAAACGTATTTTATCACGGTGTTTCGAAACCGGTTACGGGCACCGTGACGAGGAAATGGCATACACGCCGCAATTCGGTAGGTGGTGTTACTTTTATGGACGAACGTAAACCATACGCCGCATACTCGTTCGTGTTAAGAGAATAAAGAAGCGCTAGGTGCGGTTCTGATGCGGTTCCAAGTTGTGTGCACGGTGCAAGTAATACCGGTTATAAAATACTTTCGCTGACAGGACATGTTTATGGTGGAAAAACTGGTCGAGGAGGCAAGCAGACGTGAAAAAAGATGGTGGAATCCGATAAAAGGAAATGTGTATTCGACGTCGTATTTCGCAAACGACAAAATATGTCGCCACTCGCATACGTTTATTTATTCTTTCCTAAGTTTACACGCCCTTTGCGAATCGAAGGACTTTTAGGAAGTAGTTCCTAACGTTATGAAACTTCATTAATCTTTCGCTTTTCGCGTCCATCGCGTTAATTTGAGAAAATCATTTGTTCTTTTAAGATTACGAATTTTAATGAAAGGTAATAAAATAAAAGCACGTTTGAAAAAAAGATAACACCGAGGAAATGTAATTAATATAACAATCGAATTTGGAAGAAGAAGAGAGAATATATAAGATATAGCTGCACGTAGACTAGAAGCAATTTATATAGATAGAATCTTGCAGCGGCTGTAATCGGATCGGTTCCTTGAGCTACCTTTACGGGGGTCTCGTTATCACGTCGATCAATATAGAAGCAAAAGGAACTCGTGTCTAGGTGGCTGTAATTATTTCCACCTAAGGCGTCGAAGTTTAGCGCAATCATTTCTCAGGAAGGATGTTCCCCCTTAGAAATTGTTGGAGGCGAACAGCTTTACTCGCAAAACTTTTGCGAGCAGTCTTGCGTCGCGCAGCGGCATCCTCCTCTTCGTCTCTCTTCCGGGACTCCACGCTTACTATTACCTCGACACGGTTTCGCAGAGACGGTAACTAAATAGAAACTGATGCCGGAGCCGGCAAAGACCCTTATTGTCGCTCAGGAACGTACGAGAAGAACTTTCCTCGTCTTCGTGTTCTCTCGCCCGAATAAGACGATTCTTCGTGTCATTCTCACTCGTGGAACGATGCCGCGTTATTCGGGGAACATTCGGAGACGAAAAGTGAGCGCTGCACACCCGTCGAATACCAAAATACTGTCGGGCGACTGCCCTCAATCCTGTTAAATTATTTCACTTCTTACAGTGTACGTAGAATATCGAACGCGATAATCTCGAAAGCAAAATGCGCTGAAAAGTTTTTAATATATCTTATAGGCAATCGGTGTAGCTGGTACGACCGTACGTGTCCACCACAGTTCCGTATCTTGGATCGTTTGTATCCTCGCGATTCTAGTTTACGAAACTTACGATAAATTCATGAATACGATATAATAAAGGAAATAAGTTGGAATTTGCAAGATCCAATATGGAACCAAGTTCCTTCGGCATTCTCTATGCTCGATACATATTCACACCCATCCTTCATCGACGGTTCGCGTGCAGATTCCTTCCCCTTTGTACTTTCGTTCAAGGCCCTTTTTCTTTCCAGCAGCGTACAATAAATTCCTGCGGACATTGGTATGCGATCAGCGTCCTGACTTCTTTACTTCTCTATGTGAGAGCATCGGAGAATAGGGATGGCCAATAGCAGCGAATTGGTTCGAAAAAAATGCTTTGCAATAACATTTTAAAGTAGGAAGATAAGAATCGTCGAGAAGAAGTCCCACTTTTTGAAACTTTTTATGCCACTTCAAATTCGAGTGTTTTTTAAAGTAGTCCGGTTTTCCGATCATACGGCAAAATTTCGCACGATACAAAATTTCAATTTTGGTTTCAAGGAAAGGTTTCAAAACTGTAAAAACTTTTAACCTTAATCCGTTTTTGGATTCTCAATCCGATAAAAGATAAAGCTATAAATAAATCGTTGCGTGGCAAACGTCGTTGTCACGCACACGCACGCACGCACACAAATTCGAGGCATGACCGAAACACCGACGTTTGTCGTTTATTTATTTGCGGTGCAATCGGTAGAAGGTGAACCTCGGTAGAAGTATCGAAGGGAATTAGATATTTTTGGGGAAAGTCGGATTCTGTTTCGCGCAATAAACTTCTCGAGGCGATGCCCTCTAGTTTGGTCGACAGTTTCTAATTACGCGTCGCGCTAGCGGAGATACCATCCACGGGATAATTATATAATACAGCATATTCCATCATGCATGCAGCGGGTGGGCCGAGTGTGTTTGAGGTGGTGAGGCGTGCTGATGACAGACAGGGTGTGCGGGTCCGATAGCGATAGCATCCCTTGTATCGTACTGGACGATGGGCTGACTGGCTCTCCTCTTCGTCCTCGCTGCGGGAACCATCGTCGCATTACCCTCTTCCTCATCCATCATGTCGACAGCTTCGTTATGACCGCATACTGACTCTCAGCGCCTCTGGCCACCGTCGTCTCTTGGACCCTTTCGTTCAACTAAATCTATGATATCCCCTAGACGACATATTCTCTTATTGGTTATCACTCAACCGTACGATTCTCAGATATTCAATATTTTTCGTCGTGGAATTCACGGTATGCTTCTATAATAGATTCACACGGCGTGCGTGCGTGATCGACGAGAAAACGTAATTGCTGATCGATGTGCCTTGAAATCCCAACGAAATATCCGCCTGACGAATCATTCCAGGCAAATTGGACCGCGACGAGCACATTATTGTCGCGGTAATTTCGGGATCACGTGCCACGAAACGTCAGCGATACGTCGGCGTCATATCAGCGGAACGATGCGTGGCGAGCGGTTAAATCGCATTGGCTGCGCTACGCGGAACGATGATACGTTTCGGTGAAACCATCGGTCGAGGGTTTCAGGTGACACGAGTGCCCGCCGCTGATACAGTCTGGAATCTCAAGTATTTTTCTCTTTCGAGCCCTCCGCATCCACGTGGCCTACCTCGCTGCCTTCCTCTCCTCTCTTTCGTGGCTCTATCAAATTAACAAAGGGGAATATCAAATTAAATTACCCGGGGCCCTGGTTTCGACCTGCTGAAAATCTCAAGTGCGCGTCCAGGTGTCAAATATTTTCCGCGAGATCTATTTACTCTTTGTGTCACCGCGAACCAACGCGCTTCCGCGGATCCCAATATTAAAAATAATTTCATTTTCGTACGGGAATCGGGAATCGAAACGTATACGGCGAACATATATCGCGCGCACGTGCTTGCCGAAAGAATTTCAGGGATCGCGAATACTCTCAAAAGGCTTTTGTTTTCTCGACTCACGCACACGTACGTATATATTTATATACATACGTACCGCGTGTCGAGGGTCTATTGTCCTTTATTCACGAAGAAAACAAAAGGCCGATAACGACGAAAAGAGAATCGGAATGCCACATTCGCCACGAAATTAAAAACTACACTAGTTACAGGCGACCGTGGAGAGCCGACATTCTTTTTGGTTCGTTTCACGCGACACGTTCCATAAAAATGGGAGCTCCGACAGAATCACGCCCGAGAATATTGCACCAACAAAGAACGCTTCCGAGGGTATCAATTCAGTCGAATGGCTACATTGGCTCGGTGAAAAAAATTCTTTTTCCGCAGGACTTTTTTCCCTGGCCCTTTATATACTCATAAAACTGTAAATTCTTTCGTATCTCACGTTCTGCGCGTTCCATGTATTCCCGGAGCGTCGTTTCGCATCCCGTCCGTTTCTCGCTTTTTCTCTTTGTCTCGGATGCACAGCCTTCTCCTTTTTCGGCACAAACATAATGAATATTGACAAACCAGCTATCCTCCTCCCTTTCCGTTTCTCTTTCTTCTTCTTCTTCCTTTCGTCTCTTCTTCTCTTTCTTTCTTTTTCTCTCCATCCTCGCTCTCACTCTCTCACTCTCGCTCTCTCTCTCTCTCTCTCTGTCTCTATTTCTCTATTCTTTCCTCTCTTAGTGCTCGAGGCCGCGTCGTACTGGCAAGCAGAAACAAATAGGATGAGACGCAGGGGGTAGCAGCTATCTGGCATCCCTTCGCGATACAGAGCCACCATTGCCCTGGGCACAATGTTCCCTTTCTATCCTCTCCTTTCTTTCCAGTCCTCCTCTTTCTATCGTTCTCTACCCCTCACGCCTCTGCCCGCTTTTCCGTCCGTGCTTTCACTCTTTCTCCATCTTTCTCCGACTCGACGCAATCGAGTTGCTTCGAAAATATATTAGTTCGGATTCGCGGAGTGGCGGAAAGCGAAGCGATACGGTACCCACCCACTGGTTTGATGCGATTTTCACGTGGAATGGCGTCGAGGAAATTACGGTGAAAGCGCGAAAATTCGCTTTCGTTGAAATTTCGAGAATGCCGCTGCTACCACTCTACTTTTTTTCACTTCTCTTTCTCTCCGCTTCCCCGCATCCCATATCCTACATCCAAGGCACCACTAACTCATTCTCTCTCTCTCTCTCTCTCTCTAGACTTTCCTCCCAATTTCAGAACCAATTTATATATCTTTGAATACGAATCTGGTGGCTAAATTGAATGTGTATCTCCGTTACAGTTTCGTTCCTTCTTTCACTGTTATAGGTTTCGTTCGTTATTACTCTTTTGGGCAGATTTTGTACCAGTGCCAGTAGATCAAATAAATACGTTCGTAATCATATATCAAAGGTGAAATGCTTGATATCTTCTTTCGTGATATGATATTATATTTGTATCTACTATTTTATGATTTAAGGAGAGTAATAGCGGATAACATTGACCGATTATTAAGGATTAAGGATTAATTTTAATTTTATATTTCTTAATTTCTCTTCTGGAGGAAAGGTACGAACATGTTCGGAAGCCAAAACGTTCTGGTTAGTCTTAACAGTCGCTTGCCCGCGTTCCGATTTGACTCGAAAAACAGAGAGATCTTCGTCGAGGTCTATTAACTCTTTTATGCCTGCCGACAAGAAGTCCAGAAAAAGCGACGTCATTAAAGTCAAATTTAGAAACGTAAGCTCTCTTTTTACTTTCGAGGAAAGCGTAAGAACGTTTGAGCTTAAGGTTTTTGGTAGGAAAAGGGGTTGCCCCTTTCTCTCCTTTCTTCGACCAGACAGCGCACTTACTGCGAAATCGCAGAGACCTGCGCTTGATGTATCCCGTTCGTGTTACACGGGCACGACCGTGTGCGAATCGTACGTGAGATTTCCGCAGAAATACCCACGAGGAACGCACAGCTCCGTTTCTTGTAGGTGAAAGCAAAAACGACGGTGTACGTCAACTTCTTCCTTTTTACAGCTCTTCGGGGTTAGACTCATTACGAAACGTTACGTGCGCAAACCCGCGAATGTAGCCTGGCTATATACGTACGTATACGCCCCGACGTATCCACCTATACCATTCTCCAACTTAACTTTCGCCTATGTACACACTCTATTTCCGACCAGGCAGGAGTTTAAGGCCAACGACGACGCGCTGTCTTGTTGACCACGCGGACAGTTAACTTTCCGCACCCCTTCTTTACGAGGAATAGCGTGCTATTGTACGTTTTTTCCTCCTTTATTGCTGACTTACAATCACTGTGCCTTGGTCCCTCGAACAATGAAAACAGTCACGCGACTGTTGTGTGCCACTACAAGGATTAATGGAAGAAACGTGCTGAGATTCTTTTCGGAACGTTGTGTCAAGAACAAAAGGCAACTCACGAGTCACGTAGCTTAAATAGAATGGAATTGTTTCGCATTAAGTTATTTTTATGTTCGATCACTTGCGACAAATAGTGCACGAAATTAAATAAAACAAAAAAAAAGAAAAAAAACTAAATGTTTAACATGTACCGAAGGTATACTGTTCGTCCATAACGTTTGAAAAAGTATCAATTTTCGGTTTCGCTTTGGACGAGTCTTACGTCTTTCGTTTTGCCACTTTTCTACCCCTGATCGACCGTATTTAAGCATCCAGCTGAACAAGAAGGAACGAGTTACGGAGCTTTCTTCATTACGAACCGGACAGTTTCGGTCTTGCCTTTTCTTTCTGCAAGGCAGGGGTTTTGATTGAACGGAGGCAAAAGGCAACCCCGAACCAAGCAGGAAGCCCTTGTTTCATCGTTGCCTCAATTATTCTATCCCTACGTTTTTCTTTCTCCGCCTTCTCTTCCCCGAACGCCGATCTCCCCAGTGTCTCGTTGACGTCCGGTAGCACTTACATCCCTCTCACTCGAAGGAACGCTAAATTGTTCCCCGAAGTAGTTTAAATTCAATAATTTCCGTTCTGAAAATTCGACGAACAATTTCCTCCATCAAAATATTTTACACACATTAACGTGTTTTTCATTTTCAAATTCGTATATCGTTATATCGTAAAAATAATTAAATGCATCGAAATAAAAGACGAACGTTAGATGTAGGAAGCATAAAATATAGTATATTTGCATTCTATCTCTGGAAATTCATGTGAAATTGAGAATTGAAAAATAGAAGGAAAATACACGCGATATTGCTCAGCTACGAAACAGGTTTTACCTTTCAGCGTATCCCATAAAAAAGCAATAGTTTCTGGACGTTCGAGTTGCCTGATAAGAATTCACGTAGAATATCATTTCGGCGATGTTGCGCAAGCAGGGTTACACAACCGAGTCAAAACAGGAATGCGAGCGTAGAAATGATGTTGTTGCATAAGCGACTAACGGTTGAGCTTGCAACACCGGTCGGGACTTTTCTAAGGATTCGCCGAGAGAAACGCAATTAAAGTTAAACGCTGGCCCCACCTCCTCGTCTCTTTTCCTTTTGCTATTTCTGTTTCTCTTCAGACAGAAACGACAGTCTATAAGCGAGAGGTTTCCCTGGTTCCCCGTTGGGGTTGGTTGGAGGGTTAGAGCAAAAGCGAATTCTCGTTCAAAGGAGCATTAATTCACGAGCTTCTCGCTGGATGCGAGATCAAACACTTTCGTCAATTAGCTCACGGTTCTTGCATGCGCATAATTGGCCTAGCGACCAACCAACATCGAGGGATGTCGATAGGACGCTCTATACTCCGGTAAATCGTATTTTTCATCCTAATTTTTATTCCGTCTGCTTGTCTCGATGGTGGCCTATTTTTATGGCTGTAAATACGCTTCCATGACCGGAATTTCAATAAAAAAAATGTCGATAAGCTTCCCTCGCGTTCTCTATCTATCTTGAAGTTGAATCAATGATAAATCTCTTGTCTATAGAGTTAATCAATGGCGCAATACATATAAGTAGCGAATAGTATTATGGAAGGAAAGGTATGTAAAACAAAAGAAGAAACGGAATTTTTCGCGAGACTAGATATGTCATAAAAAACAGGTCGTATCATTAGGGAGAGAAATCTGTAGGAATCGTACGTTACCGATGCGAAATCGGTAACGACGACGTCGCATCGCTAGTCCGCATGCGGCCTTAAAACTGATGTCAGTCGGGAAAATTTTTAGTACAGCTCTCTTGAAGTTAGCCGTGAGTGTACAAATAAATAAAAGCTTCGAGCGACTGGAAAAACCTGGCGACCGAAAAACGCAGAGCCGAACCACCATCGTCATCTTTTTTCGCTGCGGAGAAACGGAAATCTCGGCGTTTAATTCACGTTTAATGTGTGCTGCCCGACTGGACCTATTTTTTTTTTCACGTGCTTCCCCTTCTCACGTCGGGTGGTATAATTAACCCGCCTCCGAAAACGGCCTGCAGGGACCAAGCGCATTTTCGAAGGGACTCGGTGAAAATTTCAACTCGTCTGCATTTCTCCGTCCGTGTACACTTTTTTCCTCTCTATTTCTCGTGTTTCCTTTTTTTTCTTCTTTTTACTCTCCGGACGAATGTACACGTACAGATATAAAATTAAGTATTCGAGAACAGTTAGCCGCGCAGACGCCTCTTCCCTTGTTTGCGCAAAATTTCTTTTTTCCATTCGGTACTCCCCGCTACTATTCATCGCTGATCGAGATATTCGAAACGGGCATCGCCGAAGCTTTTGTACATCGCTGTTTTATGAAATTAGCGGGACAATCATGATTATACAATTTCCGTTTGATCTATCGTGCCCATGAAATGCTGGCAAATGAAATGGAATACTTGGAAGGGAGACTTTTTACCCTTTCTTTTCTTCGTTCTTTTTTATCTATTTTTTTTTTTTTTTTTTTTTTTTAATAACGACGAAAAGCTGACGTAAGAAAGAAACGATAGATCCGTGAAGTCTGGAGCCGGAATTGTAACATTTCAGATAGGTGGCTGTTTTTAAATAAAACTTTCTTCAGGATTTACTTTAAAAGTGTTGGAACCAGGTTTCGGCAAACGCCGTGCCAGCAGCAAGGACGATGTTTCTCGATTGTTATTGTTACTCTCGCCAAGAATAAGAATCGGTGGAACTGCTGGATGACGTAGCGGAGAAGGAGTTCCGGCGAACTCGGGAATGGCGTACGGCGACGTAGCCGAAAGGAACGAATAGAGATGACGAAGTTGAAAAGGGTGGAGAAAACGGGGGAGAACGATGGTGAGATGCCATCGGTCTCGCTCTTCTTCTGTTTCTGTTTCGCGGGAGGAGCAGCGGCTATCAAATATTTGCAGCGTCTCTAACCCACAATGCCTCGCTCGATAAACCCGAAAGTTTGTTTACGGTTGCCGGTTATTCCTTCGTCGCCTTCTCCTTCAAAGCCACCCTCTATACAGATTCGTCGACAGATTCCTTCTGCACGCGCGCGCGCGCACGCACCCTACCTCTTTAACTTACAACCTACTAGAGAAATCTCTTCTTGTCCTTCGTCGAATTTACGGCAATTGAATGTGCTCGATCGGCGGAAAATTCTGCATCGACGTTTCTTTCTTTGTTCCTCCATTTTTCCTTTGCCAACGGGTCGATCGGAAATAGAAAATTCACGTAATAACGTAGAACAATGCGCTCATCCTACGAACGTAGGAACACACGACTCGTAGGCTGTGGGATTTTAATGTTCGCGCGTTGCTCGACTACTTGGAATTTAAATTCATCAACTTTTAAACAACCGAACTTTCTGGGTAATCGCGAGTTACGTAAAACTCAAAGAACATACGTTTTATGTAACGTTGGCAAAGAGTTGTGTGAAGGAAGTTACGAGAACAAACGTTGGAAACTTTTTCATTGCGACCTCGTGCTTGGTCGAGAAGGTACGCGTGAACGTAAAATTGCCACCGTCAAATTTTAATACCGATCTTACGTTCGCTGGTAGGGAGGCATTTTTTAAGTTTCGAACAGAAGTTAACTATCGGAAACTTTCGGAGATATAAAGGAATTGCACGAATGATATTAGTCGGATGAAATGTTTATAAATATTTGCATGACATTTTCGTTTCATTTTCTATTTATTAAATACGGCGGGAAAGCTTGAAAACGTTCTACAGAAGAAATCGGAAGGATCGTAAGTCGGAGAACGGATAAACGCCCATTTTGTCTAGTTAGGACGAAAGAAATCATCGTAGAAGTAAGTTTTGGTGGGTTGAACGAGCGGAAGAGCAGAGTGCGAGTGTTTCTTAGGTGATTTGCAACTTCTTTATCGCAGTTTCGCGACATTTGTGGAGGATATCGTTCGGTTAGAAAGAGTAGAGAGAAAGAGAGAAAGAGAGAGAGAGAGAGAGAGAGAGAGAGAAAGGATAAAGGGGAATCGAGGATGATTCAATGCGGCCTAGATGCTTTCTGGCGATTGTCCAAATCACTTCTGGCCCCGGCGGTCCTGTACCCAAGTTCGGGCTACGGAGCAGTATGAGCTGTTTGTACTTAAGCGAGCTAGACGACGCGCGAGACGACCGGGAAAACATTTCGCTGGGGAGGGGTGCTCTCTTCCTTGAAACAATAAACGCTCCGTCTAATCGAGCGTGGAAGATAACGAGCGAGAGAAACGGACGAGAGAAAGAGACCGTCGGAAAAGAGTTGTTTGTTAGATTGCCGGTGATCTCGTTGAATTGCGAGATCGGCCAAGTTTCTCCATCGTCTCTGCTTCCGCGCCGAAAGATTTCCTAATAGATCTTAATAATGCACTTCTGCGATCTGTTTCTCCGCGTCTTTTTGACAAAGAAATATTCAATTTTCCAGACTCGCGAAAACTTTGCCACTTTCCTTTCCAACTACACGATTGAATTGCATGTAATTAGAGCGCCATTTTGACTTCCACCTCGCTTAAACTTTTATCTTGTTATTTCGAATCGCATCGTGTAAACGATTCGAATGAAATGGAAAAGCGATAAATCGATAATCGCGATAAAGGTAAGGTATCGCGCGTTCCGTTGACGTTTATTAATGCGTCGGTGCTGTGCTCGTCAGCAAAATCTTCCAGTAGGGATTCGGCAAACGCAAGGGGAAAGCTCGACGCGAGAAGAAGAAAAACGCGAAATTACGGAATGCCTGTACACCAGCGAGTCGAATGACAAACGATTCAGGCAGAGACGTGAAATAGGCTTGCCGGTTTCAGGATCACCGGCGGCTCGCATTTACCACGCTTCGACTAACTTGGCTTCCACCTCATCAATCTTAGGCCACTTGGGTAGCACTGGCAATTACAATATCGGCTTGCTCGACGAGAGTTTGAGGTTGCGGCCGAAAGGGGTGGTTCTTGGCACGCTAACCCGAGCTAAAGCTTCTGGCTCAGCTCGGCGGTGCCCCACCTGCCTAGAGAACATGTCCCACCTGTTGCGAGCGATCAGTCACTTGAGCCGTGGATTTGTTTAAATCTTGATAACGTGGACCTCGTATCAGCTTAATTTCAATTCTCCGGAGAACCGAGCAGGAATGTCACAGCATTTTCGACAGATTAGCGGCCGCTTCGATTCAGTCGAATGGATTACAAATACGAGCGTTTGATAATTGCATTCGATTGGCACGTGCGCGATATCGCGCGTTCGGTTAAGCCATTCCTTTGTGCTAAATATATCTCGTTCGGGTATAGATAGCGCTTCGTATATACGCAGCTACCTTACCACCATTACGTCAGAGACGAAGTAACGACGACAACTTTTACGATTTAATTTCATCGACATTTCCAAATCGACTGGCGTTTAAAAAGTAACGAAACGATAGATCGTCTTAGATAAATCGAATCTTCTTAGAATCGAGGAAACGAAGTGAAAATAATTTGGAACTTGTACCGCGACACTCGAAAATCTCTTCTATTACGCAAAAACCGAACGGTTTAAAAGGATTAATTGCACGAAGCGAGATCTCGTTTCGTTCGTGTTTTACAGGGACGCTTATCCAGAGCTTCGAGGCGGAAGATGACCGTTGGAATTTATGGGGCCGTTAAAGTATCCCCTTTGGTCTCGTAAGCTTCTGCCCTACCACGTTTTTTTTTATGACTCCTACGTTAACACGTTCACTACTACATAGATTGTTTTATCGCATCATGCGAAACTATTTGCGAAATTCCGCAAATCTCTGTGCACTCCAGTTAACGAAATTGAATTACGACCTGTAACGTATAATCTTTCTCGTTATTTATTCAAATAGAAATCACTCTACGCTATACAGTTTTAACATTTTAATTTCTCTACAAGAATATCGTTTGAGCGTGCATACACGAAGCAGTACGTGAAAACTCTAAATAACTTCTAACGTTTGGTATCTTCTTAAAAATTTAAACTTTGCGGAAAACGGAAGGACTCTTCTTTTTACCCAAATTGCTATTCAGTCGTAAATATCGAAAAACATATCGAAAGGCGAGTGGCGTTCGTGAACGCGAAAGGACTACTCGATATTATATTTTCTCCCGTTTCGAATGAAATCAGGTTTCAAAATTATTTACGTCTGATATTGTGTGTGTGTGTGTGTGTGTGTGTGTGTGTGTGTGTGTGTCAGCCTCTGAAAATTGGCGAGCAGGTTCGGAAAACTCAAAAGCGAATATGATCAGCTACGTACAAGTTCCTTCATTCTGGGTACGTACAGACTAGTTTGTACCCGTAACAATCTGCTCGAGTTTAGATCAGGCAACTGTTCTCGCGTCCGGTTTATACCCTGGGTGCCAATTAGTTACTGGCATTACCAACGGTTTCCTCCTAATTAACAAAGTTTCGTTTATCAACGATGAAGAGGAGAGGAACAGATGAGAAGACTGCGAACTGTTAGGCTTCTCGAAACGACAAGATTTAACCCGGTGTAATTATTCACATCGAAATCCAATTAAGGCTTAATTAGTCGATTAACAAGGACGAATCGGTACATTTGATATTTTATAAATAATATTCCATTCGAATTTCAATTATGGAAAACGTAAAGCGTCGCAAACCGAAACTTCGCTTAATGCATCGATTACAAGCAAAATAGCGATTAAACTTTATTTCAAACTTTCAATAAGTAGGAAAAACGTAAAGCTACAACCTGTTATTCTATTTGATAGGTCGATAGGAAGAGAAGTATCATTTAGGTCTTCTTTAAACAGAGTTAAAATGTTTATCGAGTCGAGCGGCGAATATTCTTTCCTTCCAATATTTCGATTATGAAACAAAGTTCATATTAATTTTCACGGTTCCGCGCAACGTATATTTTCATTTATTCAATATTCGCAATCTGTTGGAAATTAAGGCGCGTTGCCCTCATATTACACAGTGGCAGTAATCAAATTTTAATAAAAGTATGTCTCTAATAAAAGCTTCGGGTGTAATTAAATCTAGCACGGAATGCCGCGCGATAGTTAAAGCTAGACATAGAGAGCTTTATTGAAAGTTTTGCCTTGACGATACAGATATTGCATAGTCACGTTTATTTAACGAAATACGAATAAGTTTTGTAATCTTTCGTCCAGCAATTCTTGGTAACAAAGTTATTTAACCGATAACGTATCGCGTTACTAATTGAAACGTTAATAATTGCTGTTTCACGAGACCTGGCCCAGTGTGCACGACATACGAAGTTTAATTGAATTTCGCGAAATTTCTATTAGCCTCGTTCCAGCATAAAATGCGCTGATCAATCTGCCGACGAGTCGAGGATAATTAAGTTTAGCGAAAAGTCTGCTTATGGGAAAGCCAGGGCTTCATGCGAGGCGTAAGTTTAATAGCGGCGGTTACCTGCAGCCTCGATAATCAACTGCGATGTCGAACTCTGACAAGTTTGACAAAACCTGCTCTTCTAAGAAGTAACATGATTAGTGAAGTTCCTCACACGTTTACAACTTGGTCGCTGCTATGGAAAACATCAAGAGGCAATGGATTATCCAATTCTATACGCTAGAAAATGTCACTAATTATCAATTTTGCGCTAATTAAGGAATTCGCTATATCCGCCTGTCCAAATCTTTTAATTAATTAATTAATTTAAATTTTCCTTGATTAGAAGTAAAGATGTATTTGCTTATCAGATGTCTTTTGGCCTTGAAGAAAGGGTGAAAAAGTTAGCCAACTTTTTTGACGAGTAAAATTAATAATATGCAGAATAGGAAAAGGTGACTGAGTTAAGCATTCTTCGAATTTTCAATAGTTTTAAACGATGCTGTCAGACGCACGCCGTTCTTATACTACTTACAAAGTAGTTCGTAACGTCGTTTTTTACGACGTCGTATTTTCGTGTCCTGGTGACACAACGATGCGTACTGTCACCATCGTACCGCGGTCTTTTGCCGTATAATACAAAACATATCTTCGGTTGGGAGCAAAGAGCAGAACAAGAGAAAGAGCCGAACACGATATTGCCCCTTTCCTTTATCCAGCAATAAAACAATATCACGTTTAAAAGGACAAATAAATTTATAGCCAATCTCGTCAACGTCCGTTCACGGATTCTCCTAGATCCCTTCGAGGATCCAAAGCGTCTCAAGGTTTCACATGATGTTCAATGGATCGGCGGAAAGGGAACACAACGAATTGGAAACCGCTCGACGAACACGTAGCATAAAGTCGTAAAACTCGACTTACGACGGCGTCGTAACACCAGCTCCTTCGTCTATTTTTTTCTTTTTATAATTGAAGCTATTCTTGCCGGGAATAAAAATTGAGCTTGTAATAAGAGAACCGAGAAAATTGGCCTAACAATCTCCCCGACGACTACCATCCGTTCCACCGTTCAACGACGTAAATTTTATTGAAAATATTCAGAGGCCACTTGATTAACTAGTAAAAAAGAAGAAAAAGGAATATACCGGAGACTCCCCAAACGGTCAACGATAAATACAGGCAGGCTCTGCGAGAGAAAATTGTAGGCTCATCTTAACGACACACTAAAGCGTCGTGGCTTAATTTCAGGCTTAATACGACACGGCCAGATGACGCTCCAGTATTTTGTTTTATTCGCGTTGTAAGCTCGAGTAAAAGTTTGCATGGTATTAAGGATAAAAGACACAGAGCAAAAATTGAGAAATTTCGAAA